>NW_027362763.1:515541815-516157199 GCF_046119375.1 Phyllobates terribilis | reverse complement strand
CAGGGCAGGGCAGGACTGCCGGAGCAGCGGGCAGAAGCAGGGCAGGACAGGACTGCCGGAGCAGCGGGCAGAAGCAGGGCAGGACAGGACTGCCGGAGCAGCGGGCAGAAGCAGGGCAGGACAGGACTGCCGGAGCAGCGGGCAGAAGCAGGGCAGGACAGGACTGCCGGAGCAGCGGGCAGAAGCAGGGCAGGACAGGACTGCCAGAGCAGCGGGCAGAAGCAGGGCAGGACAGGACTGCCGGAGCAGCGGGCAGAAGCAGGGCAGGCTAGAACCGCCGGAGCGGTAAGCAAAGGAGTCAGAGCAGACTAGAACCGCCGGAGCGGTGAGCAAAGGAGTCAGAACAGGCTAGAACCACCGGAGCGGTGAGCAAAGGAGTCAGAGCAGGCTAGGCTGAGTAGGGGGGACAGGGCTCTGTTCACACGGAACAGACAGGAAGGGAAAGGCAGAGCCAGACACCCACAGGGTACTAGCAGAGAAGTAGCGAGTGGACCACAAACGGGAGTACAGAGACAACAAGCAGGAGTTAGGTACGAGTTCAGACTCTGCAGAAAAAGGACGGGAACGGACATAGAGGCAAAACAAGTAAAGGATAGGAGAGAGTTCAGACTGGAACTGAGTGTACGGAGGAGACCGACACTGCAGCGGAATACAGGAGCGGGTCTGGGAATACGGCCCCCAGAAAGGCAGGACGAACAGGCAAGGAGCGTGTTCAGACAGGACAGACAAGATACAGGAGCAGGTCTAGGTAATCGGCCCCTAGAAGGCAGGAGGAACAGGCTAGGAGCGAGTTCAGACAGGTCAGACAAGATACAGGAACGGGTCTAGGTAATCGGCCCCTAGAAGGCAGGAGGAATAGGCTAGGAGCGTGTTCAGACAGGCCTGGAAATACAGCCTCCAGGATAGGCAGAAAAGAGAACACAGAACGGGACCTGGCACCTTCAGAGTGCAAGCACACACTGAAAGAAACACTATGCTCAGGCAGGGATAGATGGGAGCAGCTGAGCTATATACCAGGTGACAGACAGCAATAGGCTGAGGACGCACAAGGGGTGTGACCCACAGCAGGTACAAAAAGCAGGAAGTGATCGGGCGCCGCCCTTAAGCAGCAGAAACAGACACAGACAGCATGGAGGGAAGCCAGAGAGACATTCTGGACAGGAGATCAAGTGTGCGCTCTTGCACAGTGGAAGATGGACCACTATGCAAGGACGCCGCCAGGTATGTTACAGTACCCCCCCCCTTACGCCCCCTCTTCTTCAGGCCTGCCAGAATCTTCCGCAGGGAATTCGAGGGCCAATTCTTCACTTCGAAGAGATCACTTCCCCTGTCCACCGGAAAAACTGGTCTCCTCTGGGTAGCTAGGATGCTACCTCCCATCCAGCCACCCTTAGCAACAGACGAAACGGGTGGAGTACCAGGAACAGCACACAAGGAAGTCTCTCTCCACATATTTTCAGGTGGCACCCCAGAGGGTACAGGAGACAACTGGAAGTCCTCCACCGGGTTGGAGGGGGACAGAGACTTGGGGGTAATCTCTGCTTCGAGGTACATCTTGTCAAGCTCACAGGAAGAAATAGACGGGTTATCAGGTACATAATGAGGAAAAGTCACTGTCTCTTTGTTTTCTGGTGGTACCCCGGAGGATTCAGGAAACAACTGGAGGTCCTCCGCCGGGTCAGAAGAGTGCAGAGGCTCAGAGAAAACATCTGCTTCAGAGTACACTAGGTCGGACTCACTGGACGAAGCAGGCGAGGTATCGGGTACCGAGTATAGGAAAGTCTCTGTCCATTCTCCACCAGGTGGCACACCAAAGGGTTCTGGAGACAACTGGCGGTCCTCCGCCTGGTCAGAGGGGTGTAGAGACTCACGGGTAACCTCTGCTTCAGAGTACACTAGGTCGGACTCACTGGACGAAGCAAGCGAGGTATCCGATCCAGGATATAGGAAAGTCTCTGTCCATTTACCACCAGGTGGCACCCCGAAGGGTTCTGGAGACAACTGGAGGTCCTCCGCCTGGTCAGAGGAGTGTAGAGACTCGGGAGTAACCACTGCTTCGGAGTACACTAGGTTGGACTCACTGGACGAAGCGAGCGAGGTATCAGGTACAGAGTATAGGAGAGTCTCTGTCCTTTCGCTACCAGGTAGCACCCCGAAGGGTTCAGGAGACAACTGGAGGTCCTCCGCCTGGTCGGAGGGGTGTAGAGACTCGGGGGTAACTACCACTTTGGGGTACCCATTGTCAGGCTCACAGGACGAAGCGGACAAAGTATCGAGTACCGGGTGTAGAGAATTCTCTCTCCATTTGTCATCGAGTGGTATCCCGGAGGATTCAGGAGGCAACAGGGGGTCCTCCGCCAGGTAGTAGAGGTGCACAGACTCTGAGGTAACCACAGCTTTGGAGCATCCTTGGACATGCACACCGGTTAAAGTGGGTGAAGCATCTGATGCCGGGTGCAGGAAGTTCTCCTGTGTGGAGTCTGGATGGGCAGAAGTCTCTTCGGGCAGGAGAACTGGTGCACTACCCACGCACATTACCCGTTGGGGCTTCTCCGGGATACAGGGAGATGAAGCTTCAGTAGGGACTTCAAGGTTGGGGTCAGGAGGTCTCAGGGAGGACAGACCCTGGCGTGACGGCTTGCCTCTACGTCTAGCACGTCTGGACTGCCTCTTGAGGTTGGGAGAAGTATTCCGGAAAGCGTAGTCACCCTGTGAGGATTCTGGGTGGGCAGTAGTCTCATTGGGCTGGAGGACTATTGCGCTACCCACACACATTACCCATTGGGGCTGCTCCGGGATATTGGGAAGTGAAGCTTCAGCAGGAGCCTCCGGGTTAGGATCATCGAAGACCATTAGAAAGGCCACCAGGAAGGCCATTAGGTCCAGGAGGATCAGATCCTGTGTTTCATATAGGGGGTTGATCCATTCCAAGGCATCACCCGCCAGGTAGGACATAATGAATGCCACCTTAACCCGATCGGTGGGAAAACATAGAGGGTAGAACTTGAAGTGTAGCATGCATTGCTCCACAAATGCACGACTTTGTCTAGGATCCCCATAATAACGTAGCGGATCCGCGGGAACGAGAGCAGATAGATCCATCTGGACGGGTGCGTAATTCGCCTGGAACTCAGCTAAAGGAAAAAAAAAAATATTTATTTATTTATTTTAATACATGTATTCGCTGGAAAACTTCTCAGAGAGCGAAGGCCGTGGGGCTCAACGGGAACCATGGCCTGAGCATGCTGTTATGCACACGCCCGGGCTGAGCGGCGTGTGCGTGTGATTGTAGTGATTCCACTGGACCATGAACCGGAGAGTGCCTGGAGGGGCGTGACTAAGTATCTGGCCGATCCGACCAAGATGGCACGACGGCATACGACGCCAGTGCACCAGGGAGAAATCGGGCAGAGGGACCAGGTGCTACTCCAGGTCAAACTCCGGACACGGGGGTTGACCCACACAGGGATTACTGGATCAGGCTGGTTAGGCTGGCGCACAGACTGGAGGGTATAGGCAGGCACGACTGGTATGCAGGCAGGTGGGTAAAGGCAAGCGCAGCTAGAGTGCAGACAGGGAGGCACTAGCAGGTAGGAACACAGGCGGGATAGGACCCAGTACACACTGGGACTCAGGAACAATACAGGTAGAGGGGTAGCACAGACTGGTGGATATAAGCAAACACGGCAGGTATGCAGATGGGTGGATACAGGCGAGTATGCAGGCAGGGAGGTACTGGCCGAAAGGACAGGCTGGAGCACAGAAAGGTTAAGACCCAGTACAGACTGGGTCACAGAACCGCAGATGCGGTAGACAACCACAGCAGAGAGGGAACGCCCGAAGCGGTGGGCAAGAACAGAGCAGGACGGGGCTGCAGGAGCAGCGAGCACAAGCAGGGCAGGACAGGACTGCCGGAGCAGCAGGCAGAAGCAGGGCAGGACAGGACTGCCGGAGCAGCGGGCAGAAGCAGGGCAGGACAGGACTGCCGGAGCAGCGGGCAGAAGCAGGGCAGGGCAGGACTGCCGGAGCAGCGGGCAGAAGCAGGGCAGGGCAGGGCAGGACTGCCGGAGCAGCGGGCAGAAGCAGGGCAGGGCAGGACAGGACTGCCGGAGCAGCGGGCAGAAGCAGGGCAGGGCAGGACTGCCGGAGCAGCGGGCAGAAGCAGGGCAGGGCAGGACTGCCGGAGCAGCGGGCAGAAGCAGGGCAGGACAGGACTGCCGGAGCAGCGGGCAGAAGCAGGGCAGGACAGGACTGCCGGAGCAGCGGGCAGAAGCAGGGCAGGACAGGACTGCCGGAGCAGCGGGCAGAAGCAGGGCAGGACAGGACTGCCGGAGCAGCGGGCAGAAGCAGGGCAGGGCAGGACTGTCGGAGCAGCGGGCAGAAGCAGGGCAGGACAGGACTGCCGGAGCAGCGGGCAGAAGCAGGGCAGGACAGGACTGCCGGAGCAGCGGGCAGAAGCAGGGCAGGACAGGACTGCCGGAGCAGCGGGCAGAAGCAGGGCAGGACAGGACTGCCGGAGCAGCGGGCAGAAGCAGGGCAGGACAGGACTGCCAGAGCAGCGGGCAGAAGCAGGGCAGGACAGGACTGCCGGAGCAGCGGGCAGAAGCAGGGCAGGCTAGAACCGCCGGAGCGGTAAGCAAAGGAGTCAGAGCAGACTAGAACCGCCGGAGCGGTGAGCAAAGGAGTCAGAGCAGGCTAGAACCACCGGAGCGGTGAGCAAAGGAGTCAGAGCAGGCTAGGCTGAGTAGCGGGGACAGGGCTCTGTTCACACGGAACAGACAGGAAGGGAAAGGCAGAGCCAGACACCCACAGGGTACTAGCAGAGAAGTAGCGAGTGGACCACAAACGGGAGTACAGAGACAACAAGCAGGAGTTAGGTACGAGTTCAGACTCTGCAGAAAAAGGACGGGAACGGACATAGAGGCAAAACAGGTAAAGGATAGGAGAGAGTTCAGACTGGAACTGAGTGTACGGAGGAGACCGACACTGCAGCGGAATACAGGAGCGGGTCTGGGAATACGGCCCCCAGAGAGGCAGGACGAACAGGCAAGGAGCGTGTTCAGACAGGACAGACAAGATACAGGAGCAGGTCTAGGTAATCGGCCCCTAGAAGGCAGGAGGAACAGGCTAGGAGCGAGTTCAGACAGGTCAGACAAGATACAGGAACGGGTCTAGGTAATCGGCCCCTAGAAGGCAGGAGGAACAGGCTAGGAGCGTGTTCAGACAGGCCTGGAAATACAGCCTCTAGGATAGGCAGAAAAGAGAACACAGAACGGGACCTGGCACCTTCAGAGTGCAAGCACACACTGAAAGAAACACTATGCTCAGGCAGGGATAGATGGGAGCAGCTGAGCTATATACCAGGTGACAGACAGCAATAGGCTGAGGACGCACAAGGGGTGTGACCCACAGCAGGTACAAAAAGCAGGAAGTGATCGGGCGCCGCCCTTAAGCAGCAGAAACAGACACAGACAGCATGGAGGGAAGCCAGAGAGACATTCTGGACAGGAGATCAAGTGCGCGCTCTTGCACAGTGGAAGATGGACCACTATGCAAGGACGCCGCCAGGTATGTTACATACTGCATCTCGTACATTTCCTAAACTCAAAAATTCCAGATACATTTGTTATGAATGATTTCATACTGAGTCCCCAAGTAGAGTTGAAAAGAAAATCTCTACTCTCCTTGATCAGTTTATTTTAAATAAATTCAGCTTCAGTTTGAAAATTTTACATCTTTTGCTGGAGATTAATAATTAACGCCATACATCACAAAAAGATAATGTTTGGGAGAAGATGGCCCAAATGTCTAAGCCGAAGTTAGTAAGACTTGATCAAGAAAGGTTAAAATGTCTCCTAATGTTCACGTGAAAAGGATCTATATTTATGATAATATTACTAGTATTAAACTAAAAAAATTGCTAGTAGAATTATTAGTTTTCACTATCTTCTTGTAACTATCATGTGTCTAAACTATATAGTCAGCAGCTTTTAAAAAACCTTGCAGTAGGGTATATTTACCCTACGTCTTTTTCTGGGAGACAAAAATGACTTTAAGCAGAAGGTGCTTCAGGAATTGCTCGTTTTCTTTTGATTTTTTAAGCCTAAAGTGTCTATTTTTAGAGATTTTGGGGAATTGTCTGACTCCTTTTTCGACATTTTTCACCTTTTTTGTCAGCTTTTTTTTAGAGTATTTTACTTGCACCTCTGAATATTTTTAAAATTCATAAAGCAATACAGTAGTTAGCATTTATTGAAGCAAAAACGCTGACAACACTGCCAAAATGCTCAAAATGATTACAGGGTGTCTTCCAGGCATCTTTTTATCCCTCCCATTGAATTCTATTGTAAAGTTTTGGGCACCATCAGAAAAATGACAGAATATACAGTACATGTTACTACTTTTAAATGTAGGATACAGTTGAATGCCTGGAGCATTTAATAGGCAGCTAAAAGCTTGTTCGCTCAAAAATGGCAGACAAAGCACTATGAAAACAATTAATAGAATGGTCAAAAAAATTGAGGAAAAAAGACAAAGTGTGAGCATAGCCTTAGGGTTGTGTGCTCATTACTACCATTGCTTTAGTGTCCATTGGAGCCATGACTTGTATGGTAAATCCATTTTAAAATGAATTGTAATGATTCCTGATATATACTACTGATGTATAACCTAAAACCTTGAGGTTTCCAATGTCTTTGACAACAACAAAAAATATGCTGTATTTGATGAAAGTAAAAAAAAAAGAATTGCAACATGTTTCCAAAGCACAAGACAGACTGAAAATCATTTCACAACCACTGGGTGACCATATACAGACACTTAGGCATTGATTCATTTAGACCGGTGATTAGTGTTGAGCGAGCATGCTCGACACTGCTCGGTACTCGCCCGAGCATCAAGCTACTTGGGATGTTCGGCGAGCACCGAGCATTTCCGGGTTACTCGGGCGGGAGCTCGGGTCTCCGCCCTGCATGTTTGGCGCTCTTTACAGAGCAAATGAACATGCAGGGATTGCCAGCCAGTCACTGTAATGCCGCAGCCATGTTGTTTGTAGGCATTACAGTGATTGGCTGGCCGCACAGCGTCACCTCGAGTATTTAAAACCGGGCGCCGCCATCTTGGACACAGTCGCTCCGGATTAGACAGTGTAGGGACAGCGCTGCTGAGCTAGGGAGAGATTTTTCCTGCGAAATAGTTAGTGTAGGGTCTGTAAAGGCTGCCAAAACAAACAAACAGTCCTTCTCAGGACTAATATCCATCCCAGATATCAGGCAGGCAGGCAGGCTGTATAGAAGACACAGTGGTTATACCAGCAAACGCTGCATTACAGTCCTGTGTGCTCCTGTTTCTGAAATTGCTGGACTTAGCTCCAGGTCTCGGGGGCCAGTAAAAATCCTTTTTTTTCATCTAAATCCTTTTTTTTTTCCCTCCTTCACACTGTACAAATACCCGTCTTATTAACCTATTGGTGTCCCCCCCCCCAAAAAAAAGTGTGTCTCTGATTTTTTCAGACACAAATAAAAAAAAAGTGTTTGAGTGTGTCACTCACTGTTCAGTCGCAAATCTATATATTTAAAAAAGTCTGGTATACACCAGTAAATTATAACTATGGGGTTGCTGTATCCTGCTTTTTGCATTTTTTGCAGTAAAAAAAAAAATGTAATCGTGTCTCCCTGATTGTCCAGACACAAAAATATATCTGTTGAAAATAGTCTGTTGTAGGCCCGACAAATCCCAGTGTGGTTTTGTAGTTCCACTGGTCAAATCTCTGTAGTATCCAGTTTTGGGCCTTTTGTATGTAAAAAAACAAACAGTTTGAGTGTGTCGCTCACTGTTCAGACGCAAATATATATATTTAAAAAAGTCTGGTATACACCAGTAAATTAAAACTGTGGTTTTGCTGTTCCACGGTAAAAAATCTCTATTATCCTGGTTTTCGCTTTTTTTGCCTTCAAAAAAACCAGTAGTGTCTCCTGACTGTTCTGACATAAAAATATATCTTTTGAAAATAGTCTGTTGTAGACCCAACAAATCCCAGTGTGGTTTTGCAGTTCCACAGGTCAAATCTCTGTAGTATCCAGTTTTGGGCCTTTTGTATCTAAAAAAAAAAAAATTCAGTGTGTCGCTCACTGTTCAGACACAAATATATATATTTAAAAAAGTTTGGTATACACCAGTAAATTAAAATTGTGGTTTTGCTGTTCCATTGTAAAAAATCTCTCTTATCCTGCTTTTCGCATTTTTTGCCTTAAAATAAAACAGCAGTGTCTCCTGACTGTTCTGACACAAAAATATATCTGTTGAAAATAGTCTGTTGTAGGCCCGACAAATCCCAGTGTGGTTTAGCAGTTCTATGGGTCAAATCTCTGTAGTATCCAGTCTTGGGCCTTTTGTATCTAAAAAAAAAAAATTGAGTGTGTCGCTCACTGTTCAGCCGCAAATCTATATATTTAAAAAAGTCTGGTATACACCAGTATAATAAAACTGTGGTTTTGCTGTTCCACGGTAAAAAATCTCTATTATTCTGCTTTTCATATTTTTTGCCTTAAAAAAAAACAGTAGTGTCTCCTGACTGTTCTGACACCAAAATATATCTGTTGAAAATAGTCTGTTGTAGGCCCGACAAATCCCAGTGTGGTTTTGCAGTTCCACGGGTCAAATCTCTGTAGTGTCCAGTTTTGAGCCTTTTGTATCTAAAAAAAACAGTTTGAGTGTGTCGCTCACTGTTCAGCCGCAAATATATATATTTAAAATTTCATGGTATACCCCAGTAAACAATAACTGTGGTTTTGCCATTCCACGGTAAAAAATCTCTATTATTCAGGTTTTGGTATTTTTTCCGTAAAGAAAAACAGTAATAGTTTATCCCTGATTGTTCTGATTGTTTAAAAGAGTCGGGTGTAGGCCAGAGAAATAGAACTGTGGTTTTCCTCTTCCACGGTTCTAATCTACTTTCTATTACCCTTTTTCCATTGATAGTGCGAGGGTAAGCTATTTTACTTCCTTTACAATGGGCAAGGTGCGTGGCAAGGGACGTGGAACTGGACGTTCTGGTGATGGTGCGTGCAGAGGACGGGGCCGTGGCAAAGGTGAAAATGTGCCACAACCAACAGCCACATCTTCTCGCTCCCACTTCTTGACCGAATTACTAGGGAAGCACAGAACAACGCCAGTATTGCGAACTGATCAGTGTGAACAGGTTATTAATTGAATAGCATATAATACTTCCTGTTACCTGAGCACCACCACATCCGGTCTGTCTTCCACACGGTCAAATGTTAGCAGCCGTGAGTCTACCCTGATGCTCCTTCCTCCCACCATGTTGAGTGTCGTCAGACAGCAACTGATCCCAAACTTGGACACTCTGAAGAGCTGTTCACTGGTCCTTTTCCAGATTTGTGCCCCTCGCCTGCTCCGCTTGAAGTGGTGGAAGAGGAGATCCCATGTAGCGATGCTCAAATATTTGAACAGCCACGGCCACAGGAAGTCGACGCTGGCAATTTGTCACAAGAGGTGGACGATGACGAGACACAATTGCCAGGAAATGGGGATGAGGATCGTTGTGCGCAAGTGGAAGAGGAGGAGGTGGTGGATGATCTAGTAACTGACCCAACGTGGCAGGAGGACATGCAGAGTGAGGCCAGCAACACACAGGAGGAGGGAGGCAGAGTACCCCAACAGGCAGGAAGAAGCAGTGTGGTGGCCACAGACAGAAGGCAGGCAACCGTTCCCCGTAACACCAACACGAGGGACGGTGCCAGTACAAGCGGTAGGTCTTCCAGAGTCTGGAAGTTTTTTAAAGACTCTGCTGATAACCCCCAAAAGGCCATTTGTACCACCTGCCATGCCAGCATCAGCAGGGGTGACCAAACTACCAGCCTGACCACCACCAGCATGATCAGGCACATGTCAGCAAAGCACCCGACTTTGTGGTGCGAACCCCAGGGACCACGACCAGTGTCAACGGGTGTCACCACCGCTTCTTCCGCTGTTGTGCGTGCAATAGAACCCCCTGTTGTGTGTGCAAGGCAATTCCCTGTCCATACTGCAAGTTTGTTGACAGCAGTGACCTGGGGGTCAGAAATGCTTCCTGGGGCGATCCCCATGCTGTCCCCATGTCATTTGAGCACTGTCACTATCGTTTTGGGCACTTTTTAGGCTTTCTACAGACTGCCGGGGGTGCCGCCGCAAAACATTGGGCTCGTTGCTCAGGTTGAGCACCCGAGTATCACCGTGAGCTCGGCCCGAGCTTCGTGCACCCGAGCATTTTAGTGCTCGCTCAACACTAAAAAAGACATATCCAGATAATCCATTTGCAATATAGGGCCATCAGCATTAAATAGGTCTTAACTTCTATCCTTGTGGTCTAAAATCTTAGGACCATAAAGCCATATTACAACATTCATATTGTGGATCCAACAAATACTTTTGGGATCAAGCTAATTAGCTACACCAAAATTCTGGTGTCTCCCATTCTTAATCTCGTTTTATACATCTATCAGACTGAAACTTCACAACATCAAGAATATATACAAGTGAAAAAGAATGAAAAATAAGAGGGAACCCTTCAAATAAAACTAACAAATCTCAGATGTTCATTTATTCCCTTTGAATTGACCGTATCAAGCCAATATGTCCACCTTGCCTCTCTTCGCATTATTTTCTTATCCCAATAACCCTGGCGTACGGGAGGAGGAACTACCTCAATCAACGTAAACCGGATTGCATTCATGTCACCTCCATGTTGTTGTATAATGTGACGAGCAAGGAGTGTCTCTCTGTGATTACTTATGTCTCCAATTTGTTCGCTTATGCATAGCCTTAACTGTCTTTTCATCTTGTCTACATATTTTGCTGAGCAGAAACAAGTACATAGATATACAATGCCAGCCATCCTACAGTTAGCAAAATGTCTCATGTGATACATCCTTCCCGTAGAGGCACTCGAGAATGTTTTCCCTACAATAATATACCGACAAAAACTACACGAGCCATATTTATATGTCCCATTAATGCCTCTATTGAGCCATGCGTCCCTGATCTTGATGCTGTGTAGTGACTTTGGACCAGGTGGTCCCTGAGGTATTTCCCTCTCCTATATGTGACTGGCTGAAAGGCTTTGTGGAATTGCACTACCTATATCTTGATCGGCCTTCAGGATAGTCCAATGTCGCCTCAAAATATTCATTACCTGGTCTACCTTATCATCATATGTGCCTATTATCCTGGTCATAGATTCCTCCATTGGTCTAGATTTTGGTACCAACAGGGAAGACCTATTCTCGGCACATACCTGATGATATGCACTATTGATGATTTTAGTAAATGATTTCAGTAAATCTCCATCTTAATTATTTACTTTCCATATTAAAGTCCCTAAGATTTGAGCAATTCCTTCTTAGTCGAAAGAACTACCCTTTTGGGATGCCACTTATTAAATTTGTTGGATGATAGCTTTCCTAGCGCAAAAAATTATTTGTGGAGGTCAGCTTCCTAAAAATACATGTACTCAGAGTCCCATCTTCCCCTTTTTTAATCATTATATCCAAAAATGGGAGTTGGTTTCCCCCAATCCCGTAGGTGAATGAAAGGCCTATATCATTGACGTTAAGGTGAGAGACAAAGGATTTAAATGATGCTTCATCTCCCACCCATATCACAAATAGAGATGAGCGTTGTTCTACTCGAACTGTTCGCCAATCTCAAATTCGAGCTGTTTTGGGCGGTGTTCGAGCCGTTCGGCGAACACGAACAATTTGAGAAAAATTCGGCTGTTCGAGGTTATGTTCGATAACTGTTCGTGCACCAAAATCATAACTGGATTTTTTCTCAGTAATGATGAAAATTAATGTTAATACGCAGTTTGAGTGTACAGCGGGGTGGGGGGAGGGGCAGGGGATGGATCTCTGCAGGAACAATGAAGATCTCCATTTTTTTTTTATCTTTCCCGCATTTACAGTGGGGAGGTGCAATCTGTCAGCCTATCAGCAGTGCACACACGGAGCGAAGTGCTTTTTTTCACACAAGCAAGGGCATGTGTCATTGGCAGTGTATGTCACATGTCCTTGCCCTATAAGACCAAGCCATTTTCCCCGTCGCCACCATTTTCTCACTGCTGCAGCTGCGTGTTAGACGGCACCGCTGTTGCTGTGTGCGCTATACCTTGTTAATTTCAAGCCAATTTTCGCACAAATCTACAGATAGCTTGGGAGTAGGGAATAGTTGTGATTGCAGTCCATTTAAGGACTAGGTTACAGCATTTCCTACGACTTTTATCAGGCAGGTCTGTGCTCTTAAATAGATAGATTGTGGGAGTAAAGACTAATTGTAATTGGAGTCCTTTTCAGGACTAGGTTACATCAGTTCCTATCAGTTTTTGCCAGGCAGGTCTGTGCCAGTGCTGTGCAAGTTTTTTTCACAGCATTTGGATGAATCTAGCAAAGCTAATCCTTTTTGGCCTATTGCAGAGTGTGTTAGTCAGTGGAGTAGCCTATCTGTGTTGCAAGATATACCACCTGTGTATAGAATACCAATTTTTTTACTGCACCTAGTGAAGTAAAATCTTTTGGGCATAGCATCATTCTATTAGTCCATCTATACTGACCTCCATCAGGTTGCAAATTGAATATAATTTTTTTCTGCATCTAGCTCTGAAAAAATATTGGGCTTCTAGCTGTGTGTGGGACTTGTTGTATTAGTCCATCTATACTGACCTCCATCAGGTTGCAAACTGCATATATTTTTTTCTTCATCTACCTCTGAAAAAATATTGGGCTTCTTGCTGTGTGTGGGACTTGTTCTATTAATCCATCTATACAGACCTCCATCAGGTTGCAAACTGAATATATTTTTTTCTGCATCTACCTCTGAAAAAATATTGGGCTTCTAGCTGTGTGTGGGACTTGTTGTATTAGTCCATCTATACTGACCTCCATCAGGTTGCAAACTGAATATATTTTTTTCTGCATCTACCTCTGAAAAAATATTGGGCTTCTAGCTGTGTGTGGGACTTGTTGTATTAGTCCATCTATACAGACCTCCATCAGGTTGCAAACTGAATATATTTTTTTCTGCATCTACCTCTGAAAAAATATTGGGCTTCTAGCTGTGTGTGGGACTTGTTGTATTAGTCCATCTATACTGACCTCCATCAGATTGCAAACTGAATATATTTTTTTCTGCATCTACCTCTGAAAAAATATTGGGCTTCTAGCTGTGTGTGGGACTTGTTCTATTAATCCATCTATACAGACCTCCATCAGGTTGCAAACTGAATATATTTTTTTCTGCATCTACCTCTGAAAAAATATTGGGCTTCTAGCTGTGTGTGGGACTTGTTGTATTAGTCCATCTATACTGACCTCCATCAGGTTGCAAACTGAATATATTTTTTTCTGCATCTACCTCTGAAAAAATATTGGGCTTCTAGCTGTGTGTGGAACTTGTTCTATTAATCTATCTATACAGACCTCCATCAGGTTGCAAACTGAATATATTTTTTTCTGCATCTACCTCTGAAAAAATATTGGGCTTCTAGCTGTGTGTGGGACTTGTTGTATTAGTCCATCTATACTGACCTCCATCAGGTTGCAAACTGAATATATTTTTTTCTGCATCTACCTCTGAAAAAATATTGGGCTTCTAGCTGTGTGTGGGACTTGTTCTATTAATCCATCTATACAGACCTCCATCAGGTTGCAAACTGAATATATTTTTTTCTGCATCTACCTCTGAAAAAATATTGGGCTTCTAGCTGTGTGTGGGACTTGTTGTATTAGTCCATCTATACAGACCTCCATCAGGTTGCAAACTGAATATATTGTTTTCTGTATCTACCTCTGAAAAAATATTGGGCTTCTAGCTGTGTGTGGGACTTGTTCTATTAATCCATCTATACAGACCTCCATCAGGTTGCAAACTGAATATATTTTTTTCTGCATCTACCTCTGAAAAAATATTGGGCTTCTAGCTGTGTGTGGGACTTGTTGTATTAGTCCATCTATACTGACCTCCATCAGGTTGCAAACTGAATATATTTTTTTCTGCATCTACCTCTGAAAAAATATTGGGCTTCTAGCTGTGTGTGGGACTTGTTCTATTAATCCATCTATACAGACCTCCATCAGGTTGCAAACTGAATATATTTTTTTCTGCATCTACCTCTGAAAAAATATTTGGCCTTCTAGCAGTGTGTGGGACTTTCTCTATTAGTCCATCTATACTGACCTCCATCAGGTTGCAAATTAAAAATAATTTTTATCTGCATCTAGCTCTGAAAAAATATTTGGCCTTCTAGCAGTGTGTGGGACTTTTTCTATTAGTCCATCTATCCTGACCTCCATCAGGTTGCAAATTAAAAATAATTTTTATCTGCATCTAGCTCTGAAAAAATATTTGGCCTTCTAGCAGTGTGTGGGACTTTCTCTATTAGTCCATCTATACTGACCTCCATCAGGTTGCAAATTGAATATAATTTTTTTCTGCATCTAACCCAGCCAATAGTTTTGGCCTAATACCACAGTTTGGCCACTCAGCTCTGCTAGGTTACCATCCATTGTTTTTTTGTGCAAACAACTCCAGAGTTGTTAATTAGTTAACCACCAAAATGAGTGGAAAAAGGCATGCTGCTGGTGGAAAGGGGAATAGGTGTGTTGGGAAGGGGAAAAAAGGTTGTGTCCGTGGGGTAGGTGTTAAAGCAACAGTAACATCTGCAGAAGAAAGACCATCTTCCAGACAAACTAAAATGTCTACTTCTTTTAGCGGACAATGTGATAAGATCCCTTTCTTACGGCCACGCCAATCGCTACAAATTCCAGATGAGGCAAAAAAACAGCAGGTGCTTCAACGGATATCA
The DNA here is from genome assembly GCF_046119375.1 of Phyllobates terribilis. NCBI lineage: Eukaryota > Metazoa > Chordata > Amphibia > Anura > Dendrobatidae > Phyllobates > Phyllobates terribilis. The sequence goes on along the minus strand of NW_027362763.1, from coordinate 516,142,345 downwards.
AGTGCTCCTTTAAGTGGGCTCTCCTCCACATCAACTTCAACATCACAAATACTCCAGTCCTCAAAGGTGTCACCCCAATCGCACTTGCTTCCTCACAGCTCCCAAATCTCCAGCTGCCCGTCTGAGTATGAGGTAGAACAGATGGTTGAGTCTGCAGAGCTGTTTACTCATACTATAGCCTGGGAATCAGAGGTCGACTCCAGCGCTTCTGTGAATCCAGACGAGGAAATGATCTGCACTGATGCCCAGAATCTTTATGAGTCGGATCCTGGACCAGACGCAGAAGGTTCTGACCATAATGTAGACCCTCATTCCCAAACTGTAACTCCTGTTGGTGGAGACAATGAGGAAGACGATGATAAGACTCAAATACCTGATTGGAGCGACAGCTTTAGTTTTTTGTCAGGGCAGGAACAGGTTGGCTCTGAGGACGACGGGTGTGATAACGCACAGGGTGATGATGATGAGGTTGGAGATCCCACTTACTGTCAACCCACAGACAGCCAAGAGATGAGGTCAGCAGAGGAGGTGGAGGAAGATGCTAGTGACGACGAGGTCAGGTTGCGCCTTCCTGGACAGAGACGTAGTACTGGAAGCACGTCAACAACTGCATCCGCAAACACAACTCTGCCTCTCACCACAAGTCGTGGTGGCTCTTCAGGTCGCATGGGTGCTAAGCCTTGCATAGCCTGGGCATTTTTTCAGATCGATAAAGATGACCCAACTCGTGTTATCTGTAACATTTGTCAGCAAAAGCTAAGTAGAGGCCAAAAAATACATAGTTTGAGTACTTCATGCATGAACCGGCACATGGACATGAAGCATAAGTTGCAGTGGGAAGCTCAGTGTGCTACAATGCGTCCTAGCCGGCCGGGCCAACCACCGTCTGCCATATCTTGTGCATCCGCGGCCTCTTCATCCTCTGTGACTGGGGGGACAGCAGTCACACCTGTTTTGGGGCGCAGACCTGCCACCTCTTTACCCGCAACAGCCAGCGTGATTGGCAGGTCATCATTTTCTTTGGAGGTGGTAACACCAGCTGGTGTTGAGCGCTGTCCGACATCGATAGCACCACCTTTGGATCAAGGCAACCTAACATGTCCGCCTGCATCTTCCTCACAGACCGGCAGTTTGCCGGGGACACCCTTATCAACCCCGTCTAAGCACAATAGCCAGCCCTCGGTCCCTCAGATGTGGACAAGTAAAAGACCATTTCCTCCTAGCCATGAGAAAGCTAAGAGGTTGAATTTCACCATCTGCAAGTTCTTGGCTACAGAAATGCTGCCTTTCCGCCTGGTGGACACAGAGGATTTTCGAGACCTTATGTCCGTCGCAGTGCCCCAGTACCAGATGCCCAGTCGGCACTACTTCTCAAAGAAAGGTGTGCCTGCGCTCCACCAGCATGTCGCACACAACATCACCGCTTCTTTGAGAAACTCTGTGTGTGACAGGGTGCATTTCACCACAGACACTTGGACGAGTAGGCATGGACAGGGGCGTTACATGTCGCTGACTGGGCACTGGGTAACTATGGTGACAGCAGGACAAGGGGCTGCTGTCCAAGTCTTGCCGTCCCCACGAGTTGTGCGTCAATCCTCTTTATGTCAAAGTTCCTCCACTGCTTCTGCCTCCTCAACCTCCTCTCGGTCTTCCACCTGCACCCAAAGCCTGTCTGGTCATGCCACAAGCTTTCTAACTGCGCAGAAGGGATCCTGCACACCTCCTTACTATGCTGGCAGTAGGGCTCAACGTCATCAGGCGGTTTTTACATTGAAATGTCTGGGAAATGTGAGTCACACAGCTGAGGAGTTGTGGTCAGCTCTGGAGAACCAATTTCATGAATGGTTGTCTCCACTGGACCTGAAACCAGGGAAGGCCGTGTGCGACAATGCTGCAAACCTGGGTGCGGCCCTTCGCCGGGGCAATGTCACACACGTGCCTTGTATGGCTCACGTGTTGAACCTGGTTGTCCAGCAATTTTTAGCCCACTATCCCAGACTAGATGGCCTTCTGCAGAGGGCACGGTCGCTGTGTGCTCACTTTCGCCGTTCGCATCCCGCAGCTCAGCGACTTACATCTCTACAGAAGTCGTTGGGCCTGCCACTTCACCGGCTAAAATGCGATGTGCCTACCCGGTGGAATTCAACTCTGCACATGTTGCAGCGACTGTGGCAGCACCGACAAGCCCTGGTGCAATACGTTCTGACGTATAGCCTGGGCCAACGAGATCCAGAGGTGGGGCAAATCACGCTGGAGGAGTGGTCTCAGATCAGGGACCTATGCACCCTTCTGCACAGTTTTGAAATGGCGACGAAGATGTTTAGTGCTGATGATGCCATTATCAGCATGACTATTCCGGTGATTTACATACAATACTTTGTGCCTAGTAGCAGTGTCTGCTAGTCAGCGGATTATCCTGGCTGTTAAGCAAGCTACACCACCTGTAGTTTGGACACTTCATTTTTTCAAAGGAAATGCTTCAGGACCACGGGATACTCAGTGAAGAGCATCAGGAGGCACCCCAAGGCATAGGGGCTCGGACTGGCAGTAGGATGCCTTGCGGTGGACAGCCGAGCTCGATCCTTATAAAAGCTTTTTAACTGCAGCAGCTTTAGTGGACGCTACTGGAGCTGGAATTACGCGGCTGCTGGCATGAGACTTGCCCTCCAATAGATCCTTGTAAATGGATTTAAAGTGTATTAATTCAAATTAGAGAGACAATTTAAATTAAAAAGCTTAGAGCTGCCTCCACCACAGGGGGGCTCGCTCGACCCACCAGCGGACAGGCACCAGTATTGGGAGAGGGGGGCTGGCCGTCAGGGTTCACCGCGGCTCTGGCACAAACCCGGCGACACGGAGGTGGCACGGGCAGAAGCGGACTGAACGTGTCGGCTTCTCACTTTTTGGATTTTAGAAGGGCATGACATGCCTATATCTGTGTCTCCCCCTCCTTTTACTCCTCCACCTCTTTTCTTTTCGTATGACTATATGTACTTGTCACTTTTCCATGTGTTAGTTGTGTCTTCTGAGCAGTTTGTCAGCTTTTGGACACCTTTGAAGGTGTTTTCTATGTGTTTCTATGTGTTTTTGTTTGCCTGCCATTGGTTTTAACGGTGTTCGAAGGTGTTCAACGAACAGTTCGACGAACAGTTCGGCGAACACACGGGTGTTCGACGAACCGAACCGAACTCGAACACTACGGGGGTGGCTCAACACTAATCACAAATACATCATCGATGTATCTTCCCCAGTATGTAATCCGGGGACTCCATGTCACCTCATCATCTCCAAACATGATGGTATCCTCCAACCAGCCCAGGAGCAGATTGGCATAAGTTGGAGCACAAGGGCTCCCCATCGCCATGCCTCTGAGCTGGTGGAAGCACCTCCCATTGAAGGTAAAGAACTTATGGCGAAGAATAAACTCAAGTAATTTAAGAACTTACCTGTTATGTGGTCTATGATATATACCTCTGGTGGTAAGGTAATATTCCACTGCTTTGATGCCTGATACACAGCGATTCCACATCAATTGACGCTAAGACTGCATCTTTCTCAATCACCATCCCTTCTAATTTATTTATCAGGTCCAGGGTGTCTCTCAGATGGGAGGGTAGTGTGATGACAAAGTGGCGCAATATCCAGTCCAAGTAAACACTCAAATTCTGGCACAAAGCATCAATGCTGGATACTATAGGCCGACCTTTCATTGGGTCAAGTCCTTTATGAATCTTAGGTAATGAGTAGAACATAATCGTTACTGGGAATTTAGGATATAAGAAATTGAACTCAGTTTTGGATATCAGCTTGCCATTGTATATAAATTTTGGAGATGCTATATTTGTACTGTGTATCATATATCCTATTTTGGAATTGCAGTAATGCATCATATGTCCTATTATAAGAAGCTGCTTCCATTGTTGTCTTTTTATTAATTCTTTGGACCAACTGTATATCCTGAGTTGGCTAGTGTCTGCAACCTTTACACCTCCACCCTTGGTATATGCGTGTATGTGTGGGGAGGGTGGATGTGGTGTCACTTAGAGTGGGGATAAATACATCTTTTTCCTCTTTATCTTTGGTAGCCCCTAATCCCATGAGCAATGCAGGGCCCAATAGTGATTTATAGGGTGAGTCGACGATAATAGGGTTCACATCCACTGTCAGATAGGGACGTTGATAGGGCCAGATTTATGCCCCAAGAGAATTTTTATAATTATATACTACTCTGTCTATACCTGAGAATATTAATTTGCAAATGTGACATCACAATCTACCTGTATACAATATAGGCAGATATTATCTATAGGGTATATTAGGGACCATTAGGGTAAGCCTATGCGGAGCGGGGGAGCCTATCTCGTGCACTAATTAGGGAACTGATCCCTGCAGTCAGGCAGGGGCAAATAGGACCCGGATAGGGACCTAATAGATTACTTATTGTCCCTAATGACCCTTGGTAATCTATTTTCATGTCTTGTTTCTATTGTCTAGTTATTCTTGCGGTGGTATATTGGTAATTTTAAAAGATATTTAATAAAGAGTGAATTTTTCAAGGGTTTTTTTTCTTTGGTTTATGAATATATGGGTTTCTTGATAATATCTAATTCTGGTTTAAAGGCAGATGGAGTACAGGAAACTGCCGGCAGACGGAGGACATGAGGAAAATGCAGGCAGGCATGTGGAGTGCAAGAGAATCTGAATAGTAAGCCAAGATCCAGCAACAAAAAAGTTTTAATGCAATGCCAAGACATAAGGGTGACAAGACTGACAAGAGGCTCCACAGAGTTTAGTGGACTGAGGTGAAGGAAGCAAACCATGGATCCAGTACAGCTGCATAACAGTGCCCCCCTCTTAGGGCCCCTCCCAATTGAGTCCATAACCATAGAAGCAAGAACACACTCAGTCTCAGTCAAGTTTTCCCTGCAATTCTCTTTGGTCCCATGCCGGGAGAAGACAACTGTTGGGTCCTGATAGGAGTAAGGAACATTAGGAGCTCTGTATGCAGTATATGTTGAACAGAGTATCACAGGAGGAGGTTGTGGTAGAGTTTTGAGACAATTGCTAAAACAAGATGGACTCCACTGGGCGATCCGGTTGGATGACCAGTGAATGAATCTGTATCCAAGGAAGTCCCAAAAGCATCAGTGCATCAGAGAGTGGAAAAACTAAAAAAGAATGGCCTCCACATGCAGTGTACCAATCTGGAAAGTTATCTTCACTGTCTGGAATTAGATATGACCATCTGGAATTGTAAAGCCATTCATGGAGGTTAGTTTCTGGGGTGACTGAATAGAAACCAAAGGGATTTTCAGCCTTTTGGCCAGAGAGAGTTCCATATAATTCTCAGCTGCTCTGGAATCAATATGTTCTTGTCCCAAGAACACTGAGGTACCGTAAGAAACATTTATATAGAAGAGTAATTTATTTTTAGTTGAGGAAAGAGTTAATCCTAGAGTGATACCTTCCTCTTTGCCTAGGATAGAAGGCTCTCCCTGTTTGGCCTTCGGTTTGGAACAGTTGGAGTGATAATGATTAGTGGGGAGCGAGCACTAAAATGCTCGGGTACTCGTTGCTCGGGTCAAGCAAATTGAAATGCTCGAGTGCTCGGTCTGAGCAATGAGCCCAATGTAAGTCTGTGGGAAACTCGAGCATTTTTCTAGCGCTGCTGTCAACAATGTCAGAGTATTATGCCACTTTTACGGACTCACAATAAAACATACAAAAACGAAATCAAAATGGATTTTCCTGGGAAAAATGTTAAGGAACATCCTTTCCAGGGTAATGACTTGTATATAAGGCAAAATAAATATACAAAAACAAAAATGCTCCTCCACATCTTGGGCTATGTTCACACGCAGCATTTTTCATGTGTTTTTGCACTTTTGCATTGCTTTCAACGGTGAAAAATACATTCACCGGTAAATGTCATTTTAACATTTTACAACCTTATCTGGCCATGTGGTGCGTGAGACATCATCAGACACATCCTCTTTCATTTATGAAGGAGAGACTCTGAAAGTCACAAAGACCATTTTATAGGGCCATCAAGCGGCCCTTACTATTCTTAAAGGGCCAGCAGTCAGCCCTCAATATTGTTAGAGGGCCATCAGCTGGCTATGCTTTGTTGTTCCCATTATTAAAGAGTGGGTCTCCCATACTGTTATTGCATATGCAGTTACTTTATGAGCTGCCAAAAATTTGGAGGAACACCAATGCCCCTTGCAAGAGACGTAGAGGTCGGAGGGCCTCCTGAAAAAAATGTTCCATTAGGAAGTGTGTCTCTCATACTGCTTGCCTATGCAGTGAATGCAACGGCTGCCAAAAATTTGGAAGAACTCCAATGCCCCTTGCAAGAGATGTAGATATGGTGATATGGTAGATATTGTGGTGATATGATGGTGGAGGATGAGGATGAGGAGAAGAAGGAGGAGGAAGACAAGAGCAAATAGACAAAATCAGGAAGCATATACCCATGCATGAGGGGGAATAAAGAGGTGCATGGGAATTGAGTTATACCTCCCAAAAAAACACTGTATTTGAGTTTATGTTACACTGCTATCATTTGGTGGTGTTGAGAAGTCTGGCCCAATCCAGCCCTTGTTAATTTTTACAAGAGTCAGCATCTTCAGTTGACAGGCGGATGTGCCTATCGGTTATAATTCTACTAGCGGCACTAAAATTCCGCTCTGACAAAATGCTAGCAGCAGGGCTGACCAGGACCTCCAAGGCATAGAGAGCCAGTCCATGCCATGTGTCCAGCTTGGATACCCAATAATTATAAGGCACAGAGAAATCACAGAGGACTTGACAGAGTCGGCAAGGTACTCTCTCAGCATCTTCCGAAACTTTTCCCTCCATGTGAGAGTACCCCGTGCCTCAAGGCCTGTGCGATGGGAGGGTGTAACATACCTGGTGGCGTCCTTGCATGGTGGTCCATCTCCCACTGTGCAAGAGCGCGCACTTGATCTCCAGTCCAGAATGTCTCTCTGGCTTCCCTCCATGCTGTCTGTTTGTGTCTGTTTCTGCTGCTTAAGGGCGGCGCCCGATCACTTCCTGCTTTTTGTACCTGCTGTGGGTCACACCCCTTGTGCGTCCTCAGCCTATTGCTGTCTGTCACCTGGTATATAGCTCAGCTGCTCCAATCAATCCCTGCCTGAGCATAGTGTTTCTTTCAGTGTGTGCTTGCACTCTGAAGGTGCCAGGTCCCGTTCTTTGTCTCCTGCTTTGCGGTATCAGTTCCCGTGTCTCAACTGAGTCCTGTCTATGTCTCCTGCCTTGCGGTATCAGTTCCCGTGTCTGAGCTGAGTCCTGTCTATGTCTCCTGCCTTGTGGTATCAGTTCCCGTGTCTGAACTGAGTCCTGTCTATGTCTCCTGCCTTGCGGTATCAGTTCCCGTGTCTGAACTGAGTCCTGTCTGTGTTCTCTTGTCTGCCTATCCTGGAGGCTGTATTTCCAGGCCTGTCTGAACACGCTCCTAGCCTGTTCCTCCCGCCTTCTAGGGGCCGATTACCTAGACCTGTTCCTGTATCTTGTCTGTCCTGTCTGAACACGCTCCTAGCCTGTTCCTCCTGCCTTCTAGGGGCCGATTACCTAGACCTGTTCCTGTATCTTGTCTGTCCTGTCTGAACACGCTCCTTGCCTGTTCGTCCAGCCTCTCTGGGGGCCGTATTCCCAGACCAGCTCCTGTATCCCGCTGCAGTGTCGGTCTCCTCCGTACACTCAGTTCCAGTCTGAACTCTTTCCTATCCTTTACCTGTTTGGCCTCTATGTCCGTTCCCTTCCTTTTTCTGCAGAGTCTGAACTTGTACCTAACTCCTGCTTGTTGTCTCTGTACTCCCGTTTGTGAGTTTGTGGTCCACTCGCTACTTCACTGCAAGTATCCTGTGGGTATCTGGCTCTGCCTTTCTCTTCCTGTCTGTTCCGTGTGAACAGAGCCCTGTCCCCCCTGCTCTGCCTTGCTTACAGCTCCGGCGGTTCTAGCCTGCTCCTACTCCTTTGTTCACCGCTCCGGCGGTTCTAGCCTGCTCTGACTCCTTTGCTCACTGCTCCGGCGGTTCTAGCCTGCTCTGACTCCTTTGCTCACCGCTCCGGCGGTTCTAGCCTGCTCTGACTCCTTTGCTCGCTGCTCCGGCAGCCTTGCTCCGCTCGGACCCTTTTGCTCGCTGCTCCGACAGTCTCGCTCCGCTCTTATCCTTTTGCTCACTGCTCCGGCAGTCTTGCTCCACTCTTGCTCACCGCTCCAGGCGGCCTCGTCCTGCTTTATTCTTGCTCACTGCTCCGGCAGTCTCGCTCAGCTCTGACCCTTTGTTCACCGCTCCTGGCGGCCTTGTCCTGCTCTACTCTTGCTCACCGCTCCAGGCGGCCTTGTCCTGCCCTGTTCTCGCTCACCTCTCTGGGCGGCCTCACTCTGCTGTGTTTGTCCACCACATCTGTGGTTCTGTTCCTGAGTCCCAGTGTGTACTGGGTCCTATCCCGCCAGTGTCCCTACCTGCTAGTGCCTCCCTGTCTGCACTCTAGCTGTGCTTGCCTGTACCCCTCTGCCTGTATTGTTCCTGAGTCCCAGTGTGTACTGGGTCCTATCCCGCCTGTGTTTCTACCTGCTAGTGCCTCCCTGTCTGCACTCTAGCTGTGCTTGCCTGTACCCCCCTGCCTGCATACCCGCCTGCCTGCATACCAGTCGTGCCTGCCTATACCCACCAGTCTGTGTGCCAGCCTACCAGTCTGTTCCTGTATTCCCCTGTGTGGGTCAACAGCCGTGTCCGGGGTCTGTCCTGGAGTAGCACCTGGTCCCTCTGCTCGGTTCCTCCTTGGTGCACTGGCGTCGTATGCCGTCGTGCGACCCTGGTTGGATCGGGTGAATACCTAGTTACGCCCCTCCAGGCATTCACTCTCCGGCACGGTCCAGTGGAATCACTACAATCACACGCACACGCCGCTCAGCCCGGGCGTGTGCATTACAGCGGGTCTGAGAAAACTGTCCCAGACAGTGTTCCCCTGCCTCGGCTGGATTGGATTTGTGTCTCTCTCGCCTGTACTCCTTGATTGTCCAACGAACTGTGACCTCTGCCGCCAGCGTTTTCAGATGGGAATTTTTTTTTAAATAATTCTGCAACAAGGGCTTTCTGGTATTGCCACATTTTATTAGGCATGTCCGGCACGGGAATAAGAGACAGAAAGTTCTCCTTGTAGCGTGGGTCTAGAAGCATCACCAACTACACTGTGTGCAGAATTATTAGGCAAATGAGTATTTTGATCACATGATACTTTTTATACATGTTGTCCTACTCCAAGCTGCATAGGCTTGAGAGCCAACTCCCAATTAAGTAAATCTGGTGATGTGCATCTCTGTAATGAGGAGGGGTTTTGACTAATGACATCAAAACCCTATATAAGGTGTGCTTAATTATTATTATTCCTTTCCTTTGGCAAAATGGGTCAGAAGAGAGATTTGACTGGCTCTGAAAAGACCAAAATTGTGAGATGTCTTGCAGAGGGATGCAGCAGTCTTGAAATTTCCAAACTTTTGAAGCGTGATCACCGAACAATCAAGCGTTTCATGGCAAATAGCCAATAGGGTCGCAAGAAGCGTGTTGGCCAAAAAAGGCGCAAAATAACTGCCCATGAATTGAGGAAAATCAAGCGTGAAGCTGCCAAGATGCCATTCGCCACCAGTTTTACCATATTTCATAGTTGCAACGTTACTAGAGTATCAAAAAGCACAAGGTGTGCGCTACTCAGGGACATGGCCAAGGTAAGGAAGGCTGAAAAACGACCACCTTTGAACAAGAAACATAAGATAAAACGTCAAGAATGGGCCCAGAAATATCTTAAGACTAGTGTTGAGCATTCCGATACTGTAATATCGGGTATCGGCCGATATTCGCGGTATCGGAATTCCGATACTTAATTCCGATACTTTTACAATATCGGATACCGGAATCGGAAGTTCCCATAATGCCTTCGCTCTGCAGTGTCTGTGAAGGATGACAAGTTGGATGGCAGCGCGATCCAGCCTGTCATCAGAATGCCATCCTAGCGGGGGAGAATTCTCCTGATTGTTTAAAAGCCGGCGGGCGGTATAAAGCCGCCGGCTTTTAAACAATCACACAGCCCCATACTGCTTCCCCGCAGCCTCCCACCCCGATCCTCCGCTCCCCTCGCCACCTCCCATCCCGATAGTAAGTTAGGACCGGGCGGGGAGCGCAGCTCCAAGGAGCGGGGAGCGAAGGACCCGGGCGGGGAAGCCGGCAGTGAAAAGACTTCACCGCCGGCTTTCCCGTTCTGTGCTGCGCTTTCCCGCCGGTTATTTCAAATGAACAGCTGAGGTATCAGCTGATGCCGATCAGCTGTTCATTTGAATTAGCCGCGGTGCCCTCAGAGGGTTCATGTGAGTTCATGCTTGACTGCATGAACTCACATGAACTTTCCCACGGCCGCACAGGTCAGCCTCACCTCCCAGACCCGTCATGATTAGTGTGTGTGCGGGGTGTGTGTGCGGGGTGTGTGCGCGATGTTTGTGCGGGTGTGCGCGGTGTCTGTGCGATGTGTGCGGGTGTGTGCGGGTGTGTGCGGTGTGTGTGCGTGCAGGCAGACATAGGCTGATGTGACACTACTACTCCCATCGGCCTATGTCTGTCCCCCGTCCACTCCTGCCAGCAGGATCAGCTCGATGGGAGCAGTAGTTCCCATCAGACTGATCCTGCTATTTAAATTGCCCTACTGTGTCCCCAATAAATGTTAAATACATGTCATTGGTGGCCAGTGGTTACCTAAAAGAAATTAGTTCATACATTACCTGTCCCCGCCGATCGCCACCTAAAATAAAGTAAAAAATAAAAAACTACACCTATACTCACCAAGACACCTAATTACCCGAAGCCATCGATCTCCAGTAATAAAATCTAAAATAATAAACCACAACCTTATCCTTACCCCTCCGTAGCAGTCCACGAGTGTCCCACGAAGATCTCCAGTTCAGAGCAGCCACATAGAATGTGACCGCTCTGAACCGCTGCCGCCGCTAGAATGACGGGGCCGTAAGGGTTCACCAGAGTTAAGGCAGCGGTGCTCCGGTTAGCTGCTTTACGGCCCTGCTGTATCGTGAGAAATTCCCACGGTACAGCACTGCCGTAAACGAGGTCTCCGGAGCTGCGCTGACTGAACGCACTCCGGTGACCTCAGTCAGGGGCTCCCGCTGCCGGGAGCGGACGTGTTCCCGGCAGCGTGAGCTTACAGCAGCCATGCACAGCTGTCACCATCTCCAGATGTGACAGCTGTGCATGGGAGATCAGCGCAGGAACGTGGACAGGTAACTATTATTTTTAGTAAACTAAGAATTAAATAAAATTGTGTGTTTTATTTCAAATAAATTATTTTTTTCTGGGTGTAGTGTGTTTTTTCTTTTTAACACTTTGTAGGTTAGGAATGGGGGTGTCTTATAGACGCCCATCATTACTAACCTGGGCTTCATGGCAGCTGGCGCTGACATGAACCCCACCACTATTACCCCCTGCCACCGCACCAGGGCAGCGTGGAAGAGCGAGGCTAAGTGCCAGAGTTGGCGCATCCTATGGATGCGCCATTTCTGGGGCGGCTGACGACTGGTGTTTCTAGCCTGGGAGGGGGCCAATATTCATGGCACCCTTCCTGGGCTATTAATATCAGCCCCCAGCTGTCTGCCTAGCCTTTGCTAGCTATTAAAATAGGGGGACCCCACGTCATTTTTTTTGGGGGGGTCCCCCATTTTAATAGCTAGTAAAGGCTAGGTATTCAGCTGGGGGCTGATATTAGTAGCCTGGGAAGCTCCGTGGGTTTTACCCCCTTCCCAGGCTTCAAACATCTGCCCCAGCCGTCTGCTTAACCTCCGCTAGAGACTAAAATTATGGGGGATCCAACGCTATTTTTTTTTAAAATAAATCCATTATTTTAACACTAAATGACATTTGAGGAGTTAATAAAGATGCAGTCCCTAAATTATTATTTATTTTTTAATTAATTTTTCCCAAAACTTTTGACGTGGGCTTCGCCATATTTTTGTATGCCAGCCAGGTACAGCATCCAGCTTCTATGAATGCGCCATTTTCCGGGGCGGCTGCGGACTGCAATTTTCAGCGGGGGGCAGAAAGCTTGGGCCTCCCTGCGCTGCAGATTCCATCCCCCAGCTGCCTAGTTGTACCTGGCTGGACACAAAAATAGGGAGAAGCTCCACGTTTTTTTTTTTTTAATTATTTCATGAAATTCATGGAATAATTAAGAAAAAAAGGGCTTCCCTATATTGTTGTGTCCGGCCAGGTACAAATAGGCAGCTGGTGGTTGGGGGCAGCCCGTTCCTGCCTGCTGTACCTGGCTGGACCCAAATATAGTGCAAAGCCCCACGTCAATTTTTTTTTAATTATTTCAGGAAATTCATGAAATAATTAAAAAAAAATTATGTGGGGCTTCGCCCTATATTTGTGTCCAGTCAGGTACAGCAGGCAGGAACGGGCTGCCCCCAACCACCAGCTGCCTATTTGTACCTAGCCGGACACAACAATATAGGGAAGCCCTTTTTTTCTTAATTATTCCATGAATTTCATGAAATAATTAAAAAAAAAAATACGTGGGGCTTCGCCCTATTTTTGTGTCCAGCCAGGTACAACAAGGCAGCTGGGGGCTGGAATCCGCAGCGCAGGGAGGCCCAAGCTTTCTGGGCCCCACCCGCTGCAAATTGCAGTCCGCAGCCGCCCCGGAAAATGGCGCGTTCATAGAAGCGCCATCTTCTGGCGCTGTACCCAACTCATCCAGGGCCCTGGTGCGGTGGCTCACTGGGTAATAAAGGGGTTAAGGCCAGCTTGGCATTATCAGCTGGCCCTAAGCCCGAAATTCATGGGGTCACGCCAATATTAGACATGACCACCATGAATTTCTAGTAAAGTATTTAAAAAAAACACAAACACCCAGAAAAAAGTCCTTTAATTGAAATAAAGACACAATTCTTTATTGTTCTAAATTAAACCATACTTAAAGTCACGCCCATTCCAGCTGAAGCCAACGATCTCCTGCAATAAAAGTAAAATAATAAAGCAACCTCATCCTTACCTTTCCATGGTTCCCAGGACAGCTTCAGCTCTGCTACATCGAGATGACAGGCTGGACCGCAGCAGAACGCTGTAATCCAGCCTGTCATCCCGCAGACACTGAGAAGCGCAGGCATGCTTGCGCTCCTCAGTGTCTCGCTGTGACGGCATCCAGATGAGCCGAGGTCATGTCCAATGAACTCAGCTCACCTCATGCACGTCACTGACAGCGTGGGAAAATTCTCCTGCACTCAGCGCTTCAGCGTGAGAATTTTCCCACGCTGTCAGTGACGTGCATGAGGTGTGCCGAGTTCATTGGACATGACCTCACCTCATGCACGTCACTGACAGCGTGGGAAAATTCTCACGCTGAAGCGCTGAGTGCAGGAGAATTCTCCCACGCTGTCAGTGACGTACATGAGGTGAGCCGAGTTCATTGTCGGCTCATCTGGATGCCGTCACAGCCAGACACTGAGGAGTGGAAGTATGCCTGCGCTTCTCAGTGTCTGCGGGATGACAGGCTGGATGGCAGCGTTCTGCTGCGGTCCAGCCTGTCATCTCGATGTAGCAGAGCTGGAGCCGTCGTGGGAGCCATGGAAAGGTAAGGATGAGGTTGCTTTATTATTTTTCTTTTATTGCAGGAGATCGTTGGCTTCAGCTGGAATGGGCGTGATGGTAAGTATGGTTTAATTTAGAACAATAAAGAATTGTGTGTTTATTTCAATTAAAGGACTTTTTTCTGGGTGTTTGTGTTTTTTTTAAATACTTTACTAGAAATTCATGGTGGTCATGTCTAATATTGGCGTGACCCCATGAATTTCGGGCTTAGGGCCAGCTGATAATGCCAAGCTGGCCTTAACCCCTTTATTACCCAGTGAGCCACCGCACCAGGGCCCTGGATGAGTTGGGTACAGCGCCAGAAGATGGCGCTTCTATGAACGCGCCATTTTCCGGGGCGGCTGCGGACTGCAATTTGCAGCGGGTGGGGCCCAGAAAGCTTGGGCCTCCCTGCGCTGCGGATTCCAGCCCCCAGCTGCCTAGTTGTACCTGGCTGGACACAAAAATAGGGCGAAGCTCCACGTTTTTTTTTTTTAAATTCATGAAATTCATGGAATAATTAAGAAAAAAAGGGCTTCCCTATATTGTTGTGTCCGGCTAGGTACAAATAGGCAGCTGGTGGTTGGGGGCAGCCCGTTCCTGCCTGCTGTACCTGACTGGACACAAATATAGGGTGAAGCCCCACATCAATTTTTTTTAATTATTTCATGAATTTCCTGAAATGATTTAAAAAAAATTGACGTCGGGCTTCGCACTATATTTGTGTCCAGCCAGGTACAGCAGGCAGGAACGGGCTGCCCCCAACCACCAGCTGCCTATTTGTACCTGGTTGGACACAACAATATAGGGAAGCCCTTTTTTTCTTAATTATTTCATGAATTTCATGAAATAATTAAAAAAAAAAAATACGTGAAGCTTCTCCCTATTTTTGTGTCCAGCCAGGTACAACTAGGCAGCTGGGGGATGGAATCTGCAGCGCAGGGAGGCCCAAGCTTTCTGCCCCCCCCCCCCCCCCCGCCCGCTGAAAATTGCAGTCCTCAGCCACCCCGGAAAATGGCGCGTTCATAGAAGCTGGATGCTGTACCTGGCTGGCATACAAAAATATGGCGAAGCCCACGTCAAAAGTTTTGGGAAAAATTAATTAAAAAATAAATAATAATTTAGGGACTGCATCTTTATTAACTCCTCAAATGTCATTTAGTGTTAAAATAAAGGATTTATTTTAAAAAAAATTGACGTGGGGCTTCGCCCTATATTTGTGTCCAGCCAGGTACAGCAGGCAGGAACAGGCTGCCCCCAACCACCAGCTGCCTATTTGTACCTGGCCGGACACCACAATATAGGGAAGCCCTTTTTTAAAAAAATTATTTCATGAAATAATTTAAAAAAAATTGACGTGGGGCTTCGCACTATATTTGTGTCCAGCCAGGTACAGCAGGCAGGAATGGGCTGCCCCCAACCACCAGCTGCCTATTTGTACCTGGTTGGACACAACAATATAGGGAAGCCCTTTTTTTCTTAATTATTCCATGAATTTCATGAAATAATTTAAAAAAAAAATGCGTGGGGCTTCGCCCTATTTTTGTGCCCAGCCAGATACAACTAGGCAACTGGGGGCTGGAATTCGCAGCGCAGGGAGACCCAAGCTTTCTGGGCCACCCCCGCTGCAAATTGCAGTCCGCAGCCGCCCCAGAAAATGGCGCGTTCATAGAAGCGCCATCTTCTGGCGCTGTACCCAACTCATCCAGGGCCCTGGTGCGGTGGCTCACTGGGTAATAAAGGGGTTAAGGCCAGCTTGGCATTATCAGCTGGCCCTAAGCCCGAAATTCATGGGGTCACGCCAATATTAGACATGACCACCATGAATTTCTAGTAAAGTATTTAAAAAAGCACAACACCCAGAAAAAAGTCCTTTAATTGAAATAAACACACAATTCTTTATTGTTCTAAATTAAACCATACTTACCATCACGCCCATTCCAGCTGAAGCCAACGATCTCCTGCAATAAAAGTAAAATAATAAAGCAACATCATCCTTACCTTTCCATGGCTCCCACGACAGCTTCAGCTCTGCTACATCGAGATGACAGGCTGGACCGCAGCAGAACGCTGCCATCCATCCTGTCATCCCGCAGACACTGAGAAGCGCAGGCATACTTCCACTCCTCAGTGTCTGGCTGTGACGGCATCCAGATGAGCCGAGGTCATGTCCAATGAACTCAGCTCACCTCATGTACGTCACTGACAGCGTGGGAAAATTCTCCTGCACTCAGCACTTCAGCGTGAGAATTTTCCCACGCTGTCAGTGACGTGCATGAGGTGAGCTGAGTTCATTGGACATGACCTCACCTCATGTATGTCACTGACAGCGTGGGAGAATTCTCACGCTGAAGCGCTGAGTGCAGGAGAATTTTCCCACGCTGTCAGTGACGTGCATGAGGTGAGCTGAGTTCATTGGACATGAACTCGGCTCATCTGGATGACGTCACAGAGAGACACTGAGGAGCGCAAGCATGCCTGCGCTTCTCAGTGTCTGCGGGATGACAGGCTGGATGGCAGCGTTCTGCTGCGGTCCAGCCTGTCATCTCGATGTAGCAGAGCTGAAGCTGTCGTGGGAACCATGGAAAGGTAAGGATGAGGTTGCTTTATTATTTTACTTTTATTGCAGGAGATCGTTGGCTTCAGCTGGAATGGGCGTGATGGTAAGTATGGTTTAATTTAGAACAATAAAGAATTGTGTCTTTATTTCAATTAAAGGACTTTATTCTGGGTGTTTGTGTTTTCTTTTAACTTTGACTATGGGGTTAGTAATGGGGGTGTCTTATAGACGCCTCTCCATTACTAACCTGGGCTTGATGTCAGCTGGCATTATAAGCTGACATCAACCCCAACCCTATTACCCCCTGCCACCGCACCAGGGCAGTGTGGAAGAGCGAGGCTAAGTGCCAGAATTGGCGCATCCTATGGATGCGCCATTTCTGGGGCGGCTGACGGCTGGTGTTTCTAGCCTGGGAGGGGGCCAATATTCATGGCTCCCTTCCTGGGCTATTAATATCAGCCCCCAGCTGTCTGCCTAGCCTTTGCTAGCTATTAAATTAGGGGGGACCCCACGTAATTTTTTTGGGGGGGTTCCCCCATTTTAATAGCTAGTAAAGGCTAGGTATTCAGCTGGGGGCTGATATTAGTAGCCTGGGAAGCTCCGTGGGTATTACCCCCTTCCCAGGCTTCAAACATTTGCCCTAGCTGTCTGCTTAACCTCCGCTAGAGCCTAAAATTAAGGGGAACCCCACGCCAATTTTTTTTTAAATAAATCCTTTATTTTAACACTAAATGACAAGTACAGTAAGCAACACTGTCACTGTACTTCATATATATGTGACTGACATGTTTCTACCTATCTAATCTATGTGTGATTCTCTATTCTTTCTATTCTAAATTGTCGGGTACAGATGCTGAATTGCCGGCCGGCTTTCTTAAAGAGACGGTGCATGAAAACACTATTATTTTTTTAAATAAATCCTTTACACTAAATGACAAGTACAGTAAGCAACACTGTCACTGTACTTCTTATATATGTGGCTGACATGTTTCTATCTATCTAATCTATGTGTGAAGCTCTATTCTGTCTGTTATAAATTGTCGGGTATCGCTGCTGAATTGCCGGCCGGCTTTTTTAAAGAGACGGTGCACGAAAACACTAATATTTTTTTTAATAAATCCTTTACACTAAATGACAAGTACAGTAAGCAACACTGTCACAGTACTTCATATATATGTGACTGACATGTTTCTATCTATCTAATCTATGTGTGAAGCTCTATTCTTTCTGTTGTAAATTGTCGGGTACCGGTGAATGCCGCTGATGAATTGCCGGCTTTTCATGTCATTCTACATTATTCTTAGTTGTTTTACTTCATGTAGAATTAACCTACAAGGAAAGAAAGGGTTTATTTTCATTCCGATATTTGTGTCCCATTGACTTGCATTGGTTTCCGGTATCGGAATCGGCGATATCCGATACTTTTTGGGTATCGGCCCGATCCAATCCGATACGATATTTCCTGATATCGGAAGGTATCGCTCAACACTACTTAAGACTGATTTTTCAAAGGTTTTATGGACTGATGAAATGAGAGTGACTCTTGATGGGCCAGATGGATGGGCCAGAGGGTGGATCAATAAAGGACAGAGAGCTCCACTCCGACGCCAGCAAGGTGGAGGTGGGGTACTGGTATGGGCTAGTATCATCAAAGATGAACTTGTGGGACATTTTCGGGTTGAGGATGGAGTGAAGCTTAACTCCCAGACCTACTGCCAGTTTCTAGAAGACAACTTCTACAAGCAGTGGTACAGGAAAAAGTCGGTATCGTTCAAGAAAAACATGATTTTCATGCAGGACAATGCTCCATCACATGCATCCAACTACTCCACAGCATGACTGGCCAGTAAAGGTCTAAAAGAAGAAAAAATAATGACATGGCCCCCTTGTTCACCTGATCTGAACCCCATAGAGAACCTGTAGTCCATCATAAAATGTGAGATCTACAGGGATGGAAAACAGTACACCTCTCGGAACAGTGTTTGGGAGGCTGTGGTGGCTGCTGCACGCAATGTTGATCGAAAACCGATCAAGCAACTGACAGAATCTATGGATGAAAGGCTGTTGAGTGTCATCATAAAGAAAGGTGGCTATATTGATCAGTAATTTTTTTGGTTTTGGTTTTTGCATGTCAGAAATGTTTATTTCTAAATTTTGTGCACTGATATTGGTTTACCTGGTGAAAATAAACAAGTGAGATGGGATTATATTTGGTTTTTATTAAGTTGCCTAATAATTCGGCACAGTAATAGTTACCTGCACAAACAGATATCCTCCTAAGATAGACAAATCTAAAAAAAAAACCACTCCAACTTCCAAAAATATTAAGTTTGGATAGTTATCAGTCTTTTGGGTTGATTGAGAACATAGTTGTTCATCAATAATAAAAATAATCCTCTAAAATACAACTTGCCTAAGAATTCTGCACACAGTGTAGTAATGACTGTCACCCAAAATTTGGACAACGCAAGGGTCATGGGAAAGGAAGCGTAACAAACTCAACCATGTGTGCCAGACTGCAAAGAGGCAAGACTTCCATGTCCTCACCAAGAGGATGACTGACCATGCTCTCCTCCTCATCCTTCTCCTCTTCCTCCTCCTCCCTGTCCTCAGGCCATCAACGCTGAACAGACGCTATGACAGTTGTGCAGGTAGTATCGTCTATAGCACAGGAAACTAGCTCCTGTTCTTCCTCCTCCTCCTCCTCCTCTTCCTCATTGTCACCCAATTCTCGTTGGAATGAGATGAGGCTGGGCTGTGTGGAATCACCCTGCATGGTTCCTTGCTCCATCTCATCATGCTCCGCCTGCAATGCATCCTCTTTAATTGCGAGCAGAGAGCGTTTCAGAAGACAGAGAAGCGGGATGGTGATGCTAATTATGACATCATCGTCGCTCACCATCTTGGTGGAGTCCTCAAAGTTTTGGAGGATGGTATAGATGTATGACATCCATGTCCACTTCTGAGGTCTTATGTGTGGAGTCTGAACTGAATACCAACAGCCTTGTTGATGCTGGTAGTCAACAAGTGATCTCTTCTGATCATAAATCCTCCCCAAAACCTGCAATGTAGAGTTCCAATGCGTGGGGACATCGAACACCAGTCGGTCAGCTGAAAGCTGAAATGTGACATGAATCACATTGCAAAAGTCATATGCAGCAATATGTAAATCAGGATCCTTGTGATTGAGAAAAAGCCTCCAAATGATGAGGTTATCCAGACCTGGACATCTGTAGGATCTCTCTGTGGGTGCTGTGTGCCTGATTTGGCAGGAATTACCTGATATATAAAATTGATAGTAATTTATTTAATTCCTGAAGATAATTAACATCTAGCATGGCAAGGGCGTCAGAAGCTGTAGCTGACTTTCTAAAATGGGCATACAGGCGGTGCACTTTGATAAGCAGATCCGACAGATCTGGGTAGGTTTTGAGAAACCACTGAACCATGAGGTTAATCACATGGGCCAGGCATGGTACATATGTGAGCTTGCCTCACTTCAGAGAAGCCATCAGGTTCCGGCCATTGTCACACACAACAATGCCTGGCTGTAGGGTCAGCGGTGTCAGCCACACCGGTGATCTGCCTGCTCTTTCAGAGCTGCCCACAACTCTTCAGCATTGTGCGGTTTGTCACCTAAGCATATTAGCTTCAGCACAGCCTGTTGCCACTTGGCTGAGGCCGTGCTGCAGAGCTTCCAGCTTGTGACTGATGTGGTCATTTCGAAGATGGAGGCTGAAAAGGAGTAGGAGGAGGTGCAGGAGCTGTAGACTGTGGGGGCAACCCTGATTGACCCAGGGCCAGCAATCCTCAGCGGCGGGAGGAGGACGTGTTCAGTCCCAAGGTCCGACTGGGTCCCGGCTTCCACTATATTAACCCAGTGTGCCATCAGCGAGATGTACTGTCCCTGCCCACAAGCACATGTCCTTGTGTCTGTGGTTAGGTGGACTTTCCCAGTAACTGGGTTGTTGAGGGCACGGCTAATGTTGTGGGACACGTGATTGTGTAATGCGGGGATGGCACACCGGGAGAAATAGTGGCGGCTGGGGACCGAGTACAGAGGGACGGCCACTGCCATCAGGTTGGGGAAAGCTTCCGTCTCCACGAACCTAAAAGGCAACATTTCAAACACAAGGCTGCTAGTTTCGCCTGCTGATGCCGGCCTGGCAGGTGGTGCAAATAGCCTTTTTGAGGTTATCTTCTGTCTTTAAAAAACAACCAGATTCGGGAAGATCTAACAGTTGTACTGGCAACTTCCGTCGTGTTGGCGTTACAAGGAATGCTTTCCTGCCTTGGGTCTGCAGCCACCACACTGCTTCTTCTTGTTGTCGTGCTATGCCTCCCTCCCTCTGTGTGCTGCAGTCCTCAATCTGCATGTCCCCCTGCAGGTTGGGTCAGTTACTATATCATCCCCCACCTCGTCTTCCACTTCCGCACCCTGGTCCTCCTCCTGACTTTCTGGCTACTGTGTCTCATCATCATCCACCTTTTGCGACAGGAATTGCACTTTCCCACGGTCACCATCGTTTGACCGTGGCTGCTCAAATATTTGGGCATCGCTACACGCATTCTTCTCTTCACCCGCTTGAAGCTGGCTGGGCGAGGGGGTTCCCGAATTTAAAATGGAAAATTGAACAGCTCTTCTGAGTGTACAAGTGTGAGATCAGTTGTCTCCGGGCACTCGGCTTGGTGGGAGGAATGAGGATCAGGGTGAGGAATATGCGGTCCAGACTCTGAGACTTGACAATGTGGAAGACAGGGTGGAAGTGGCGGTGGCAAAGTGACTGGAAGCATTATCTGCTATCCAACCAACAATCTTTTGACATTTCTCTTGGTTCAATAGTGGTGTTATGTGGTCTCCTAGTAATTGGGACAGGAAGGTCGATTGACAAGATGTAAGGGTTTGTTGTGGCACAATTTCAGCTTGCTTATGGCCACAGCCTCGGCCTCTGCATACACCATCACCATCATGTTCACTTCCCCATCCCTTGCCATGCACCTTGGCCATTTTAAATTGAGGACAATATTTTCCACGTTTACTACAAATGGCTGGATTTGAACCGCAATTGTATGTGATACGTTTGACAGAGAACCACGGCTTTAAAAAGCGGGTCTGTAGTTTACCTAATACTATTCTTCACAGCGACCTTGTGTGAATAGCTTTATTGACACACTGCAACAAAATGTAAATGGAAGCCAGAAATGACTGAATTTGGAACGCAGTTATATGTGATACATCTGATGGAGAACCACGGTTTTAAAAAGCGGGCCTGCAGTTTACTAATACTGTTCTTCACAGTGACCTCATGTGAATAGCTTCACTGACACACTGAACAAAATGTAAATGGAGGCCAGAAATGGCTGAATTTGGAACGCAGTTATATGTGATACGTCTGATGTAGAACCACGGATTTAGAAAGCGGGCCTATAGTTTACTAATACTATTAGTTCTCTAAAGAGCGCCAAACATGCAGGGCGGAAACCCGAGCTCCCGCCCGAGCATCCCAGGAATACTCGCCAAGTGCCGAGCTTGTTGAGCACCGTGATGCTCGGGCAAATACCGAGTAGTGGCAAGCACATTCGCTCATCACTAATCTCTTTCACCACAATACAGAGTCCCTGTGAAAGTCGGCAGGATCTTTCAGCCAGAGTTAATCTGCTCCAGCCAATCTCCATATATTCTGGTGCAGCTGGTCTGGAATGGGATGTTACAGATGCTCTTGGAGGAGAGACACAAGAATCCAGAGTTTTCTCACTAAACGTTTCTTTAAAATGTAAATCCACTTGAGTAGCGAGGGAAATTAACTCATCAAGTGAAAATGGCAAGTTTCTACCAGCAAGTTCATTCTTGACACAACTGGATAGGCTGGCATAGAAGATGGCAAGGAGAGTGTCATTGTTCCATGTCAACTCAGCAGACAGAGTGCGGAACTGGATACATAATGTCCCACAGAGCGAGTCCCTTGTTTGAGCCGCAGAATGGAATCGGCGGTGGAGTGAACATGACCCGGTTCCTCAAATGCTTTTTGGAAGGCAAACAGGAAAGATGGTAGGGAATGCATTATGGGGTTGTCCTGTTCCCACAATGATATGGCCCACACCAGCTAAAGCATCACCAGACAACAAGGAAAATGTAGGTCACTTTGGACTGGTCCGAAAAAAATTACTGGGAACACAGCTCAAAGTGTACAATGCACTGATTTACAAAACTCAGGCAGGCCTTAATGTTGCCATTAAAACATGCTGGAGTGGGCAAATGTGGAGATGTCTCGCAGGCTGAGTGTTGCAGGAGGGTATTAAGCTGCTGCAAGTGTTGAGGAGCTGACAGTGAAGCTGTAGGAATCTGGGACAGAGCATCCACATGGGCTGTGAGATTCTGCACAGCCCGGACAAGCTCCTGTTGACTTACAGAAAGATGCAACAAAATTGCAGGTAAGTCATCCATATCCCATGGCAATGGTGTTGTTGATGCAGCACCTTTTGGATCCATAGTCTTGGTATTCTGTTAGGTTCACTGGGTGATGTGGATGCACCAAGTCCAAGGCCCATGTGCTCACACGGGCCATGAGCCTCAGAGCAGCAGCTAGGTGGGGCACACGGGACAAGAGACCACATGCAAGTAGGCAGAAAGTAGGAAACTGCAGGCAGGTGGATGTCAGGAAACCACAGGCAGGCGGAATATGTCAGGAAACCGCAGGTAGGTAGACATCAGGAAACCGCAGGCAGGCAAAGGATGTCAGGAAACCACAGGCAGGCCGGTGAAGTGCAGGAGAAGCTGAGTAGCAAATCAAGTTCCAGCAACACAGTAGTCTTAATGCGATACCAAGACATAAGAGTTTGTCTCAGTGAGCCTTATATACAGTCATGGCCAAATGTTTTGAGAATGACACCAAAATTATATTTTCACATGATCTGCTGGCCTCTGGTTTTTATTAGTGTTTGTCTGATGTTTATATCACATACAGAAATATAATTGCAATCATATTATGAGTACCAATAGGTTATATTGACAGTTAGAATGAGTTAATGCAGCAAGTCAATATTTGCGGTGTTGCCCCTTCTTCTTCAAGACCTCTGTAATTCTCCCTGGCATGCTCTCAATCAACTTTTGGACCAAATCCTGACTGATAGCAGTCCATTCTTGCATAATCAATGCTTGCATTTTGCCAGAATTTGTTGGTTTTTGTTTGTCCACCGGTCTCTTGATGATTGACCACAAGTTCTCAATGGGATTAAGATCTGGGGAGTTTCCAGGTCATGGACCCAAAATCTCTATGTTTTGTTCCATGAGCCATTTAGTTATCACCTTTGCTTTATAGCAAGGTGCTCCATCATGCTGGAAAAGGCATTGTAGGGCGCCAAACTGCTCTTGGACGGTTGGGAGAAGTTGCTCTTGGAGGACATTCTGGTACCATTCTTTATTCATGGCTGTGTTTTTAGGCAAGACTGTGAGTGAGCCGATTCCCTTGGCTGAGAAGCAACCCCACACATGAATGGTTTCAGGATGCTTTACAGTTGGCATGAGACAAGACTGGTGGTAGCGCTCACCTCTTCTTCTCCGAATAAGCTGTTTTCCAGATGTCCCAAACAATCGAAAAGGGGATTCATCAGAGAAAATGACTTTGCCCCAGTCCTCAGCAGTCCACTCCCTGTACCTTTTGCACAATATCAGTCGGTCCCTGATGTTTTTTCTGGAGAGAAGTGGCTTCTTTGCTGCCCTCCTTGAAACCAGCCCTTGCTCAAAGAGTCTCCGCCTCACAGTGCGTGCAGAAGCAATCACACCAGCCTGCTGCCATTCCTGAGCAAGCTCGGCACTGCTGGTAGTCCGATCCCGCAGCTGAAACAGGTTTAAGATACGGTCCTGGCGCTTGCTGGTCTTTCTTGGGCGCCCTGGAGCCTTTTTGACAATAATGGAAGCTCTCTCCTTGAAGTTCTTGATGATGCGATAGATTGTTGACTGAGGTGCAATCTTTGTAGCTGCGATACTCTTCCCTGTTAGGCCATTTTTGTGCAGTGCAATGATAGCTGCACGTGTTTCTTTAGAGATAACCATGGTTAACTGAAGAGAAACAATGATACCAAGAACCAGCCTCCTTTTAAAGTGTCCAGTGATGTCATTCTTACTTAATCATGACTGATTGATTGCCAGCCCTGTCCTCATCAACACCCACACCTGTGTTAATGGATCAATCACTAAAACGATGTTAGCTGCTCCTTTTAAGGCAGGACTGCAATGATGTTGAAATGTGTTTTGGGGGTTAAAGTTCATTTTCTGGGCAAATATTGACTTTGCAAGTACAGTAATTGCTGTTAAGCTGATCACTCTTTGACATTCAGGAGTATATGCAAATTGCCATTACAAAAAATGAAGCAGTAAACTTTGGAAAAATTACTATTTGTCTCATTCTCAATACTTTTGGCCATGACTGTAGGCCTGGCTGATGATCACATGGGAGCATGCTGGACCATCTGCACAGCTCGATGTGGAGCACCACAGAGTTTAGAGGACCAGGGTGAGGAAAGTAAAGAACGGATCTCGGACAGGTGCATAACAAGTTTGGGATGTGAAATCATGCTGACAGATTGTCTTTAAAACAGAGTTAAAAGTCTTTAAATGCCCAGGTAAAAATAAATCTCTTCAAAAGAGATCTACATTCATTACAATATTACTAGTAAGAATAGCAAAATAACAATTTTATATAACTATTCCCTTTCTAACGGTCACTTTTTTGGAAAATCCAAGTGTAAAATTTAACAAAAAAACCCCACAAAACTTAAAAATAACCTCTTTGAAAAAGTTACTAAAATTCAGTTCTATTCAATGGGTTAAAAAATGAAAAAAAACAACAACAAAGAAACGAAATGATACTGTATGGTTAATAGCAGAATTGAATTCTACTTGAATTTTACAAAAATCCAAATTCTGAAGAATACAGATTTGTTTTGTAATTCGCTCTGTGCTCGATGAACTCAGGGGCCTTCTTGTAGCAGGAAATCTTGGCCGAGAGTGAACATTGGGCCAGCGTTGTGGCACAATATAGCCAGAGAGAATCAGAGTTCCAGCTTGATGTTCACTCTAGGCCGGGACTCCTGGTTGTGAACTGGCCTGTCGAGGTAACGGCACATACCCAGTGACCTCCACGACCTGCTCACAGCTTGAAGTCCCGAGAACTTCCCAACTTAGAGTGAACACTTAGCTGGAGATGCAGTGAGATGGAGGCGCAGAGAACTAGACAGCAGACAGAGATCAGTGGGGGTGAATGTAGAGGTGAGCAGTGAGGTGGATATTATTTTTTAAAAAGTTAAAAACTTAAAAACATACTTACCGTACTTCCTTGCTCTGCTCTCTTTGGCACCCCTTCTGCTCTGTATTCACTGTCTGGTTCTTGGTGCTTCTGTTGCATCGCATCTCAGGCCCAGTGTTTAGGGGTGCTGCGCAATGGAGTCAGGGAGAATCGGGCAGCGGGTCGGGAGATGAGGCGATCATGAGACTTTTTTTTACATCTTACATTTACTATGATCTGGGAACCGGTAGTGACCCCATAACGCAATAGAATATACTTAATTCACTGAGAATTACTCCCCTGGAAATTTCATTTCCCATGAAAATCCATGTAATTTGGCCAATTTGAATTTTCCCAAAACCGCTTATCTTCAGAAAGAAAGAGAGAAGCTACCACAGCTACTCTATCATTCTCCCTATTGATTGAAACTTTGTATTGTAGATTTCTACTCTCATCGTATTGCAGTTCTACATACTGATGACTAAAGTATTTTGCAAATATTTTAGGGTTGTCTCCCTGTCCCAATTACTGAGCTCTAACATCCTCACACCAGTCTAAAATCACCCTAAAATGTCCGCTAGGTTCCCTGCCTAGTCTTTTATAAAAGATCTGATAATTCAGATGATTGGCTGTGCCAGACCAAGTGATATCATAACTGCAGGACATTATGGGGAAGCCCATGCAGCTTCGCAAAACATCATTAGCCCACTCTATGTCTTCAGCAGTGTATTAAATGGCACCCGACGTTTTTTTAGGAAATTCGATTCAAAGTTATTCCTCTGCGAATCAATCCACTCATCTCTAATAGTTAAAGCAAGTCAGTACAGAACTGAAGTCTGCATTGTCTACTGATAATTAATTATACATACATACTAAATTAATTAATTAATTAATATATTGACTAATGATGCCCATATATGAGATCACATTTTGTTTTACAATAATCCATATCTACCTATATTCCTTTTATCATCATATATTATGCATATTTTTCATGCACTCTTTATACATACATACTAAATCATCGGTATTCCTCACGGAATATCATGCTTGGTGTTAAAGATAGAAAAGATGTATTTATCTTTCCATTTCAAATGAATCCTTTATGAGGACAGACATGCAACTGATAATTTCTCCACAAGCTCTCCAACGCTTAACCACTTCGCGCCAGAGCCTGTTTTCGCCTTCGTGACCAGGCCAATTTTTTCAATTCTGACCACTGTCATTTTATGAAGTAATTACTCTGGAACGCTTCAATGTATTCCCCTGATTCTGAGAATATTTTTTCAGGACATATTGTACTTCATGATAGTGGTAAAATTTCTTCGATTTCACTTGCGTTTATTTGTGAAAAAATCAGAAATTTGGCAAAAATTTTGAAAATTTTGCAGTTTTCAAAATTTGAATTTTTAGGCTGTGTGCCCACGTAGCATTTTTCAAGCGTATATGCTGCGGAATTTCCGCAGCGTAAACGCTTGAAAAACGCATGTATATCCGCACCCCATGGTCCCCAATGGCATTCCGCAATGTCAATGCCCATGCTGCGGATTTTTCCGCAGCGTTTATGCTGCGTTCAAAAATCCGCAGCATGTCATTTAATTTTGGGTTTCCGCATGCAGAATTGCCTTTGTCAAATGCATAAAAAACGCAAGGCAATTCCGCATGTGGAAAACGAGTGATAAACGCGCGAAAAATGCGCGATAAACGCGTGCGGAATTCCGCATGCGTTTTTCCGGGAGAGGACTTGCAGAAATGAAGCAGAAATTTTCTGCTTCATAAATGCAACGTGGGCACATAGCCTTATGCCCTTAAATCAGAGAGATATGTCACACAAAATAGTTAAAAAATAACATTTCCCACATGTCTACTTTACATCAGCACAATTTTGGAACCAACATTTTTTTTTGTTAGGAAGTTCTAAGGGTTAAAAGTTGACCAGCGATTTCTCATTTTTCCAACAAAATTTACAAAACCATTTTTTTAGGCACCAGATCTAATTTGAAGTGACTTTGAGGGGCCTTTATAACAGAAAATACCCAAAAGTGACACCATTCTAAAAATTGCACCCCTCAAGGTGCTCAAAACCACATTCAAGAAGTTTATTAACCCTTCAGGTGCTTCACGGGAATTTTTTGAATGTGGAAGAAAACAATGAACATTTAACTTTTTTTCACAAAAATGTTACTTTAGACACAATTTTTTTATTTTCACAAGGATAACAGGAAAAAATGGACTACACAATTTGTAGTGCAATTTCTCCTGAGCACGCTGATACCCCATATGTGAGGGAAAACCACTGTTTGGGCGCACTGCAGGATTCGGAAGGGAAGGAGCGCCATTAGACTTTTTGAATGTAAAATTTGTTTGAATAATTAGCGGACGCCATGTTGCGTTTCGAGAGCTCCTGATGTGCCTAAACAGTGGAAACCCCCGACAAGTGACACCATTTTGGAAACTAGACCCCTTAGGGAACTTATCTAGATGTGTGTTGAGCACCTTGAACCCCCAGGTGTTTCACAGAAGTTTATAATATTGAGCTGTAAAAATAAAATTTTCACATTTTTCCCACAAAAACGTTTTTCATCCCTTAATTTTGCATTATCATAAGGGTAACAGGAGAAATTACACCATGAAATTTGTTGTGCAATTTCTCCTGAGTAAGCTGATACCCCATATGTGGGGGAAAATTACTGTTTGGGCGCACGGCAGGGTTCGGAGGGGAAGGAGCGCCATTTGACTTTTTGAATGTAAAATTTGCTTGAATAATTAGTGGATGCCATGTTGCATTTGGGGAGCCCCTGATGTGCCTAAACAGTGGTAACCCCCGACAAGTGACACCATTTTGGAAACTAGACCCTCTAGGGAACTTATCTAGATGTGTGTTGAGCACCATGCACCCCCATGTGCTTCACAGAAGTTTGAAATATTGAGGCGTAAAAATAAAATTTTCACATTTTTCCCACAAAAACGTTTTTCATCCCTTAATTTTGCATTATCATAAGGGTAACAGGAGAAATTACACCATGAAATTTGTTGTGCAATTTCTCCTGAGTATGCCGATACCCCATATGTGGGGGAAAACTACTGTTTGGGCGCACTGCAGGGGTCGGAAAGGAAGGAGCGCCATTTGACTTTTTGAATGTAAAATTTGTTTGAATAATTAGCGGACACCATGTCGCATTTGGGGAGCCCCTGATGTGCCTAAACAGTGGAAACCCCCCACAAGTGACACCATTTTGGAAACTAGACCCTTTAGGGAACTTATGTAGATGTGTGGTGAGCACCTTGCACCCCCATGTGCTTCACAGAAGTTTATAATATTGAGCCATAAAAATAAAATTTTCACATTTTTCCCATAAAAAATGTTTTTCATCCCCTAATTTTGCATTATCATAAGGGTAACAGGAGGAATTGCACCATTAAATTTGTTGTGTAATTTCTCATTACAGGGAATATTCCATCATGGGTTCCGTCTGAATCACGTTTTTCAGAGATTTACACAGAAACTCTGGTGTAAGTGCTCAGCGCAGAGCCATACTGCGATATTAGGGAGACATAATAAACAAATCAGTAGCAGGTGAAGAATTGGTTTTATTTATTTTTTACGCTGTTCCTTGTGTGGTATAACTGATAAGATTACTTTATTCTTCGGATCGGTGAGATGACAGTGATACCAGATTTATATCGGGTTTTTATGATTGACAGCTGTCACACACTAAAAGACGCTTTTTTTTTGCAAAATCTAGTTTTTGCATCGGCATATTTTGAGAGCTATAATTTTTCCATATTTCAGCCGACAGAGTCATGTGATGGCTTGTTTTTTGACATTTTTATTTGTACCATTTTTGGGTACGTGACATTTTTTGATCGCTTTCTATTCCATTTTTTGGGAGGTAAAATGAACAAAAAACAACAATTCAGGAATTGTTTTTTGAGGTTTTTGTTATACCATTCTGCGTGTGGTAAAAGTGATAAGGCAGCGTTATTCTTTGGGTTAGTACGTTTACAGTGATACTACACTTACCGTATATTTTTTTTTATGTTTTGGCGCTTTTACACAAAACAATTTTATATAAAAAATATTTTTCTTACAATGCTTTATTCTGAGAGCTATAACTTTTTTATTTTTCAGCTGATGGAGCTGTATGGCGGTGTGGTGAGGCCAGGGACTGGAAATTCATATTCCCTGTTATGAAGGTCTCAGCAGGAATGCTAGTCTGTCTGACTTCAAAGGACCCCAGGGGAAAAGGTGTATTCCCCACAGTCAGGATATATACCTTTGTAGTGCAAACGCCTATTCCTGACAAGAGTATGGGGGAGCTAATTGAATCATGGCAATGAGGAATAGCTAATTGAATTACCTCTGAAGTCAGGGGAAGCTCCTGTGTTAGATCAATTACCATGCGCACCTTACAATGAGAATATTGCTGGGAAATGGATTATGAAATGTCTGATAGAAGGGAAGAGGAGATTACATGTAAATCGCCTATTTTCTGCCCTGCCCAAGTCACGTATAAATATGTCTCTCTGTGAGAGAGGAGGCGTCTTCTGTTGAGGGTCACCTGTTGCTACAGATGTGCAGAAAGACACAATGAACCGCCCTGCCGTGTCCTGAGACGTTTGATGAAAGTGTGGTATATTCACTTTTATTCCTTTTAATTTTACTATATTGTATTGCTGCTTCCTTACTGTATTTGTCTGACTACTGTATATATATATATATCTTGTAACCGCTTGTATATATTGTACCTAGCATTGCTCTTTTGAGTAAATAAATATATAAAATTTATAAGCTCGCTTCACATTATCCTAAACCCGGAACTCACGGAAGTTGTGAGGAAGGATCAGGGGCACGTGGCTCCGATCGGTTTGTGACACGCGGCTTTTTTTTGCAGAACAAGATGACGTTTTCAGCGGTACCATTTTTATTTCCATTTTGCTTTTTGATCGCATTTTATTCCACTTTTTTTTTGGCGATATGATGAAAAAGCATAGTTTTTTGCTCCTTTTTTTTTTTTTTACGGTATGCACAGAAGGAGTTAATTAGTGTGACAGTTTTATAGATCGGGTTGTTTCAGATGCGGCGATACCAAATATGTGTACTTTTTTTGTTTTTGCATAAATATACGGATTTATTGGTTTAATATTTTATTTATTTATTTTTATTTATTTTGTGATTTTTTTTTAACAGTTTGAAAACATTTTTTTGACTTTTTTTTTACATTTTTACTTAGTCCTGTATGGGACATTAATTTTTATTTTTCTAATCACTGTTCTCATGCAATGTAATAGACATGTATTGTATTGCATGAGAGCTTTGCTGACAGTTTCACAGTCAGTGTCTCCTGCTAGACTTCAGCTGCAGGCTGAGCCTAGAAGGACACCGTACATGGCAGATCCGGAGGCGGTCATGTGACCTCCGGCTGCCGTGACAACGGCAGGTCCTGTCAGACATCAGGGGGCCGTCGGAGAGATAAGTGGACGACTCCCTCTCCTCTCACTATCTTCTAAATGTCGCGATCACTATAGATTGCGGCATATAGAAGATAGCAAAGGGTTAACATCATTGGGACCTGATCCAATCAGGTCCCGATGATGTCCCCTTTCAGAGCTGTCGCTCTGCACCGCACCCGTAGAGCTTGCAGGACCCTGGGGGTCCTAAGGTTTGCGGGACCACTGACCATTTATAAACGTCGGCGCTGCACAGAGCACAGCAAGCACCGACGTTTATGTACAGTGGGCAGTCGGGAAGCGGTTAAGAGAGCTTGATACCTAGATAGAATCCAATTAAAGCCGGAAGCCGGAAGGAGAAACGCGCGTCGAGGTGCTTGTGTGGTTCTCCAGCCCTCCCCTCACAACGCTAATATGTCTCCAGGTACAGCACTCCTTTACTGATATCTTACTATGCCGTGCTATATCTCTTTAGTGCTTATTGTTAAGCGCATTTTGACTTCTATCTAAATCAAATCTTTGCTGTCTCGGAGGCTGTTATGCCTGTTTGTGGGGGGTTAATTTCTGCCAACTCTGATTGAGGGCTGGGAATCCTCTGTGTTCCCATGGGTCCTTATTACACACTACTCCTGCAAATATTTTAGCAATTTGTCTTTTCTCATCATATGTGGATTTTCTATGTGTATGATTATATTTCTCTAATAAAATTGACTTTGTGCTAAAACCGATCCCGCGGTTTTTTCCTGACAAAAAGCTCTCTGATTTATTTTTTATTCCTTTGATATCTATTTGAACCTTTAGCTAAACTTATATATCGTTATAATATCTTATAAATCCATTTAGGGTTCAATTACTGTGATTATATACTGTAGATCAGAGGACTTTGTCCCCCCCCTTTTTTGGTTAGGCTCTGTCAGGAGGCCTGGGCCTGAAGGAAGAGGGAAGAAGGAAGGGGAGCGGAGGAGGCTCCAGAAACACAGAGGAAAGAAGGGACCCCAGGGGTGTGGACCGGCTGGTAGCCACCATAAGCCCGTATCTACCTGCGTAGAGGGTTCAAGCCAAGAGGGGAGACCGGTCCCCGAAACTAGTGGAGGCGGGGAACTACCCTCAGCTAGAAACCGGAGGCTGCGACATTTCAAGTGGTGCAGCCCCTCGTTACACCCGCTAGGAAGGCACCATATAGGGTCCAGGGAAACGGAGTGCACGTTTGCCCGCCAAGGCCCGAGGCAGCTGGACAGAAGCGTGGTCACTGGTGCGGTACGACAGGCCAGAGGAAGGACACATAAAGGGGGTCCCGTGAAACCCTCCAGAGATACCTGGGAGTCGGCCGAGCCCCTCACCTGGTGACCACAGTGCGACGTGGGCAGCCATTACCTGCAGAAGTGGTCTGGATAATAAGAACTGTGAGTAAAGACCCTGGACTGCATCACTGACTCTGTGTCGTCACTGCTACTCCTGCACCATCACCCCCATCCTCCGCATACACTGCCCTGAGGCTATAGTCCTCCCGTGGGGAGTTGTACTACACTCTGCTGCACCCACAACACCAGCCTCAGTGGTCTGCCCTGCAGCGGCGGTTCATCCTGACCGCAATCCACGGGTGGCGTAGTCGGACAATTTATAAATAGTAACAAACACCATAAATAGACTGCCATTTGGTTTGACCACCCTGAGCCACGGACCGGGTCACCGCCACGCGGAGACTACAACCCCCAGCATCCCACAAAAGGCCCGGTTCTGGGTTCCCCACACGGCCCAGGGGGCGCGTCAGCACCCTTATTTGAATTTTTTATGTGCTTAACTGCATGCATGTTCCTTCTCACTTTACATGTGGTTGTCCTGAGGAAGGAGTCAGATTGACTTTGAAACTCGCTGACAATAAACCACTTTTCTTCAAATCCTGGTCTTGGATCCCTATTGGAATTCAGCAGCGCATATTGAATCTACTTCTCATATCTAAAACTAATGCTGGTGCCCCTGAATGGTTCCCCTTCCCCCTCCATGCAGGGACGCCGACATACCCACTGCCCCTGGCCGTGTGGTGGTCTCCCCACCTCCTGTTTCCTGCCTGTCAGTGCACACCACACTGACCTCCCGGTGACGCGCATAGTGTGCGCACATGCTCCCCTGCTCTCAAAGGGGCAGTGCGCGCACATGGCAATTGCCCCAGCCAATAACTGGGAGGCATATAAGTATGAAAGGCACTTTCCCCAATAGTGAGGTGCCTGAGCAACGTTCTCCCATTAGCGAAGTGCTTGTGCAACTAGTGAGTTGTCAGGTCCTAAGTTCCTGGACCTGAACCCCTGATCCTTGTGTGACCAGAGCCCGAAATCGAACCCCTGGTCCTTGTTTGGCCAGGGCCTGTACTTGAAACCGCATCTGGCGGTACCTGTGAACTCTGAAGCTGCTCCGGTGGTACCTGACCCCTCAAACCTCATCTGGCGGCACTTGTGAACCCTGAAGCTGCTCTGACACTACCTGATCCTTGAAGCCGCACCAGCAGTATCCGAACCTGAAACCTTACCATCAGTCCTAGGACCTGCACCTGTGTCAGTCCAAGTTGCGTTCCTGAATCCATACTGACAAGCCTGTTCCAGGATCCGAATCCAGCCCTGTCTGTGACTCCGTATCAGTATCTGTTCTGCCTGAGAATCCAGAACCTGTCTTGCAAAGTTACTCCGAGCCCAGTCTGTGTCAGCGTACCAGACCCTGGGGGTCAGCAGGTGTAGTACAGATGACTGCCTAGATGTAGAACCTGGCAGCTACTTGCAGCTCAATTCTAACTCCACCAGCATGAACTCTAGTGAAAACCAAGTAGTCACTTAGTTACCCCCCCTCCTAGGTTAGCCCGGCCTATGGCACAGTAGGTTATACTTAATACATGCTTGTGGATGCTGCAGCAGCTGGTATTTGTTCACATTACTAGTCGTTGTGCTACATACAACCCTATCAGGTGAGCATAATACTATTGTTCCCCCACTGTATTACTTGGATTAGACCCAATTGCACTTTGCATTTTAAACTAGTAATACAAATATCAAACATGGTCATATGCATAATGCCTTATGTATGCTTTGTAAGAACATTATTTTTTAAGATTGCTACACACAAAAAAATAAAAAACAATGAAAAGCTACATTGTGAAAGTTTTCATACAGTATAATACAACATAATTATTTCTTACTTTAGCTCATCTGCAGCTGCTTTTTCCTGGTTCTTAAACATTCTTCTCCTGAGCTCAGCCATCATCTTGTCAACATCCTTCTGTAGCTCTTGGAAACTTTTGTCCTGTGTTTTGTTTTGTATACCCAGCATTTCATTCAGCTTTACAGCTTTGTCATATATGTCTACAGGTAGTAGAAAAGTTAGATGATACAGAATATATTAATATACCACAGGCTCTGAGAGATAGGGGTGCAGAGCAAGTTCAGCATTGATCATTTGAAAGCAACAGACTGAAAAAAGATGCACTTTCTTGTAGAGAACACATGTTGCTGTAAACAGCGGACTCAAAGAGAAATGGCAACAAGTGGTGTGGGATTTGAATAATACAGTAGCTGTGGTCACAATGACACAGGTTGCTGTACTGTAACCTTAATGCATCATTTTTACTCAACATATTGAAGAAAGTAGAATTTTTGTCTCGTTAAAGACACTGGATACCTATGACATGGAAAAAAAATGTTTTTTCATATGCCTGTGATTACCGTTAGTTAATAAAATGGCATTAGGCACTTCTTTCCTTCATTTATTTTCAGCCACCGTATTATACATTTTGCAGCTTGATCCTAGTTTCAGATTTTCTTTTGTGTGAGTGTCCCTCATTGTAGCATAGGCTGTATGTGAGGCCTATGTGTATCTAGGGTGTTGCTTTCGTCACTGCTCATATATCAGCAGAACTCATATACATTACTTATTTCATCTTGAGTTTTCCTCCTCATCTATAAACTATTTTCCCTGCCTCCCTCCCCTAAGACTGTAGCTGGTATTCCACTGTTTACACTATGAAGTTCTGTGTACAACTCTCTCCTTCTCCCTCCTGAGATCTCTAACACTGAGAAAAGAGAGGAAAGAGCTATTTAGAAAGCTACTTAACTATGCATTTAGGAATCAAATGAATAATAAAAAAAAATATGTGCGGAGATGTGTATGGCCTTTAAAGTACTCATTAATTTGCAATTACAACTTTCATGAATAGTCTTTGGTAGCCTCAATAAGCAAATGTTTTTATAAAGTGCCATATTACCCTTAAAAGGGAACCTGTCATTAGAAAAAAATGCTATTAAACTGCATATATGGGGTTAATCTGCAGGTTAATAGCGTCATTAACCTGCCTTGCGCCCGCAGATAGCCGAACGCTGGCTGGAGAACATTAACTTTATTCCCCCCAGCAGCATTGACGTTTCAGTAACAGGGGTGGTGCCAGTACAGGTCCAGTCACTGCTCTGAATATACAAAGCAGTGGTGGTAACCATGTCCCTGGCCCTGACTGACACAGGCTCTGCATTAGGGCTGGCTGTCCATCACACCCGTAAGACTGAAAGCTGAATGCTGCTGGGGGAATAAAGTTATTTTTTTCCAGGCAGCGTTCGGCTATGTGCGGGCGCCTGGCAGATTAATAACACTATTAACCTGCAGATTAACCCCACATCTGCAGGTTGATAGCATTTTTTCTGGTGACAGGTTGCCTTTAATTTTTAGATACAAGTACAGTATAAGTATAAAGCATTCACTGCTTAGCCGAGCTCTCTACAAGGTAAATTAAAGGAGTTGTCCAATACTTTTTAGTATGGCCCAAATGTCCCCCAATGTATTTGCCCTCTTCAAATAAGGGTTTTTGTAAATACCTCTCTTTGTCCTTCTTGCCTGTGAGCAGTGCTACCGCTGGCCGCTCACAGGCATCATGTGACCGCCCGGCTGTAGCCTCCTCTGATGTCATGTCAAGTGAGGCGTGACATCAGTGATGTGGTCCCCACGGTGGATGCTGGGCTGTGGGCGGGGTTAGCCTTCGCATCACACCCTGCATCCACCGCGCGCTTTCCCAATGAACGAGGAGAGGGAAAGGGTATGGTGGATGCTGGGTGTGACGCGTGGGATAATCCTGCCCACAGCCCATCACTCAGCGTGGAACACAGCACTGAGTCACGCCCGGTTGCAGCTGGAACTTGACGTGACATCAGCGGATGTCAGAGCCGGCTGCAGCCGGGGGGTCACGTGATGCCTGTGAATGGCCAGCCATAGCGCTGCTCACAGGCAAGGACAAAGAGAGGTATTTACAAAAACCCTTATCTGAAGAGAGTAAATACATTGGGGGGCATAGTAAAAAGTACTGGACATCTTTAATATTTTGAGTCCCTATGGCTCCATGTGCCATATGTGGTGTCTTCATGGGGCACAAGATTAAAGAAATATTCTCTGTAGAAGCAAGTCTGTGCCTTTTTTCTGGTATAGTTATACAGGATGCAAAAGAAAACAAAAAACTGGTATGCCTCCAAACAAAATCCGAAGCATATGTAGATATGGTAGGGTCCTGAAGATTTCTGTGGGTACTGTATCATGATCCTGCACAACTTAGGGCTCTTTCATATGTCTGTGATCATCAAACCGATCTCACAATGCATGGACTAGCTGAGCATCTCCCGACTCAAGTGTGACAGATTCATACGTATATTTCTATGAGACTGTCATGCTCCATTCAAGAGATGCATGGTCAAGTCTGTGCATTGTGATCCGAGATCAGCGATGATTGCAGTAGTTTGAAAAAGCTCCTCGTCATGTTCATGAGCATTTATTTGTACCCTCATAACCACAGGGACAGTGGGGCAGAAAGCCTCCATAATTACATTGAAAAACAAAGTGTTTCATGAAATATTTTCTATGCTCTTGCTTCCTCTTATCTAACTCAAAGTTATGTAAAAAAAATTGCATGGAGTGTGACTCATTTTTTAACATTTTGGTAATGGTAAGGATGACATTTAAAGGCCTCATTTTCTTGCACACTCCATGGAGAAACAAGGCTTAGAACTAAGCTTGTTAGTAAACTATAAATTATTTTGTTATTTAATTGGATCACATAACTCTACCAAGAACTGGATTTTGCTGCGTTCCAGTTCCAGAAGATCTCCACTGAAGAATTAATTAAAAATGAGGCTTTTAATAATACACAGAATGAAGGATTATTTCACAATTTATCTCTCCAAGTGCCGCTGCTGGCCATAAATTTTTTCAGGAAGATGGGCTCTAGATTACAGTGGGTTTTTGATGTGTTCATTTTTTCAGTTATTCTTTCTTGCTTGAAATGTTTATTAAGATTGAACAGTTACAAGTGGATAGTATGGGATCATTATTCATATAAGTGCAGTAAATACAACTTCCCTTGAGAAAAGGGTGTTAAAAATGAGGTATGAAATCATGAAATCACACTCTCTCCGTAGCAGCTACGAAACACAAAATACACAGTTATCTCGATGGCCAGGCTGTAATAAGGACAATAATAGAAAGGAAAATTTTTTTCCCCTTCTTAAAAAAAAATCTCTAACTGCATAATAATATTGTAAGATACTTATGGCTCTAGTGTTGCAAGTTATTTCCATGAGTTGTCAAGTGGATTTTAATCAGTTAAGGCAAAATTAGCATAATGTCCGTTGTGCAAATTTGGTATATACACCTGCGAAATCTCTTTATTTACACGTCCTTAAGCTTTAGTGGAAATATGTATGCTAAAGGTAGTACATTTGTAATGTGTTTGGCAGGTATATATTTTTTTTAACTGTATAAAAAAGAATAGCCTGTTATACTTTAAACGAATTCACCTGTACCCATTTCAGGGCCGACCAAGTCTATCAGGCACCGCTGCATTGTTCCAGAGACACTAGCCAGCACAGTGCCCAGGCAAGGATACTAATAGCTGTTCTAGCCAATTAGGGGGCTCTGCTGACATCAATTAGAGGTGCTGACCAGTGGACCAATCAGTAGACAGGTTCAACAGCCAATTGGCAGCCTTCGTGTTCCATTTAATTCTCTCTTTTCATTTGACCTATACCAGTGATTTTTATTGCATGTTGTCCTGGAGTCAGGCTTTTCCTTTGATCATTCTCTTGGATTACTCTCTAAATGCCAGTGCAGTCTGACTGCACCCTGAAACATATGGTGTACTACTGTTCTTGTAAATCATGGACCCCATTATAGTCAATAGGGTTTTTTATGGTCCCTTTGCATCTATTATGTAACAGATCCATCCTCTGCAAAAATTCTGTTACTCTATCTGTAGAGCAAAACAAAGCAATGGGAAGGCAAAATGGTAGGAATAGAACCATATTCTGCCTGCTGGAATCTGGCATAGATGTCTCTGACTATGATCCAATTTTATCCTCGTCTCTGATTCTCTTGTTCTGACTTTACTATTTTCCCACTGGTTAGCAGCTAATGCTCAGGATTAGGGCCTCTGCAGCAAAGACCATGGAAGCCCACTTTTGAGATAACACAGTTATTTTTCTTTCAATAGAGTCAATATTGAGCGTATGTAAATATACTGACATAAACGTTACATAGGTTTAGAAAAAACTTTTTTTTTTCAGGTGCCAAGGTTTTTTTAATGGATTTAGGGTATTTTGAGGGTGCTGAATTCAAGAATCCCATTACTTTTGCTGGATTGGTTCTAGTTTTTGAGATAATTCATCCATGAAAATAATGCATTTCCCCAATGTAACTTGTATGTGATAACAAATGCAATAGCTTTTCATCTGTCTTTTGACTTTTTAACAGTGTCTTAGGTAATGAAAAATCCCATATAATTTTGTATTTCAATTTGTAGGCTTACAATGCTATAATAGTGACTTTTTTAAGCCAGAATTCTACTGCGATTAATTAAATAACTATTAAATATCTCAGAAACTAGAGCCAATCTGGCAAAACCAAAGTCATCAGCACCAAAACTTAATATAAAACCGTTTAGACATCGTTGGCATCAAAAATCACTAAATACCAGAGTTATATTTTCAGCAGTACGGCTAAGATTTGAATGTAATGGTGAAAAGTGATGTGAACAGAAGATGTAATCCAGAATGGACAAAAAATTAAAAGTTAAAGCATCACATTTATTAAAAACAGTGACCAAAACCATTATTCAATTAAACACAATTCCTTTGCATTTCTAGACCTTTTAGTGTTCTTAATCACCCCATCAATAGGAACTCTGAATGAGCTAGTAATCAATAGGCCAAGTGTTTCTTTGCATAATGTATTTTTCTTGTCACTGTTTTTAGCGGACAAGATATGTGATATTTTACCTTTTACATTTTTGATGGTACTGAATTACATCCTCTTTTGTACACTGTTCCAAATTATTATGCAAATAATATTTTCTCAGATTTTCCCAAATTCCTATGTGCAAATGTAACATCACCTAGAATAAAGTTTTGAGTTGAAAACTGTTTGATTTCAGTTTGTAATAACCTGCTAATGCTTATAATTTCAAAAATGACCATTTTTTTGTTCTTTATTAAAATGAAAAGGTTGAAAACTCTGCTGTGCATAATAATTTGGAACATGCATTTTGAGTGCAGTTTGAGTGTTTTATTTTTTAGAAAATATACTGTTATCATAGGCAGTTTGTACAAAAACCTTTCAATTGTACTCTAATAGTTATTTGACTGGAAAATTACAATGACTGCAATTCATATAGGTAATTTGGGAAAATCTGAGAAAATATTATTTGCATAATAATTTGGAACACAGTGTATATGGATGAACCGGCTTGGGACCATATCAACTAAACGATTCCACTCCCCCACCGTGGTGAACTGTTAGAATTTTCCTTCTTTTTCATTTTATGTGAACAGAGCCTAACACAGACTGATGACACACTACATGTCCTTTATAATCTGCTGTCACTGACTGACTGCAGGATGCTGATACATCTGGAAGGCAAAGACTGGGAATAAAAAATTTCTGTGCAGCCTTGCATGTTATTATTGGACAGCTCTTATGGCACAGAGGACCATTTTGATAATATTCTATTAAGGAATTGCTCTTTTTGTGCTCAGTGCCTCTAAACTGTAACATGTTCTTTATTGCAGCAATTTTATTTAACGTATATTCCATTACATTTGCTATAACTCCATTGATGTTTATCCGGATCACACGCACCCGGACAAAACTGTAATAATAAAAGGGACCGAACCCAATTTAGAAGTCACTTACACACATTATTTGAATCTAAAAACTTTCTTTATTCCAGGAGCTAGTTGAAAGTAAAATCATTTGTATTTGTAAGAATATCAATACTCCAATGTTTAAGAACTATAAATGTCAGAGAAATAAAAATGTTTGGTAAATGACTGCATGCACTATCTGAGCTGGCAATTGAAGCAATCTCGAGTCACTTTATACAACATTGAGGTAGTACTATAAGAGGACAACAAAACAGTTATTCCTGGCCGTTCACAACGAAGCAATTTCACGCTCATTTTGTGACTGTATTTATTCAAACATGCATTAGAATTATTACACTTAGCGAAAGCTTTTACTTTAAATCCTCCTAGATTCGTCTTTTCACTGCGCCGTGAAGAATAATGTGCGGCATAAAAAGCCGGCTTCTAAGAAGTACATTTATTTCCTTCATTTTAAGCATAGCATAAGAGCACATAGATTAAGCTAAAGTCGGAACATCACAAACACGTATATACGTAGAAGCAATGCAGTCATTTATTTGCTGATAATATTATTTTAAGAGCCTAACCTGAGAATTAATAGCACAGAAAACGCTGGATGCTTAGGAAACCGATTGCGGCACGATACATTTATGAGTATAAAGTCATATTGTTAAATTATTAAAATATATGTATTTTATAAGGTATTAATACAATTTAAGTGCTGGTTTAGCTCTGGTGAACCTTCTTGTGCATGTTACAAAAAAGCCATTGGGTGTATCGAAATAACAATCGACTGTGGACCTCACGACTAAGGCTATGGTCACACGTTGAGTATTTGGTGAGTATTTTACATCAGTATTTATAAGCCAAAACCAGGAGTAGGTAAAAAATACAGAAGTGGTGAAGTTTTTTTTTAATACTTTTCCTCTGATTGTTCCTCTCCTGCTTTTGGCTTAAAAATACTGAGGTAAAACACTGACCAAATGCGCAATGTGTGCACATGGCCTAAAAGCTGTTTGAGATGTCCGTCATAGTCGGCCTGATGTCAGATCACAATGCACGGGTTGGCCGCACATTTTCTGACCTAAGAGTGATATCTTCATATTTTTCTATGAAGCTGTCATGCTGGGGTCAGGAGATGTGCGGCCAACCCGTGCATTGTGATCCGACATCAGACTGATTATCATGGCTATCTGAAAGAACCTTAAGTTCTGAAGAGGAGTATTTAGTGAGTTTTTGATGTTACAGATTTTCTGCATCATTTGTTCACCAATTAAGGTAAATTTTAAGGTAATTTTAGCCACTTGCACTTTCTCATTGCATTTTTGAGTGCTTTTTTACATGTGGGAACTTAGTCTTATCACAGAAGGATTGTCTCAAGCGTATAATCCTTTCAGTCATTCACATATAAAATTCTTAAAGATTCTTATTCTTATTGATGTGAACAATAAGTATATTATAGTAAAAGTTATGTATGTTTGCAAAAGTAGGTGAACAAATTTTCAGGCTTCTATGACTTTTTCTAGCTAGAAGTGCAACTAATGCAGCCATCTCGCTGTTAGAGAACATTTTATGATCCGTGTTACAGCCACAGTTCCTAACCCAACTGTGGATTTTCTAACCTTCAACTAACAGCCTCGAATATCCCTACTATGCTGTTATTTCAGCTCTGTTTATATGTGATCATGGCCAGCCTGGGGATGATAAAGAAGTGCTAGAGAAAACATAATTTTAACAGGA
The DNA here is from genome assembly GCF_046119375.1 of Phyllobates terribilis. NCBI lineage: Eukaryota > Metazoa > Chordata > Amphibia > Anura > Dendrobatidae > Phyllobates > Phyllobates terribilis. The sequence continues at coordinate 516,100,503 of NW_027362763.1, read as the reverse complement.
GTCTATTTTTTGGCACTTTCAGAGCTATTTTATGTGATCAGATGTTAATGTATATAGTACAATACAGAATAGTGCAAAATGAAAGGCAAAAAAACATTTTTAGGGTGAAGGAGAGGCGTTTAAAGGGAAACTATCATTAAATTCATGTTGCCTATCGCTTTTTCTGTACATCATAAATGGGAGAGATCTGTCAATCAACTAGAGCAGGATGGGAAGAAGCTGGGTGGAGGCTGCGGCAGGGTTCGCAAGTTATATTTTCTCTGAAATGCAGCTGTATTTAAGAGAGAAACATACATGGCTGCAGTTATGCAGCCAGGCCCTGATTCATGTTCCCATGGTTTAAGGATTATAAATCTAGAGGCAAATTCCCTTTAATGGAGTTTTCTTTAGTCTGTGAATTACTTTTTTTTTTCCATAGGCTTTTCTGTAGGACTTGAAAAAAAACATATATTAACATTTTTACAAAAGCCACTAAACCACTTGAAAAAAACTTTTTTTTTCAATCGGAAGAAGCCTTAGTTATATATTTGGCTTCTATTGAAATTGCAACTTATAGTCAAGGAAAACAGAAAAGTAATCCTGAATTAATCCTTTAATTATGTTTAACCAACTAACACAAAAAAATGGATACGTGTAAGGAATAGATTAAACTAAAAGTGAACAGATGTAAACTATGCACGGTTTATTTACATTTACACAAATATATTCCTGGAGACTTATTAACCCCTTAACAACTGCTGATGCACTCTTTAATGGTGGCCATTATGGGACATTAATTACGTAAATATCACCCCCGATGGGCGAAATTACAGCAGGTGTCAGCTTTATATTATAACTGACACCATGCTGCATTTTTCACTATCAGTTTTAGCACCGCTCATGGCCATTTTACCCCTAAATGCTGTTTTCAATCACAATAGGTGTTTGGTGCCCCAGGAAAGGTTGGTACATAGAATGAGAGCAATGGGACAAAGGGAAAATATGTGTAACTTGGTTAACAAGTGGTTCAATGATAAGAAAAAAGGGTGTCTATTAATTGGACCCACTCATATTTGGTTAAAGTTAACAGTGGAGTACCACAGGGGTCAGTATTAAGCCCTCTTCTTTTTAATATATTTATTAATGTTAATTTAAAGAGCAAACAATCTAATTTAAATATTTGCAGATGATACTAAACTCCGCATGGTATTCAATGCAGAGGATGATAATTCAATATTACAGAGGAATTTATGTAAGCTGGAGGCTTGGGCTGAGAAATGGCAATTGAATTTTAATGTAGATAAATGTAAGGTTATGCACGTAGGCAGATGAAATAAAATGTATAATTATGTGCTAAATTTTAAAACAATTTGTCACTGAAAAAGACTTGGGGGTATGTATGGACAGCAAACTCCAAGGCAAATTAAATAATGGAATGAATTAAAGGAGGCATAGATGATCATGAAAAGAACATAGTTTTGCCTCTATACAAGTCACTAGTGCAACTACATGTACAATACTGTGCACAATTTTAGGCTCCAGTGTATAAGAAGGACATAGCTGAACTTGAGTATGTGCAGAGAAGAGCAACCAAGATTATTAAGGGAATGAGTGGACTGCCATATCAAAATAGGTTATTAAACTTGGAGTAATTACGTTTGGAAAAACAAAAGCTTAACCCCTTAATGACCACCAATACACATTAAAATGGCCTTTTTCCTCAATGGCGGTCAGGAATAAGTGAATAGGGCCCCCTGTGGGCACAACTCCTGTGGAGAACAGATATACATGACAGCTGACACACTGTGGTATCAGCTCTGGCTGGTTTTGGAAATGATCGTGGCCAATTAATCCTTTAAATACTGCTGTCAATCGTGAAAGTGGTATCTAAGTGGTAAAAAGGGGGTTAAAAGACCCCCTCTGGCAGGATCACCCTCTACAATTATAATTGCGGTTGTCAATCATTGCCATGGTACCCTGAGGTCATCTGATGACCCCAGGTTATGGTAGCTTGTGTGATCCTGCTATAAGCAGGGTCTCACAAGCTTTGTCAGTGACACATTGACAGGTCTCTGGCTTTGCAGTAAACGAGTACTGCAGTGTATGAGACCAGTGATCAAAGTAAAAAATATTCATGTCCCACAGTGGGTAGTAGAGCTAAGAGAGCAGTTTCTGGGTAGTAAGGCTAAGAGAGATGTCCACCGGTAGTATGGCTGAGAGCGCTGTCCCTGGATAGTAGGGATAAGAGATATGTCCCTGGTGGGTAGGGCTAAAATTGCTGTTCCTGGGTAAGAGCACTAACTCTGGGTAGTAGGACTAAGAGAGATGTTCCTTGGTAGCAGAGATAAGAGAGCTGTCCTCCGGTAGTAAGGTTATGAGATTTGTTCCTGGGTAGTAGGGCTAAAAGAGCTGTCCATGGTAGTAGGGCTAAGAGAGCTGTGCCAGATCTCATAGTCCAAGATGGACTGCTCCCTAAACAAAGTGCTGGCTACATCTGCCCTGATTCAAAGTTGCAGTCACATAAAAGTGCTGACTAACTGCATTCACTGTGTGCACTTTTTGTGCTGGCTGACTGCCTTCACTTTTTATGCTGGCTGACTGCCTTCACTTTTTGTGCTGGCTGACTGCCTTCACTTTTTGTGCTGAAGGACTGCCTTCACTTTTTTGCTGGTGGACTGCCTTCACTTTTTATGCTGGCTGACTGCCTTCACTTTTTGTGTTGGCTGACTGCCTTCAATTTTTGTGCTGACGGACTGCCTTCACTTTTTTGCTGGTGGACTGCCTTCACTTTTTGTGCTGGCTGACTGCCTTCACTTTTTGTGCTGGCTGACTGCCTTCACTTTTTGTGCTGGCTGACTGCCTTCACTTTTTGTGCTGGCTGACTGACTTCACTTTTTGTGCTGGCTGACTGCCTTCACTTTTGTGCTGGCTGACTGCCTTCACTTTTTGTGCTGGCTGACTGTCTTCATTTTTTGTGCTGGCTGACTGCCTTCACTTTTTGTGCTGGCTGACTGCCTTCACTTTTTGTGCTGGCTGACTGCCTTCACTTTTTGTGCTGGTTGGCTGCCTTCACTTTTTGTGAGGCTGACTGCCTTCACTTTTTGTGCTGGTGGACTGCGTTCACTTTTTGTGCTGGCTGACTGCATCCACTTTTTGTGCTGGCTGACTGCGCTCACTTTTTGTACTGACTGCTCCCTTTTTATAATGGCTAACTGCATTCACTGCATTCATTTTTTGTGCTGGCTGACTGCATTCACTTTTGTGCTGGCTGACTTCATTCACTTTTTTTGTGCTGGCTGACTGCATTCACTTTTTGTCATGGCTGACTGCATTCACTCAATTTCAAAGATGGCACCCGCTCCTTTCGCTGGCACTGCTCCCTCTACTAAGCGATGGCTGTGTCCATTCAAATTCCAAGACAGCACCAGCTCCCTGTGCTGGCTTCACCCTCTCCTACGCAGTGGCTATGTCGATGTAGAAGGTAACCAGTACTTAATAGAGGGGGTGGCGTCATCACAGGGGACAAGTGCCATATTAGATTTTGATCTCCAGCGCACTGCTCTGACCAGCTCTCCATATGCGGAAATGGAGAGCCAGTCCTTCTGTGTCCTGACCTTGCAGTCCACATAAAATGATGTGGAGGGACGGATTAGGACTATGGGCCTTGAGTTTGACATCTCTGAGACTATAGATCAGAACTGGGCAAAGTGCGGCCCGCAGGCCTGATTGGAACAGCCAGAGGGCTGGATGTTGCCCCACAGGCCACATCCAGCCCTCTGGCTGTTCCAATCAGGCCTGCAGTCCAAGACAGCCGAAGGTGTGAAACAGTGGCCGACGGACTGCACTGTGCCTGTCCACTCGCTGTCACCACTATCTCCATCCAGACCACCCGAGTCGCTGACTGCATTTGTAGTTGCTGACGTGATGATGTCATTTCATCTCATCAGCGCACCAGAGACAGTCAGGAGCAGAGGCACAGCATCGGGGAAACTGGAGCATTTTTTCATGTGTGTGGGATGTTTGGCTGGTCATGGGGATACTATGGGGGTCTGTGGCTGCACATGGGAAGGCTATGGGGATCTGTGGCTGGGCATGGGGACACTATGGGGGTCTGTGGCTAGACATGGGGAGACTATAGGGGTCTGTGGCTGGACATGGGGAGACTGTGGGGATCTATGGCTGGACATGGTAAGGCTGTGGCGCCCCTGAGGGTTCGACCGCCACAGGGATGCTGCACTTCTCTAATGGAGTGTAGTGTTCCTCCTCTGAGGTAAGGCCAGTGTGATAGTCATGGCCCAGCCTTTGCATCCAACACCACATTTCTCCACCAGAGGGAGCTAATGTGCACTAGGTGCTGCTCCCCTGGTTACAGGGAGACTGGGGAACCAAGAGTTAGGGGAACCAGTTAGTAGGTAAGGGTGGAGGACCTACAAGTTAGTTACACTTTAGATGTCATATTTAATAGAAAGCCATCTTTGGTCTTGGTCTTTTCGCTGGTCCTTTTGCTAGTCTCTTGGCTAGCCTTGGCTAGTCTTCGGCTGTTCTCTGTGCTGTCAAGTACTGTGTGTAATGTGACCTCCCCCCCGGAGTGCAGATCCTGTGTGGGCCTGCGCCGGCAAGGGACAGAGCCCTCGTACCCTGGCCTTGGGATGAGTGGTAGGTTGTAGACCAGGAATGTCTCAACCCGGCCAAGGACCAGGATCAAGAAGGCCCGGAGCTTAAGAGTGTGGCTCCACAGCAAATGGATCCCAGGCAGGATGCAGAGGGAGCGGTGTACCCCATCTGTCCTCGCCAACCTGATATATTCAGAGGGACTCCGGCTGCAAGAGGGGTACCGGCCCCTGACACCCGATCTTGCTACTCTACGTCCTGGACGGGAAAGCCCGGTAGGCCCAGAGGATCCCACCGAGTATCGAATGGAGCGGAGCTGCCACCCATGCCCTTGTTCTGAGAGGAGTTCAGAGGGAGTCCCGGCCTATTTGCACACACACACGGACAGGAAAGGAATCGGTCTGTAGTTCAGAACACTCTGCTGTAGGGTCCCGACTGAATGGTGGACTTACTCGGAGGTTGTCGGACCCCCATCTCTGGTGAGCGCAGGACTCCATGGGGAGCAGGGAGTCGCCTTCCTTTGCCAGCTATGTGAGTAAAGCCTTGGAAGTTCACCCCTATGGCGTCCGGACTGTTAGCTCTGCGCCACACCGCGGGACGCAGCATCCGTTTCTCCTCTACTACTACCCCCTCCATCCTGTCCCTCTGCCCTGAGGCCTTGCTCCGCCTGTGGGGAGTAGTAATAACTTTGACCGCCATAACATCATGCCTCAGCGGACTGCAGCGGTGCTGGTGGCCCTTCACCAGGCACCACAGGTGGCGTAGTCGTTAATTAGCCACTGAACCCGGATAAGCCCACACCATCTCCTTTTAATGTGACGGCCCTGAGCACGGGTCGGGTCGGGTCCGGGCCACGGCTGCATTCCATCTCTCCTTCACAGGACCCGATTCCGAGTCCCCCAATACCCAGGGTAAACTAAGAGGGCTTACACCGGATGTCTGAGAGCGTCACAAGGCTATTGGGTCTGTTTCTGGACATGGTGAGGCTCTGGGGGTCTGCAGCTGGACATGAAGCGGCTGTGGGGGTCTGTGGCTGGACATGGGGAGACTCTGGGGGTCTGTGGCTGGACATGGGGAGGCTATGGGGTCTGTTGCTGGACATGGGGAAGCTGTGTGGGTCTGTTGCTGGACATGGTGAGGCTCTGGTGGTCTGTGGCTTGATATGGGGAGACAATGTGGGTCTGTTGCTGGACATGGGGAGACTATGGGGGTCTGTTGCTGGACATGGGGAGACTATGGGGTTCTGTTGCTGGACATGGAGAGGTTTTGGGGGTCTGTTGCTGGACATGGGGAGGCTATGGGGTCTGTGGCTTGACATGGGGAGGTTATAGGGGTCTGTGGCTGGACATGAGGAGGCTATGGGGTCTGTGGCTGGACATGAGGCTACAGGGATCTGTGGCTGGACATGGGGAGACTATGGGGGTCTGTTGCTGGACATAGGGAGGCTATGGGGTCTGTTGCTGGACATGGGAAGGCTATGGCTGTCTGCTGCTGGACATGGGGAGGCTGTGGGGCTCTTCTGCTGGACATAGGGAGGCTGTAGGGGTCTGTTGCGGGACATGGAGAGGCTGTGGGGGTCTGTAGCTGGACATGGGGAGGCTGTGGAGGTCTGTTGCTGGGCATGGGGAGGCTGTGGGGCTCTGCTGCTGGACATGGGGAGGATGTGGGGATCTCCTTCTGGACATGGGGAGGCTGTGGAGCTCTCCTGCTGGACATGGGGAGGCTGTGGGGCTCTCATGCTCGACATGAGGAGGCTATGGGGCTCTCCTGATAGACATGGGGAGGCTGTGGGTTTCTCCTGCTGGACATGGGGAGGATGTGCGGCTCTCCTGCTGGACATTGGGAGACTATGGGGGTCTACTGCTGGACATGGGGAGGCTGTGCGGCTTTCCTGCTGGACATGGGGAGGCTCTGGGGCTCTCATTCTGGACATGGAGAGGGTGTGTGGGGCTGATATGGTATATAGAATGGGCTTTATTCGGGTTCAAACGGTATATAGAGGGATGTCAGCATTCTTTATTATGCTCAATATTAAGTGATACAATTAATATTAATTTAATTATTATTAATATAATAATTATAATTAATATGTTGATATTAATATTGAGCAAAATTTATTTCAGCTTATTGATTCCGCCCTCCACAACTGTCACTGTCTCTTATGTAGCCCCTCAGGAAAATTAATTGCCCACCCCTGCTCTAGATGGTTATCAGAGAAAGAGGGCTTCAGCTTTAACCCTATTGGGATACAGTAACCACAAATGCAGGTCCCAATAGTTGTCATGGCAACCTGAGGCCAAGTAACAGTGGCCTGATAGACCTTGCGATAAGAAGGGGCTAACAAGCAGTTTTCTTTGTAAAACTGACACTGCAGTACAGGAGTGTTGCAGTATTTGAGACCAGCGATCAAATTAAAAATATTCAAGGCATGTAATGGGTCTAAGTAAAAATGTAAAAAAAATTTAAATTAAATTTGTAAAAATTATAAAAAAAATCCTAAGCGCACAAAGAATTGCAATTAAAAACAAAAAGCCCTAGGCATAAATGGTATCGCTGCACTGAAGTACCAGAACTAAAAAAACTGTCACATTATTTATTCTGAGCGGCGATCGCACAAAGCGATTAATAATAAAGCTTTTTCATCATGCTGACACACAAAAAATGGAATAAAAAGCGATCAAAAAGTCATACATAAAAAAATCATTGAAAATGTCAACTCTTCCCACAAAAACACAAGCCTTCATATGGCTTTGTTGGCAAAAAAAATAGAAAAGTAACAACTCTCAGAATATGGAGATGCAAAAACAAAATATATTTTGTAAAATATTGCTTTTAGTGTGCAAAAGTAGCAATTAATATAAAAAATATATATATAAATCTGGTATCACTGTAATCATATGGACCTGAAATACAAAGATGTCTCATCACTTTTACCAAATAAATGGTGCAAAAAAGAAATAAATAAAACAATTCCAGAATTGATGGGTTTTGTTCATTTTCTGACTAAAAAATCTGAATAAAAACCAATTAAATATAAATTGTTATAAAATGGTACCAATTAAACTCATCCTCCAAAAAATAAACCCTTGTACAGCTCTGAAAGCCAAGAAATACAAAAAATTATATCTCTTAGAATATGGCGATGAAAATATATTTTTAAAAACATTTTTAGGGTAAAAAAAAACAAAAAAACCTATATAAATTTGGTGTTGATTAAATCATACAAAGCCTAAGAATAAAGCTGTCTTATCACTTATGCTACTCTATGCATTTCTTAAAAAAATAAATAAATTCTTGAACTGCTTTTTATTTGTTAATGCTGCCTCATAAAACTCAGTAAATGACTAACTTTACATTTATCCTATGCTCCACACTGAGCAATTAACTTTCCCGTTTATACCCCCCAAAACATGAAACAGACGAAAATGTTATGTATCCCAAAATGGTACCAATAAAAACTGGAATTCATGCACCAAAAAAAAGCCCCCAATGAGGTCTGTCATCTGCCAACAGAAAAAAAGTGGATTTCCACAGTAGTAGTAGCAGCGCAAAAGCTCTGGAAAAGGATCATGGATCAATTAAATTCAGTGAAATCTACACTTCCAAATCCAAATAGCCTTTTTCATACCAAACTTCACAGCATGCCTAAACCATATTTAGTATCTACATGTATGGCATTACTATAGAAGGAATCTTAACTATTAACAGAGTGTGTGTCTCCAGAAGCACAAGCTGGGCACAATGTTTTGGGTACGAAGCTGGCATTTTTGCCATTTTCACTCTGCTACATACACTGCGTGTTTTTTTTTCTGGAAAATTTTTTTGGGGCAAAAATAGTCATTGTACCAGCATAGGGGTATAGTGTTCAAAATGTGGTTACTTTTGTGCATTTTCTGTTAGGCTAAGTGCCCACAATGCAGAAATGCTGCATATTTTTTCCGCTTCTCCCTGGCAGGAAAAACGCATGCGGATTTTACATGCATTTTTCCCGCCAGGTAGAAGCGTTTGTGAAGCGTTTTTGCATGCATTTCCGCATGCGGGTTGACAAGCTCTTTCCAAGCGATTTTAGCATCACTTGGAAAAGTGCTTGACAACTTGGTCACACTATATAAATCCATGCAACCGGCATATATAGTGTGACCAAGTAATAGTTAAAAAAAAAAGAATAAAAAATAAAGATTATACTTACCTTCCGACGGCCCCGGTCTCCTTCTCCGCTCCGTCCGGTCTCCCCGGTGTCTCGCGGTGGTGTGAAGGACCTGCGATGACGTCATTGAGTCATGTGACAGGTCACGCGACCGCCGACGTCAGCGGTCGCGTGACCTGTCACATGACTGAATGACGTCATGTCAGGTCCTCACACCACCGCGAGCCACCCAACACACCACACGCATCGCTGAGGAGGCCGGGGGACATTGGAAGGTAAATATAAACTTTATTTTTTATTTAAAATTCTTTCTTTTTACAGTTTCTATGGTACCCGGGTCTGAATGAGAGTCTCCTCTTCTTCAGGCCTGGGTACCATCCGTACATTGAATCGCTCCATATCCGCGTGTGCACATGTAGTGATGCGGATATCAAGCGTTTCAATGCAAGTCAATGGCGGCAATTACGCTGCGTGTCCGCAAAATTAATGGATATGAAGTAATGCATATAAAAGGGTAGACAAATAGGACCGGGTCCCAACTCCAGACTACCTAGGCCCGTGGTAAGCTACATATATACTAATCAGCTCAACAAAGGGGATGCCACACCCTTAATTTGCACAGAATGCAAACAAGACAAAAAACCAAGCAATGTGAACTGAGGTCTAAGATGGTACACATGCAAGAAATAGGAGCATGTTCACACTAGCAAAAAGAAGCAAAACCTACAAAAGACAAAAAATATATCTCATACCCTACCATCATTATATATAAATGTAAAGCAAAGTTGCATATTAAATATAGGGTACTTAGTGAACTATTTTTGATCAAAAAAAGTATACAAGCCGTCCCACCAGCGAAATTAAGGGTGTGGCATCCCCTTTTTTGAGCTGATTAGTATATATATGTAGCTTACCACGGGCCTAGGTGGTCTGGAGTTGGGAACCGGTCCTATTTGTCTACCCTTTTATATGCATTACTTCAACTTTGATATACAGTAAGGTTTTTAATATAGACAGTGTAGGTACCGTCCCAATTTAGGGTCACCTTGTCGCTGGTGGGACGGCTTGTATACTTTTTTTGATCAAAAATAGTTCACTAAGTACCCTATATTTAATATGCAACTTTGCTTTACATTTATATATAATGATGGCAGGGTATGAGATATATTTTTTGTCTTTTGTAGGTTTTGCTTCTTTTTGCTAGTGTGAACATGCTCCTATTTCTTGCATGTGTACCATCTTAGACCTCAGTTCACATTGCTTGGTTTTTTATTTTACCATGAAGGCCTGCTGCACAAAGTCTCCTCTTAACAGTTGTTGTAGAGATGTGTCTGCTGCTAGAACTCTGTGTGGCATTGACCTGGTCTCTATTCTGAGCTGCTGTTAACCTGCGATTTCTGAGGCTGGTGACTCAGATAAACTTATCCTCAGAAGCAGAGGTGACTCTTGGTCTTCCTTTCCTGGGGCGGTGCTCATGTGAGACAGTTTCTTTGTAGCTCTTGATGGTTTTTGCAACTGCACTTGGGGACACTTTCAAAGTTTGCCCAATTTTTCGCACTGACTGACCTTCATTTCTTAAAGTAATGATGGCCACTCGTTTTTCTTTACTTAGCTGCTTTTTTCTTGCCATGATACAAATTCTAACTGTCTATTCAGTAGGACTATCAGCTGTGTATCCACCTGACTTCTGCACAACACAACTGATGGTCCCAATACCAGTTATAAGCCAAGAAATCCCACTTATTAAACCTGACAGGGCACACCTGTGAAGTGAAAACCATTTCCGGTGACTACCTCTTGAAGCTCATCAAGAGAATACCAAGAGTGTGCAAAGCAGTCATCAAAGCAAAAGGTGGCTACTTTGAAGAACCTAGAATATAAGACATATTTTCAGTTGTTTCACACTTTTTTGTTAAGTATATAATTCCACATGTGTTAATTCATAGTTTTGATGCCTTCAGTGTGAATGTACAATTTTCAAAGTTTTGAAAATACAGAAAAATCTTTAAATGAGAATGTGTGTCCAAACTTTTGGTCTGTACTGTACATTTAGACCCTCTCGATAAAAGCAAAGTGGGGAATTTTTTCCAGCTTCTGAAAAGGAGTCCAAATTGGCTTTTCCTGAGCGGATTCCTGCAACTCAAATAACCGACCTGCAGACCCATCTGTGATCTGACACAATGCACCACTGTTTATTTCAGTATTACGGCTACAACAAATAGCTGAGGCACCAACAGCTACAGTATATTTTACATGATGGACCAGATATTTAATTTACGATTTTGACAACCTGACGCAGTTTAGAAACCGAGATGCACAAAGATGTACAGCCAGGTTCAGTTATACCTACACTGCATCCTTTCTCAAGCAGATATCAACAGATTGGACCAGTAAAAAGAACTGGTCCAATTTGCCATGGGTGTACTGTCATGTCAAGCCTCATGTCTAATGGTGTAATGCCAGAGAGGGTGTTTAACATGATTGGTGTCTTTGTCACACCAAAGCAGATCAGGTTATATGCCACAATCAACCTAACATTTGTCAAAATATATCAGACATGGAAATTGACGACTTACATTCACCTATGGCTGATGCCAATGATTAAATTTTATATATCATCTGTCTGCTTGAATATCCATTGTCTGTCTCTATACTGCTGTGCTGCCGCCGATGGCGCATGCTTAGCCAGACATCTACTCCCTGTCCATCATGTCAACTGTCCTGTAGTACTGCTGCTTCCAGGGCTGACATTGCATACCCTAAACTTACAGACTTTCAGACATCTCATCGCCTGACCTGTCCTAATTTGCTTCTGCCACTACTACTGCATATCCACTCCAGCCACAAAAATCCTGGCTGTCCACTTTGATTTATAGTGCTTCTCAGCCTTTTGGCTAAGATCAAGTGTAGTATCTTTCAAAAAGGTAACTATGGCATCAGCTGCCTTAGTAGATTGATACAATACACAATGGGTTTGGTGCGCTTATAAGTACAACACGTAGCTCATATAGTCATCTGGTGGAAAGCATGGCCCCCCAGGATCTACGCCATTGGGCCGGGGATGATTGAAAGCCCAAAGAGTGAAGTGCCCCAGGACTGGTGACCCTAGGGTGCCTTAACTCACTGGGATTGGAAACCCACTTGAGTTTATGGCAAGTTTTGCAGTAGCACTTCTTTTCACTCTTACTTGCACACATCCTTCTCTGGGCCTTCTGGCCTTAGGATGGGGAATTTTTTTAATTTCCAGTCGGAAGTATTACACTGAAACACCTTCACTATTTATTTTATTCACTATATTTTTGTCACTGTGTGTGTTCCGCTCTCCCCTGACCCCCCTGGCTCTCCTCTTTCGGGAGGAGAGCGTTGTTGGCTTCCCTCTTCTGGGAGGGAAGCACAGTCTTAGGCTCCCAGTGTCTTGCTTGGGTGATAACTCGGGAAGATGCTGGGGGTAAGATTGGGTATCCTCTGGCTTCGGCTGGAGGAGGCTATTTGTCCCTGTCTCTCGCTGTGGCCTTCTGGCTTGGAGGGACGGGGAATAGTTTTGGGGACCCTTCTCCTTTTGGATAGGGTTTCAAGATGAAAAGCATCCTAGTGCACTTTTTTTGTGGCACTTTGTCACTTTTTTAAGCGCACTCGGGTTATGGACACGAATTCGGGCTTTCAAAAAAAAAAAAAAATAGTCTTAAACAGCACTTCTGTCTCCTCTCCTAATCAGCCCGCATTGACAGGTGTCTCTAATCCTCTGCAGCTTGCATGACTCACACCATTGAAGTAGAGCAGTGGTAACTGTGAAGTGATAATGTTCAACAAGGATCAAGTTGAATAATAAGCTTCAATTAAGCCATGCCCATTGAGCTGTATTGTAGGATCCCAGATGGAAGGGAAAGCAATGAGGAGAAGCCGCTTTGAGGTGATGTGATGTTATCTGAAGTTCCTACAAATAGTCAGCTTTCAGCTAGCGACAAGTAGTATGGGAACTTAGAAAACAGTGACTTGCCAGGTAGGATGGGAGATAATGGCTTTATTATCTTGCTAGTTTAGTTCAATCAAGAATATGCTTTACTTTAGCGAATAGCGATTTGTTGTTTTTTTTATAATATTATATGTTTTTCTGTCTATAAAGCCTCAAGTCGAATACTAAAAATATATTTCAATTTGACATTGATTATAAGATAAGTCTTGTTATAATACAAATTCCAAAACCTTCATTTGCATTCTTTTAATATAAAAATTATGTAATCTTAAAACCAGTATAAATAAGGATTTTCATGAAAAACAAAAAATTATTATTTTTTTCCTACTATTAGTGTTCATTTTTAGAAGCATACAAATAATACTGAAGGGATACTGAAAGTAGCCCAGAATAAGAAATAAACTGCAGCAAGTTGTTGGATAAATAAAAAAAAAGTTGAACAATTGTGAGATATTCGAGAAAGGGGCTGCCTTAGGTTCTAACAACAAGCAACTTTGCAATTTGCATCCTATTCAAATTATTAATTCTATTGTGTACAGATCATTGCCTGGGTTATTGGCCATCCTCAAGTCCTCAGAGTGTCCAGTTACCTAGGGAATGAGCAAAACCCGCTTGCAGGCTCTAAGCTATAGAGCTTGTAAGTGTTGCTCTGTAGCTGGACCGATAAGTGTATCTGGCTAGTTTTCATGCCCTTGCGCTTTTCTTGTCAGCATTTTGTGAGACTGTCAGTCTTCAGGAGCGCACATCTCAAGCAGCTAGGAAGTCCAAAAGATGGGCAATGATCTGCTTCTGAGGAAAAGAAGATGAGAATGATCTTTTAATTATAGAGTTATTTCTTTTTCATTAGTCACCGGAGGTGAATAACATGACTTTTACTTACACCACCCCAGCAATAAGCTAACTCATTGTATTTCTGCTGTTGAATAAAACTGTTTGATCCAATGTAACTACAAATTAATTCAATACTATTTATTGGTAATAAATACCTTTAAGACTTCGAATTTCAATTTTTTAGCTAAAGTTGTCCATAGTTGCATAGTCACATAGTTTCCAAATTACATTGGTTGAAAAAAGATCTAGGTCCATCAAGTTCAACCTTCCTCCACCAATTGTACATTTTGTCTCTAATTTAACTAAAACCCACAATGTTATGTGTATTGAGGAAATCATCCAGCCCTTTTTTGAAAGCTGTTATAGCGTCTGCAATTACTACCTCTTGTGGTACATCATTCCACAGTCTGACTGCTCTAACTGTGAAGAGCCCTTGCTTCTATAAGATCAATTAGGCAACCAATTTTTCCAATAAATGGCCCTTTAAAAACACACAAGTGTAGCATCGGCGTCTCTGCCCCGTACTAGGCAGAGACGCCGTCCCTCTCACCTCCCCGCTCCTGGCGCGGCGTCCTAAAGCGCATCTCTCCCCGCTGCTTCCGGCACGCGCTCCTTCCCCGGCAGTGCGCTTAGGGCGCGCGCTCGCTCCCCCTCTCTTAAAGGGACCGCGCGCGCTGTCCTAAGGAGTCCCCGGCCAATTGCAGGAGGACCTCCCATATATAAGGCACCTCCTCCAAAATGGAGGTGCCCGAGCAATGTTGTTGCAAAGCCTTCACTCTGCTTCAGCCCTCAGGTCCCGTTACCAGTTACCTGCCAGTCACCTGCCAGATTCCTGCTTGTTACCTGCCAGTCACCTGCCTGATTCCTGCCTGTTACCTGCCAGTCACCTGCCAGATTCCTGCTTGATACCTGCCTGATATCCGCTTACCTGCTTGCAAGGCTGCGGTCCGACGGTCTGCCCTCCGACACCTGTCAGTCTGTCTATGGACCAGCCTGCCCGCTCACCTGGGAGCGCTCACCTGTTACCTGCCTGCTAGCCTACCTGGAGGCTCTGCCGTCACTTGCCGTGGCCACCTGCCTGTCCAGAGACTCTTGCCCGCTCACCTGGGAGCGCTCACCTGCTACCTGCCTGCTAGCCTACCTGGAGGCTCTGCCGTCACTTGCCGTGACCACCTGCCTGTCCAGAGACTCTTGCCCGCTCACCTGGGAGCGTCCACCCGCTACCTGTCTGCTAGTCTTCCTGGAGGTTCTGCCGTCACTTGCCGTGACCACCCGCCTGTCCAGAGTCTCTCGCCCGCTCACCTGGAAGCGCTCACCAGCCACCAGCCTGCTGTCCTTCTACCCAGAGACTGTCCCTGTCACTTGCCGTGACTACCTGCCCTTCTACCCAGAGACTGTCCCTGTCACTTGCCGTGACTACCTGCCCTTCTACCCAGAGACTGTCCCTGTCACTTGCCGTGACTACCTGCCCGTCTTCCCTGGGAGCCACCCGCTTCCTTACAAGGACTGCCCCCTTGTATAGTTGCTCAGAGGTTCCACCTCCCAGACCCGTTACAACAAGATTAAGCTCAGTTGCAAATGATCAGTGTGATTGCTTAAAAATACTCCTACAATTTAAGAAGATGGACATGCTTTAAGGTAGGTGGAGACGATTGTTTTCTTGAGTCAACATTTAAGAAAATCGGTCTGGTTATACTAATCACACTCTGATCACACTCTGATCAGAGTTTGACCAATTTTACCGGAGGTGGAGAGAAAAAAAAAAGTTTCTTCACATTATTGATAATGTCAGTCCGTGAAAATTGAACCGCACTTGCATGTCATTTGAATGCGGTCCGATTTTTTTTCACAGACCCACAGAATTGAATGGGTAAGTGCCATCCGATTCTTGGAGGCAAATCATGCATGCTGCAATTATTTCTATGGAATAACTTGGTCCCAGTAAAAAAACAGACATGTGTACAGCCCCATAGAATAACAGGGGGACGAGTGTTATCCGTCAAAACAACGGATAGCACTCGTCTGAGTAATTCGGCCTTCTGCATGAGCCATAAAAATCACAGATTTAGTAGTATGGTTTGCGTACTATTTTATAAAATAATTGGCCAAAATGATTTCAATTGTCCAGTTCAGCCAAATTATATCTATGTGCAGCATAAATTAATATTCAATAACATTGACTACGCATGGAGAAGATGATAAATGTTAGATTGGTAGGGGTCTGTAAGCACTGGTCACTGAAATTGGCCATCCAAGTCCACTGTCCCTCTCTACTAGCTTATATGGAATGGGAATGACTTACACGTGATGGCCAAGTTTGTTACGGATACTCCATACAACTCTATGGGATGGAGACACATAAGCTAAGCTCCTCTCTCACTCTATGGTTGTGAAATTTTATAGGATTGTAAGGAACAGTAGTGTGTATGCATGCCCACAGCTTCAACCCCCACATTGATCAGCTATTGGGCAGATGATAGATGTTAACAGCTGGGATACACCTTTATAATCAGAAAGTAATAAATATGGTATCTAATATTATGCTGCCTGAATATATAATATTTTTGCTTACAGAGGTATAGATTTCCTTCATCTCTCCATGAATTTTGCTTTCCTGGCACATTATTGTTTATGAAACAGACTTTTTCAACTTTTTAATCCTTATTTGCAATGTTTTTATCAACTGCCAAGCCAAAGACACATTTAAAAAAATGGATTTTCATAATTAGAATATGAATAAGTAATACAACCACATATTGGTCTTCTATTCTGCAGGAAACCTTCCACAGTGTGACCAGTGAAGCATATACGCCATCACAAAAACAATGCATTTAAAAGGCTTATCAGTTTAAAAGTAGATTAAACTACACATCTTTGTGTGAAGCTTAATTCAGGACTTAGCTGGAATCCAAATCTATGCTCTGTTTCTTTGATCTTGCCTTGAAAGCCAAATCCTTGAACTGAGTTAAAGATTCCAGGATTGACTGCCAGGATAGACTGCTTAAGCTATAGCTGCTTAAAGCTCTTAGGAAATTGTGTAATATAATAGCTACACCGTAATAGCTATTTTCAAAAGTTAAGTGAAACTATTCTAAATCTCTCTTTTTTTTGCGCATCTCTACCTGGAAATATGGCTGATTTTATATTTCAGTTTGAAATGAACTTGTAATGAACTTTTATATTGAAAAAAGGATATTCTTCTTTAGTCAAAACGCAAAGAGCAGCTATTTTGCTGCCTCCTAAAGGACTCTTTCTTCTTCTTTATTGAAAGTTCTCAGAAAGAGGACAGCAAGACTAATGAAAGTGACCATAAACTTTCTCCTTGATTGTTAAGCACGGCTTCCATATTCTCATACATATCCACCTAAAATAAGTCAACTACGTCTTCCTAATCTGTGTGGGGTAATTATTATGTGTGGGGGCTGTTGGGCACCATTATACTCTATGTGGTTCATTTTATTTTGTGGAGAGCTGTTGGTCCATTTTATTGTGGGGGACATTATATTGTGTTGAGGGCTGACGTCGGCGGTCGCGTGACCTGTCACATGACTCAATGACGTCATCACAGGTCCTTCACACCACCGCGAGACACCAGGGAGACCGGACGGAGCGGAGAAGGAGACCGTGGGCCATCGGAAGTTAAGTATAATCTTTATTTTTTATTTTTTACCATTTTTATTCTTTTTTTTAAACTATTACTTGGTCACACTGTATAAATCCATGTCGGTTGCATGGATTTATATAGTGTGACCAAGTTGTCAAGCACTTTTCCAAGTGATGCTAAAATCGATTGGAAAAGCGCTTGATAACCCGCATACAGAAATGCATGCAAAAACGCTTGACAAACGCTTCTACCTGGCGGGAAAAATGCATGTAAAATCCGCATGCGTTTTTCCTGCCAGGGAGAAGCGTAAAAAATATGCAGCATTTCTGCATCGTAGGCACATAGCCTTATAAAAAAAAAAAATGGAGCTGGTGCTAAAACAACATTTTAGTGGTAAAAATGTAATTATTGTTTCTTCAACGCGCAATGATATAAAATTCTGCGAAGTATGTAGTTTTAACATGCTCACTGCATTCCTAGATGAATTCATTGGGGGGTGTAGTTTGTAAAATGGTGTCCCTTTTGGAGAGGTTCTGCTGTTCTGGCACCTCAGGGGCTCTGCCAATGTGACATGGCACCCTCAAAAGCATTCCAGCAAAATCTGAATTCCCTTTCGAGATTTGTACTGTGCCTCAAAAGTATTTTTGACCACATACTCAGGCGTACTCAGAGAACTTGTATAACAAATTGTAACATTGATTTTCTACTATTATCTCTTTTGAAAATTAAAAACTTGGAAGCAAAGGAGCATTTTAGTGGAAAAAATGGTAATTATGGAATTACTCAGCCTAATTTTATACAATTCTGTGAGTCGCCTGCAGGTAAAAAATGCTCACTACACCCTTAGTTGAATTCCTCGAGAGGTGTAGTTTCCAAAATGGGGTCACTTGGGGGGTTCCAGCTGTTTTGGCATGTCAGGGGCTCTTAACTCCTTTAACACAGGGCAATTTTAACTTTTCATTTGCTCCTACCCTTCAGCCATGAGCCATAACATATTTAATTTTCTAGCCGTATAGCCATATGAGTGCTTGTTTTTTGAGGGACAAGTTGTACTTTTGAATGACACCATTCATAGTGCCCCTTAGTGTACTGGAAAATGGAAAAAAAAAACAAGTTCGGTGAAATTGCAAAAAAAATGCAATTCCAGAATGTTTTTTTTGTTTTTTTAGTTATCAAGTTCAATATATGGTAAAACTGACCTGGCAATATGATTCTCCAGGTCAGTACAAGTAAGCAGATGTCAAACATGTATAGTTTTTTTTAATTTAAGAGGTGAAAAAAAAATCTGAAATTTGAATAAAAAATTACATATTTGTCGTTATTTTCCGAGCCCCATAACTTTCTAATTTTTCGGGATCTGGGGCTGTGTAAGGGCTTTTTTTGTGTGCTGCGAGCTGAAGTTTTTCCTGATACCATTTTGTGGTAAATATGAAGATTTGATCGCCTCTTATTGCATTTTATTGAAATGTTGTGATGACCAAAAAAACTTAATTCTGGCGTTTTGATTTTTTTTGCGCGTTACACCATTTTCCAATCGGATTAATTTATTTTATATTTATATTAAATCAGCCATCAAGTGCAGGGAAAGATGCGGGTTCAGTGTGTGAGCCTGCATCAAAGGAAAGGACAAGGTCAACCCCGGTTGTGAAGGGATTAAATGTGACATGGCATCTGCAATCTATTCCAGCCAAAGTTGAACTCCAGATTTCAGTTGGTGCTCCCTCGCTTCGGAGCCCAGCCATGTGCTCAAACAGGAGCTTTCCACCACATGTATGATATTAGCATACTCAAAGAAATTGCAGAACAAATGTCATGGTCCCTTTTTTTTATTGGTATCCTTGTAGAAATGAAACATTTGGGATATAACTAACATTTTTGCAAGAAAATTTTAATATTTCATTTTCTCGGCTCAACGCTGTAAAATTCTGTGAAGCACCTGTGGCTTCAAGGTACTCACCACACCTCTAGATAATTTCCTTGAGGGGTGTTGTTTTCATAATAGGGTAACCTGTGTGTGATTTCCACTGTTTAGGCACATCAGGGGCTCTGCAAACGTGACATGGCGTTCACTATTGATTAAAGCCAATTTTGGGTTCCAAAAAACAAATTGTGCTCATTCCCTTCCGAGCCCTGCTGTGTGCCAAAACAGTAGTTTTTCACCACATATGGGGTATCGACATACTCAGAAAAAATTACACAACAAATTGTAACAAACCTGAAGGGTTAATAAACTTATTGAATTTGGATATGAGTAGTGTTGAGCGAACATGCTCGACACTGCTCGGTACTCGCCCGAGCATCACGCTACTCGGGATGTTCGGCGAGCAACGAGCATTTCCGGTTACTCGGGTGGGAGCTCGGGTCTCCGCCCTGCATGTTTGGCGCTCTTTACAGAGCCAATGAACATGCAGGGATTGCCAGCCAGTCACTGTAATGACGCAGCCATGTTGGTTGTGGGCATTACATTGATTGGCTGGCCGCACCTCGAGTATTAAAAATGGGGCGCCGCCATCTTGGACACAGACAGCTGGGATCACACAGTGTAGGGACAGCGCTGCTGATTTAGGGAGGGATATATACTGCAAAATAGTTAGTGTAGGGTCTGTAAAGGCTGCCAGATCAAACAAACAGTCCTTCTCAGGACTAATATCCATCCCAGATATCAGGCAGGCAGGCTGTATAGGAGACGCAGTGGTTATACCAGCAAATGCTGCATTACAGTCCTGTGTGCTCCTGTTGCTGAAATTGCTGGACTTAGCTCCAGGTCTCGGGGGCCAGGAAAAATCCTTTTTTTCATCTAAATCCTCTTTTTTTTTTTCCTCCTTCACACTGTACAAATACCCGTCTTATTAACCTTTTGGTGGGTGCCCCCCCCAATAAATTTTTTTTAAAAAAGTATGTCTGTGACAGTTCAGACACAAATATATCTGTTGAAAATAGTCTGGTGTAGGCCAGAGAAACAGAAGTGTGGTTTTTCAGTTTCACGGTTCAAACCTCTGTGTTATCCACTTTTGGGCCATTTGTATCTAAAAATAAACAGTTTGAGTGTGTCGCTCACTGTTCAGCCACAAATATATATTTTTTAAAAAGTTGGTATACACCAGTAAATTATAACTGTGGTTTTGCTGTTCCACGGTAAAAATCTCTATTATCCAGCTTTTGTCATTTTTTGCCGTAAAAAAAAACAACTAATAGTGTCTCCCTGATTTTTCAGACACAAATATATCTGTTGAAAATAGTCTGGTGTAGGCCTGAGAAGCAGAAGTGTGGTTTTGCAGTTCCACGGTTCAAACCTCTGTATTATCCACTTTTGGGCCATTTGTATCTAAAAAAAACCAGTTTGAGTGTGTTGCTCACTGTTCAGCCGCAAATATATCTATCTAAAAAAGTCTGGTATACACCAGTAAATTATAACTGTGGTTTTGCTGTTTCATGGTAAAAATCTCTATTATCCTGCTTTTGGCATTTTTTGCCATAAAAAAAAAAATAATAGTGTCTCCCTGATTTTTCAGACACAAATATATCAGTTGAAAATAGTCTGGTGTAGGCCAGAGAAACAGAAGTGTGGTTTTGCAGTTCCACGGTTCAAACCTCTGTATTATCCACTTTTGGGCCATTGGTATCTAAAAAAAACAGCTTGAGTGTGTCGCTCACTGTTCAGCCGCAAATATATATATTTAAAAAAGTCGGGTATACACCAGTAAATTATAACTGTGGTTTTGCTGTTCCATGGTAAAAAACCTCTATTATCCTGCTTTTGGCATTTTTTGCCATAAAAAAAAAACTAATAGTGTCTCCCTGATTTTTCAGACACAAATATATCTGTTGAAAATAGTCTGGTGTAGGCCAGAGAGACAAAAGTGTGGTTTTACAGTTCCACGGTTCAAACCTCTGTATTATCCACTTTTGGGTCATTTGTATCTAAAAAAAAACTGTTTGAGTGTGTCGCTCACTGTTCAGCCGCAAATATATATATTTAAAAAAGTCTGGTATACACCAGTAAATTATAACTGTGTTTTTTCTGTTCCACAGTAAAAAAATCTCTATTATCCTTCTTTTGGCATTTTTTGCCGCAAAAAAAAACTAATTGTGTCTCCCTGATTTTTCAGACACAAATATATCTGTTGAAAATAGTCTGGTGTAGGCCAGAGAAACAGAAGTGTGGTTTTGCAGTTCCATGGTTCAAACCTATGTATTATCCACTTTTGGGCCATTTGTTTCTAAAAAAACCCAGTTTGAGTGTGTCTCTCACTGTTCAGCCGCAAATATATATATCTAAAAAAGTCTGGTATACACCAGTAAATTATAACTGTGGTTTTGCAGTGCCACGGGTCAAATATCTGTATTATCCTGCTTTCGGCATTTTTTGCCGTAAAGAAAAACAGTAATAGTGTCTCCTGATTGTTCAGACACAAATATAACTGTTGAAAATAGTCTGGTGTAAGCCCGAGAAATAGAACTGTGGTTTTGCAGTTCCACGGGTGAAATCCCTGTATTATCCTGCTTTTGGCATTTTTTGCCATAAAGAAAAACAATAATAGTGTCTCCTGATTGTACAGACACCAATATATCTGTTTAAAAGAGTCTAGTATACACCAGTAAATTATAACTGTGGTTTTGCCGTTCCCACAGTAAAAAATCTCTATTATCCAGCTTTTGGTATTTTTTCCATAAAGAAAAACAGTAAAAGTTTCTCCCTGATTGTTCAGATTGTTTAAAAGAGTCGGGTGTAGGCCAAAGAAATAGAACTGTGGTTTTCCCCTTCCACGGTTCTAATCTAATTTCTATTAAACTTTTTCCATTGATAGTGCGAGTGTAAGCTATTTACTTCCTTTACAATGGGCAAGGCACGTGGCAAGGGACGTGGAACTGGACGTTCTGGTGATGGTGTGTGCAGAGGAGGGGGCCGTGGCCAAGGTGAAAATGTGCCAAAACCAACAGCCACATCTTCTCGCTCCCACGTCTTGACCGAATTACTAGGGAAGCACAGAACAACACCAGTACTGCGAACTGATCAGTGTGAACAGGTTATTAATTGGATAGCAGATAATACTTCCAGTTACCTGGGCACCACTACCTCCGGTCTGTCTTCCATACGGTCAAATCTTAGTAGCCGTGAGTCTCGACCGCATACTCCTCCTCACCCTGATGCTCCTCCCTCCCACCATGCCGAGTGTCGTCAGACAGCAACTGATCCCACACTTGGACACTCTGAAGAGCTGTTCACTGGTCCATTTCCAGATTTGTAACCCTCGCCTGCTCCGCTTGAAGTGGTGGAAGAGGAGATCCCATGTAGCGATGCCCAAATATTTGAACAGCCACGGCCACAGGAAGTCGACGCTGGCAATTTGTCACAAGAGGTGGACGATGACGTGACACAATTGCCAGGAAGTGAGGAGGAGGATCGTGGTGCACAAGTGGAAGAGGAGGAGGTTGTGGATGATCTAGTAACTGACCCAACGTGGCAGGAGGACATGCAGAGCGAGGCCAGCAGCACACAGGTTGAGGGAGGCAGAGTACCCCAACAGGCAGGAAGAAGCAGTGTGGTGGCCGCACACAGAAGGCAGGCAACAGTTCCCCCTAACACCAACACGAGGGACATTGCCAGTAGAACCTGTAGGTCTTCCAGAGTCTGGAACTTTTTTAAAGACTCTGCTGATAACCTCAAAAAGGCCATTTGTACCACCTGCCATGTCAGCATCAGCAGGGGTGACAAAACTACCAGCCTAACCACCACCAGCATGATCAGGCACATGGCAGCAAAGCACCCGACTTTGTGGGGCGAACCCCAGGGTCCACGACCAGTGTCAGAAGGTGTCACCACTGCTTCTTCCACTGTTGTGCGTGCAATAGAACCCCCTGTTGTGTGTGCAAGGCAATCCCCTGTCCATACTGCATGCAAAGATGCCCCCTCCTCTCAGTCTTCACTTGTTATGGCAGTTTCTCAAGAAACAGCATCAACGTCCACGTCCCACCGCAGCGCTCAATAGTCCATATCCCAGACCTTTGAACGAAAGCAGAAATTCGCAGCTAACGCCCCACAGGCCACAGTCCTAAATTCGCACATTTCACGACTGCTTGCGTTGGAAATGCTGCCTTTTAGGCTGGTGGAGACGGAATCCTTCTGCAACCTTATGGCGGTGGCCATCCCTCCGTCCCCAGCCGACACTATTTTGCCCGGTGTGCCATCCCCGCACTACACAAGCACGTGTCCCAAAACATCTGCCATGCCCTCAACAATGCAGTTACTGGGAGAGTCCACCTGACAACGGACACGTGGACAAGTGCTTGTGTCCAGGGACGGTACATCTCCCTGACGGCACACTGGGTAAACATAGTGGAAGCCGAGACCCAGTCGGACTTTGGGACGGAACACATCCTCCCCACACCGAGGATTGCAGGCCCTATGTCAGTCAGAGTTGCCCCCACAGTGTACAGCTCCTGCGCATCCTCCTCCTCCTCCTCCTCATGTTCAGCCTCCTTCTCAGATATCACCACATCAGTTACAAGCTGGAAGCACTGCAGTACTGCCTCCGCCAAGCGGCAACAGGCTGTGCTGAAACTCATAAGCTTAGGTGAGAAACCTCACAATGCTTGTGAGTTGTGGACAACTGTGAAAGAGCAGGCAGATCTGTGGCTGAGACCGCTGAACCTACATCCAGGCATGGTCGTGTATGACAATGGCCGTAACCTAGTGGCGGCTCTGAGGCAAGGCGAGATCACACACGTACCATACCAGGCTCATGTGCTTAACCTCGTGGTTCAGCGGTTTCTTAAATCGTACCCCGAGTTGCCAGATCTGCTCGTCAACTACGCCGCCTGTCAGCTCATTTTTGCAAGTCGGCTACAGCTTTCGCCGCCCTTGCTGTGTTGCAGCAGTGTTTGCAGCTTCCGTCACACCGACTGGTGTGTGATGTCCCACACGTTGGAACTCTACCCTCCACATGTTGCAATGGATTTGTGAGCAGAAGAGAGCAATTGTGGAGTACCAGCTGCAACAAGGCCATCGATTTTCAGGTCAGACTCCACACATAAGACCACAGGAGTGGACCTGGATGTCTGACATATGTACCATCTTGACAAACTTTGAGGAGTCCACCAAGATGGTGAGTGGCGATGACGCCATCACTAGCGTCAGCATTCCACTTGTCTGTCTTTTGCAACGCTCTCTGCAGACAATTAAAGAGGAGGCATTGCAGCCAGAGTATGATGAGATGGATTAAGAAGCCGTAGCGGTCGATTGCACACAGCCCAGCTTCATCTCATCCCAACGTGCATTGGGGGACAATGAGTGAGAGGAGGAGAGGAGAAGGAGGAACAGGAGCTTGTATCATGCGCTGTAGACGGTAGTTCCTGTACAACTGTCATACCGTCAGTTCAGCGTGGGTGGCCTGAGGACAGGGGGGAGGAGAAGGAGGAGGAGGAGAGCATGGTCAGTCGTCATCTTGGTGAGGACACGGAAGTCTTGCCCGTTACCAATCTGGCATTCATGGCTGACTTTATGTTACGCAGCCTTAACCGTGACCCTCGCGTTGTCAAAATCTTGGGTGGCAGTCATTACTGGTTGGTGACACTTTAGACCCCCGCTACAAGGAGAACTTTCACTCTCTTATTCCTGAGGTGGAGAGGTCTTCAAAAATGGGGCAGTACCAGAAAGCCCTTGCTGCAGAACTGTTAAAAAAATTCCCATCTGAACACGCTAGCGGCAGAGGTCTCAGTTCGTTTCCCAACCAAGGCGTTCATGCGAGAGAGAGGCAACTTAAATCCAGCAGAGGCAGGGGAACACTGTCAATGTTCTGGGACAGTTTTCTCAGACCCTCGCTTCGGACAGACCCTGAGGCGCGGGGTACTCTCACAAGGAGTGGAAAGTTTCAAAAGATGGTGAGGGAGTACCTTGCCAACTGTACCAGCTTCCTCCGTGATTCCTCTGTGCCTTTTAATTATTGCGTATCCAAGCTGGACACTTGGAATGAACTCGCTCTGTACGCCTTCGAGGTCCTGGCCTGCCCTGCCGCTAGCGTGTTATCGGAGCGTGTTTTTAGTGCTGCTGGGGGAATTATGACTGATAAGCGCACTCGCCTGTCAACTGACAATGCTGACAAGCTGACCCTTATCAAAACGAACAAGGGCTGGATTGGGCCAGACTTCTCATCATCACCAAATGACAGCAGAGTAACAAAGTCAAATCCATTGTGTTATATCGGGAGGTGTATTCACATGCACCGCTTCACACCCACACATGGGTATACGCTTCCTTATTTCGGCTGTTTTATGTTCTTCTCCTTATCCTCAGCCTCCACCACCACTAAACCATTAGGGTGACAGTGGTCCGTGTTGCCATTATTGAAAGTTCCTCCGTCCTTATTTTTGTCAGCTTTTGCTTGGAAGGCATAAGCAAACACTATAGGAGACCCACTCCAGAAATAATGGGAATAATGTTTGTAATATGCTGTACTGCATGGCTCTTGTAAGGGGCATTGCAAGTTCCTCCATCCTAATTTTTGGCAGCTTTTGCTTGGAAGGCATAAGCAAAGACTATGGGAGACCCACTCCCCAATAATGGGAATAATGTTTGTAATATGCTGTACTGCATGGCTTTTCTAAGGGTCATTGCAAGTTCCTCTGTCCTAATTTTTGGCAGCTTTTGCTTGGAAGGCATAAGCAAAGACTATGGGAGACCCACTCCCCAATAATGGGAATAATGTTTTTAAGATGCTGGACTGTATGGCTCTTGTAAGGGGCATTAAAATCGTCTTGTTAAGCTACTGGGACCTCCACGTCTCTTCAAAAGGGCATTCAAACCATATTGTTAAGCTACAGGGACCTCCACGTCTCTTCCAAGGGACATTAAAACCATCTTGTTAAGCTACTGTGACCTCCACGTCTCTTTTGAGGGGCATTAAAACCGTCTTGTTAAGCTACTGTGACCTCCAAGTCTCTTCCGAGAGGCATTCAAACCGTCTTGTTAAGCTACTGTGACCTCCACGTCTCTTCCGAGGGGCATTAAAACCGTCTTGTTAAGCTACTGCGACCTCCACCACTTTTCCATGGGGCATTAAAATCGTCTTGTTAAGCTACTGGGACCTCCACGTCTCTTCCGAGGGGCATTAAAACCATCCTGTTAAGCTACTGTGACCTACACCACTTTTCCAAGGGGCATTAAAACCGTCATGTTAAGCTACTCAGACCTCCACTTCTCTTCCGAGGGGCATTAAAACCGTCTTGTTAAGCTACTGTGACCTCCACGTCTCTTCCGAGGGGCATTAAAACCGTCTTGTTAAGCTACTGTGACCTCCACCACTTTACCAAGTGGCATTAAAACCATCTTGTTAAGCTACTTTGACCTCCACCACTTTTCTAAGGGGCATTAAAACCGTCTTGTTAAGCTACTGGGACCTCCACGTCTATTCTGAGGGGCATTAAAAGCGTCTTGTTAAACCACTCTGAACTCCACAGCTCTTCCAAGGGGCATTGAAATGTTGTTTTTCATTAACTCTAACCTCCACGACTCTTCAAACGGGCATTACATTTCCTCCCAATTTTTGGCAGCTTTTGCTTGGAAGGCTATGGGAGACCCACTCCCCAATAATGGGAATAATGTTTGTAATATGGTGTACTGCATGGCCCTTGTAAGGGGCATTGCAAGTTCCTCCGTCCTAATTTTTGTCAGCTTTTTCTTGGAAGGCATAAGCAATGACTATGGGAGACCCACTCCCCAATAATGGGAATAATGTTTGTATTATGCTGTACTGCATGGCTCTTGTAAGCAGCATTGCAAGTTCCTCCGTCCTAATTTTTGTCAGCTTTTGCTTGGAAGGCATAAGCAAAGACTATGGGAGACCCACTCCCCAATAATGGGAATAATGTTTGTAATATGCTGTAATGCATGGCTCTTGTAAGGGGCATTGCAAGTTCCTCTGTCCTAATTTTTGGCAGCTTTTGCTTGGAAGGCATAAGCAAAGACTATGGGAGACCCACTCCCCAATAAAGGGAATAATGTTTTTAAGTTGCTGTACTGTATGGCTCTAGTAAGGGGCATTAAAACTGTCTTGTTAAGCTACTGGGACCTCCACGTCTTTTCCAAGGGGCATTCAACCCGTCTTGTTAAGCTACTGGGACATCCACGTCTCTTCCAAGGGGCATTAAAACCGTCTTGTTAAGCTACTGGGACCTCCACGTCTCTTCCGAGGGGCATTAAAACCATCTTGTTAAGCTACTGTGACCTCCACGTCTCTCCCGAGGGGCATTAAAAGCATCTTGTTAAGCTACTGTGACCTCCACCACTTTTCCAAGGGGCATTAAAGCCATCTTGTTAAGCTACTGCGACCTCCACCACTTTTCCAAGGGGCATTGAAACCGTCTTGTTAAGCTACTGCGACCTCCACGTCTCTTCCAAGGGGCATTCAAACCGTCTTGTTAAGCTACTGTGACCTCCACGTCTCTTCAAAGGGGCATTAAAAGCATCTTCTTAAACCACTCTGAACTCCACAGCTCTTCCAAGGGGCATTGAAATGTTGTTTTTAATTACCTCTAACCTCCACGACTCTTCCAACGGGCATTGCATTTCCTCCTAATTTTAGTCAGCTTTTGCTTTTCAATGCAAAGGCGAAAACTAAGGGAGACCCACTCCCCAATAATGGGTAGAAGGTTTTTAGTACGCTGTAATCCACGTCTGTTTCAAGGGGCATTGCATTACCTCATAATTTTTGGAAAGTCTTCCATTCACTGCTTAGGCCAACAGTGTACAGGAGACCCAGTTGCTGTAAATGGAAAAAACGGTTTAGTTAAGGCCCTCTGACCTCCATGTCATTTCCAAGGGGCATTGGAGTGCCTCGAAATTTTTGATAGGCATTGCACTCACTGTATGCCCTATAACTGTGTAGTCGAACTGCTCCTTTTGTTACAGAAACATATCCTACAAGACATATGTGGTTGACTGGCCTGATATTGATGTGAATGGTCACTGTTCTTCCTGCTCTTTCTCCTCAGCCACCACCTCATCCATCATTTATCACCTGAAGCTTTGTTTTAACGGGAGTCATAGAACTGGGATAGTAGCAGGAAAACATCCAGCAATCCTCGGAGGAGGTAGGATAAGCGCCAAAATGCTGACCACCTCAGGCCTAGCTGCTACTACATACATGCGCTTGCATTCCAAGAAAACAAAGCACATGCTAACTTCTATCATAATCATCATCATGCTCCTCAACTTGGCACTCTCAACTCCCCTGATAGAGAAGCCAGGGCCCACCGGAGGAGTCTGGTTTTCCGGTGGGCTCGTCCAATGCTGCCCTAAAGCAGGCCAGGCTATGAAAAGTGTGTGGGAAGGTGACAGGAGAAATAGGGGCGGCTGGGGACCGTTTATGGACACCCGGCCGCCCCCAGGCGGCTGGGGACCGAGTGTGGACACCCGGCCGCAGGGCGGCTGGAGACTGAGTATGGATACCAGGCCGCCAACGCAGCCTTGACGTGGTGGCCAGATTCCGCCTCCACATGCCTAAAAGGCCCAATTTAAAGTGCAAGCAAGCAAGCAGTATGGTATTGCAGCCTGGGGGTGGGTGGGTGGCAGGCTACATACTTGCACATGCATTGCAAGGAATGGGAGAGGTACAATTGAACACTGCCCTGGGACAAGGACTTGAACGGGGATAGTTGCAAGTCTGCAACGACAGGTGCAGGGTGGGAGGCATCTTCGCATGTACCATGAACAGGGGTTTGGCATGCACACACTACAGTGGAATAGGCTGTCCTTCCCACTAAATGCACTGGGGAGGGCACAGGTAATGTTTTGGTATGCGCGCTTATTCTTATGTATAAGGCACACCGGGACAAATAGGGGCAGCTAGGGACTGAGTATGGATACCTCGCTGCCGAAGAAGCCATGAGGTAGTGGCCAGCTTTGGCCTCCTCCAAACTAAAAGGCCCCATTTCAAGTGCAAGCAAGCAGCATGGTATTACAGCCTGGGGGTGGGTGGGTGACAGGCTGCACACTTACGCTTGCATTAAAAGAAAACAAAGCAGATTCTAACTTCTATCATCATCATCATGCTCCTCACCTTGGCACTCTCAACTCCCCTGATGGAGAAGCCAGGGCCCACCGAAGGAGTCTGGTTCTCTGGTGGGCTCGTCCAATGCTGCCCTAAAGCAGGCCAGGCTAAGAAAAGTGTGTGGGAAGGTGACAGGAGAAATAGGGGCGGCTGGGGACCGTTTATGGACACCCGGCTGCCCCCAGGTGGCTGGGAACCGTGTGTGGACACCCGGCCGCGGGGCGGCTGGGGTCCGAGTATGGACACCCGGCCGCTCCCTGGTGGCTGCGGACCGAGCGTGGACACCCGGTCGCCAGGCTTCTGGGGACTGAGTATGGATACCTCACTGCCGAAGCAGCCATGAGGTAGTGGCCAGCTTCGGCCTCCTCCAAACTAAAAGGCCCCATTTCAAGTGCTAGCTAGCAGTATAGTATTGCAGCCTGCGGCTGGGTGGGTGGTTGGCTGCATATTTGCGCTTGCATTGCAAGAAATGGGGGAGGTACAATTGAACACTGCCCTGGGACAAGGACTTGCACGGGGATAGTTGCAAGTCTGCATCTTCTGATGCGGCAAGGATCACTTCTGATGGACACACTTTTAGTCAGTGACCTGGGTGTCAGAGATGCTTTCAGGGGTCTTCCCCATGCTGTTCCCGTGTCTTTTCTGCACTGTATGCATGTGTCACACAGCACATGGCCAGATAAGGTTGTAAAATGTTAAAATGACATTTCCCAGTGAATGCATTTGCCACGGTTGAAAGCAATACAAAAGTGCAAAAACGCATAAGAAATGCTACTTGTGAACATAGCCCAAGGTGTGGAGGAGTATTTTTTTTTGGTTATTTATTTTACCTTATACACAAGTCTTTACCCTGGAAAGGAAGTTACTTAACATATTTCACAGGAAAGCAGTTTCAGTTTCGTTTTTGAACGTTTTATTGTGAGCCCTTAAAAGTGGCTTAATACCTCTGACCACGTTGTTGACAGCAGTGACCTGGGCATCAGAAATGCTTCCTGGGGCGAACCCCATGCTGTCCCCGTGTCATTTGAGCACTGTCACTATTGTTTTGGGCACTTGTTAGGCTTTTAAATGACTGCCGGGGGTGACGCGCCAAAAATGCTCGGGTCTCCCATAGACTAACATTGGGCTCGTTGCTCGGGTCGAGCACCCGAGTATCACGGCGAGCTCGGCCCGAGCTTCGAGCACCCGAGCATTTTAGTGCTCGCTCAACACTAGATATGAGCACTTTGAGGGGTGCAGTTTTTAAAATGGTGTTATTTTGGTTTTTTTTCTGTCATATTGGCCCATCAAAGTCACTTCAAATGTGGTGTGGCTCCTGAAAAAATTGGTTTTATAAATTTTGCTGGAAATTTGAGAAATTGCTGATCATCTTTTAACATCTTTTAAATCCTTTACCACCTTGGATTTTTCTGTTTTTGCATTTTTGTTATTTCACTCCTCTTCCCAGAACAATAACTTTTTTATTTTTCTGTCAATGTGGCCATGTGAGGACTTGTTTTATGCTGGTCGAGTTGAACTTTTGAGCAACATCATTGGTTTTACCATATTGTATACTGGAAAACAAAAAAAAAATTCTAACTGCGGTGAAATTGCAAAAAAAAGTGAATAACACAATATATATAATTTTTTTTTTACCATGTTCACTAAATGCTAAAACCGATCTGACATTATTATTTTCCAGCTCATTACCAGTTTGTAGATACCAAACATAGGCAAAAAAGAAGCAAGACAAAAATATATCTCATACCCTACCATAATTATATATAAATGTAAAGCAAAATTGCATAATAAATATAGGGTACTTAGTGAACTATTTTTGATCAAAAAAAGTATACAAGCCGTCCCACCAGCGGCAAGGTGACCCTAAATTGGGATGGTACCTATACTGCCTATATTAAAAACCTTACTGTATATCAAAGTTGAAGTAATGCATATAAAAGGGTAGACAAATAGGACCGGGTCCCAACTCCAGACCACCTAGGCCCGTGGTAAGCTACATATATACCAATCAGCTCAACAAAGGGCATGCCACACCCTTAAATTGCACAGAATGCAAACAAGTCAAAAAACCAGACAATGTGAACTGAGGTCTAAGATGGCAGACATACAAGAAACAGAGGCATGTTCACACTAGCAAAAAAGAAGCAAGACAAAAATATATCTCATACCCTACCATAATTATACATAAATGTAAAGCAAAATTGCATAATAAATATAGGGTACTTAGTGAACTATTTTTGATCAAAAAAAGTATACAAGCCGTCCCACCAGCGGCAAGGTGACCCTAAATTGGGACGGTACCTATACTGCCTATATTAAAAACCTTACTGTATATCAAAGTTGAAGTAATGCATATAAAAGGGTAGACAAATAGGACCGGGTCCCAATTACTTTATATAATTATGGTAGGGTATGAGATATATTTTTGTCTTGCTTCTTTTTTGCTAGTGTGAACATGCCTCTGTTTCTTGTATGTCTGCCATCTTAGACCTCAGTTCACATTGTCTGGTTTTTTGACTTGTTTGCATTCTTTGCAATTTAAGGGTGTGGCATGCCCTTTGTTGAGCTGATTGGTATATATGTAGCTTACCACGGGCCTAGGTGGTCTGGAGTTGGGACCCGGTCCTATTTGTCTACCCTTTTATATGCATTACTTCAACTTTGATATACAGTAAGGTTTTTAATATAGGCAGTATAGGTACCGTCCCAATTTAGGGTCACCTTGCCGCTGGTGGGACGGCTTGTATACTTTTTTTGATCAAAAATAGTTCACTAAGTACCCTATATTTATTATGCAATTTTGCTTTACATTTATATATAATTATGGTAGGGTATGAGATATATTTTTGTCTTGCTTCTTTTTTGCTAGTGTGAACATGCCTCTGTTTCTTGTATGTCTGCCATCTTAGACCTCAGTTCACATTGTCTGGTTTTTTGACTTGTTTGCATTCTGTGCAATTTAAGGGTGTGGCATGCCCTTTGTTGAGCTGATTGGTATATATGTAGCTTACCACGGGCCTAGGTGGTCTGGAGTTGGGACCCGGTCCTATTTGTCTACCCTTTTATATGCATTACTTCAACTTTGATATACAGTAAGGTTTTTAATATAGGCAGTATAGGTACCGTCCCAATTTAGGGTCACCTTGCCGCTGGTGGGACGGCTTGTATACTTTTTTTGATCAAAAATAGTTCACTAAGTACCCTATATTTATTATGCAATTTTGCTTTACATTTATATATAATTATGGTAGGGTATGAGATATATTTTTGTCTTGCTTCTTTTTTGCTAGTGTGAACATGCCTCTGTTTCTTGTATGTCTGCCATCTTAGACCTCAGTTCACATTGTCTGGTTTTTTGACTTGTTTGCATTCTGTGCAATTTAAGGGTGTGGCATGCCCTTTGTTGAGCTGATTGGTATATATGTAGCTTACCACGGGCCTAGGTGGTCTGGAGTTGGGACCCGGTCCTATTTGTCTACCCTTTTATACGCATTACTTCAACTTTGATATACAGTAAGGTTTTTAATATAGGCAGTATAGGTACCGTCCCAATTTAGGGTCACCTTGCCGCTGGTGGGACGGGTTGTATACTTTTTTTGATCAAAAATAGTTCACTAAGTACCCTATATTTATTATGCAATTTTGCTTTACATTTATATATAATTATGGTAGGGTATGAGATATATTTTTGTCTTGCTTCTTTTTTGCTAGTGTGAACATGCCTCTGTTTCTTGTATGTCTGCCATCTTAGACCTCAGTTCACATTGTCTGGTTTTTTGACTTGTTTGCATTCTGTGCAATTTAAGGGTGTGGCATGCCCTTTGTTGAGCTGATTGGTATATATGTAGCTTACCACGGGCCTAGGTGGTCTGGAGTTGGGACCCGGTCCTATTTTTCTACCCTTTTATATGCATTACTTCAACTTTGATATACAGTAAGGTTTTTAATATAGGCAGTATAGGTACCATCCCAATTTAGGGTCACCTTGCCGCTGGTGGGACGGCTTGTATACTTTTTTTGATCAAAAATAGTTCACTAAGTACCCTATATTTATTATGCAATTTTGCTTTACATTTATATATAATTATGGTAGGGTATGAGATATATTTTTGTCTTGCTTCTTTTTTGCTAGTGTGAACATGCCTCTGTTTCTTGTATGTCTGCCATCTTAGACCTCAGTTCACATTGTCTGGTTTTTTGACTTGTTTGCATTCTGTGCAATTTAAGGGTGTGGCATGCCCTTTGTTGAGCTGATTGGTATATATGTAGCTTACCACGGGCCTAGGTGGTCTGGAGTTGGGACCCGGTCCTATTTGTCTACCCTTTTATATGCATTACTTCAACTTTGATATACAGTAAGGTTTTTAATATAGGCAGTATAGGTACCGTCCCAATTTAGGGTCACCTTGCCGCTGGTGGGACGGCTTGTATACTTTTTTTGATCAAAAATAGTTCACTAAGTACCCTATATTTATTATGCAATTTTGCTTTACATTTATATATAATTATGGTAGGGTATGAGATATATTTTTGTCTTGCTTCTTTTTTGCTAGTGTGAACATGCCTCTGTTTCTTGTATGTCTGCCATCTTAGACCTCAGTTCACATTGTCTGGTTTTTTGACTTGTTTGCATTCTGTGCAATTTAAGGGTGTGGCATGCCCTTTGTTGAGCTGATTGGTATATATGTAGCTTACCACGGGCCTAGGTGGTCTCGAGTTGGGACCCGGTCCTATTTGTCTACCCTTTTATATGCATTACTTCAACTTTGATATACAGTAAGGTTTTTAATATAGGCAGTATAGGTACCGTCCCAATTTAGGGTCACCTTGCCGCTGGTGGGACGGCTTGTATACTTTTTTTGATCAAAAATAGTTCACTAAGTACCCTATATTTATTATGCAATTTTGCTTTACATTTATATATAATTATGGTAGGGTATGAGATATATTTTTGTCTTGCTTCTTTTTTGCTAATGTGAACATGCCTCTGTTTCTTGTATGTCTGCCATCTTAGACCTCAGTTCACATTGTCTGGTTCCAGATACCAAACATGTATAGGTTGTTTTTTATTTAAGTGGTGAAAAAAAATTCTAAAGTTTGTAAAAAAAAATAAATGGCCACCACATAAAGTGACATTGGTCAGAATTAAAAAATTTGGCCTGGTCAGGGAAACGTTAGAACAGACTCAGGGGTCAAAGAGTTAAAGTGTTTTAATGATTTATTTGAGTTAACAATATATTGTAAAATATCACAGAATACAGAATGCTAAATTATAAGGGGTGTTTCCTGCTTGTAAAAATTTATCCTCAAATCAGTGTTGTCACATAGAAGATATAGATTGAAAAATACAGGACATAGCATTACATGGCACCCATTCATAAAGTTGAACCCCTCTTTGTGGTCTACAGGCTCTAATAAGGCATAAAGAAATAATTCACTGGTATAGAACGATTTTGGTGCCAACGATGTCTGAACGGTTTTATAATAACTTTATGGTGCTGAATAAGACTATAACTTGTTTCTTATTTTCTAAGTTATTTAATAGTTAATTAATTAGTTACAATAGAATTCTGGCATCAACAAGTTGCTTTTATAGCATTGTAAGCCTACAAATTTAAATACATAATAATTATATGGGATGTTTCATTACCTAGAACACTGTTAAAGAGTCAAAAGACAGACCAAAAACTATTGCATTTGTTGTCACACACAAGTCACATTGGGGGAATGCATTATTTTCATGGATGAATTATCTCAAAAACTAGAACCAATTTAGCAAAAGTAATGGGATTTTTGAATTCAGCACCCTCAAAATACCCTAAGTTCATCCAAAAAAACCTGGGCACCTGAAAAATTTTCTTTTTTTTGTATCTAGGGGTAATATTTCTCCTAGTGGAGAGTGACATGTTAAGCATGTCAGGTGAGGAGACTTTTAAAGCCGCAATGCTCCTCTGGGAAATATGCAAATTGTCTCTTCAGAGAGGAAGAGGACTAGAACTCTAGTGCCACATATAGTAAGTATCAATTCTAAAAGTCAATAGTGACCCTTTAACGAGCCTCATCACATGACTTAGGATAAAAGCCAATACCAGAAACTCAATTTGCAGACACTGTGTTTTGGGGTACTGCCCCTCATCAGTGCAAAGTGTGAGTTCTGGTCTGGTTGGATGAGAGGCGCCCGACCGGTATCCAGGGGTAATATTTCTCCTTGTGGAGAGTGATGTGTTAAGAGCGTCAGGTGAGGAGACTTTTAAAACCGCAATGCTCCTCTGGGAAATATGCAAATTGTCTCTTCAGAGAGGAAGAGGACTAGAACTCTAGTACCACTTACAGGAAGTAGCAATCCTAAAAGTCAATAGTAAGCCTTTAACGAGCCTTATCACATGACTTAGGATAAAAGCCAAGACCAGAAACTCAATTTGCTGTGTTTCGGGGTACTGCCCCTCATCAGTGCAAAGTGTGAGTTCTGGTTTGGCTGGATTTTTTAGTAGATACTTCCTGTATCTTAACTTTTTGACAATACTGACTTGTTAGCATTCTGTTTTCATGGAGCTAATATTTTTTAATTATTGTATGAAGTTCTGCATCAGAAGTACGCTATGGCAATATTTGCACAATTAATAATAGCAAGAAGAGTAAACCTGAACATTTGTTCATTCATTTCTATGTATCTAATAATCTTTATATTTCTTGTTCTGTAGTCATAGGGTATTATTTTACAAAATCAACAATTTAAAGGGGTTGAGAAGTTCACTAGCAGAATGTGAAGCATTTGTATTGCATATGTGTCACCCTAGCTGGATGCCACTAGTGTAATAAAGCTGTGTCTGAGAGCAAGGGGGAGGTTCTCTGGTTAGGGGAACATTAGCATGCAATGCCTCCTGTCTCAGGCCAGTAGGGGGAGCAGGCTGCCCCTATAAAAGCTGGTACTGGGGACAGGGTTAGAGAGAACTGGATTGCCTGTCTCAGCTTTGAGACGTGTCCCAGAGTGGAGCAGGGACAGAAAGTTGATTGCACCTAAGAGGAAGTGTGGCAGTAGGAGAGAGCCACAAGGCAGAGACAAGAGGCGAAGAGAGCCTGTCTTGGCAGAGAAAAGACTTAACTTTACCAGACTTTGGTGTCTGAGGCTGGAAGGATTCCACATCCCCCAGCAGAGAACCAGCCCGCAAGGGACTGTACATTCCTTGGCCTAAGAAGCCTGGAGGCCCTGCCACAACCGAAGGGACCAGTAAAGCCGTACAAGGCTGGGAGCAGAAAGGAACCCACGTCGCAGGCCATACAGGCGAGAAAGCACGGAAGCTCGGAAACATGGGCTGTTATCCTATCAGGAGGAGATAGTCAGAAGGAGCGCAGAAAGCACGGTAGGCCTACACCCTCACCCTGACCAGGGCCAATTTCCCCGTTGCTCTCAGACATCCAGGTCCCCTCCTAGCTGGGACTGTTTGTGGGTCAGTTTACCTGTTCAGTAAAGACCCTGGACTGCAACCTGTTGTCTGTGTGCTCCTTGCTCCTCCAGCACTACCATCACTCCCACCATCCACTATACTGCCCTGGGGCCGCACTCTTCCCGTGGGGAGTCACACTACCATAGCTGCACACCTCATCAGCCCCAGCGGTCTGCATGCAGTGGCGGTTCCTAATAACCGCAATCCACGGGTGGCGTAGTCGGACATAATCAATAACACATAACGGACTACCACTGGCCTGACCACCCTGAGCCACGGAACCGGGTTGCCACTACTACCCCCATCGTTCCCTATTGCCCGGATCCGAGTGCCCCACGGCCCAGGGGGCGAGTCACATACTTGAAGTCAAAGCTAATACTTTGCACAAACTAACTTCAATTTGTACTGAATGATACAACTAAGTATATGGGAAAAACAGACAAAGAACAGAACATTAGATAAAAGATGAAAGGGGAAATAAACACAGTCATTTTCAGCTGTAAATTACCTCTACAACCGAGACATAATAAAAGGATACAGAACATGAACTAAAGGTAGCCACGATAAATACAAACGATAATTCAAATCTTGTCTTGAGAATACTTATATACAATATAACTGCTGTCTACGTCTAAAAAAAAGAATTAAAGATTAGGCCAACTTTATAAATCTTGAACTTTCTAGATTCCCCGCCTGCCATTCACTGTCTATCATAAGTGTATGTTACCATAACAACATATAATACTACACAGCTGGCGACATGGCAAAAAGGTAATGATATTCTTTCTGATTTTATGGCATAACAGATCACCATAATTCCAAGATAAATAGATAAATAAAATATGAAATCTTAATATTTTTTTTAACCCCTTGTAGTAATGCGACTCACTTGGTTGCTCACAGAGGTAGACACAAGAATGTTTCTTCTGCTAGTTTATTTCAAACATGCATAAACCAGTGCAGGGTTTATCAAAATAAACACGGCCTTTCTGGCCAAAAACGGGAAACAAAAAGAAAACGCATGTCACAGTCCATATGCCTGCGGGAATCAGCCCGCTCAGGGTACAATCAACAGAATCCAGCACAGTTGCACATAAACATTTCTCTGGAGCTTCTTGACTCCAAACACACAGACAGAAAAAAAAACTCAGTGGACGGACATTTATCTTGCCGAACCACACCCTTGGGGTGGCAATATGGTGAGTAACTGTCCTGCTCATCTCTTAAAGTTACAAAAAATCCCAACCCTGTCATGGCTGATTAACTCCTCAGCACATAACATTCTGGAGAGAAACTTCAGGGTTTTCACATCATGGAAGATAGCAATCTTCGTGATACATACAGTACAGACCAAAAGTTTGGACACACCTTCTCATTTAAAGATTTTTCTGTATTTTCATGACTATGAAAATTGTACATTCACACTGAAGGCATCAAAACTATGAATTAACACATGTGGAATAATATACTTAACAAAAAAGTGTGAAACAACTGAAAATATGTCTTATATTCTAGGTTCTTCAAAGTAGCCACCTTTTGCTTTGATGACTGCTTTGCACACTCTAGGCATTCTCTTGATGAGCTTCAAGAGGTAGTCACCGGAAATGGTCTTCCAACAATCTTGAAGGAGTTCCCAGAGATGCTTAGCACTTGTTGGCCCTTTTGCCTTCACTCTGCGGTCCAGCTCACCCCAAACCATCTCGATTGGGTTCAGGTCTGGTGACTCTGGAGGCCAGGTCATCTGGCGTAGCACCCCATCACTCTCCTTCTTGGTCAAATAGCCCTTACACAGCCTGGAGGTGTGTTTGGGATCATTGTCCTGTTGAAAAATAAATGATGGTCCAACTAAATGCAAACCGGATGGAATAGCATGCCGCTGCAAGATGCTGTGGTAGCCATGCTGGTTCAGTATGCCTTCAATTTTGAATAAATCCCCAACAGTGTCACCAGCAAAGCACCCCCACATCATCACACCTCCTCCTTCATGCTTCACGGTGGGAACCAGGCATATAGAGTCCATCCATTCACCTTTTCTGCGTCTCACAAAGACATGGTGGTTGGAGCCAAAGATCTCAAATTTGGACTCATCAGACCAAAGCACAGATTTCCACTGGTCTAATGTCCATTCCTTGTGTTCTTTAGCCCAAACAAGTCTCTTCTGCTTGTTGCCTGTCCTTAGCAGTGGTTTCCTAGCAGTTATTTTAACATGAAGGCCTGCTGCACAAAGTCTCCTCTTAACAGTTGTTGTAGAGATGTGTCTGCTGCTAGAACTCTGTGTGGCATTGACCTGGTCTCTAATCTGAGCTGCTGTTAACCTGCGATTTCTGAGGCTGGTGACTTGGATAAACTTATCCTCAGAAGCAGAGGTGACTCTTGGTCTTCCTTTCCTGGGGCGGTCCTCATGTGAGTCAGTTTCTTTGTAGTGCTTGATGGTTTCTGCAACTGCACTTGGGGACACTTTCAAAGTTTTCCCTATTTTTCGCACTGACTGACCTTCATTTCTTAAAGTAATGATGGCCACTAGTTTTTCTTTACTTGGCTGCTTTTTTCTTGCCATAATACAAATTCTAACAGTCTATTCAGTAGGACTATCAGCTGTGTATCCACTAGATTTCTGCACAACACAACTGATGGTCCCAACCCCATTTATAAGGCAAGAAATCCCACTTATTAAACCTGACAGGGCACATCTGTGAAGTGAAGACCATTTCCGGTGATTACCTCTTGAAGCTCATCAAGAGAATGCCAAGAGTGTGCAAAGCAGTCATCAAAGCAAAAGGTGGCTACTTTGAAGAACCTAGAATATAAGACATATTTTCAGTTGTTTCACACTTTTTTGTTAAGTATATAACTCCACATGTGTTAATTCATAGTTTTGATGCCTTCAGTGTGAATGTACAATTTTCATAGTCATGAAAATACAGAAAAATCTTTAAATGAGAAGGTGTGTCCAAACTTTTGGTCTGTACTATATTTCCCCTCACATACATTGCCAGTAACCCGGTCACACCCTTAAAGGGATGTTCTCAATATAGCGCTTCTGGAAAGCACTGCTCCACTGCCTCCCTGCTTGCCAAGGGACAGTGCCCTCCTAATTATTTCTAGCTTCGACCAATGCTGCAAGCAAAGGTTGCTTTGCCACTGTAGCATTGGTGGAGCACAGGGGCACTAATGCCATCCAGATACAACCAGCACCAGAGTAGCGCTTGCAAGCTGCATAGCAAAGAGCTTGCACGCATTGCACTTCGTCTTTAGGAGACTGGTCCGATCTGATAGACTGCAGAGGCAAACAGTAACCTAGGAAATGAGCAGACAACTATAAAGATAACAATTCCTCCGTTCTCGAGAATGGAGCGGAATTTTTAATAACAAGTTACAAGGTTGCTCATTTTGACAACTATTTGTAACTATTGATAATGTGGAAAATTTATAGATGTAGCCTATTTGGATAAGGGGATGAAGTTGTATTTTTTAAATCTGACGTGTCATTTTTCGTGGTAATAACTTTGGAACACTTTTACATATAGAAGGAAGTGATTCTAAATTGATTTTTCATGACACAATGGCCCCAATTCATTACACATTTTTTGCAAGTTTTCTATAATAATGCTGTTTGAAATGTCACAAAAAACTTTCAACTGTTGGAATTTTTACGCCAATCTTGGCCAGCTTTATAGATTTTTGGCACAGAGTGTGGCCAAGAGTACCTGACAGGTTCAGCTTAATACAAATGTACGTACAGGAATGTACACCAGCCCTTTCATGGCACACATTTCTGCTGGTGGCATACATTTCTTAATTAGCTTAGCGAATCTTATTCCTGCACTCCCTTCATTAACCCTGGCAGACAAACCACTAATCTTAATTAATTGGAGCCATTGTACTTTAAGTTATTGGTAAAATTGGGTGGAGATATTTTGGTTTCTAGCTACAAATAAATAGACATTTGTTAATATTAGCAATGTGCCTTCTTTACGTTGGCAACATTTTTAATAAGCCCATTTATTTTATTGGACATTATAAAAGCTTGTAAGTTTAGCAGCAATTGTTTGTATTTTCAAAAAACTTTCTGAAATCTTTTTTTGAAAGTGACCAATTCAGTTGCAATTGCACCCCTAAAGTAATCAACATACTATTTAGGAAGTTTATTAACCTTTTTAGTGTTTAACAGGAATGTTTACAAGCGTAGACATTTCTATATTTTTTCTTTTTTTGCAGATATGAAATTTTAATCCATTTAAAATTAAACCAGGAAAAAGCAACTATTTATTACTGTTTCTGCACTTTTTGAAAATATCCCAGATGTGGTCATAGTGTGCTACTTGACTGAACTAGAGGCCTTAGAAATTAAAGAATACCTACTGGATTTGGAGACGTTCCTTTTTTATGATTTATTTTTCAGGCATAATTTAAGTTTGCAATGGATTTGAGGTGTCAAAGTGCAAGAAACACAGCCAAAAT
The DNA here is from genome assembly GCF_046119375.1 of Phyllobates terribilis. Taxonomy (NCBI): domain Eukaryota; kingdom Metazoa; phylum Chordata; class Amphibia; order Anura; family Dendrobatidae; genus Phyllobates; species Phyllobates terribilis. Next base: position 516,059,405 of record NW_027362763.1, on the reverse strand, counting down.
GACTCAATTTTGAAAACTGCACCACTCCAGAAATTCATCTAAGGTTTTAGTGTGCACTTTAACTCCACAGATGCTTCACACATTTTCATAACATTTAGATGTCAACATTTAAAATTATATATATATATTGTTTTAAATATTTTGTCTTAGTCATTTTTCTATTTTCTCAAGACATGATCAGATTAAAATTTCCCCACAGTTTTTGTTATGACATATTTGGTTGGTGGGGGGTTCTGGAGGAAGGGAAAAGGCTTATACATAGCCATAGCATTTTTCTACAACCACCAATAGAGAGAGCTCATTGCATAGAGATTTTTTACAATAAACATGTTCAATAGCCATGGTATGAATCCATATATACTTCGCTCCCTCTAAGGTGAAAGGGGATCCAGCACACGTGAATAGAGAAAGTCAATGTTTATTCCAAACTAGTCAAAAACATCTTCATCAGTGTATATTCCATACAAAGATAAGGCAAAAGGTCTATAAGACATTGGAGTTATTACACGTTTCGAACCTTTGAACTAAAACTATTAACATATTCCCTAGTTCAAACCTATAATTAAGAACCAGGGAGTTCAAAAGCTCAAAATGCTTGCTAACTCCCATGTCTTATAGATGTCTCATCTAATCTTTTTATGGAATATACACTGATGAAGATGTTTTTAACAATTTTGGAAAAACTTTGGTTTTATCAACTCGTGTGCTGGATCTCCTACCACCTTGGCATCTTCGGTGTGAGATTGACTATACTAAGTGCTCCTGTCCACCGTGTTTCCTGTGATTGGTGGCTGATAGAAGGGGGGGCCGAATAATTTTTCTTCACTCCCTATACTAGTGACTACACTAAGCTAGTGTTTAGCCATTAAATGTGAAGGGAAGCATGGCATTTGAGGTTTTATGGAGCAGGTTTATGAATGAGCAAGTGACTTTATTTTTCACAGCTCTTCTATTTTCCATGTATGCAATATGTTACAATTACATATAACATGTATATGTGTTATACATATATGATTTGATACAATAAATTTACCTTTTGATGTCTGTAAGGTGTCTTTTACGAAATCCTCCAGTTGTTTTGCCCTTTCGTTTGTCCTTTCAGCATCCTTCCCAGTCTGTTCCCCATCTGCAGATACTTTTCCTGCCTGTCATTTATTTAAGAGAAAAGAAAACCAATTGCTATAATAGGTTTTTCAGTAGCTGCAAAGTGTATTTTAAAAGGAACTTCTCAGATGACCTCGCTTTGGATATATACTTCACTTTACAGTGGAAAGAAATCAATACATTATTGATCATATCAACTGGAAATTAAATATGATGCACAGGTTAACAAATAAATTGCATTACCTTCCCATTAACTAAATATAGGTTGTTTCTACTGCAATTTCTTTTAAGTGTGTCTAGTAAAAAAAAGAGGAAATAATTTAAAGTGAGCTATTGAAAGATTATTTAAAGTACTAAGCAGATACATTCTGAAAGAGGAAACAGATGGAATTAACTTTAATTTGTCCATTGATCGAAATCTATCTAACATTGCCTAAAAGCTTTTTCCCTCAGGCATGTTTGCAAGAACGAGTAGCTCATCTCAGTAAGACTTTCTTTGGAAAGATATTCTCAATCAATATGCGAATTCTGATTTAAACATTTATTCTTCTCCCTATATCAATCAGCCATTACCTGAACACAGATATGCCGTTACATTTTCTTCAGCTTCAGAAGTACAATGTTTGAATTACAATATTTGTAATAGTCACAGTGCTTGAATTTTCAAAATTATAGTTGTTTTTATTCAAAGTAGATGCTCACCTTCCACCATAAAGTAATAAATAAAAAGTTGAGTGTCTTCTTAGCTTTATTTTTTTTTATTATAAATGTATATTCACACTGAGTTTTTTTCAGGAGCTCAAAATCCACTAGATTTCAAGCAGAAACAGCTTCATGAAATTTTTTTTTTTTTTTTTTTGGAGTGGGGTTAAGGGTATGAGCACACAAAGTCTTTTTGAGCTTCTTTTAACTGTTTCAGGCTTCAAGTAAAAGAAAGTACCTTACCATTCTTCAGGTGGCTTCTGCTTAAAAGCTGCTCATGATTGTATACATCATATAAAGGAAAAATGCCTTCTATGAAGCAGGTGCAAGAAACTGCACAACAGACGTAAAAAAGGCACTTCATGAAAAACACAGTCAATGTTTTCCTGAAATGTCTTCTTTTTGCTGGTTTACTGGCGTATAAAAGATATTTTATTACAGCCAGTAAAAAGTGTTAAAAAAAAGATTTAAAAAGCAAAAAATTATATATAAAAGTTCAAATCACCCCTCTTTTGCCCCATTCAAAATAAAACAATAAAAAAAATGCACGTTTGGTATTGCTGTGTTCAGAAATGCCCAATCTATCAAAATATACAAAGAAATAATTCGATTGGTTAACGGCGTAACAAGAAAAAAATCAAAACGCCAGAATTATGTTTTTTTGGTCGTATTGCAACATTGCAATAAAATGGAATAACAGACGATCAAAGCATCATATCTACTCCACAATGGTATCAATACAAACATCACCTCGGGACAAAAAAATAAGCCCTCACCCTGCCCCAGATCCCAAAAATGGAGATGCTACAGGTCTCGAAAAATGGTGAAAATGGTTCCCCTACTAACCTAACAGTGAGTAAGTGTAAACTGTTGGCTTTTAGTCAGAGGTGATAGAGGGGGAGGTGGCTAAGTCACTTAAGGATGAATGAGGGCCCAATTCCTTAATTTCTCCTTTCAGCCTGACTAACTCCGCTCCCTCTCCCTGTATCACTCCTGAATGAGACCCCTCCCCCTGAATCACCCCTGACTGCACCCTGTCCCAAATATCACCCTTGACTTGAGCCTCTTCTACCTATATCACCCCTGACTACACTCCCATCCTGTATCACTCCTGACTGACCTTCCTCCCCATGTGTTAACCCTGACTGCACCCCTACCCCCATATCACCCCTGACTGAGCCCCTTCCCCCTATATCACCCCTGATTGCATCACTTCCCCGTATCAACCCTGACTGAGCCTCCTCCTCCATATCACCCCTGACTGTGCACCCTCATCCTGTATAACCCCTGACTGCACCACCTCCCTTGTATCACTCCTGACTGCATTCCCTCCACTATATCACCCCTGAAAGACTGTGCCCCTCCCTTATATCACCCTTTACAGCACCCCCTCCCCCATATAACCACTGACTGAGCCCCTTCCCTCTATATCACCCCTGACTATATCCCCTTCTCCATATCATCCCTGACTGGGCCCATTCCTCTATATCATCCCTGACTGCACCTCCTCCCCTGTATCACCCCTGACTGCACCCCTTCCTCATATCAACCCTTATGGAGATCCTTCCCCTATATTATACCTGACTGCATTACCTACCCTGTATCACCCCTGACTGCACACCCTCCCCATATCACCCTGACTGAGTGTGCCCACTCTCCCCATATCACCCCTGACTGACTGAGCCCCTTCCTCATATCACCCCTGACTTACTGTGTCAACTCTACCTTTATCACCCCTGACAGACTGAGCTCGCCCTCAATGCGTCCCCCCTGACTAACTGAGCCCCTTCTCCCTGTATCATCTCTGACTGACAAAAAGTTTTCTTTCCCGAAAAGAAATTGAGGCCCTTCATAAAAAGGTATAGCCTTATAGGTGGCAGACAGATTTCCGTAAAAAGTATATGGTGGAATGTGAGGGTAAGCTCTCTTTTGATATCACTCCAATGTCATACATAACTGATTTAGGGCCCCCATCACTATTAGTGTGTACATTTACATAATGTACAGTGGCATGTAAAAGTTTGGGCACCACTGTTATTTTGAACAGTTAAGCAAGTTGAGAATGAAATGATCTCTAAAAGGCTTAACGTTAAAGATGACACATTTTCTTTGTATTTTAGGCCTAAAAGCACCTCTCACTGAAATTTTGCTTCATCTTTCAGACCTTATCTTGACCTCCACTGTTCCTGTTAACAACAATTTCTTGAATTACATTTCGAACTGAGGAAAGGGCAACTTGAAAATGCTTTGCTATCTTCTTATAGCCTTCTCCTTTGTGGGCTTCCACCATTGTCATTTTCAAAGTGCTAGGCAGCTGCTAAGAAGAACTCATGGCTGCTGCTTTTTGGCACAAGGTTAGAGAAGAATGGGTTTTTATTAAGCTGGGAAATTTGCATCTCCTGGCCTTTCCTAACGATGATAGTGAGCAATTCATAACCCTAAAAGGCTAATTAAGGTCTAAAACCTTGGGCAAAGTTATCTGAGCACATAAATCTCCAAGGGTGCCCAAACTTTTGCATCGGCCCATTTTCCTTTTTGTAATTTTTAAAATGTAAAAGATGACAATATATATATTTTATCTTTAACTGTAGGCCTTTTAGAGATCATTTAATCTTCAACTAACTTAACTGTTCGCAATAACAGTAATTTTGACCAGGGGTGCCTAAACTTTTACATTCCACTGTATTTGCTGCAATAACATTTCTACAATGAAAATTCCACAGCAAATTAACAGCAGAAATATCCACTCAATAATTGTGCAGATATTGCTTCATTTACTACTATACAATGATGTACCTTTAACACTGACTTCATCCTTTGTATTGGTGAATATCTGAAGCATAAATTGACACATTGTTCATGTCAAATCCGCAGCGCCAGGCAATTCACGCAGTGGATTTTCTCAGCGTATGGACGAGATGTCATAAAATCTCATTCACTGTGCTGGTGCTATAAAACATTGGTTTAGTGGCTAATAAATATCAGGGAACATTTATCATTGAGTTTGCACCAAAATGTGGGTGTTGGCTCTTTCTATAACATTAAGAAATATACTACCTTATATAATACCCTGATATTAACGTGTTTTACCACACAATTGGTGGTCTTGCATTTATTTCTATGTAGCAACATAATGAGCCCCAAGAATATTTTTTTCTGGTGGGTCCAAAGTACTCCTGTCCGACGCTGAGTGTAAGAAACAAGCATTGGTATTGTATTACATTCACAATTGAATTTACTTTTGATATGTGTTTTGAAGAGTAAAATAATTCGTAAAATGCCACTTAGGTATCCCGGCTGTTGCTATGGTAACAAGCCGCATCTTTATGTGTAGCATACAGCTATTATTATGAGTTAACAGGCAATACTGCCTTGTGCTGTGATAAAGAATTGCAAACATGGTGACAAGAGCAAATAATACAGATGTCTATCATTAAGCTGCTATAGAATTACGTTCTCCTCTTTCCCTTCTTTCCTTCTGACTTATGCAGTAGTTGTGATTTCATACAAACAGTAATAACTGTTTTTCCAGAATGGCTAATGGTTCCAGCTAACAATGCACTAAGCCCATTGGGGTTTTTTTTTAAGGCCACTTTGACCTATTGAATCAACCATTAATCTAGTAAAATAATGGGTTTTGTGTTCCAGGTAACTCACCATTAGTTTTACTGTCCAAACTGACCTTTGTGGTTCCTGCTTCAGAAGTTCACCTAATTAATAATATTAACAGAAACTTTTTTTGGCTGATGTGAAAATATATTATCTAAGTGTCATTTCTATGAGATTTATTGCCAGGAGCTTTTTAAGACTCTCATACAGAAGATGCAGCATCGATGGCAGCTTCTGTTTGTATATTACATTGGTTTTTGCTCCCGTGACTTTTCACTTTGTTTACTTATTCTTTCTTGAGATGCTTCCTGATATTGAAAAGGATGTTCAGGAATTAGATGTTGGCAGGAGGGAAGTACATGATAGTATAGAATAACTCGAAGCCAAACTTTAAAACTCAGGTTAGGTAAAAGTTAAAATTAATCTAAGACCTCTCAGATGCAGGGAAAGTATTCACAAAGGTCTGTCAATCTAGAGCACTCTTCTGCCAAGTCAAAACTCCGGAGAGCTGCTCGAGCTGTCCCTGTGCCTACAGAACTGACATGAAGGGAAGATGTTAATTTATCTGTCTCTCACTCCACATGGATAAAAAGGATAGAGTCTTCAACATTTGGATCTGGGTACACAGGTAAACATATCGTACTGTTTTTTTTGCATTACAATACTTCATACTAGTTTATGGGTAGAGGATTTCAGTAAATATTGCCAAGGTTTACACATGGTTTTCAGTCAATGACTGGTTATCACTTTCCAATGAGCAACCCCCACTAATTGCTAAAATTGATTGGCGAAAGATCTCAGCCAAATGTAGATACAGACGATTGGATCAACAGAAAGTCTTTGAGCCCCTCTCCAATAGTCAAGGAAAGCAATGTCTTTTAGTACCTGGAGCCCCACTGATTAAAATTTGACATTCAATGTTTATAAAAAGTCTACACACTTCTGATAAAATGCCAGGTTCTTGCCATGTAAAAAAATCATACCAAGTAGAATCACATCAGAACTTTTTCCACCTTTAATATAACCAATAATCTGTACAATTCTAATAAAAAACAAACTGAAATCTTTTTGGGTAGGAAAAAAATAACTAAAATAATATGGTTGCTTAAATAGGCACACCTTTAAATTATTGCCTTGTTGAAATACCATTTGAATTTTTGACAGCATTCAGTCTTTTTGGGGTAGGAGTCTATCAGAATGGCACATCTAGAATTGGCAATGTTTATCCACTTTTTCCTTCAGTGACGCTCCAATCTGTCAGATTGTGAGGACATCTCCTGTGTACATTCCTCTTCAGGTCACCCACTGATTTTCAATTTGATTAAAGTCTAGACTGACTGGGCCATTCCAAACCTTTGTACTTTTTCTGGCAAAGTAATTATTTTGTTGATTTGGAGTTATGCTTAGGATCATTGTTGTGCTGAAAGTTGAAATTCCTCTTCATCTCCAGCATTTTAGCAGAGGTTTTGATGTAAAATTGACTGATATTTGGAACTGTTCATAATTTCACCCACCTTGAATAAAACCGAAGTTCCAGCTGTGGAAAATCAGACTCAAAGAACAAATGCTGCCTCTGCTATACTTCACTGTGGGTATGGTGTTCCTTTGGTGATGCGCAGTGTTGGCTATACACCAAACATATCTTTTGCAATTATGACTAAAAAGTTCATCTTCGTCCTCATCAAATTATAACAAGTTTTCCCGATGATTTTGGCAGACTTGATGTAGATTTTGTCAAAAACGTAGCCAGGCTTGGATGTTTTTCTTTGTAAGAAAAAGCTTTCATCTTACCATCCTACTACTCAGGCCACACATGATAAATACAGGAGGATATTGTCACATTCTTTACACAACCAATACTTGCCAGAAATTCCTGCAACTCCTCTAATGTTGCAGTAAGAATCTTGGCAGCCTCCTGAGACCAATTTTCTTCTTGTCTTTTCATCATTTTTTGAAAAACGTCCAATTCTAGATAATGTTATCGTTGTGAAAAATTTAAGCCACTTCTTGAGTACCATCTTCATAGTGTCCCATGATACATCTAGTGCTTTGGAAATTTTTCTGACTGCTAACTTTCAACAATAAAATCACTTGACTGTGTTGTAAGCTATTTACGGACTATGTATTTTTCTGTAAAATGCAACTAAGAAAATGTCAGCAAAATCCTACTTGAAAAGCTAAACTTTTTATGGGGTTAATAAGAATCACTTTCAATGATGACAGCTATGCACTGACTACTATTTAATATACCTTTAAATGTGATTGGCTAATCCTGAAAACAACTAAATCTCCAATTATAAGAGGCTGTTCACACTTAAGCATTCACATTATTTCAGATTTATTATTTTTATTTCTCCCTCAAAATGATTTCAGTTTGTTTCTCAATGGATTTATACAGATTATGGGTAACATTAAAGGTGGAAAAAGTTCTGAAATGATTCTTCTTGGTATGATTTTCTACATGACAACACCTTTTCATTTAACAGGAGTGTGTAGACTTTTCGTATCCAATGTACAGTATCTCTGGAAAGTAAAAATTTCGGACATGTCTCTATGACGTCAAAAGTTTTTGTTAAAGTTCATTTAAACTATAAAGGTAAATAACCTAGACATTTATGTATTCACAGAAGTGCAAAGAAACGTTGACCAGCATTCAAATAGAAGGAAATATGGTAACACGCTGTTGGTTCAGAAAAAAACCTTTTTTGCATTTTTCCCTTCTATATGGATGCTGGTCAAATTTTTTTAAGCACTTCTGGACATCCTTTCTAAGAGAATCTGGGCTGTTGGACCATTGCATACTGGGCAAGGCTATTTTTTCCTGCTCTACTTGTGATTTCTTGCACTCTCTTTTGTATGTGCACAGGATGTGCTATAAATGTCTGATAGATGGGGCTCCATCTCCATCTGGTACAGAAAAGTTTGTGCAAGGGGTGATAAAGTAACTAAAGTCCAGTTCATCTAGGAAGTCAAGGATGATCAATTACATTTGACTGCAAACCGATTAATAATATAAAATAAGCTACGTTATATATATAAACAGTAAATATATAGATAAACAGTATTATTAAATATGTTAAACATATAAATGTATATATATATATATATATATTTATTTATTTATTTAACATTTAATAATACTGTTTATCTTCACATCTATTTTCTACATAGTTTTGTCCAGCAAGATTTTAATTAATAGATTATTCCATATTAGAGGGCACAAATGATAGCTGATGGAATATAATAATGTTATTCTATAAGTGTAAGGTGGATAAAAGAAGTAGTAAAGAACAGCATGACAGATCTGTAAATGGATGACAGATGAATAGATGTGTACGCATTTCGAGCAGGTAATGCAAAGCAAGTAGAACCATAAAAACAAGCACTGCATGCAGAATACGTGAAAAATTTTACTAGATATCAGATTTTTGTTCAAGGCTTTACATAAGTAAATCACAGAATGCATGCTGTCATTGCATGTAGCATGAACTCTCAATTGCTTAGTGGTATTTTATGTATTCTTACCCTGTTCAGTAGCTCATCTATCTCAATGACAAGAGTATCGTGGTTGTTTTGTGCCAGCTGGAGCAGTCTTTCAGGCGCTCGTTGAGGTGACAGTAAATGCTGAAAAGTTATTAAGACACATTTCAGTACTGCAGGCACTTTCAACTGTGTGCACACAGAGCATCTTTATTTTGGCGCAATTCATCAATTCCACAGTGTTATGACAGCCCTGCTATATGTTCATAATAAATGTTTATTCACTTGCAAGGAAATGCATAGAGTGGTTTCAACATGCATTTAGATATCTTGCAATTATCATTAGTCATGTATATCACAGCAGCCTAAACACACGGGGCTTCTTGGTTAGCTTCTTCAAAATGAGCTGCTGTATTCAGACAAGAAGAATTACTAGCAGTCTGTTACCTTTAGATTGAGAGACTTTAAACACATCCTTCCACCAAAATAAAAATATAACACGTTTATAGCTCTTATATTTTTTAATAAAAATGTACCAGTAATAAAAAATTGAGCAGAGAAGGGACACAAAATGTAGTATTTGGCAGTGGCCTCTAAACAATATACAGAACGGTGCTCTGCTACATAAATAATGCTTACATCCAGCCATGACAGCTGTGTGGGACACGCACAGGATCTCATAAATATGGGACCGCCATGGAATATCATATATATGGGACCCCCACGGGATCTAATATCTATGACCCATCGCAGAGAAAAGTCATAAATATCTAAGTCCAGGATAAACTCTTTAAAATAGTGACGCCAAAAGAATATTTTATCCTATATGCAAATTGCCTCTTCAGAGAAAAAGAGGACTTGTACTCTATAGCGCCACCTATTGGAAGCAGCAATCCTACAAGTCACAATTAACCCTTTAACGAGTCGTGCAATATGACTTAGGATAAAGTCCACAAGGAGAAACGTTACCTATTTTATCCTAGACATTAAAAATATGTCTGTGTATAATATAGAAAAATGACAAAAGTAAATGTTTGCCAGTATGGATAGTTGATTAAATTTAAGCTGTCAATAAGAAAATCCCTAAAAATATCTCCTCCTTGGTTGTTATTTTGCTATGGTCATGGGGAGCGTTCCATGAGACACTTGGCTTCTTGTTGAGGGCTTCTTTAATCATTTTTGTCAAATGTAGATGCATTTTTAATATATCAAAACTTTTTTGAAAGAAGATTTGCACATTTCATTAACTCTTCCATGATAAATAGCTTTTGACAATCATTTATCCTCCTGGTGTCAGCTAAGCTTTTAAAATCCATTTATATAGGAAGGAAACTGACCTAGTGTTATAAATTGTTTCACCCAGGGGACAAGTGCCTTAATGCCAGCTTGTAATCTTGATTGCACACGCAGCTTCATGTCATTAATACTCATACTTGGCTCAGTAGCCTCGCAGATATTTGTTTGTGGTTCGGCTCAGCGCAAGTTACTGCTGTCAGCAAGATATTTTGCCAAGGAGACACAGTCACAATCATGAGGACCAGGAATCGAATCAATAGACTGTTATCAGCCCAAAGATATAGCAGCAATTAGCAGGCTGTAGAAATGTGAAAGGTGTTTATTTACTGCCAGTGAAACGTGTAGAAAGCAATGTAAGAAGTATACATTAAACGTAAATGCAAGGGGAATACATTTTATTTAGTTATTTTCTATGTGTGTTACAAAGCATACTTATTAAATAGTTTTTTTGAACAATAGGATTTATTCACACAGCTGTACTATGAACTTGTGTTCAACAAACTTGTATTACAGTGCACTTAGACTGCTATATCTGCCCATCTAGAGGCTTACTGCCTTGGAGTTAACATACAGGACCATTCAGGCTTAAAATATCATGCAGATTAGATACATATTGCAGTATCTTAAAGGGTTGTCAGCATTCAGACTTCTCTCCATTATTACCCTTCCATCACCCTGAGCTAAGTGCATGTGGTGTCTGTTCTAGGTGTACTGAGTGCATGTATTGTGTTTGTTGCTGCTCAACTGAGTGTATGCTGTGTCTGTTGTAGATGGGCTAAGTGTGTGTTGTTTCTGTTGTTGCTGAGGTGAGTATGTGTTGTGTCTGTTGTAACTGTGCTGAGTTGAGTGTGTGTTGTGCCTGTTGTAGCTGAGCTAAGTGTGTATTGTGTCTGTTGTAGCTGAGCTGAGTCTGTATTGTGTCTGTGGCACCCCAGGGGTCTGGTTTCCACAGTAACAGCAATGTTATGTCTGAGAGCAGGTGGGAGGTCTCTTGGTCAGGAATCCTATGCATGCCACACCTCCTGCCCAGTCCTGGGAGGGGAAGAACTTCCCCTATATAAACCTGGGGCTGAGGCAGGGTTAGGAAGTTCAGAGGGAGAGTGCAGCCAGGAGGGCTGACAGGGAGCTGTGGCTCCGGCTGGGCCCAGCTCCAGGGCCAGGCCTGAAGCAGCTATGGGAAGAAACAACAGGAGCTCTGTGGGAGCAGTGTTACAAGGAGTCAGGGGCTGGCAGCTGCAGAGCTCGCCCTGACTGAGAAGATTTCTTACCGGACCCGGAGTCCGAGGCTGTGGGGACTAACTCCTACCCAGCAGCAGAATCCGTCAGGCAGGGGATTTCAGGTCCTCTGGCCAAGAAGCCCGAAGGCACGGTCACACGCATGGGACCAGCACCGCCGTCATGGAGCGGAAGCTACTAGAAGGCCCCGAGTCACCGGCCATACGGGTGAGCACCACACGGTACACTCAGGGACGTGGGCTACTTATACCGCCTCTAGCAAGGTAGCCAGAAGAGTACAGTTAGTTTGGGAGGCCTACAACTCCGCCTGGCCAGGGGAGATCCCATCTGCTCAAGGACTGACCAGGCCCCAATCGCTAGCCAGTACTCCGGGAGGGTCTATCTTTGTCACCAGTAAAGACCCTGAACTACACCGCATCGTCTCTGAGAGGTTCCTGCTACCCCCATCATCCACGTCGGCTGCCCTGAGGCCATACCCCTCCCGTTGGGGGTTATACCATCTACGCTGCACTATCCTACCACCGGCCTCAGCGGTCTGCCCTGCAGCGGCAGCTCCATAGCTGCATTCAACGGGTGGCATAGTCGTCCTACATCTACTGCTAATCATCGCCGCTCAGTTTGACTCCCTGGGCACGGACCGGGTCACCGCCACGAGACTACAACCCTCAAGAGATCCGGCTCCGGGTAAGCTTCCGCGTGCGCAACGCAGCGCGACACAGGCCCAGGGGCGCGTCATGTCAGTTGTAGCTGAACTGAGTTTGTGTGGTGTCTGTTGTAGCTGATCTGATTTGAGTGTGTATTACGTCTGTTGCAGCTGAGCTGAGTCTGTTTTGTGTCAGTTGTAGCTGAACTGAGTGTGTGTTGTTTCTGTTGGAGTTGAGCTGAGTATGTGTTGTGTCTGTTGTAACTGTGCTGAGTTGAGTGTGTGTTGTGTCTGTTGTAGCTGAGCTGAGTCTGTGTTGTAGCTGAGCTAAGTGTGTGTTGTGTCTGCTGTAGCTGAGCTGAATGTATGTTGTGACTGTTGTAGCTGATCTGATTAAAGTGTGTGTCGTGTCTGTTGCAGCTGAGCTAAGTTTGTTTTGTGTCTGTTGTAGCTGAACTGAGTGTGTTGTGTCAGTTGTAACTGAGCAGAATGTGTTGCGTTTGTTGTAGCTGAGTTGTGTTTGTTGCAGAGCTGTGCGTTTGTGTATGTAGATCTGTAACAACACAGTAATCATAGCCAGAATGGCAGATTCAGCTGTGAAGAGAGAGCAAATGCCTGCTGAGGATTATAGAGAATACAACTTGGATGCAGGTGACTCGGGGCCTTCTAGTAGCTTCCGCTCCATGACGGCGGTGCTGGTCCCATGCGTGTGACCGTGCCTTCGGGCTTCTTGGCCAGAGGACCTGAAATCCCCTGCCTGACGGATTCTGCTGCTGGGTAGGAGTTAGTCCCCACAGCCTCGGACTCCGGGTCCGGTAAGAAATCTTCTCAGTCAGGGCGAGCTCTGCAGCTGCCAGCCCCTGACTCCTTGTAACACTGCTCCCACAGAGCTCCTGTTGTTTCTTCCCATAGCTGATGAAAGCCGGCCGGTGGGTGCAGCTCTCTGGCGCCCCCTTACCTCTCAGGTCAGTCAAGGTACTGCACCTAGAGAAAGTAGTGCCAGGTAGCTGCAACCAGCGCAGGGAACACGGTAGTGTGTTATCCCTTCAACGTCACTACACAGCACAACTCGCTAGCGCCCTCTTAGCCTCAGGTCAGTCAAGGAACTGCACCTAGGATAAGCGGTCGCCAGAGAGACTGTCCTGTAACCTACTGGGTATCGGGGCCCTCTGTAGTGAGGGCGGTATATATATCTTCCTTGGCCGCGCCAGGAATATATATATCTGAACCTCCGACCGTCACTACCAGCCTTCCCCAATCCCCAGTTGGTATGCTGCCACCAGTCCCTATTTTAGATATACGCCCAGTCCGTGAATGGGCCTATATCGGGTCAGGAACCAACCCTGGGTAGCGTTTTTGGCTTGAGCCGAGCTCACACGGACGTGCGTTCGTTATGCAGAATAAAAGGCAGGCCCACAATTACTTGAGGTAATTGATTATAATAATACACTAGATACACGATATACAACTAAATATACACAGGTATAAGGTCAGGCTAAACTATACAACAATGGAATACAACACACAGAATCACCACAGCATATCAGTTACCGGTTTCTTGATTTTCTTGTGACGCAGGGAGAGGATTCTGCGATCGCAGGCACGGTTCTTTGTTACAGGCTGAGGCCTACCACCGCATGGTCAAACTGCTCCTCCCCTTGGTGGCCTCAGCTGGTGCTCAGATGTTCAGCACACCACTCTTGGGTCAAGACTGACTTGTCTCTTGTCTGTCCTGCTATCTTACCTGCCCCGTCCCGCCCACTGCTGGTGAGGTCAGCTGGCTCAGTCTCCACCCTCAGGTCTAACTTCGACCAGAAGCCCAAATTCTATGGAACCCAATAACTTCTTCTGGGATGGTCTCATGATACCCCCAGGGGTTCCCATGGATTCGGGCCGCCGTAACCGACCTTTTGATATCAATTATGATACCATACGGTCCTCAGGAATGGCTCCGCGCTATATCTTGGCTTCCAGAGCACGTACAAACGTCTACCGCGGAGGCTTGTGTGCGCAATGGCTCCGGGACGCCGTGATATTTTTTTATTGGCCCATCCCACGCAACATGCGTGTACTATTCATGTTTCTATATCTTATGCCTCCATGCTTGTGACAGACAAAGAAACTAGTCCTATGGGACAAATGGTCAGGTACAGATAGACGAAGCACCCCCCCCTGCTGGCTGTGTTTCCTCTCGAAGTCTTTGAAGCTCCTAGCATTCAAGTGTTAAGTAGGCTTCTTATCTTACAGGAGCCTGGATGGGGGGAAACTATCTAGTTGACGTTTTAACAGAAGGTCCCAAGGGTGGGGGCTGCTGAAGTGTGGCCATCCCTGGATATGATTTATCATTACCAAGATGGCGGCTACGGGTTCATCACACCGGCCATACGGGTGAGCACCACACGGTACACTCAGGGACGTGGGCTACTTATACCGCCTCTAGCAAGGTAGCCAGAAGAGTACAGTTAGTTTGGGAGGCCTACAACTCCGCCTGGCCAGGGGAGATCCCATCTGCTCAAGGACTGACCAGGCCCCAATCGCTAGCCAGTACTCCGGGAGGGTCTATCTTTGTCACCAGTAAAGACCCTGAACTACACCGCATCGTCTCTGAGAGGTTCCTGCTACCCCCATCATCCACGTCGGCTGCCCTGAGGCCATACCCCTCCCGTTGGGGGTTATACCATCTACGCTGCACTATCCTACCACCGGCCTCAGCGGTCTGCCCTGCAGCGGCAGCTCCATAGCTGCATTCAACGGGTGGCATAGTCGTCCTACATCTACTGCTAATCATCGCCGCTCAGTTTGACTCCCTGGGCACGGACCGGGTCACCGCCACGAGACTACAACCCTCAAGAGATCCGGCTCCGGGTAAGCTTCCGCGTGCGCAACGCAGCGCGACACAGGCCCAGGGGCGCGTCATGTCAGTTGTAGCTGAACTGAGTTTGTGTGGTGTCTGTTGTAGCTGATCTGATTTGAGTGTGTATTACGTCTGTTGCAGCTGAGCTGAGTCTGTTTTGTGTCAGTTGTAGCTGAACTGAGTGTGTGTTGTTTCTGTTGGAGTTGAGCTGAGTATGTGTTGTGTCTGTTGTAACTGTGCTGAGTTGAGTGTGTGTTGTGTCTGTTGTAGCTGAGCTGAGTCTGTGTTGTAGCTGAGCTAAGTGTGTGTTGTGTCTGCTGTAGCTGAGCTGAATGTATGTTGTGACTGTTGTAGCTGATCTGATTAAAGTGTGTGTCGTGTCTGTTGCAGCTGAGCTAAGTTTGTTTTGTGTCTGTTGTAGCTGAACTGAGTGTGTTGTGTCAGTTGTAACTGAGCAGAATGTGTTGCGTTTGTTGTAGCTGAGTTGTGTTTGTTGCAGAGCTGTGCGTTTGTGTATGTAGATCTGTAACAACACAGTAATCATAGCCAGAATGGCAGATTCAGCTGTGAAGAGAGAGCAAATGCCTGCTGAGGATTATAGAGAATACAACTTGGATGCAATGGTGGAATGGAGTAAAATGGGCATAGTACACCTTAACATTATTTGTACTATTTTACAGATGACGCATCACAGGCAATAGAGAGGCAGAGCCTGTAGAAAGATGAGAATCCATGAAGTGATGAGTTATGGATGTGGGGGCTATCAGTAGCTGTAGTTTAAAAGGACTACATGGAAATTAATTAAAAAAAATCACAGTTTACGGTAAATAGGCTCTAAGCAATATTTGTAATAGTGCATTTTTAATAATTTCTAGTCATTTTTGCCAAAATGGGAAACCCCTTTAAGTCTGAACAGGTAATCAGTTGACCATTTCATTTTATGGAAATATTCTGCTAATAATCTTTAGTTAAGAATAAATATCCAATACTCGCATAGACTTAAAGAAATGGCTACATTTCTCTTAGCATCATTAAAAATTGATAGTATTGATAGTCTATTGATACAGGTAGACAAAAGTCATCATTATCATGTAAAACTACTCTAGATAAATAACATTAATAGACTACCTTCTTGTGGTCTGTCCTTTATTACTTCTCAGGACAAACCCAATAATTGCCTAATACTAGATTTAATAGTGCTGTGTCCAACTTTGTCTATATATTCTTGAGAAACATTTACATAGGGTCAAAGCTCAAAGCATTGCAACTGATAACATGTAAAGAGTCACACTATGAACATTTTTGGCCTCATACTTATAAATATATCACTTTACATGAATAGTTTTGTGGTAAAGCCATTGTCCAATCATAACCTTAAAAATGATACCTAGTCAATAAATATAGAGGATGATTATCAACTAATTATTTAGATTACTTATATTTATCTTACTTATTTCGATTATTTATCAGATCTTGTCGTGTGACTGTGTTTTTGTTCTGCTCCATTAAAGTGAACCTGTCAGCACGATTTTGTAATGTAAAGTAAAGATATGGCTGTAATGGCGCTGTAAGTTCTTGTGCACATGATCGATTTTGTCGTACGAGTGCTACCCGTGGTTTTCATTGAAAAATATTGGACCACACTCGGATGACATCAGAATGTGGTCTGATTTTCATGGACTGACAGAATGGAGAAGGTGGGAAACTTTTTTTTTCCTATCCCTATTTGAGAAAAACTGATGTCACTCTGATGCCACTCTGACCAAAGTCTGATCAGAGTAACCAGACCATTTTTCTTGGATGTGGAGAAAATGATCATGTGACCCCACCCAAATACTGATTCAATTGATTCCTTTGATGAAGAAATCCTCTTTGTTCTTTTTTTAATCACCAATCAAACTTTTCTACTGATTAGATTTCTGTGCACAGGGGCCGGACTGTACATTGGGTCTTCTCCTCCCTGTCTGTGATTCCCCAGCCCCTCCGCTGGCCTTTGATCTGTGAATGACCTTTCACTGCTGAGATTTCAAACAAAGCAACCAGGACATTCACAGCCCGGAGGCAGGCGGAGGGGCCGATAATCACAGGCAGGGAGAAGACCCAGGGTACAGTCCGGCCCCTGAGCACCAAAATCTAATGAGCAGAAAACTTCAAATGGTGATTAAAGAAGAACAACATAGTGGATTTCTTCATCAAAGGAATCAATTTATTATGTATTACAGTGCCATTACAGCCACGTCTTTACATTATCCAATCATGCTGACAGGTTCTCTTTAAGACCTTGTTCACAAATGTATGAAAAAGCAACCATTTTGTACAGATGAAACAAATGTTTTTTCACATGTATAGTGTTTCTGTAAGTCATTCATAAAATAATAGAGTGCCTAATAGAGAAGAGCGAAACTTTTGAAATTTGAATATGACAACTTTTGCCAAATTTTCCCCCAAAATTAGATTTGTGGCAAATAAATTTGGGTGAATTTCAATACTGGAAAGCTTTTTCGGAATTACTTGGAAAATACACATGGGGAAAGGAGAGAGAGAAATCAGATGACATTAAGAGCTTACACTTTACAGGCGAGAGAGAGAAAAAGAGAGAGGATCCCTCTGTTCATAAGAGCTTACACTCTTCAGGAGAGTTTACCTAGTGACTCTGGATATTAAAAAAAGATTCTACTGTACAAACTGTGCGCCGCTGATCTTAGATGGCTCAGGTACTGACCACCACTGTACAAGGTATGATAATCTATAACATATAATAGCTGATTAAACACTAATGTCCAGAAAATAGTGATTAAACACTCTTTGATAATGAATAAATCAACACAGTTCTGAATCTCAATACACAGTTCAGAAACAAAGAAGAAAAATGAAAATAAGAATAAAAAATCAAATCTTTATTAATAGAATTTAAAACATATGATAATTCATAAAACACAGGGAACCATTTAACCCCTCCACATATAGACTTCACAAAAAGCACAATTTAAAGAGCTATGGCTCCAATTGTCAACAGTATAACCAGAAGTAATAGTATACCTTGAACAACAAATTATCACATATATATTCTCTGTACAGCTTTAACCTTTTGTCAAAATTGAAACTATTTAAAGTCTAAAAGAAAAAGACACATAGTAAAGGGTCTAAGCCAACCTTTGTACCATGGGGAGGCCAGAAATAAAGTGCATAGTGCAACAAATGGTCAAGAAAATCCCACAGCTCCCTAACAATAGTAATTCTTCCCTATCAGAGCAGTGAAGTAGTAAAAAAGCTGATCTAAGTAAAGTGCATAGTGCGCATGGACAGAGTTCAGAGGCTTAAGAAAACAGCACAGTGGCAAAGACTGGTGGTACTTACTATATGCTGGCTAGTCTATATGTGTGACTACTGTGTGGGATTCTGGTTATTGGAGCCATAGCTCTTTAAATTGTGCTTTTTATGAAGTCTATATTTGGGTGGGTTAAATGGTTCCCTGTGTTTTATGAATTATCATGTTTTAAATTCTATTAATAAAGATTTCATTTTTTATGCTTATTTTCATTTCTCTTCTTTGTTTCTCAACTGTGTATTGAGATTCAGAACTGCGTTGATTTATAACATATAATAGCTGCAGGAAATTATGGGAAGGAACCTTTATCAACGGAAAATAACATTAGCCCGTTATCTGATGCAGTGTGGGAAATGGTGCAGGGCAAAGGGTTTTTTTCTTTTTTTTTTTGAACAGCGATTTGAATCTTAAAATCTTCAAATTTGCATGTGTAGCACCCTGAGGATTCGGCTGCTACAGGGGTATTGCACCTCACTCCAGAGGTGTGGTATTCCACTCCCGGGTAAGGATGGAGTGTGGAACTGAGCTCAGTAGGCTGCATGCACTACATGCATCCCATTTCCGGGGGACAGAACTACGGTACTCCCACCAGTATATGTGCAGGTACGACAGCGTCTGTCCCTGGCTGGGGTGGAGGTGGGTGGAACATCCCAGTAGTGTAGGGGCAGATAGGGGGAGTAGTCTGGGTAAAGCTAGGAGCTCATTGGGTGCTAGTCACCTGGGCTCACACATAGAGGGAGTATATATGGTGGGCACCATCTTAGGACAGGGTCTTTTTAGCCTGAGGAGCAGAGCAGAGGAGCTCAGCCAGGAGGGCTGACAGGGAGCTGTGGCTCCGGCTGGGCCCAGCTCCAGAGCCAAGCCTGCAGAGGGAGAGAGGAGAAAAGAAGGACCCAGAGAGAAATACAAGAAGGGAACCCCAAGACCCCAGAATAAAGACAAAAGGGTGAAGGGTTGGCAGACACGGGTACCGGATCCCAAGCTGGCAGAGGCCAAAACAAACCTTAGCCAGGAACCGGAGGTCGTGGGCAGGATCTGCCACGACCCTCACCAAATCCACCAGAATGGCACACCGAGCATAGGGTCAGGGAAGCCAGGGAAGGTTCAACCAACAAGAGACCCGAGGGAGCCGGACACAGGTGGATCCCTGGTGGGAACGGCCAGAGAGAGAGAGAGAGTCAGAAGGGAGCTCAGGACCACGCTCCGGAATCGCCTGGGGGTTAGCCGAGTCCAGGACCTGGTGGACGCAGCACGGCTCGGGTGGTCACTCAAGGCCAGAGTGACCAAAAGAACACCAGTAAGTAAAAACCCTGAACTGCATCTCCTGACTCTGAGTCTTCTTTCTGCATCATCACAACCCCCATCATCCACACCTGCTGCCCTGAGGCCATACCCCTTCCGTTGGGGGTTATACCATCACTGCTGCACATATACCACCGGCCTCAGCGGACTGCTCTGCAGCGGCGGCGTCAAAGCCGCACTCAACGGGTGGCGTAGTCGACAATCAAGTTAACATCTACTGCCATAGACTGCCACTTAGTTTGACACCCTGGGCACGGACCGGGTCACCGCCACAAGGACTACTACCCCTATCCAGATCCGGCTCCGGGTATCCCCTGAACATGGCCCAGGGGGCGCGTCAACTTTTGGCGTAGTCGGCAGGATCACGTGCCCGCAACCATCGGGTACTGCGTGCCTGAAGAAAAGTTCGCATTTACCTCAAAAAGAAGTCTCCCGCCGGTTCCGGAGGGTCCCCGCCATCGGACGCCATCTCGGATCGGTTCCCGCCATTTGCCCGTCATCTGCAGTCTTTTCCCGCCATCTGCAGTGTTTCCCGCCACTGGGAAGCGGTTCCCGCCATCTGAGAAGATTTCCCGCCCTGGCAGAGCGGACGCCATTATGGGCGTGCCAGAGGGTGGTAAGAGACGACCTCCCATCGTGGGCCAGGACCAAGAATGGCGCCAAAAACGAAGACCGCCCCCACCAGCAGAGGCTGCGATGCTAGCGATGTCCATCAGTGTGAGAGAACTGCCCCTGGAGCTGTCAATCACCAAGTTGCCCCAGGACCGCCCTCAATGGGGGCGGAGAGGGAACAAAAGAGAGAAGATGGGAGCAGCTTGGAGAAGTCTGGAGGAGCCGTACCCGGAGATGGAGGGAGAGGCAGGCAGCACCGACCCTGTGGTCAGGAGCCTGATGCAAGCAACCACTCCACAAGACCTGGTGGAGATCCTGGCACAGCTCCCCCGAGACCGGGAGTGTGCACAGACCGCGCTGGAGGGCCTCGCACGGAGGATGGCCCAGGTGCAGCGAGAAACGCTGACGGAATGGAGCAGGGAGATGGCCCAGCAGGCTGGAACCCGCCAGCGGAGCACACCACCCGCAACGAGGAGCACGCCTGCCCCTGAAGAGGATGCAGAAGGGACGGAGGCCGGAGACGACGCTGCAGAGGGAGCTGAAGAGACGGAGGCAAGTAAAGGGGACGTTACTACCCCGAGCCCAGCCACCGTAAGCCTACCCCCGCTCCCCGTCGCAGAGCCCGAAGTCCCACTGATCATGCCCGTTGCCGCACCGCTACCGCTCCAGACTAGGCCCCAAGCAGGAGCCGCGACCACGCCCCCTGTGATGTCACGCGCCTCAACCCTGAGCGCGGCCAAGCAGGAGACGCCACCGGCCTGGTCGCAAGGCCGAGTGCCCCCGGGCGCCGCCGTCTTCACGGTGCCCTTCACCTTCAGGGTGCCCCAGGCCTGGTCGCAAGGCCTGGTGAACCCGGGCGCCGCTACCACCACCGCGCCCTCAACCTCCACAGTGCCGCACCTGGGTGAAGATTTGTTAGCCCAGCATATTTGCCCGGATGGGCAGCCCTTTGAGTGGTCACCGGAGTACTACCATCCCCGACTCCGGAAAGAAAGACCCCTGGATGAGCCCCTGATCCCGGCTCCGGCGCCCGCCAAGATCACCCCACTCTCGCTGGAGGAAGCGCAGTTTGCGTGGGACGCCACTGGAGGAGACCTCATCGGGTTCACTCAAGAGACCCGGGCGGCCGCAGCCCAGCGAGCAGAGTGCTGCCGGCAGCAATTAGAGGTTTTCGACCGGGAACGACGAGAGAGGCGGGTCCGCGAGGAGCGGCTGCAAGTGAGGAGTGCAGAACAGAAGAGCCGGACCCGACGGAACCCCTGTGCAGCCCACGGTCCCCGTGCCACCGGGACTGTAATCAAATTCCAACTGCAGCACGGTTGGGACTTCATCAGAGATCATCACACCCCCGGCGACGTCTTCGTGACCAGAAGAGATGTCGAGTCCCACCTACCGGAGGGACACAGAGGTCGTGATCTTTACCTGGGTGATGAGGTCACCTTCACCCGGCACCAATGTGCCAAAGGACCCTATGCCCTTCATGTACACCGACTGACAGAGAAAGAGCTGAGGTGTCAGGAGGAGCAAGAGGACCCGGACGGGTCTGAAAGGTACACGGAGGAAGGAGTAGGAGGACGTCGCTACTGATGTACAGTAGGAGCACTGTAAATAGTTACCCGGGAAGGTACAATAACTGTTACCATTATAGTCCCCGTTGGGACCAGTGAACTGTTCCAGTGTGTCCCATCTCCCCACAGGCTGAGGACTGTGAGCAGCCATCCCTTTTTCCCCACTGGCCGAGGACTGAGAGCGGCCACCTCCCCTTGTATATAGTTGCGCTTTCTAAGGCGCCCCCTACTGGTTTTATAGGAAACTGTTTTTTCTACCAGAGACTGTGGCACTTACCTGGTCACAATTTGCACAAGTGGCCAGAGGTCAAAAATGTTTTTTATGAAAAGTTTTATATGAAGAGTATTATGCTGCTGATATATATATATATATAGTGTTTTATATGTTTATGATGTTTTGAAAAAAAAAAAATTGTATGTTTGTGGATATTTTATTCTTTTACAGCCCGAGGATGTGCTGTGATTTACCAGGGGGGAATGTAGCACCCTGAGGATTCGGCTGCTACAGGGGTATTGCACCTCACTCCAGAGGTGTGGTATTCCACTCCCGGGTAAGGATGGAGTGTGGAACTGAGCTCAGTAGGCTGCATGCACTACATACATCCCATTTCCGGGGGACAGAACTACGGTACTCCCACCAGTATATGTGCAGGTACGACAGCGTCTGTCCCTGGCTGGAGTGGGAGGGGGGTGGAACATCCCAGTAGTGTAGGGGCAGATAGGGGGAGTAGTCTGGGTAAAGCTAGGAGCTCATTGGGTGCTAGTCACCTGGGCTCACACATAGAGGGAGTATATATGGTGGGCACCATCTTAGGACAGGGTCTTTTTAGCCTGAGGAGCAGAGCAGAGGAGCTCAGCCAGGAGGGCTGACAGGGAGCTGTGGCTCCGGCTGGGCCCAGCTCCAGAGCCAAGCCTGCAGAGGGAGAGAGGAGAAAAGAAGGACCCAGAGAGAAAGACAAGAAGGGAACCCCAAGACCCCAGAATAAAGACAAAAGGGTGAAGGGTTGGCGGACACGGGTACCGGATCCCAAGCTGGCAGAGGCCAAAACAAACCTTAGCCAGGAACCGGAGGTCGTGGGCAGGATCTGCCACGACCCTCACCAAATCCACCAGAATGGCACACCGAGCATAGGGTAGGGAAGCCAGGGAAGGTTCAACCAACAAGAGACCCGAGGGAGCCGGACACAGGTGGATCCCTGGTGGGAACGGCCAGAGAGAGAGAGAGAGTCAGAAGGGAGCTCAGGACCACGCTCCGGAATCGCCTGGGGGTTAGCCAAGTCCAGGACCTGGTGGACGCAGCACGGCTCGGGTGGTCACTCAAGGCCAGAGTGACCAAAAGAACACCAGTAAGTAAAAACCCTGAACTGCATCTCCTGACTCTGAGTCTTCTTTCTGCATCATCACAACCCCCATCATCCACACCTGCTGCCCTGAGGCCATACCCCTCCCGTTGGGGGTTATACCATCACTGCTGCACATATACCACCGGCCTCAGCGGACTGCTCTGCAGCGGCGGCGTCAAAGCCGCACTCAACGGGTGGCGTAGTCGACAATCAAGTTAACATCTACTGCCATAGACTGCCACTTAGTTGACACCCTGGGCACGGACCGGGTCACCGCCACAAGGACTACTACCCCTATCCAGATCCGGCTCCGGGTATCCCCTGAACATGGCCCAGGGGGCGCGTCACATGAAATGACAAATTTCAGGAAATTTGACTCAAACATAATCTCCAGGGGATTATTCTGCTTATCTCTGATATGGTTTACTTTATCATCTGTGCAATGGATCCATTAAAACACTTTTTTTGCCCACCAATTTAAATCTAATAGTCTAATCTAGTCTATTAGTCTAGTCTAATGTTAGTCTAATCCAAAAAGTTTATAAGACTAGCACCTGCTGTCATTTTTCTACACTGTAGGTTTGTGTTGAGAAACTACCAAATTGAGTAAAATTGGTTTGTTCTGTCCATGCATGGTTTATTTTGTAAGCATACAGTACACAGACTAAAAATACATATATATGAAATAGCTAAGAGATCTGGGACTACATCTTGCCAACAGCATCTACAGGGAGTCTGAGGTAGTCTAAGACACACCTTCTGCCTCATCATCGACTCTGGCTGCTGTTCTTTCTTTACCTCTGCAACTCATCCTTCTCCGATTGACTGCTGTGTATAATCAGGTCTAGCACAGACTCACTAGAATGTCTGACCAATGTAATTTAATTTCTCTTACAGTGAGGTCAAACTGATTAGACAGTACAGATTATCAAACTACTAGTGTTAAAAATATATAAACAAAGTAACGTCTGCACATATACTGTCAGGAATGAGCTGGGAGTCTCATTTTAAAATTCTGTCCTAAATGTTTAACCCCTTAGCAACATTGGGATTTTCCATTTTAGCATTTTCGTTTTTTGCTCCCCTTGTTCCCAGAGCCATAGCGTTTTTTATTTTTTGGTCAATATGGCCATATGGGGGCTTATTTTTTGCGGGGCGAGTTGTACTTTTGAACGAAATTACTGGTTTTACCACATCGTGTATGGGAAAATGGGAAAAAAATTCCAAGTGCGGTGAAATTGCAAAAAAAGTGCAATACCACAGATGTTTTTTTAACATTTTTTTCACCACATTCACTGAATGCTAAAACTGACCTGAAATTATTATTCTCCAGCTCATTATGAGTTCATAGACACCAAACATGTATAGGTTCTTTTTTATTTAAGTGGTGAAAAAAATTCCAAAATTTGCTAAAAAAAAAAAAAAGGCGCCATTTTCCAAGACCTGTAGCGTCTCCATTTTTCGGGATCTGGGGCTGGGTGAGGGCTTATTTTTTGCATGCCGAGCTGAAGTTTTTATTGATACCATATTGGAGTAGATCCGATGTTTTGATCGCCCGTTATTGCATTTTATTGCAATGTTGCAGTGACCAAAAATCGTAATTCAGGAGTTTAGAATTTTTTTCTCATTACGCCGTTTGCCGATCGGATTAATTCTTTTTTTACATTGATAGATTGGGCGATTCTGAATGCGGCGATACTAAATATGTGTATGTGGATTTTTTTTTTAATATTTTATTTTGAATGGGGCGAAAAGGGGGTGATTTAAACTTTTATATTTTTTTAATTTTTTTAATATTTTTAAAAACATTTTTTTTTTCAATTTTTGCATGATTCCATAGTCTCCATAGGAGACTAGAAGCAGCACTTGTCTGATCGCCTCTGCTACATAGAGGTGATGAGCAAATCACCTCTATATAGCAGAAATGCTCCTGTGCTATGAGCGCCGACCACTAGGTGGCGCTCATAGCGATCAGCACATAACAACCACTGGGGTCTGCTGCAGACGCAGGGCTGTCATGCCCTTGCATCGGTGACCCGCCATCATGTGACGGAGTCACCGATGGGCGGGGTAAGTGACGCGCTTCCGGTGCGGCGATGTTAAATGCCACTGTTGGAGATTGACAGCGGCATTTAACATGTTAACAGCCGCGGGTGGATCGCGAATCCACCTGCGGCTGTTGCGGGCACATGTCAGCTGTAATAATAAGCTGACATGTGCCTGGTTCAGTGCGGGCTCACCGCCGCAGCCCGTGCTGAACAGGGGGTGACAGCCTAGTGCGTACTAATACGCCACAGTCTGTAAAGTGGTTAATATCCATTATTTTAATTAAAGAGGACCTTTAACCAAATTTTTCATGTTGAACTGGATATACAATGTAATAGTAGCTGCAGAGCGGAATAAAACTTTTTTTTTTATTTTGGCTCATATTAGTAATCAAAGTATTTGGCACCTAATAAGTTAACTTTAGTAAAGTCCAAGTGGGGTTATTAGTAGAGATGAGCGTTGTTCGACTCGAACTGTTCGCCAATCTCAAATTCGAGCTGTTTTGGGCGGTGTTCGAGCCGTTCGGCGAACATGAACGATTTGAGAAAAATTCGGCTGTTCGAGGTTATGTTCGATAACTGTTCGTGCACCAAAATCATAACTGGATTTTTTCTCAGTAATGATGAAAATTAATGTTAATACGCAGGTTGAGTGTACAGCGGGGTGGGGGGAGGGGCAGGGGATAGATCTCTGCAGGAATAATGAAGATCTCCATTTTTTTTTCTCTTTCCCGCATTTACAGTGGGGAGGTGCAATCTGTCAGCCTATCAGCAGCGCACACACGGAGCGAAGTGCTTTTTTTCACACAAGCAAGGGCATGTGTCATTGGCAGTGTATGTCACATGTCCTTGCCCTATAAGACCAAGCCATTTTCCCCGTCGCCACCATTTTCTCACTGCTGCAGCTGCGTGTTAGACGGCACCGCTGTTGCTGTGTGCGCTATACCTTGTTAATTTCAAGCCAATTTTCGCACAAATCTACAGATAGCTTGGGAGTAGGGAATAGTTGTGATTGCAGTCCTTTTAAGGACTAGGTTACAGCATTTCCTACGACTTTTATCAGGCAGGTCTGTGCTCTTAAATAGATAGATTGTGGGAGTAAAGACTAATTGTAATTGCAGTCCTTTTCAGGACTAGGTTACATCAGTTCCTATCAGTTTTTGCCAGGCAGGTCTGTGCCAGTGCTGTGCAAGTTTTTTTCACAGCATTTGGCTGAATCTAGCAAAGCTAATCCTTTTTGGCCTATTGCAGAGAGTGTTAGTCAGTGGAGTAGCCTATCTGTGTTGCAAGATATACCACCTGTGTATAGAATACCAATTTTTTTACTGCACCTAGTGAAGTAAAATCTTTTGGGCATAGCATCATTCTATTAGTCCATCTATACTGACCTCCATCAGGTTGCAAATTGAATATAATTTTTTTCTGCATCTAGCTCTGAAAAAATATTTGGGCTTCTAGCAGTGTGTGGGACTTGTTCTATTAGTCCATCTACAGTACAGACCAAAAGTTTGGACACACCTTCTCATTTAAAGATATTTCTGTATTTTCATGAATATGTAAATTGCACATTCACACTGAAGGCATCAAAACTATGAATTAACACATGTGGATTATATACTTAACAAAAAAGTCTGAAACAACTGAAAATATGTCTTATATTCTAGGTTCTTCAAAGTAGCCACCTTTTGCTTTGATGACTGCTTTGCACACTCTTGGCATTCTCTTGATGAGCTTCAAGAGGTAGTCACCGGAAATGGTCTTCCAACAATCTTGAAGGAGTTCCCAGAGATGCTTAGCACTTGTTGGCCCTTTTGCCTTCACTCTGCAGTCCAGCTCACCCCAAACCATCTCGATTGGGTTCAGGTCTGGTGACTGTGGGAGCCAGGTCATCTGGCGTAGCACCCCATCACTCTCCTTCTTGGTCAAATAGCCCTTACACAGCCTGGAGGTGTGTTTGGGGTCATTGTCCTATTGAAAAATAAATGATGGTCCAACTAAACGCAAACCGGATGGAATAGCATGGCGCTGCAAGATGCTGTGGTAGCCATGCAGGTTCAGTATGCCTTCAACTTTGAATAAATCCCCAACAGTGTCACCAGAAAAGCACCCCCACACCATCACACCTCCTCCTCCATGCTTCACGGTGGGAACCAGGCATGTAGATTCCATCCATTCACCTTTTCTGCGTCGCACAAAGACACGGTGGTTGGAACCAAAGATCTCAAATTTGCACTTATCAGACCAAAGCACAGATTTCCACTGGTCCAATGTCCATTCCTTGTGTTCTTTAGCCCAAACAAATCTCTTCTGCTTGTTGCTTGTCCTTAGCAGTGGTTTCCTAGCAGCTATTTTACCGTGAAGGCCTGCTGCACAAAGTCTCCTCTTAACAGTTGTTGAAGAGATGTGCCTGCTGCTAGAACTCTGTGTGGCATTGACCTGGTCTCTAATCTGAGCTGCTGTTAACCTGCAATTTCTGAGGCTGGTGACTCGGATAAACTTATCCTCAGAAGCAGAGGTGACTCTTGGTCTTCCTTTCCTGGGGCGGTTATCATGTGAGCCAGTTTCTTTGCAGCGCTTGATGGTTTTTGCAACTGCAGTTGGGGACACTTTCAAAGTTTTCCCAATTTTTCGCACTGACTTACCTTCATTTCTTAAAGTAATGATGGCCACTCGTTTTTCTTTACTTAGCTGCTTTTTTCTTGCCATTATACAAATTCTAACAGTCTATTCAGTAGGACTATCAGCTGTGTATCCACCAGACTTCTGCACAACACTACTGATGGTCCCAACCCCATTTATAAGGCAAGAAATCCCACTTATTAAACCTGACAGGGCACACCTGTGAAGTGAAAACCATTTCCAGTGACTACCTCTTGAAGTTCATCAAGAGAATGCCAAGAGTATGCAAAGCAGTCATCAAAGCAAAAGGTGGCTACTTTGAAGAACCTAGAATATAAGACATATTTTCAGTTGTTTCACACTTTTTTGTTAACTATATAATTCCACATGTGTTAATTCATAGTTTTGATGCCTTCAGTGTGAATGTACAATTTTCAAAGTCATGAAAAAACAGAAAAATCTTTAAATGAGGTGTGTCCAAACTTTTGGTCTGTACTGTATACTGACCTCCATCAGGTTGCAAACTGAATATAATTTTTTTCTGCATCTAGCTCTGAAAAAATATTTGGCATTCTAGCAGTGTGTGGGACTTGTTCTATTAGTCCATCTATACTGACCTCCATCACGCTGCAAATTCAAAATAATTTTTTGTCTGCATCTAGCTCTGAAAAAATATTTGGCCTTCTAGCAGTGTGTGGGACTTTCTCTATTAGTCCATCTATACTGACCTCCATCAGGTTGCAAATTAAAAATAATTTATATCTGCATCTAGCTCTGAAAAATTATTTGGCCTTCTAGCAGTGTGTGGGACTTTCTCTATTAGTCCATCTATACTGACCTCCATCAGGTTGCAAATTAAAAATAATTTTTTGTCTGCATCTAGCTCTGAAAAAATATTTGGCCTTCTAGCAGTGTGTGGGACTTTATCTATTAGTCCATCTATACTGACCTCCATCAGGTTGCAAACTGAATATATATTTTTTCTGCATCTACCTCTGAAAAAATATTGGGCTTCTAGCTGTGTGTGGGACTTGTTCTATTAATCCATCTATACAGACCTCCATCAGGTTGCAAACTGAATATAATTTTTTTCTGCATCTACCTCTGAAAAAATATTTGGGCTTCTAGCTGTGTGTGGGACCTGTTCTATTAGTCCATCTATACTGACTTCCATCAGGTTGCAAACTGAATATAATTTTTTTTCTGCATCTAGCTCTGAAAAAATATTTGGCCTTCTAGCAGTGTGTGGGACTTTCTCTATTAGTCCATCTATACTGACCTCCATTAGGTTGCAAATTAAAAATAATTTATATCTGCATCTAGCTCTGAAAAAATATTTGGCCTTCTAGCAGTGTGTGGGACTTTCTCTATTAGTCCATCTATACTGACCTCCATCAGGTTGCAAATTAAAAATAATTTTTTGTCTGCATCTAGCTCTGAAAAAATATTTGGCCTTCTAGCAGTGTGTGGGACTTTCTCTATTAGTCCATCTATACTGACCTCCATCAGGTTGCAAATTCAAAATAATTTTTTGTCTGCATCTAGCTCTGAAAAAATATTTGGCCTTCTAGCAGTGTGTGGGACTTTCTCTATTAGTCCATCTATACTGACCTCCATCAGGCTGCAAATTAAAAATAATTTTTATCTGCATCTACCTCTGAAAAAATATTTGGCCTTCTAGCTGTGTGTGGGACTTGTTCTATTAGTCCATCTATACTGACCTCCATCAGGTTGCAAACTGAATATAATTTTTTTCTGCATCTAGCTCTGAAAAAATATTTGGCCTTCTAGCAGTGTGTGGGACTTTCTCTATTAGTCCATCTATACTGACCTCCATCAGGATGCAAATTAAAAATAATTTATATCTGCATCTAGCTCTGAAAAAATATTTGGCCTTCTAGCAGTGTGTGGGACTTTCTCTATTAGTCCATCTATACTGACCTCCATCAGGTTGCAAACTGAATATATTTTTTTTCTGCATCTACCTCTGAAAAAATATTTGGGCTTCTAGCTGTGTGTAGGACTTGTTCTATTAGTCCATCTATACTGACCTCCATCAGGTTGCAAACTGAATACAATTTTTTTCTGCATCTACCTCTGAAAAAATATTTGGGCTTCTAGCTGTGTGTGGGACTTGTTCTATTAGTCCATCTATACTGACCTCCATCAGGTTGCAAATTGAATATAATTTTTTCTGCATCTAACCCAGCCAATAGTTTTGGCCTAATACCACAGTTTGGCCACTCAGCTCTGCTCGGTTCCCATCCATTGTTTTTTTGTGCAAACAACTCCAGAGTTGTGAATTAGTTAACCACCAAAATGAGTGGAAAAAGGCCTGCTGCTGGTGGAAAGGGGAATAGGCATGTTGGGAAGGGGAAAAAAGGTTGTGTCCGTGGGGTAGGTGTTAAAGCAACAGTAACATCTGCAGAAGAAAGACCATCTTCCAGCCAAACTAAAATGTCTACTTCTTTTAGCGGACAATGTGATAAGATCCCTTTCTTACGGCCACGCCAATCGCTACAAATTCCAGATGAGGCACAAAAACAGCAGGTGCTTCAACAGATATCAAGTGCTCCTTTAAGTGGGCTCTCCTCCACATCAACTTCAACATCACAAACACTCCAGTCCTCAAAGGTGTCACCCCAATCGCACTTGCTTCCTCACTTCTCCCAAATCTCCAGCTGCCCGTCTGAGTATGAGGTAGAACAGATGGTTGAGTCTGCAGAGCTGTTTACTCATACTATAGCCTGGGAATCAGAGGTCGACTCCAGCGCTTCTGTGAATCCAGACGAGGAAATGATCTGCACTGATGCCCAGAATCTTTATGAGTCGGATCCAGGACCAGAAGCAG
Source organism: Phyllobates terribilis (assembly GCF_046119375.1). NCBI lineage: Eukaryota > Metazoa > Chordata > Amphibia > Anura > Dendrobatidae > Phyllobates > Phyllobates terribilis. Next base: position 516,028,813 of record NW_027362763.1, on the reverse strand, counting down.
AAGGTTCTGACCATAATGTAGACCCTCATTCCCAAACTGTAACTCCTGTTGGTGGAGACAATGAGGAAGACGATGATGAGACTCAAATACCTGATTGGAGCGACAACTTTAGTTTTTTGTCAGGGCAGGAACAGGTTGGCTCTGAGGACGACGGGTGTGATAACGTACAGGGTGATGATGATGAGGTTGGAGATCCCACTTACTGTCAACCCACAGTCAGCCAAGAGATGAGGTCAGCAGAGGAGGTGGAGGAAGATGCTAGTGACGACGAGGTCAGGTTGCGCCTTCCTGGACAGAGACGTAGTACTGGAAGCACGTCAACAACTGCATCCTCAAACACAACTCTGCCTCTCACCACAAGTCGTGGTGGCTCTTCAGGTCGCATTGGTGCTAAGCCTTGCATAGCCTGGGCATTTTTTCAGATCGATAAAGATGACCCAACTCGTGTTATCTGTAAAATTTGTCAGCAAAAGCTAAGTAGAGGCCAAAAATACATAGTTTGAGTACTTCATGCATGAACCGGCACATGGACATGAAGCATAAGTTGCAGTGGGAAGCTCAGTGTGCTACAATGCGGCCTAGCCGGCCGGGCCAACCACCGTCTGCCATATCTTGTGCATCCGCGGCCTCTTCATCCTCTGTGACTGGGGGGACAGCAGTCACACCTGTTTTGGGGCGCAGACCTGCCACCTCTTTACCCGCAACAGCCAGCGTGATTGGCAGGTCATCATTTTCTTTGGAGGTGGTAACACCAGCTGGTGTTGAGCGCTGTCCGACATCGATAGCACCACCTTTGGATCAAGGCAACCTAACATGTCCGCCTGCATCTTCTTCACAGACCGGCAGTTTGCCGGGGACACCCTTATCAACCCCGTCTAAGCACAATAGCCAGCCCTCGGTCCCTCAGATGTGGACAAGTAAAAGACCATTTCCTCCTAGCCATGAGAAAGCTAAGAGGTTGAATTTCACCATCTGCAAGCTCTTGGCTACAGAAATGCTGCCTTTCCGCCTGGTGGACACAGAGGATTTTCGAGACCTTATGTCCGTCGCAGTGCCCCAGTACCAGATGCCCAGTTGGCACTACTTCTCAAAGAAAGGTGTGCCTGCGCTCCACCAGCATGTCGCACACAACATCAACGCTTCTTTGAGAAACTCTGTGTGTGACAGGGTGCATTTCACCACAGACACTTGGACGAGTAGGCATGGACAGGGGCGTTATATGTCGCTGACTGGGCACTGGGTAACTATGGTGACAGCAGGACAAGGGGCTGCTGTCCAAGTCTTGCCGTCCCCACGAGTTGTGCGTCAATCCTCTTTATGTCAAAGTTCCTCCACTGCTTTTGCCTCCTCTACCTCCTCTCGGTCTTCCACCTGCACCCAAAGCCTGTCTGGTCATGCCACAAGCTTTCTAACTGCGCAGAAGGGATCCTGCACACCTCCTTACTATGCTGGCAGTAGGGCTCAACGTCATCAGGCGGTTTTTACTTTGAAAAGTCTGGGAAATGTGAGTCACACAGCTGAGGAGTTGTGGTCAGCTCTGGAGAACCAATTTCATGAATGGTTGTCTCCACTGGACCTGAAACCAGGGAAGGCTGTGTGCGACAATGCTGCAAACCTGGGTGCGGCCCTTCGCCGGGGCAATGTCACACACGTGCCTTGTATGGCTCACGTGTTGAACCTGGTTGTCCAGCAATTTTTAGCCCACTATCCCAGACTAGATGGCCTTCTGCAGAGGGCACGGTCGCTGTGTGCTCACTTCCGCCGTTCGCATCCCGCAGCTCAGCGACTTACATCTCTACAGAAGTCGTTGGGCCTGCCACTTCACCGGCTAAAATGCGATGTGCCTACCCGGTGGAATTCAACTCTGCACATGTTGCAGCGACTGTGGCAGCACCGACAAGCCCTGGTGCAATACGTTCTGACGTATAGCCTGGGCCAACGAGATCCAGAGGTGGGGCAAATCACGCTGGAGGAGTGGTCTCAGATCAGGGACCTATGCACCCTTCTGCACAGTTTTGAAATGGCGACGAAGATGTTTAGTGCTGACGATGCCATTATCAGCATGACTATTCCGGTGATTTACATGCTGGAGCACATGTTAAACAGAATTCGGAGTCAGGTGGTGGCACAAGAGGAGGTGGAGGAAGTAGAGGAGGAGTTGTATGCGGAAGGGCTAACATCTGCAAGGTCCAGACGGTCGGCAGCACCAAGGCGGCAGGCAAGTGAGGGTGGGGGAGATGGTTTTACCGGGGCGCATGGTAGCAGCCAAACTAGTGAGGAAGGTGCAGGAGCCCAGGAAGAAGTGGAGGACGAACTGATGGAAGACTCATCAGATGAGGGAGACCTTGATCACATTTCTGTTGTGCGAGGTTGGGGGGAGAGGACAGAGGAAGGAAGCATGATTGTTACCTCGCCACCAACACAACAGGGACTTGGTGCTCCTGGATGCGCAACACACATGAGTGCCTTCTTGCTGCACTACCTGCAACATGACCCTCGAATTGTGAGAATTAGAAATAATCCTGACTACTGGGTTGCCACACTGATCCCCGGTACAAAAGTAAATTTGCAGAAATTATTCCTGCCATAGAAAGGGATGCACGCATGCAGGAGTATCAGCAGAGACTGTTGCAGAATCTTACATGTGCTTTTCCACAAAACACCAGTGGTGCACGTAGTGAATCTCACAGTTCCAACTTGCCAACCGTGGGACCGTCAAGTGTTCAGCACTCAAACCGTAACAGAACCACAGTATCTGCTGGTAACATCAATTTTGCGGAATCATTTCACCACTTTTTTAGCCCATCTTTTGCAAGGCCACAGGAGACAAGAAGTCTGACACATAGTCAACGCCTAGAGACGATGGTACAGGAGTATCTACAAGTAAACATTGAAGCCATGACTGTGTCACTGGACCCTTGCTCTTTTTGGGCTTCCAATCTGGATAAATGGCCGGAGCTAGCCACTTACGCCTTGGAGATCTTGTCATGCCCCGCAGCCAGCGTTCTGTCTGAACGTGTGTTCAGCGCTGCTGGTGGTGTGCTGACAGATAAGCGCACGCGGCTCTCCATTGATAATGTAGACAAACTCACGTTCATAAAGATGAACAAATCATGGATCCGAAACGACTTTTCTACCCCTGTGTTATCCTGGGGAGAGTAAAAGCTTGATGATTGGTTAAAATCACCCTACCAACCGTTTTAAGCTTTCAAATTACTAATCATGTTTATCTGTATCTTGGCTGGAAAATAATTTGGGCTTTGTAGCAGTGTGCAGCACTGATTCTATTAGGCCATCTATAATAAGCTCCACCAGATTTAAAATTACTAATCATGTTTATCTGTATCTTGACTGGAAAATGATTTGGGCTTTGTAGCAGTCTGCAGCACTGATCCTATTAGGCCATCTATACTAAGCTCCACCAGATTTAAAATTAATAATAATTTTTAGCTGCATCTAGCCCGGAAAATAATTTTGGGGCTCCGAGATGCGCAAGACACATAAGTGCCTTCTTGCTGCACTACCTGCAACATGACCCTCATATTGTCAGAATTCGAAGTAATCATGACTACTGGGTTGCCACACTCTTAGATCCCCCAAACTTTTCGATCAACCTTTTCATTTTAATAAAGACCAAAAAAATGGTCATTTTTGAAATTATAAGCATTAGCAGGTTATTAGAAACTGAAATCAAACAGTTTTCAACTCAAAACTTAATTCTACGTGATGTTACATTTTCACATAGGACCCCTTGTTCGAAAGGAGCTTCTGAACTCTCTCGTCCATTGAATTTGTCAGGTTTTGGATGGTTTCTGCTTCAATTGTTTTGCATGAGGACAGAATACCCTCCCAGAGCTGTTGCTTAGATGTGAACTGCCTCCCGCCATCATAGACACTCCTTTTGATGATGCTCCAGAGGTTCTGAATGGGGTAGAGGTCAGGGGAGCATGGGGGTCACACCATAATTTTGTCCCCTTTTATGCCCATATCAGCCAGAGATGCAGATGTTTTATGTGCAGCATGAGATGGTGCATTATCATGCAAAAAAATGATCTTGCTGTGAAATACACGGTTCTTCTTCTTGAACCATGGCAGGAAGTGCTGTTTGAGAAAATCCACATACATTATGGAGTTCATCTTTAGCGCCTTCAGGGATCCTAAAGGGGCCGACAATCTCTCTCCCCATGATTCCAGCCCAAAACATTACTCCACCTCCTCCTTGTTGGCACTGTAGCCGTGTTTGCGTGGGGTGTCCATCAACCAGCCATCCTCCACTCCATCCATCTGGACCATCGAGCGCTGCACGGCACTCATCCGTGAACAAAACAGTTTTGATATCAGTCTTCATGTAATGTTTGGCCCACTGGAGCCGTTTCTGCTTGTGTGAAGTGGATAGAGGAGGTCAACAGGATGGCGTATGCACAGCTGCAAACCTCTGAAGGACCCTGCATCTTGTTGTTCGGGGGACGTTGGAGGCACCAGCAGCTTCAAAAACTTGTCTGCTGCTATGACAAGGCTGTTTTGCCGCTGCTCTTTTAACCTGACGTAATTGCCTGTAGGAAAGAGTCCTCAATTTGCCCTTATCAGCACGCACACGTGTGTACTGTGAATCAGCTACATACTTCTTGATTGCCAAGACACTTCATCCTGATCATCGCACAATGTTGATTGTAGTCATGCCTTGACCTAAACACTCCACAATTTGTTGCTTCTCAGCAGCCGACACATCCTTTTTCTTTCTCATTTTGGCAGAAAATGTAGGCTGCTTAATAATGTGAGACAGCCTTCTTAAGTAGTCTTGCCTTTCATTGGACACACCTGCCAAACAAATTAGCACAGGTGTCTGCAATTGCTTACAGTGATGTAAAGAGCCCTGACACACATCACCATCAATGAGTTTAACTGACAAACAAACAAATTCTTCCCTTATCACTCCTAAACACTTTTGGCATAATAATTTGGAACACAGTGTACATGTGCTTTTCCACAAAACACCAGTGGTTCACGTAGTGAATCTTACAGTTCTAACTTGCCAACCGTGGTCTGTATGGAGTTGTTCAATAAAGGGCCCAAAATTAAGATAACTTAGATGGGAGAGGTCTCTATGAATAGGAATTCCTAAGTATTTGATACCCTGTGAGGGCCAGGCAAAGGGAAAGTTGGACTGGATGGAATCCTATATGGATTTGGGGAGGGAGACATCGAGGGCCTCAGACTTCGCTGCATTGATTTTAAAATTTGACCATGTAACAAAGTGATCTATTTCAGCCATAACAGCATGGATGGATATATGTGATTGAGTGATATATACTAGGACATCATCAGCAAATAGAGAGCACTTGTACTCGGTGCCTCCCACCTCAATCCACCTAATATTGGGGTTATGGCGAATTGATGAGAGCAGGTGCTCCGTCACTAGGATGTATAAGAGAGGGGACAGAGGACATCCCTGCCTTGTCCCATTGGTGATTGTGAAAGGTGATGAAAATGTTCTGATGCACCCCCTGGGCCTTGGGACACCCGGAGCCAGACCCTTTTTGGTGGATGCTGGTGGTTGTAGTCTTCGTGGCGGCGACCCGGTTCCGTGGCTCAGGGTGGTCAAACCAGTGGCGGAACTATTTATGTGGTTTTGATGTTTAAATGTCCGACTACGCCACCCGTGGATTGCGGTCAGAGTGAACCGCCGCTGCAGGGCAGACCGCTGAGGCTGGTGTTTTGGGTGCAGCAGAGCGTAGCATAACTCCCCACGGGAGGAGTATAGCCTCAGGGCAGTGTATGCGGAGGATGGGGGTGATGGTGCAGGGCAGCATCAGTAACCACACGGAGTCAGTGATGCAGTCCAGGGCCTTTACTCACAGTTCTTATTATCCAGACCACGTCTGCAGGTAACGGCTGCCCACGTCGTACTGTGCTCACCAGGTGAGGGGCTCAGACAACTCCCAGATAACTTTGGAGTGCTTCACAGGACCCCCTTTGTGTGTCCTTTGTCTGGCCTTTCTTACCAACCCTTCTGTCCGGCTGCCTCGGGCCTCCTCTTGGTAAACTTGGCGCCAGTTTCCCTGACCCTATGTGGTGCCTTCCTAGCGGGTGTAGCGAGGGGCTGCGCCACATAAAATGTCACAGCCTCCGGTTTCTAGCTGAGGGTCGTTTCCTGCCTCCACTAGTTTCGGGGACCGGTCTCCCCCTTTGGCCTGACCCCTCCACGCAGGTGGATTCGGGCGTGCGGTGGCGACTCGCCCGTCCGCACCCCTGGGATCCCTTCATTCCTTGTTCCTGGAGCCTTCTCCGCTCCTCTTCCTTCCTTCTCCCTCTTCCAGGCCTGGGCCTCTGTTACTAGGCCCGCCTCCGGAGCAGAGCTCATGCAGAGCCCCTGCTGCCTCCCACTTCGGCTCAGACTTCTCTGCACTGAACTAAGATGGTGCCCACCTTTTATACTCCCTTTTCAATGCACCCAGGAACTGCTTCCTCCCTGCTCCTGCACTGCAGGGTTCCCCTTCCTCAGTGTTCCCTCCCCCCACTCCAGCCAGGGACAGGGACTGTCGTGCCCATCTCAGAGGCATATTGGTCGCCCTGCCCCACGGCAATGTGGTGTAATGCATGCAGGTGTCGGGTCCTGATCCACACTCCATCCTTACCTGAGAGTGAGATATCACACCTCTGGCTGAGGTGCAATACCTCTGTAGCAACCGAGCCCTCAGGGTGCTACAGTTCCATTTATCTTCAGCCTAGGTGACGTATTGTGATACAGGGCCGTGATTTTGGCTATAAAAGGGTCCCCTAGACCCCTACCCCAAGCTTTTTAAGAGAATCATATATGGCGTGCCAGGAGACTCTATGTAATGCTTTCTCAGCATCCAACGAGAGTATCTAATTACAAATTTTTAACTGCATCTAGCCCAGGAAATACTTTGTGCCTAGTAGCAGTGTCTGCTAGTCAGCGGATTATCCCGGCTGTTAAGCAAGCTACACCACCTGTAGTTTGGACACTTAATTTTTTCAAAGGAAATGCTTCGGGACCACGGGATACTCAGTGAAGAGCATCAGGAGGCACCCCAAGGCATAGGGGCTGGGACTGGCAGTAGGATGCCTTGCGGTGGACAGCCGAGCTCGATCCTTATAAAAGCTTTTTAACTGCAGCAGCTTTAGTGGACGCTACTGGAGCTGGAATTACGCGGCTGCTGGCATGAGACTTGCCCTCCAATAGATCCTTGTAAATGGATTTAAAGTGTATTCATTCAAATTAGAGAGACAATTTAAATTAAAAAGCTTAGAGCTGCCTCCACCACAGGGGGGCTCGCTCGACCCACCAGCGGACAGGCACCAGTATTGGGAGAGGGGGGCTGGCCGTCAGGGTTCACCGCGGCTCTGGCACAAACCAGGTGACACGGAGGTGGCACGGGCAGGAGCGGACTGAGCGTGTCGGCTTCTCACTTTTTGGATTTTAGAAGGGCATGACATGCCTATATCTGTGTCTCCCCCTCCTTTTACTCCTCCACCTCTTTTCTTTTCGCATGACTATATGTACTTGTCACTTTTCCATGTGTTAGTTGTGTCTTCTGAGCAGTTTGTCAGCTTTTGGACACCTTTGAAGGTGTTTTCTATGTGTTTCTATGTGTTTTTGTTTGCCTGCCATTGGTTTTAACGGTGTTCAAAGGTGTTCGACGAACAGTTCGACAAACAGTTCGGCGAACACACGGGTGTTCGACGTACCGAACCGAACTCGAACACTACGGGGGTGGCTCAACACTAGTTATTAGATACTTTTCACTGGGTGTGTGTATGAGTTGCTATCTGATAACACCCACCTGAACTTAACAAAAAGTTAATGCATTTAGTACCAGTACCTAGATTTCTAATATCTCCACATCGAGGCAAAATATATATAAAACAATGTTTGATTTCTGCTGTGCAGCCACTCTTACATCATGTGTCCAGCTCAACATGAAAAATTTGTTGCAGTGTCTTCAACTATTCAGATTGACACCTTCTACATTGTCACATGAGTCTCCATGAAAATAGCCATTTTTTAAATCAGTGTTTGAAGATACCATTTTGGCTCCCTTAAAAAGTTCCATACATTTGTACAACTCCAGTCTCATAAGGAATAAGGCATGCAACTCTTCATGGAGGAACCTCATGGTGGCAGACAGAGTGGCTACCAACTTGTACTGTTGACATCCATGCCCCACAAAACAGGTATGTGTACATGGTATTATCATTATTTGACATGGTTCCATCAATGAAATGCAAGGAACACGCCACAACTTTTTTCTGACAAATGCATACAGAATCTCTAAGTCTCTAATGCTTCTACTTTTGAGGACAGCTTTCATAAATAATACTTTACTATTTTTTCTGTTATAGAATTTGAGATTATTTGCTAGTTTAACATTCTCTTTACACCATCAATCTTTGGTATATAAAATAATATTTATCCATCAAAATAGCATGAAACTTGATTAATTATTGACAAACAAAGATAAATAATTATAAGTAATTGCAAATAACATAATTCACACTGCCTTTGTAATAGCTTTCCTACTGGGTCAAATTGATAATTTATGCTGCTTTTAACACATCTAAATGTCTCCAAAATCAGCCAAGTCAAATTTGCATCCTCCACTGCCCTGTTAGCGCTCTCTCATTTACCATGGGACTCAACCAACTAATCTTGGGCACTGAAAAAAGATGATAAATTTGCCGGCTATTTTCAAACATAAGGTAATTCAAAAATCCTCAGCAGTACATTCATTAATCAGAATGGGGATATGAATGAAAAATAAAAAGGAAATAAACTTCTTTTTGTTTATCTTGGCACAATACTATATTCTGATTACATACAGCAGCCAAAATAATGACAAAAATTACAATGGCTTTTAATCAGCCTCGTTGATTTGCATGTTTAAGCAAGAGACTGGCACATTTACCTTTAATTCCTGAGTCTCATTTTCAATGCTAAACAACATTCTGTATGGTGGAGGCAGTGGGCCAGAAAGATTGACGCTCATGACCATCTGGTTTAGCTGATCCAAGTCATCAAGAAGGAGGCCTGTACATTCATCATCGCAAACTGTGAAGAGGGCAGCAAAGAATATTTTATCCCTAATAAACACTGAAGGCAGATGTTCAACATTTCTGTAACAAGGTATTTAGAAGTATAACAAAACAGGCTGAGAATGTTTATGATGCTAATTCCATAATTAGCCCCTTTACCTTGGGATGGAGAAACAGGGGTGAAAACGTAATTTTTTACCTTTCCTTATTAAAATTTGAAAGCATTTAACGTACACTCACAAGGAAAGGTTTTACCTGGAAAAGGACCAATAAACATTCTAATTTAACATATCACATCACTTTACATAAATGATAAATAGGCGTCATGCAAAACTGTATAAATGCTGCGCCTAAAGCAACAACCACTATTTGTCAAAATATTCGACTTGCAACAGAGAGGCTTGGTGGAAAAACATCCACTACTTTGATATGAACATACAAATACCTGAAATTTTCAATACTTAGAAGTCTATTAATGATTCATTTTAATCTAGACTGCAGAATCTTCATAGCTAGAAATTATCTAGAATGGCTTCTTTGCTGTAGTAAATTTTCTGTAGGTAGAATTGATTTTGAATTACCAAATCAAATTACATAGGAATCAAGCTGTAGGGATAAGTATCAAAGTGAGTAGTCTACAATTTGTACTTAAAGGGATTGTCCGGCCTTAAGCTACAAGTCTTCAGTCACTTTATATGACTGTAGACTCAAGAATACTCATGTCATACACACTACATGCTGTGAGGATTCTCCAGTGCTGGGATCGGTCGATCATGTTTACGGAGCTACTACAACCCCCCTAACCTACTGTCTCCTTCCCCGTTCCTGTAGAATGTAAGCCTGCAAGGGCAGGGTCCTCTTCCCTCTGTACCAGTCTATCATTGTTAGTTTGTTTACTGTAAGTGATATCTGTATTTGGTATGTAACCTCTTCTTATGTACAGCACCATGGAATCAATGGCACATAAATAAATAATAATAATAATAACTGCAATTAGTATACAAACTGTCATGTGCCAACTAGACATGCATGGCCTAGCTTAGTGCAAGTGTATTGAGTGAGGCTGGACATGTCTAGTCGGAATGTGTCCAGAAATATGGAAATTGCATAGTTGCGGTCACATGACCGCCCGCTCCATGTGCTGGCACCAGAGAATCCAGACAGCACGCAGGCTTGTAGCCTGAGGCCTGACAACCCCTTTTAAGGCCCGCTAGCTGCAACAGAAATTTATCTGAAGGATAGAATTCTATGGTTTGAGATAGAAAACATTAAGGGGATTGGGCACACCAGGGAATGAAATAGTTCTCGGGAGATGGAAAAAAAAGAAAAACATTTTTTTGGCAAATCTAACAGAATAAGTTAAGGGTGCCTTCACACTGTGTTTTGGCACTCATGCGTTGGTCCCATCAAGGCTTATGTCCGAACCCCTCGCAAAACGGGATTCGAGCGTATGCGCCGGCGGGGCCACAGACTATAATGCTGCCGACAGAGTGAACGTGTGTTCTGTGGTGCATCATTTTCGGGCATGTATGCCTACTAGAGACAAATACCCACATGTAGTAGACTGCATCTTGGTGTCCATCTCTAGTAGGCATACATGCCCGAAAACGATGCATGACAGAGCTCACGTTCACTCTGTCAGCAGCATTATAGTCTATGGCCCCGTCGGCGCCTATTCTTTGCAGGGGATTGGATGTAAGCCCCAAGGGGACAAAAGAATGGGTTCCAAAATGCAGTGTGAAAGCACCCTAATGGTAGGGTAGTGTTAGCTTCTCTTATACAGGGCCCCTTTGTAAAAAAAAAAAACAGACGTTTATCTGTATAAAAAAATTTCACAGCCTTATCCACATTTGAGTATTTTCCAGAATTCCTATAATTTTTAGAAATATTAATGTATAACCAAGCCATTGCTTATTATTTAATTTAAAGCCTCTTTGCTTATGGTGACATATGAAGTGTCAATCTACAGGTTATATTTTTCACAGAAAAAGGGCAAAAATTTCATTAGAATCTTATAGTTTTAGCATCATTCTGGCATTACTAAATTTTAAAGTGAGAGAATGACTTACAGCCAACTGGAACTTGTTGACAGGTAATTGAGTTGTATACTAGCCCTGATACAATAATAGTAAAGAGCTTTTGAATATAAGTTAAACATCTCTATGCATAAATAATTCACCATATTATTCATCTTCACACCTTATGTTACCACTAGACTAGACCTTTAGTGACACACCAAGCACATGCATGATCACACAGCAATTCACAGGCAAACACCACTAGTACTTTACCATCATCTTAGTACTATCATCTTAGTACTAATACCTTAGGCAATGTTGCTTGGTAGGATTCCTGTACAATGCCAAGCTCAACAGTAGCACACTGTTATTCACTATGAAATGCTAAATTGTTATTCAATAATGATACATTGATTTATCTACAGCAAAAGCTGGACGAGACCTATTATTATTATTATTATTATTAATAATTTATATAGCGCCATTGATTCCATGGCGCTGTACATAAGGGGGTTACATACAAAATAAGAATATCACTACAGTAAACAAACTAACGAAGATAGACTGGTACGGGGGGAAGAGGAACCTGCCCTTGCGGGCTTACATTCTACGGGAATAGGGAGGAGACAGTAGGTTGGGGAGTTGCAGTAGTAGTAGCTTCGGCGTTGTTGAGGAGGCAGCAGGGTCATTGCAGGCTGTAAGCTTTCTTGAAGAGATGGGTTTTCAGGTTCCGTCTGAAGGATCCCGATGTGGTGGATAATCGGACGTGTTGAGGCACAGAATTCCATAGGATGGGGGATATTCGGGAGAAATCTTGGAGGCGATTGCGTGAGGAACGGATAAGTGTGGAGGAGAGAAGGAGGTCGTGGGAGGACCGGAGGTTATGTGAGGGAATATATCGGGAGATTAGTTCAGAGATGTACGGAGGAGAGAGGTTATGGATGGCTTTGTAGGTCAGTGTTAGTAGTTTGAACTGGATGCGCTGGGCAATTGGGAGCCAGTGAAGCGATTTGCAAAGGGGGGTAGCAGAGGAGTTGCGAGGTGAGAGATGAATGAGTCGTGCAGCAGAGTTGAGGATGGACTGGAGGGGTGCGAGAGTGTTAGCAGGGAGGCCACAGAGACGGATGTTGCAATAGTCGAGGTGGGAGATGATGAGGGCATGCACAAGCAGTTTAGTAGAGTTAGGGTTGAGGAAAGGGCGGATTCTGGAAATGTTTTTGAGCTGGAGGCGACAGGAGGTGGCGAGAGCTTGGATGTGGGGTTTGAAGGACAGGGCAGAGTCAAGGGTTACTCCGAGGCAGCGGATTGTCGGTACAGCGGAAAGAGTGATGTCGTTTATTGTGATAGATAGATCAGGTGGGGAAGATATGCGAGATGGGGGAAAGATAATGCGTTCAGTTTTGTCCACATTGAGCTTCAGGTAGCGGGAGGAGAAGAAGGAGGATATGGCTGCTAGACATGCTGGGATTCTGGACAGCAGAGAGGTGACGTTTGGGCCAGAGAGGTAGATCTGGGTGTCATCAGCGTACAGATGGTACTGGAAGCCATAGGATTTTATGAGCTGTCCCAGGCCAAGGGTATAGATTGAGAAGAGTAGAGGTCCTAGGACAGAGCCTTGAGGGACTCCAACAGAGAGGGGGATGGGTGAGGAGGTGACGTGGGAGTGGGAGACGCTAAATGTGCGGTTAGAAAGGTATGAGGAGATCCAGGATAGGGCAAGGTCTTTGACGCCAAAGGAAGAGAGGATCTGCAGTAGGAGGCAGTTGTCAACTGTATCGAAAGCAGAAGACAGGTCAAGTAGAAGGAGTACAGAGAATTGTCTGTTAGCTTTGGCTGTAAGTAGGTCATTGGTGATTTTGGTAAGGGCAGTTTCGGTGGAATGGTGGGGGCGGAAGCCGGATTGTCGGTTGTCGAAGAGAGAGTTAGATGAAAAGTGGGAGGAAAGTTCAGCGTGAACGTGTTGCTTAAGGAGTTTGGAGGCAAATGGGAGCAGCGATATGGGGCGATAGCTGGACAGGGCGGTTGGGTCAAGGGATGGCTATTTGAGGATGGGTGTGATAGTGGCATGTTTGAAGGCAGCAGGGAAAGTACCAGAGGATAGTAATAGGTTGAAGAGATGGGTTAGGGATGGGATGAGTGTGGGGGTGATGTTAGGGAGGAGGTGCGATGGGATGGGGTCGAGTGCACATGTGGTGAGGTGTGATTTGGAGAGGAGACGAGTAAGTTCTCTTTCCGTGATGTTGGGAAGGGAGGTTATAGGGGTGGGGAAGTGGTGTGGAAGACAGAGGGGTTGTGGTGGTCGGACGGTAAAGACATGCCGTGTTTGGTCAATCTTGTTTTTGACGTGTGTTGCAAACTCCTCAGCAGAGATGATGGAGGTTGGAGGGGGCAGTCAAGGGCGGAGGAGAGAGTTGAAAGTGTTGAATAGTTGTTTGGGGTTGTAGGATAGGGAAGATATGAGGGTTGTGAAGTAGGCCTGTTTAGCAGAGGTGAGTGCTGATTTGAATGCGAGCGTTGCTTGTTTGAATGCAGTGAAGTCATCTTGAGTATGTGTTTTCTTCCAACGCCGCTCCGCAACCCTGGACGCTTGTCGAAGCTGTTTAGTGAGGTTGTTGTGCCAGGGTTGCCTGTTGACTCGTCGCGCTCTGCCATGCAGAAGAGGGGCGACCGAGTCAATAGCTGATGCGAGAGTGGCATTGTAGAAAGCAGTGGCGCTGTCTGTGTCATGGAATGAGGATATGGATGTCAGTGGTAGAACAGAGTCAGAGAGTGTGTGAGTGTCTAGATGTGCAAGGTTTCTGCGGGGGTGTGCTAGTTGCTGGACATGGGTGACAAGTGAGGAGGACAGGGATGAGAATGTGAGTAGGTGGTGGTCAGATAGGGGTAGGGGGAAGGTTGTGAGGTTACATAGGGAGCAGAGTTGGGTGAAGATGAGGTCTAGTGTGTGTCCGTCTGTGTGGGTGGCTGAGGAGGACCACTGAGTAAGTCCAAAGGATGAAGTAAGCGACAAGAGTTTTGATGCTGCTGACTGGCGAGTGTCAGTGGGGATGTTGAAATCGCCCATGATGATTGTGGGAATGTCAGCCAGGTGGAGAATTGGTCGATAAAGGCAATGATCGGGCCCGGGGGTCGGTATATGACAGCCACTTGGAGGTTGGAGGGAGAGTAAATGCGGACAGAGTGGACTTCAAAAGAAGGGAGAATAAGGGAGGGAAGAGGAGGAGTAGGGCTAAAGGTGCAGTTGTTAGAGAGGAGAAGACCCACTCCTCCACCATGTCTGTTTCCAGGGCGAGGAGTGTGGGTGAAGTGGAGGCCACTGTAAAACAGCGCAGCAGGGGAGGCAGTGTCAGAGGTTGTTAGCCATGTCTCTGTGATGCCCAGGAAGGAGAGATGACGAGAGGTAAAGAGGTCGTGGACAAAATGGAGCTTGTTGCAGACAGAGCGTGCATTCCAGAGTGCTCCAGAGAGAGGGAGCAGCGGGGTGGGCGTCAGGGGGACAGGTTTTGCGCAAGAGAGGTTGTGGTAGTTTGCAGATGGTTTGATGCGACAGGTGGGAGAATTGGTGGAAGGTGCAAGCTGTGGGGGTCCAGGATTGGGAGATATGTCGCCAGCAGTGAGGAGAAGCAGAGAGAGGGACAGCAGGTGGGAGAAAGAGAGTGTCCGGCTTGTTTTATGCTTTGGGAGGATTGATCTGAGGTTGAGGAGCAGCTCTGTAGATGAGGTTAGGTGGGGAGGAAGGAGGGAAGGAGAGATGATGATTTGGTTAGAGGGTGCTGGGGTGTGGGGATAGCGAAGGAGAGTGAGGATTAGAGGGGCAAAAACAGTAAGGGCATATGTGAGCATGATGAAAGGGTAAGGGAAAATGAGAAAGAGAATCTAAGTACAAGTAGTAAATAGTTATTTGTACCTCCTGATCTCTTCTGGCCCATTTCTGGCATATTTCATTCTAGCCCCTTAAAAGCGACTCTTTAAAGCCAGACCGTCTGTCTGAGCCAGACCTGTCTCCCTTAATTTATGGAGTTCAGGCCAGCACATTAGGATGGTCAGGTGTGCAGGAGGGGAGGAGTGGCAGGGACGCTGCTCACAACATGGGTAGAGGGGGGACTAATTAGAACACAGAGGTAGAGACCTATTATACTGACTCGGAACAACACCCGGGTAGCCCACCTCTTGGTGATGACAGTAACTGCAGCAACTTTTCAAGACATTATGGGTTGTGTACCAATGATTGTGCTCTGCTAATTTTCAATACAAAATGTGCATTATTCATCCATATGGCTCATGGCAATAATGAATATAGGAGATCTACTGAGCAGTAAAATGAGTTATATATTTGAAGAGAGAAGTAGCAATATTTTATTGCAAATATAGCAATACCCCTTCTCTGACATTTCCCATGTGTTGGAAAAAGAGTACTTGGGTCTTCATATACATGGAACTCGGCCCAATTGTCATTCTTTTCAAAGCAGTTGTTCTAGGTAATCAGCCAAATTGTTGGACTATTCAGCATATTAACACTATAACATCACTATTATGCAGAACATGCTAATGCCTTTTCTTCTCTTGTCCCCAGGTTTAGTATATGCTTTCTCTAGTTTGACAATTAGGAATAATGCTTAAAACTATGATATAAAGTTTATTTATCAGTTAACATGTTAACATGTTAATATACGTACATGCACACACCGGACCCTCCCGCACATGCCGATCAGTGCAGCCGCCACACTTCAATCCTGTAGCTTCAGATCTACACGTGCATTGGCCAGTGGTTGGGTGACAGATCATGGACAATGACCCATAAGGATTACACTCACATTCCTGACAGGAGCCCCCTGGAATACCTGGATTACCAGTATACCCAGATGCACACCTAAAAATAGAGCATTTAATTTAGTGTATAATATAATAAAACCAGTTATTCAATACAGTAAATAAGAAAAAACAAAAGCAAACTAATTTTTAGGTCAAATGCTTGAAGAAATCCCAACTTAATACAACTCTTCCCCTCTTGCACAGCATAAGCTCCTAAATGTACAGCATTGAAGCAAAACTACAAATATATAGCTATAATTGTGGCCAATGGCAGGTGAAGCACACGGGAAGGGACATTATTGCAAGGAGGGGAAGCACACTGAGGGGGTCATTATCACAAAGAGGTGAAGCACACTGGAAGGGACACTATCACAAGGAGGGGAAGCACACTGAGGAGGTCATTATCACAAAGAGGTGAAGCATACTCAAAAGGAGGGGACGAACACTGGGGAATATTATCATAAGGTGGCACACAGGGCTGAAAAACTAAGGAGGCAAATAGGGGCATTATTACTATAAGGCGGTGACGGGGTACATTATTACTACAGGAAGTTGTAAGAGGGAACAGGGGTGCATTATTATTATAAGAAGACACAGGGGGATATTATTACTGTGTAGCGGCATTGTTACTGTATAGGGCACCAAAAAGGATACCATTATTGTGCAGGACACAGAGAGAGCATTGCTACTGTCTAGGACACTGGTTAGAACACTATATGGTTTGTGTTGAGGTGAAGGAATGCGAGGATAGTGCTGTAAAAGAATAATCCAAAAATGTATGTGCTTTACAATTTGCAGTCATTGATGAAAGAAGTGGTCATGGTGATCTGGGCCAAATTAAAAAGAAAATGCAAAGTGAATGACTGCAGTCAGTGAGAACATCAGCGGTGAGTCACTGAAATCTATCATTATTTGGTCACTGTTTGGTGGTGATATCAGTCTTAGTACAGTAGTTTGAGTTAATGTTCAATAAAGTGGTATTACTACTGTACAGTTTATGCTGGTAAAATGGCGTTATGGACTGGCGGTATTATTTGTCTCCAATATTACAGTAATTATGGTAGTACAGATATTGGTACAGTTGTGTTTGGTAATGATAAGTATGAGGGCATTCTATCACTCTTTGGTGGCATTGGTGTTATTACGCTGTTTTAGCATGGCGGTATTATTTTATTATTTAATGTAATATAACATTATTATTGGTACTATTGGCATTGCAGTAAGCACTGATTTCTGTAGTGTCAGGCAGTATTATATTTGTAATAGAGACCCACATGTGGGGAAGTGGGGGTGCTGCATTGGTCTTTGTACTTCTAAATGCCAAGACTAAATTTCAGTTTGGTCCTGATAAGCAACCACTTCAGCAGGAGGGTAGGGAGAGGGAACCCCAATCAGGAGATGAATATTGGTTTCTTAGATGGGGCCTGCATCAGTCAATCATCTATGGCATCATGTGGACATGTTCTAAATCCCTTGTATCGAATCTTAAACATGATAGCTTAATTGTGCTTGGCTTCTAGTATCTTGGAACCAAGGCTTTTCTTTAGTATGAATATGAATGACTATACTGAGAGATGATATTAAGACAAGAAACCTTCCAGAGGGTTAAATGTGCTGTGGTTTGTATTGAGCTACATACTTAACATCTCCACTTGTGGTTATTGTCTTTAATTGTTTTCCTGTTTACCTTTCACAGTACTGGCCTTCGTATCCCCGAGGACAAGCAGTACATCTGTAATCATTAGTTCCTTGTATGATGCATGTAGGGCTGAAACTAGAAAACAAGTTACAGCATTTATTGATGACATGTGAAATAGAGCAGATCACACTATAATGCATTAATAGAGGAGATAGATTATTAGGTACAAATGCACAGGAAATAAGACGACATCCTGAAATCTATCAAGTCACTGAAAGAATTATTGAAATGGCTTCTCTTCTGTCATTATTGTAGATACACAGGACAATTTAGGATCTTCAAAAATGTTATTTAACCATTACGGCACTAATCGGGTTCAAAAAGTATAGCAATGATGTGATATTTTTCCCACTCTGTTATTTTATTGCTTTCTTAAGGGAAAGTTGAACATAGAAAATTACTCAAAAATATGCCCCAATTAAAACCGAGAAATATGGACACCAGCAAACAATTATTGCCAGGGTTGTTAAATCCTGCCCACAGGGTCAGCCCACCCCTTCAGTCATTCCCCACCTGAAAATGGAAACAAAATCTGCAGGATTTCAATAGGACAGTTTTGCTTTAGGAATAGAGATAAACAAATTGATTTGTAACAAATCAAATTCTAGTGAATTTCTATTAAAATTTTGATTTACTAGAATCTGAATATTGCATTCTTATTCACATGAATTTGAGCAGAAGAAGTGACCAACTGGCTGAAATTTTGCTGCAGAAGAGTAAAAATATATTTACTTCTCCTCACCCACCCCATACCAGTCTCCAGCCACTGATCCTTCGATATAATCATTTGTCTTCTGCTTTCTAACTACTATTTTTTTCTATTTCTTGGCCTCTGACAATGTGGTTCTTCACTAGCTCCCAGAACATCACATGGGGCGTAATGTACATTATTAACGTCAATAGTTTGCATTATGTCTCAAGTGAAGATCAATGGCATGTGTAACCCCAAGTAATAGCACGGGGCCTAGCGAAGAATCACTGCTGGAAGCCCAGTAACAGAAAAATAAATAAGACAGAGAACAGAAAGAAGACAGAGGGCCAAACAGAAGACCAGCATTAGTGGGAGAGGTATGGGAAGAGCTGAAGAGGCTTGCGTATATATTTTTTGTACCCTTTAATGGGAGATTCAATTCGCACCAAATTAATTTGATGAGAATCAAAGTCCCTATCCAAATCCGAGTGAATCTGCTTGATTTCAATGCAAGGAGATTCGTTCATCCATTGGAAAAATTGGAATTTATGAATTCTCATTTCAAAATTGCATTAAAAGCACCAGTCTAATATTGTGTAACTCTCTTTTGTAGCACAAAAGCAGAATTGAAACTTTGAGGATTGAACTCCACAAGACCTCTGAAAAGTTTCAGCAATTTGTGCTACAGTAATTCTTCTTTGATGTAGTCTTTGCGCCTCACACCTTTGATAGTTATGTTCCTCTTGCCAATCAACTGTTATTAGCTCTGACAAAGGCCAGATTTCAACCCTAAATGGAGATGTATAGCACAGCGTAGCAGTCACTGTGCAGAACTGCTACTGGGGATAAAAGCAGTGGTCAGTGGGGTGCTAAGTGTCAGACCTCCCCCCATCTGATATCAATAACCAATCCTAAAGATGGGTCCTTAATATTAAATTCCAGTACAACTCCTATAACCACTTTTAGTAGGTACTAACGACTACACACCAGGAATACCTTATATGATGACCTAACCTCTTCTTTAGATGCTTTGAATCATTGGCCTTGCTATCACAATTAAGCCCATGGCAGAAACATTTAGATCTATTTTCCTATTTTTTAAACTAAAAGGAAATATGTCAGCAGGCTTTTGCTATCTCATCTGAGAGCAGCCTGATGTAGGCAAAGAGAAGCTGATTAAAGCGATGTAGCACTTAGATTACTGGGTGCAGCAGTTGTGACACAATTGAGTTCTTAGATGTAGCATGTAGCAGCTCAGAAAGATAACCCTGCCAATACCAGGCTGTCTATATACATTGTCTATTCACAATGAGCTGCTTATCGGAGGAGGCATCGTGTTCAGACCAGGGCTCATGTGAGCTGTAGTCCAGGTAGTGATAATCTTCTGGTGATAAAACATTCATTGTATGGAAACACCACACAGCCTAGTAAGTGACATATTCCTAAAATCAGTGTCTCGGTCACTATCTCTTGCTGTCCTCAGATTACATAACAAAAACCTGCTGACAGATTCCCTTTAAGTTATAGCTGATGGATATATAATGTAGGGTTTATTCTGCAGTATTCCAACTATATTGAAAAGCGTTATTGACTATGCGTTTATACCATGTGCTATATACTTTCTCTATAACAGTAGTCAATGCCGGATACATTATAAGCAATTTCAAAGAAATACTGTTACAAATTTCTGGAGCAAAATATTTTATTCACTTTTCAATTGTTCATCGAAATGAAATTACTTAATGTTCCTGAATGTATCCTAGATATAAAAGGATGTCAAAGTAGTTTACTGCTTTTGCAACTAAATATGTTATCATAGAGCATTCTCTTTAGTCCAACTTTCCAGTAATTGTGGATTGTGAAATTCATCATCCTTATGTTACTTTACACTGCATGATTATGGGGACAAAAGTATTCCTAAGAATGCTTGCTTCCCCATAATTGTGCAGTGGAAACAGGCTGCTGGTCACCCCGTGAATGAGCTACTGCTCGCTAAGTGGGTGAAATGATCTTTAGGCTAGTGTAACGGGTCTGGGAGGCGGAACCTCTGAGCTACTATACAAGGGAGCGGTCCTTGTAAGGGAGTGGGTGGCGACCAGGCAGGCAGTCACAGCAGGTGACCGGGACAGTCTCTGGAAGAACGGGCAGGAGGTCACGGCAAGTGACCGGGGCAGTCTCTGGATGAACGGGCAGATGGTCACGGCAAGTGACCGGGGCAGTCTCTGGATGAACGGGCAGATGGTCACGGCAAGTGACCGGGGCAGTCTCTGGGTAAAGGGTTGGTACGACCTGTGGCGGCTGATGGTAGACGTGAGCTCCCAGGTGAGCAGGCGAGAGTCTCTGGATAACCGGGTGGTCACAGCATGTGACGGCGGAGCCTCCAGGAAGACCAACAGACAGGCGGCAGATGAGCGCTCCCAGGTGAGCGGGCAGAAGTCTCTGGACAGGCGGGTGGTCACAGCACGTGACGGCAGAGCCTCCAGGTAGGCTAGCAGACAGGCAGCAGATGAGCGCTCCCAGGTGAGCGGGCAAGCTGGTCCATAGACAGACTGACAGGAGTTGGAAGGCAGACCGTCGGACCTCAGGCAAGCAGGCAGGTAGCTGATGTGCGCTCCCAGGTGAGCGGGCAAGCTGGTCCTTAGACAGACTGACAGGAGTTGTAAGGCAGACCGTCGGACCTCAGGCTAGCAGGCAGGTAGCAGAATATCAGGCAGGAATAAGACAGCAAGCTGGCAGGAATCTGGCAGGTAACTGGCAACGGGACCTGAGGGCTGAAGCAGAGTAGTGAACAGTGCAACAACATTGCTCGGGCACCTCCATTTTGGAGGAGGTGCCTTATATATGGTGAAGTCCTCCGGCCATTGGCCGGGGACTCCTTAGGACGGCGCGCGCGGCCCCTTTAAGAGGGAGGGAGAGCGCGCGCGCCCTAAGCACAGTGGCCGGGAAGGAGCGCGCGCTGCCAGCAGAGCGGGAGGAGGACGCCGGGCACGGAGCAGAGAGGTGAGGGGAACAGCGTCCCTGCCTAGCAGAGGGCAGGGACGCCGGCGCTACAGTACCCCCCCTTTAGGCCCCCCCTTTTTTAGGCCAGACAGAAATTTAGCAAGGATAAGAGGGGCATGGATGTTCTCCCGGGGCTCCCACGTTCTCTCCTCAGGACCAAACCCCTTCCAATCTACTAGAAAAAAGGTCTTTCCTCTTACCCTTTTGGTGGCAAGAATGTTCTCTACCTCAAACTCGTCCTCAGCAGAAACCGGAGCAGGAGGCGTACCTGTAGACTTGGAAAAAGAGTTAAGTACCACAGGTTTGAGGAGAGATACATGGAAGGAGTTAGGGATCCATAAGTTGGCCGGGAGTTTCAATTTATAGGCCACCGGGTTGATCTGACTGATGACCTCCAGAGGACCGATGAACCGAGGCCCTAACTTGTAAGAAGGTATCTTGAGTCGGACATATTTAGATGAGAGCCAGACTTTATCTCCAGGACGAAATTGTGGAGGATCCAGGCGTTTTTTGTCAGCGTGTCTTTTCATCCGTTCGGACGACTGAAGGAGTGCGGATCGGGTACTCTCCCAAATGGAGGAAAATTTGCTAACGAGAGATTCCGGAGCCGGATTGTCCACAGAGGTGGAGACAGGAAAAGGAATCCGAGGATGCTGACCGAAGACTACAAAAAATGGGGATTTGGAGGAGGATTCGCTCTCGTGATTGTTATAAGAGAACTCGGCCCATGGTAGGAGATCCACCCAGTCTGAATGATGGGCATTAACGAAGTGCCGGAGGTAACTGGTCAGGTTCTGATTGATCCGCTCCACTTGACCATTGGACTGTGGGTGGTAAGCGGAAGAGAAGTCCAGGGTGACGTCTAGCAGTTTACAAGTGGCTCTACAGAAGCGTGAGGTGAACTGTACCCCACGATCCGACACGATGTGGAGGGGCAGGCCATGAAGACGAAAGATGTGACGAATAAAGTCTTTAGCTAGCTCGGGTGCAGACGGGAGGCCTGGCAGGGGAACGAAATGAGCCATCTTGGAGAAGCGGTCAGCGACCACCCAAATGACCGTACAACCGGCAGAGACTGGGAGGTCAGTTATAAAGTCCATTGCTATATGCTGCCAGGGGGCAGCAGGTACAGAAAGCGGAAGGAGGCGACCGGCTGGCAGATGTCTCGGAACCTTGTTGCGGGCGCAGGACACACAGGCAGAAACAAAGTCTATTACGTCCTTGTGCAGGGTAGGCCACCAGTAGTGCCGGGTAATAAGCTGTAGGGTCTTTTTCTGACCGGCATGGCCAGCCAGTTTAGACGAGTGACCCCAGTGAAGGATCTTCTCCCGATCAGGTACTGATACGAACGTCTTTCCGGGAGGGAGACGATTTAGACTCACGGGAGCCACCTGCATTACTCTGGCGGGATCGATGATGTGTTTCGGATCTTCCTCGAGATCAGACACCAGAAAGGATCGAGACAAGGCGTCCGCCTTGACGTTTTTGTCAGCCGGGCGAAAATGAAGAACAAAATCAAAGCGAGCAAAAAACAAGGACCACCGGGCTTGGCGCGGGTTAAGTCTCTGGGCATGCTGGAGGTAAGCCAAGTTCTTGTGGTCAGTGTAAATTATTACCGGGTGAAGAGCCCCCTCGAGCAGGTAACGCCACTCCTCCAATGCCAGTTTGATGGCCAATAACTCTCGGTCTCCTATGGAATAATTGCGCTCTGAGGAGGAGAAGAGTTTAGAGAAGAAGCCGCAAGTTACCATCCTCCCGGAAGATGATTTTTGAGTAAGTACCGCTCCGGCTCCAGAGGAGGAGGCGTCAACTTCCAGGAAGAACTGCTTGTTGCCGTCCGGGCGATGCAGCACCGGGGCGGAAGAGAAGGCCTGTTTTAAGGAAAGAAAGGCCTCCTCTGCTTCGGGCGGCCACTCTTTGGGATTAGTACCCTTACGGGTGAGCGCGGAAATTGGGGCAGTCCGGGAAGAGAAGTGTGGTATGAAGAGGCGGTAGTAGTTGGCGAAGCCCAGGAACCGCTGAATGGCCTTCAACCCCTCCGGTCGAGGCCATTTCTCGATGGCAGACAGTTTCTCTGGATCCATTCGTAGGCCGGTCTGAGAAATAATGTAGCCCAAAAACGGAAGCGAGGTCTGCTCAAAGAGGCACTTCTCGTATTTAGCGAAGAGGTGATTCTGCCTGAGCCTGAGCAGGACCTGACGAACGTCCCTCCGGTGAGCCTGGAGATCCGGAGAGAAGATCAAGATGTCGTCCAGGTACACCACTACGCAGGAGTAGAGAAGGTCCCGGAAGATGTCATTGACCAACTCTTGAAAGACGGCAGGAGCGTTACAGAGACCAAAGGGCATTACCAGAAATTCATTGTGGCCGTCCCGGGTGTTGAATGCCGTCTTCCATTCATCCCCCTGACGGATACGAACCAGGTTGTACGCCCCACGGAGGTCCAGTTTGGTGAAGATTCTAGCCCCCCTCAGACGATCAAATAACTCCGGAATGAGCGGAAGGGGGTACTTATTCTTCACCGTGATCTGGTTAAGGCCTCTATAGTCTATACAGGGACGGAGAGAGCCATCCTTCTTTTTGACGAAAAAGAAGCCTGCTCCTGCCGGGGAGGTTAATTTTCCCGATGAATCCCCTGGCCAGATTCTCCTCAATATATTCGGACATCGACCGGGTCTCAGCAGCGGATAATGGATAAATACGCCCACGGGGAGGAGTAGTACCGGGTAACAGGTCGATAGGGCAGTCGTATGGTCTATGAGGGAGTAGTGTCTCTGCCTCCTTTATATTAAAGACATCAGCATAAGACCAATAAGGAATCGGAAGTCCAGGTAGATTAGCTGGGGTAGGAGAAGGACGGACGGGATGGACGGGAACCAGACAGGTCTTATGGCAGTCCTGTCCCCAGCAAAGGACCTCTCCGGTCTGCCAGTCAAGCACGGGTGCATGTCTCTGGAGCCAAGGTAGACCTAGCAAGAGGGCGTGAGAGAGTCCAGGCAGAACATGAAAGGAGATACTCTCAAAATGCAGCATTCCCACCTGCAGAGTAATGGATTCGGTGATGAGTTGGATGGGGCGTGGTAAGAGACCCCCATCCACGGCAGCAACAGACAAGGGTACAGCCAGAGGTTTGGTGGGGATGCGGTATTTCTCTACCAGGGACTGTGAAATAAGATTCCCGGCTGCTCCAGAGTCAAGTTGGGCTAGTTCGAAATAACGGTTCTCCCCGCAGACGATTGAGACTGACAGCAGCAGAGATGGAGAGGATTTATTCTTGTCTAGGTCGACCTCTCTGAGCGAACCTAGACACAGGCGTTTCCCGACCTCTCCGGGCAGGCACGGATCCGGTGCTCCTTACTGCCACAGTAGAAGCAGCTCCCCTCGGCACGGCGTAAGTCCTGACGGGTTTTGACCATCTTGGTCTGGTCGACCTGCATAGGCTCAGGAGAGTGTACCTGGGGAGAGACGGAGGGAGTGACGGGTTTCTGAAAAGTAGGAGCTAGACGTGGAAACCTCCTCTCACGGGTGACCTCTTTGGCACGCTCCTGGAACCGTAGGTCAATCCGGGTGGCAAGAGTTATTAGGTCATCGAGAGTGGTAGGAATGTCCCGACCGGCAAGTTCATCTTTAATACGGCCGGACAGACCCTCCCAGAAGACGGATACCAGAGCGTCGTTATCCCAGGCCAGCTCCGAGGCAAGGGTACGGAACCGTATGGCATATTGGCCCACGGTGAGACTTCCCTGACGGAGGCGTAGCAGTGATGATGCGGATGAGGTCTTCCGTCCGGGTTCGTCGAAGACTTTCCGGAAAGCCGTGAGAAAGGCAGGCAAGTCGGACACCAGGGGGTCTCCTCTCTCCCATAGAGGATTTAGCCAGGCCAGGGCCTCCCCGGTGAGATGGGACATGATGAAGGCAATTTTGGCCCGGTCGGAGTTAAACTGGTGGGACAATAGTTCAAAGTGCAGGGTGCACTGATTTATGAAGCCCCGAGCCTGGGCGGAGTCGCCTCCGAAGCGAGGAGGTGCAGAAAGCCGGGGTCCGGGGTAGGATACCATGGTATTAGTGGGCAGCGGAGCTGCCGGATTGCGAGTCATGGCACTGGCGGAGGTTGCTGGCGGAGCAGTCAGAGTGTCCAGGCAAGAATTGACATTCCGCAGGTGACCCAGGATGGACTCCTGTTGGGACCTCTGACGGGACAGTTCATGACACAGGTCCGAGAGCGAGGGAGCTTGGGTGCCACCGGGTTCCATGGCCCGAGCAAACTGTAACGGGTCTGGGAGGCGGAACCTCTGAGCTACTATACAAGGGGGCGGTCCTTGTAAGGGAGCGGGTGGCGACCAGGCAGGCAGTCACAGCAGGTGACCGGGACAGTCTCTGGAAGAACGGGCAGGAGGTCACGGCAAGTGACCGGGGCAGTCTCTGGATGAACGGGCAGATGGTCACGGCAAGTGACCGGGGCAGTCTCTGGATGAACGGGCAGATGGTCACGGCAAGTGACCGGGGCAGTCTCTGGGTAAAGGGTTGGTACGACCTGTGGCGGCTGATGGTAGACGTGAGCTCCCAGGTGAGCAGGCGAGAGTCTCTGGATAACCGGGTGGTCACAGCATGTGACGGCGGAGCCTCCAGGAAGACCAACAGACAGGCGGCAGATGAGCGCTCCCAGGTGAGCGGGCAGAAGTCTCTGGACAGGCGGGTGGTCACAGCACGTGACGGCAGAGCCTCCAGGTAGGCTAGCAGACAGGCAGCAGATGAGCGCTCCCAGGTGAGCGGGCAGGAGTCACTGGACAGGCAGGTGGTCACAGCACGTGACGGCGGAGCCTCCAGGTAGGCTAGCAGGCAGGTAGCAGATGTGCGCTCCCAGGTGAGCGGGCAAGCTGGTCCATAGACAGACTGACAGGAGTTGGAAGGCAGACCGTCGGATCTCAGGCAAGCAGGCAGGTAGCTGATGTGCGCTCCCAGGTGAGCGGGCAAGCTGGTCCTTAGACAGACTGACAGGAGTTGTAAGGCAGACCGTCGGACCTCAGGCTAGCAGGCAGGTAGCAGAATATCAGGCAGGAATAAGACAGCAAGCTGGCAGGAATCTGGCAGGTATCTGGCAGGTAACTGGCAACGGGACCTGAGGGCTGAAGCAGAGTAGTGAACAGTGCAACAACATTGCTCGGGCACCTCCATTTTGGAGGAGGTGCCTTATATATGGTGAAGTCCTCCGGCCATTGGCCGGGGACTCCTTAGGACGGCGCGCGTGGCCCCTTTAAGAGGGAGGGAGAGCGCGCGCGCGCGCCCTAAGCACAGTGGCCGGGAAGGAGCGCGCGCTGCCAGCAGAGCGGGAGGAGGACGCTGGGCACGGAGCAGAGAGGTGAGGGGAACAGCGTCCCTGCCTAGCAGAGGGCAGGGACGCCGGCGATACAGCTAGCTTAAAAGACCATTTTTTGGCAGCACATTGTTTGCTCTTTTATGTTTGTTCTATTATGGCTGTAGTCACCCCCTTCCCTCCTATTGGGCCTCTGTGTAGCTGCATATGTCATGATAATGATATAAGCGCAACAAGCTACAAAGTACTATAGACACTTTTTAGGCTATAGAAATTATTGCCGCAATTCTATATGTACTGTATCAATGTAGATCTAAAATTGTTTAAGGACATTTTTGCCCTGAGAAACGAATTAAGGCTGCGTGCACACGATGCGTTTTTCATGCGTTTATGCTGCGGAATTTCCGCAGCGGAAATGCATCAAAAACACATGGTAATCCGCACCCCATGGTCCCCAATGGCATTCCACAATGTCAATGCACATGCTGCGGATTTTTCCGCAGTGTTTCTGCAGCACAAATAAATCCGCTGCATGTTCATTAATTTTGCGGAAGCGCAGCGGAAGCGCTGCCATTGACTTGCATTGAGATGCATAATATCCGTGTCTGTACATTTGTACAAGCAGCTTCTATGCGTCTCTATGTGCGGATGGTACCTAGTTCTGGAGGAGAGGAGAATCTCATCCAGACCTGAGTACCATTGTACCTGTGAAAAAAGAATAAAATAAAAAATAAAGTTATATTCACCTGTCCGGCAGCTTCTCTCTGCTTGCCGGCAGCGCTTCTCCTTCCAGGACCTGAGATGACGTCGCGGTCAAGTGACCGCAGGCTGTCTCGCGAGATGCCGGCAACCCGGAAGAAGCCAGGACGAGCGCGACAGCACACGTGGCGGCATCGGAGGTAAGTATAGCTTTTATTTTTTGATTTTTACGGTCACACTGTATAAATCCATGCTGTTTGCATGGATTTATATAGTGTGACCTAGTTGTCAAGCACTTTCCAAGTGATGCTATCGCCTGGAAAGTTCTTGTCAGTCCGCATGCGGAAACACATGTATTCTGCAGGAATCTGCATGCGTTTTTTCTGCCAGGGTGATGCAGAAATGCTGCAGAAATTTTCTGCTTCATTTCTGCATCGTGGGCACATAGCCTAACCCCTTCATGACATTTGGCGTAAGTTTACGTCATGGTCGGGAAAGGGTTCCCGCAAAATTATGTAAATTTACGTCATGGCAATCATGTGGGCACAGGAGCTGCCGACTGCCGCCCGTAGATCGGCTTAATTTATAGTCGAGACCAAATGGTCACTGCCATGAGCGGTCTCTGTACTGTTCCAGGCCACTTAATCCCCTAAATGCCGTGATTGAGAGTGATTGCAGCATTTGGAACTCAGGGAGAGGGAGGGGGCTACCTCTCCTTTCAGTTCGGTGCCTCGCGGCATCATCACAAAGGCCCGATCATTACCATGGCAACTTGAGGGGTCGTTATGAAGACCTCTGAGTCAATCAGCTTTGGCAAGTGTGTTAGACCATTCTGAGAGCATGTTCTAAGAGGCTTCTGTCCATGCAGCACTGACAGAAAAAAAGTAAAAATTGTAAAAATGTTGTAAAAATTTTATTTAAAAAAAAAAAATCTATATATATATATATAAAACAAAAATCATAAAATAAACAAAAAAAATAAAAAAAATATTAAACCAATAAAAAGGTATATTTATATAAAAAAATAATAAAAAAATACACATATTTGGTATTGCCACTTCCGGAACGACCCAATCTTTAAAACTGTAACACTATTTAACCCCTTCAGTGAACCCAGTAAAAAAAAAATTATAAAAAAATTGTCAAAAAAATAATGTTTTTTCATCATCCCGCAAACAAAAAGTAAAATTAAATGTGATTACAAAGACAAATGTAAATAAAAATGGTACAGATGAAACCAACATCTTGTTCTGCAAAAAAAAAACTGCCACACAGCTCCGTCAGCAGCGAATTAAAAAAGTTACAGCATTCAGAATATACCGATTCAAAAGCAATTCCTTTTCCTATAAAATAGTTTTTATTGTGTAAAAGAGCCTAAGCATAAAAAATTATACAAATGTGGTATCTTTGTAATCTTACTGACCCGAAAAATAAAGCTGCCTTATTAATTTTACCATAAGGTCAATATCATAAAAAAATTCCTGAATTGTTGTTTTCTGCTTATTCTGCCTTCCAAAAATCGGAATAGAAAGAGATGAAAAAATGTTATGTGTTCAAAAATGGTACCAATAAAAATGTCAACTCGTCCCGCATAAAACAAGTCCTGTCGTGACTCTGTCAGCAGAAATATAGAAAAATTGTAACTCTCAAAATACTGTATGGCGATGCAAAAACTTTATTTTGCCAAAAAGCGTCTTTTAGTGTGTGACAGCTGCCAAACATAAAAACCCGATATAAATCTGGTATCGCTGTAATTGCACCGACCCGAAAGAATAAAGTC
Organism: Phyllobates terribilis; assembly: GCF_046119375.1. Classification (NCBI taxonomy): domain Eukaryota; kingdom Metazoa; phylum Chordata; class Amphibia; order Anura; family Dendrobatidae; genus Phyllobates; species Phyllobates terribilis. The sequence goes on along the minus strand of NW_027362763.1, from coordinate 515,999,746 downwards.
ATCTAACCACTAATACCTTATGAGGAATAGTGTAAAAAATAAATACAACCAATTCTTCAGCTGTTGTTGATTTGTTCATTCTGTCTCCCAAAGATTGCAGTAAGGCTCATCTCACATTTATCCTGCGATCTACACTGAGTGCTTACACTGGGGTTTCCGTGTAAATCTCTGAAATATGTGATTCAGATGGAATCCCCTGTGGAAGATTCCCTATAATGAGGCAGATGGAGATACTGTGGACTCTGTTAGGTTTATGATCCGGCGGTGTCCTTCTTTGAAAGCGTGCATAAAAGTGAGGTTGGGCCACAGTTTTGTGCACCTCCGAAAAGAAGGGAACCACTGAACATAGGCCAGATGGAGTAAATAGTAACTTTGAGGCCTCATTATAGTAAATGGATACCTTGGGGTTTCATCTGAATCACGTCTCTCAGAGATTTAGATGGAAACCCCAATGTAAGTTCTCAGCATAAAGAGCAGGATAAATGTGATCCAAAATGTTATGTAAAATGTTCCCAATAAAAGCTTCAACTCAATCAACAAAAAAAACAAGTCCACACTCAGATTCGTCATCTGTCAATGAAAATATGGGAGGCTTCCAAATTACTGGTAGCACAAAGGCTCTGAAAAAGCGCGAAGGCTTCTTGCCCCTCAAAAGAAATCCAACTAATTATGTACTCCCAATTTCAAATGCCCCTCTCCATTTTGAGCCCCACATTGTGCCTAAACCACATTTAGCATCCACATACAGTTATATTAAAAAGTTTGGGCACCCGTATTAATCTAAAGCTTAATGTTTTATAAAAATTGGTGTTTTTGCAACAGCTATTTCAGTTTGATATATGTAATAACTGTGGGACACAGTAATGTTTCTGCCTTGAAATGAGATTTATTGTACTAACAGAAAATGTGCAATCTGCATTCAAACAAAATTTGCATAACAAACTGTGAGGTCGATTTTTTTCTTATTAGCCTTTATAAAATTTAAATTTTAGGGCTAAAATAATATTTTAGTGATAAAAATGTAGTAATTCTTCCATCCCCATCCAATGGCATAAAATTATGTGAGGCACATGTGATGTTACTGCACCCCTAGATGAATTCACTGGGGGATGTAGTTTGTAAAATGGTGTCAGTTATTGAGGGGTTCTGCTGTTCTGGCACCTCAAGGGCTCTACCAATGTGGCATGGCACCCTCAAACCATTCTTGCAAAATCTGAATTTCCATACGGCGCTCCTTCCATACTGAGCTTTGCACTGTGCCTCAAAAGTAGATTTTGACCATATATGGTGTATTGGCATACTAAGGAGAAATTGCATAACTACAGTGTCCATTTTAGGACATGATCAGGTAGCAAAATCAAACATCAGAATGATGTCAGTTTGAGGCTAAATACCCTGTCTGATAAGTGATCCTGACAAGTGACTTTGATAAGTGACTTTTACAACTGTAATAACAATAAAAAAGTCACTGTTTGCTGATGGGACTTGAACCCAAAATTCTGCATCCAGAAGCCAGTGCACTAACCACTGAGCTATAAACTCAGCTGATGAAACCTAGGAGTTCTGTTTAGTTATGTGATTTTCAGTGCAAACCTGTCTGAAACTGATTGGAACTTTCAGAAATACCTCCTCCAAGCCAAATTCAAATGATGTTTGATTTTGATGTGTGAGTCTGATGTGTGACTTTCTTCAAACAGAACCAAATAGAACTCATAGGTTTCATCAACTGAGTTTATAGCTCAGTGGTTAGTGCACTGGCTTCTGGATGCAGAATTTTTGGTTCAAGTCCCATCTGCAAACTGTGATTTTTTTTTTATTATTATTATTACAGTTGTAAAAGTCACTTGTCAGGATCACTTGTCAGAGTCACTTGTCAGGATCACCTGTCAGACAGGGTATTTAGCCTCAAACTGACATCATTCTGATGTTTGATTTTGATATCTGATCATGTTCTAAAATGGACACTGTACATAACAAATTGTATCATTCATTTTATCCTATTATCCTTTTTAACCCCTTTAGAGCCCATGCCGTATTAGTACGCACATTTGCGTACCCACAGTTCAGTGAGGGCTGCTGCGCTGAGCCCTCACTGAACGGAGCACCTGTCAGCTGATTCTTACAGCTGACATGTGCCCGCAACAGCCGCGGGTGTAATCGCGATCCACCCGCGGCTGTTAACATATTAAATGCCGCTGTCAATCTCCGACAGCGACATTTAACGCACGCTTCCGGGTTGAACGTCATAAGCCCCGCCCACCGGCGACCCCGTCACGTGATCGCGGGTCGCCGATGGGCGTGCATGACAACCCAGGGTCTGCAGCAGACGCCTGTGGTTGTCATGATCTCGTCGCTATGAGCGCCACCTAGTGGTCGGCGCTCATAGCACAGGACCATTTCTGCTATATGCAGGGGATCTGCTCGTCCCCTGTATGTAGCAGAGATGATCAGACAACAGCTGCTTCTAGTCTCCTATGGAGACTATTGAAGCATGCAGTAAGTGAAAAAAAAATGTTTTTAAAAATATAAAAAAAATAAAAAAAATATAAAAGTTTAAATCACCCCCCTTTTGCCCCATTCAAAATAAAATCTAAAAAAAAAAACCCCACATACACATATTTGGTATCGCCGCGTTCAGAATCGCCCCATCTATCAATATAAAAAAAGAATTAATCCGATCGGTAAACGGTGTAACGATAAAAAAATTCTAAACGCCAGAATTACGTTTTTTGGTCGCCGCAAAATTGCAATAAAATGCAATAACGGGCGATCAAAACATCAGATCTACCCCAAATGTTATCAATAAAAACATCAGCCTGGTGCACAAAAAATAAGCCCTCACCCAGCCCCAGATCCCGAAAACTGGAGACGCTACAGGTCTCGGAACATGGCGCTATTTTTTTTTAGTTTTTTTTACCAAATTTTGGAATTTTTTTTCACCACTTAAATATAAAATAACCTATACATGTTTGGTGTCTACGAACTCGTAATGACCTGAAAAATAAGAATGGAAAGTCAGTTTTAGCATTCAGTGAACGTGGTAAAAAAAAACAAAAAAAACAACCGTGGTATTGCACTTTTTTTGCAATTTTACCGCACTTGGAATTTTTTTCCCGTTTTCCCGTACATGATATGGTAAAACTAGTAAGGGCGTTGAAAAGTACAACTTGTCCCGCAAAAAATAAGCCCTTACACGGCCATATTGTCCAAAAAATAAAGACGCTATGGCTCTGGGAACAAGGGGAGCAAAAAACGAAAAAGCAAAAACGACAAAACCCAAGGTTGCGAAGGGTTTAAAATTAAAAACTTGGGGATAAAGCTACATTTTAGTGGAAAAAATGGTAATTTTCCATTTACTCAGCATAATGTTATAAAATTCTGTGAATCACCTGAAGGTTAAAAATGCTCACTAGATGAATTCCTCGAGAGGTGTAGATTCCACAATGGGTGGGGGTTCTGTTATTTTGGCATTTCAGGGACTTTTCAAATTTGACATTCCATCCACAATCTATGCCAGCCAAAACTGAGCACCAGAACTCAGTTGGCACTCCTTCCCTTTCGAGCCCTGCTGTATGCCCAAACATTTGTTTCCTACTCCATGTGGGGTATTCATATACTCTTGAGAAATTGCACAACAAACTGTACAGTACACTATCTCCTGTTGCACTTGTAAAAATGAAACATTTGTGGCATAATCAACATTTGCTGGAAAAATATATTTTTTCATTTTCATGGCTCAATGTTAGAAAATTCTGTGAAGTACCTGTGGGTTCAAGTTGCTCACCGCACACCTAGATCAGTTCCTTGAGGGGTGTAGTTTCCAAAATGGGGTCACTTGTGGGGGTTTCTGCTGTTTAAGCACATCATGGGCTTTGCATATGCGACACGGCATCCACTATTTATTTAAGCTATTTTTGCACTCCAAAAGTCAAATGGTGATCCTTCCTTTCTGAGCCCTGCCATGCACTCTAACAGTAGTTTTCCACTACATACGGGGTATCGACGTACTTAGGAGAAATTGCACAACAAATTGTTTTGTCAATGTTCCCCTGTTACCCTAGTGAAAATTAAAAAATTGGCGGAAAACCAACATTTTGCAGGAAAAATGTATTTTTTCAATTTCACGACTCAGCAAAATAAATTTTTCTGAAGCACCTGTGGGATCAAGATGTTCACCACTCCTCAAGATAAGTTCCTTGAGGGGTTTCATTTTAAAAAACAGGGTCACTTGTGGGTGATTCCACTGTTTACGTATATCATACGTTCTTCAAACATGACAAGGCATCCGCTATTGATTCCTGCAAATTTTGCATTGCAAAAGTCTACTTCTTCCCTGCTGTGCCCCCGAACAGTAGTTTTCCATCAAGTATGGGGTATCAGCATACTAAAGAGAAATTTTAGAACAAATTAAATGGTCCTTCTTCTTGTGTTACCATTATTTTTTCCTTCCATATTGCTTTAATTCCTGTGAAGCACCTGAAGAGTAAATAAACTTATTGAATGTGGTTTTGATCACTTTGAGGTGTGCAGTTCTTAAAATGGGGTCACTGTTGTGTATTTTCATTTTCTGTCATATAGGCCCCTCAAAGTCCCTTCAATTGTAATGTGGTCCCTAAAAAAATTGGTTTTGGAAATTTTATTGGGAAATTGCTGATCAACTTTTAACCCCCCTAACCAAAAATGATGCTGATGTAAAGTAAACATGTGGTAAGTGTTATTTATTAACTATTTTGTGTGATATAACTATCGTTTTAAAGACATAAAAATTAAAAGTTTAAAATTGGCGAAATGTTCACAATTTTCGCCAAAAGTCTAATATTTTCACAAATAAACGCAAAAAATAGCAGCCTAAATTTATCACTACCATGAAGTACAATGTGTCATGAAAAAAAACAATCTCAGAATCATTGGGATTCATTGAAGCATTCCAGAGTTATTAGTACATAAAATGACACTGGTCAGAATTATAAAATTTGACCTGGTCAGGTAGGTGAAAAGAGGCTCGAGGGTTAAAGAGTTAACATTAATTCAAGTTACAGCTGTCTGTCATCAGCTTAACAGAACTTTCCACAACCATTTTTTATAATACAGTATATCAAATGGAAATATTAAATTGCTTGGCCCATTTCCGCAACTACCATTTATTTAAAGGAGGACAGACTTTTACAGAACTGAATTGTGAATAAAGTGTTGGAATTGTAAAACTTTGCATGAATTGTATGATCTGAGAACATTTGATTTTTTTATATACTGCATGATATTCACAAAACTTTAATTCACTCAACCTTTTTCACTTGCTACAGGATGCTACAAATTACCCTCAGAACTATTACTAAGTGTTGTTCATGAATAGACAGTCTTCTGTTTCAAAGAGTACTGTAAACACCATAAAAACGGTATTGTCTTCTTTTTCATGATAATGTTTTGTCTTAATTGCATTGAAGAAGACTGTAGGTTCTAAGGATTCATTGTTATTTTCAAGTCTATTGTTATGTATATTATCAGAGTTTTTCAGTACATTTAAGTATTCTTTCGGTATTGAAATGTATGGCCTTCTTCTTTTGTATTTGTCGCTGATGCACAGATTTACGTATTCTGCTCTAAACATCTGCTATTTCTAACAATGGCCTTGATACACAAAGATCTGATAAAATAATTTTCTAAGGATTATTAGTAGCAGTTTTCTACAAAAAGCTAACTCTGTACTGTTGTTTATTGTACATAAGAAGCAATTCATGCTCTCCCTTATTTAGTACATTAATGTTAGTTTTCATTATATGTGTGAATATAATGGATGAAATAATAATTAATATGATATATAGCAGTATGAATCCTTTGAATAGCTGTTTAGAAGGTCTCTCTCCCACTCTCTCTCAGGGTGGTGCTAAGAGGTAGGAGAGATGAGAGCATGCCCATTCCGACATTGTGTGTGGATACTTGGCTCTTGCAGTGTCAGTATGGATAAGGTCTCATCTCCCTCTCCTGTCAGCATTGTCCACCAAAGCGGCCGCTGCAGACCGGAGAGAGAGATGAGAGTGACACACACTGACACTCTGCATCCTCTTGGTTCCTGCAGTGTCAGTGGGGACACACACACAAGTAGTGACAAGTAGTGTAATCTGTACTACAGTCATGGCCAAAAGTATTGAGAATGAGACAAATAGTAATTTTTCCTAAGTTTACTGCTTCATTTTTTGTAATGGCAATTTGCATATACTCCTGAATGTCAAAGAGTGATCAGCTTAACAGCAATTACTGTACTTGCAAAGTCAATATTTGCCCAGAAAATGAACTTTAACCCCCAAAACACATTTCAACATCATTACAGTCCTGCCTTAAAAGGAGCAGCTAACATCGTTTTAGTGATTGATCCATTAACACAGGTGTGGGTGTTGATGAGGACAGGGCTGGCGATCAATCAGTCATGATTAAGTAAGAATGACATCACTGGACACTTTAAAAGGAGGCTGGTTCTTGGTATCATTGTTTCTCTTCAGTTAACCATGGTTATCTCTAAAGAAACACGTTCAGCCATCATTGCACTGCACAAAAATGGCCTAACAGGGAAGAGTATCGCAGCTACAAAGATTGCACCTCAGTCAACAATCTATCGCATCATCAAGAACTTCAAGGAGAGAGCTTCCATTGTTGTCAAAAAGGCTGCTGGGCACCCAAGAAAGACCAGCAAGCGCCAGGACCGTATCTTAAAACTGTTTCAGCTGCGGGATCGGACTACCAGCAGTGTCGAGCTTGCTCAGGAATTGCAGCAGGCTGGTGTGAGTGATTCTGCACGCACTGTGAGGCAGAGACTCTTTGAGCAAGGGCTGGTTTCAAGGAGGGCAGCAAAGAAGCCACTTCTCTCCAGAAAAAACATCAGGGACCGACTGATATTCTGCAAAAGGTATAGGGAGTGGACTGCTGAGGACTGGGGCAAAGTCATTTTCTCTGATGAATCCCTTTTTCGATTGTTTGGGACATCTGGAAAACAGCTTATTCGGAGAAGAAGAGGTGAGCGCTACCACCAGTCTTGTCTCATGCCAACTGTAAAGCATCCTGAAACCATTCATGTGTGGGGTTGCTTCTCAGCCAAGGGAATCAGCTCACTCACAGTCTTGCCAAAAAACACAGCCATGAATAAAGAATGGTACCAGAATGTCCTCCAAGAGCAACTTCTCCCAACCGTCCAAGAGCAGTTTGGCGCCCAACAATGCCTTTTCCAGCATGATGGAGCACCTTGCCATAAAGCAAAGGTGATAACTAAATGGCTCATAGAAGAAAAACATAGAGATTTTGGGTCCATGGCCTGGAAACTCCCCAGATCTTAATCCCATTGAGAACTTGTGGTCAATCATCAAGAGACGAGTGGACAAACAAAAACCAACAAATTCTGGCAAAATGCAAGCATTGATTATGCAAGAATGGACTGCTATCAGTCAGGATTTGGTCCAAAAGTTGATTGAGAGCATGCCAGGGAGAATTACAGAGGTCTTGAAGAAGAAGGGGCAACACTGCAAATGTTATGTTCTGCTACCAGAGCTAAGGAAAGAGAGGAGATCTGTCCCTACGATAGAACTCAGCTTAATCCCTACAATGTAACAGGGGACCTGATCCTGCGATCAGACCTGCTAAAGTCCTAAGCTAGTCTGTACGGAGACCTATAGATGTGGGGATGGAATCCCTACAAGTACTAAGGACTGGGAGGAAAATGGGACACCTCCTAACAGAAATAGTAGCAGACAGACGAACAAACAAAATATAAAGAACACAGAGGTCCGTAGACCAAGCAAACTAACAGAGTTAGATACAGAGCACAGGCTAGCTAGAAAGTAGTTATACAATGAAGTCCAGCAAAGCCAGAAGGGCGGAGCAGGATTAAATAGGCCAACAAGGTCATGTGACCAGCAAAGGAAAAAACCTAAGAGCAAGGTTCTAACAGTACCCCCCCTTCTAAGAGGATCCTCCGGATCCCCTAGGACCAGGCTTATCAGGAAATCTCCTGTGAAACGCTCTGATAAGTCTGGACGCGGAAACATCATCCGACCTCACCCAAGAGTTATCCTCGGGTCCAAAACCTTTCCAGGCCACAAGATACTGCAAACTACCTCTATACCGTCTAGAGTTAAGGATGCGAGAAATTTCATATTCCCCGTCCTCCACCACCGGAGGAACAGAGGCAGAGGCGTCACAATCCGATACAACAGCTTTTTTCAACAGAGAGACATGAAATACCGGATTAATTCTCCAGGAGGTAGGAACCTCCAACCTAACAGCAGATTGGTTGACAACCTGAAGCACCTTAAAGGGCCCTACAAACTTGGGACCCAATTTCTTAGAAGGAATCCTCAACCGCAGATTCCTAGAGGACAACCAAACCATGTCACCAACAGCGAACAAAACCTCCTGTCGTTTCCTATCAAAGTAGTCTTTAGATTTTCTGTTGGCCTCCTGAAGATTACCACGCACATCCGTCCAAACTCTCTCCAAATCACCGGAAAAATTCTCCTCCTCAGGCACGGCAGATCCCAACTTGGAGAACGACCCAAACGACGGATGTCTCCCAGAACAACAAAAAAAAGGCGAACAACCAGCAGAAGAAGATGTATGATTGTTCAGAGCAAATTCAGCAAGTGGCAGAAACTCAGACCACCCCTCTTGATTGTCTGCCGCAAAACAACGCAAGAACTGCTCAACATCCTGGTTTTTCCTTTCTGTCTGGCCATTAGATTCAGGATGATATCCGGACGAGAACGACAAATGAACTCCCAACCTGTCACAAAAGGCACGCCAAAAATGAGCCACGAACTGAGGACCCCTATCAGAAACAATGTCAGTAGGAACGCCATGAAGTCTGACAATTTCCTTGACAAAGGCCTTAGCAGAGTTTTAGCGCAGGGCAGTTTGATGAAGGGAACCAAGTGACACATCTTGCTAAAACGGTCCACGACCACCCAGATGACAGTAAAACCCTCAGAGGGGGGAAGGTCAGTTATAAAGTCCATAGCCAAATGTGTCCAAGGAGCACTGGGAACCTCCAAAGTACAAAGCAACCCCGCAGCAGGAGTATGTGAGGACTTAGATCTAGCACATATAGTACATTGACGCACCCACTTAATGACTTCCTTCTGCCATCCAGGCCACCAAAAACTGCGACCCACCAGTCTCTTGGTCTCAGAGATTCCGGGATGACCTGCCAACCGAGATTCGTGACACTCAACAAACAAATCTCTCCTAAAGGTCCCAGGCACAAACAACCTCCCATGAGGAGTGTTAGATGGGGCATTCTCCTGTGCTTTAAGAATCTCATCTTCCAAAACGGAGTCCAAAGCAGCTATCACAACACCTTCTTGTAAAATGTTCTCCTCTTTCTCAGCACCGACTATGGGAGAAAAACTGTGAGACAAGGCATCCGCCTTAACATTCTTAGTACCAGGGATGTAAGTAACGGAGAAATTAAACCGCGAGAAAAACAGTGCCCACCTAGCCTGACGGGCATTCAGGCGCTTGGCAGCATCAAGATATATCAGATTTTTATGATCCGTAAGAACCTGAATGGGAAATTCCGCACCTTCCAAGAAGTGGCGCCAGTGTTCAAATGCGAGTTTAATAGCCAATAATTCCCGATTACCAATATCGTAATTCAGTTCAGTCTCCGAAAATTTTTTTGAAAAAAAGGCACAGGGATGTAATCCATCCCCGTTATCCTGAGACAATACTATGCCAACCCCCATAGAGGAAGCATCAACCTCAACCAAAAATGGCTTAGTCACATCAGGCTGCATAAGGATGGGAGCAGAGGTGAACCTCTCCTTGAGATACACAAAAGCTTCAATGGCCTCAGAAGACCACTGAACCGCATCAGCACCTTTCCTGGTGAGATCGGTCAGAGGTTTGACAATACTAGAAAAATTTTTTATGAATTTTCTGTAATAATTGGCGAAACCTAAAAACCTCTGTATCGATTTCAAACCAATAGGCCTAGGCCATTCCTGTACAGCTTGAACTTTAACCGGGTCCATCTCAAAACCTTCGCTGGAGATAATGTAACCCAAAAAACTAATTCTCTGTACAGCGAACTCACATTTCTCCAGCTTAGCAAAAAGCGAATTGTCCATTAATAACTGTAATACCTTACGTACGCTCCGCCAATGAGACTCCAGATCCGGCGAATAAATCAAAATGTCATCCAAATACACAACCACATTTTTGCCGATCAAAGGTCTAAGGATTAGTGTTGAGCCACCCCCATAGTGTTCGGGTTCGGTTCGGTTCGTCGAACACCGGGATGTTCGAGGAACTGTTCGTCGAACTGTTCGTCGAACACCTTAGAACACCGTCGAACACCGTTAAAACCAATGGCAGGCAAACAAAAACACATAGAAACACATAGAAAACACCTGCAAAGGTGTCCAAAAGCTGACAAACTGCTCAGAAGACACTCTCTTTAAAAAAGCCGGCCGGCAAATTCAGCAGCGGCATACACCGGTACCTGACAATTTAGACAAGAAGGAATAGAGCATCACACATAGATTAGATAGATATAAACATGTCAGTCACATATATAAGAAGTACAGTGACAGTGTTGGTTACTGCACTTGTCATTTAGTGTAAAGGATTTAGTAAAAAAAATATTAGTGTTTTCATGCACCGTCTCTTTAAAAAAGCCGGCCGGCAATTCAGCAGCGGTACCCGACAATTTAGAACAGAAAGAATAGAGCTTCACACATAGATTAGATAGATAGAAACATGTCAGTCACATTTATAATAAGTACAGCGACAGTGTTGGTTACTGCACTTGTCATTTAGTGTAAAGGATTTAGTAAAAAAAATAATAGTGTTTTCATGCACCGTCTCTTTAAAAAAGCCGGCCGGCAATTCAGCATCTGTACCCGACAATTTAGAACAGAAAGAATAGAGCTTCACACATAGATTAGATAGATAGAAACATGTCAGTCACATTTATAATAAGTACAGCGACAGTGTTGGTTACTGTACTTGTCATTTAGTGTTAAAATAAAGGATTTATTAAAATAAAAATTGGCGTGGGGTTCCCCGTAATTTTAGGCTCTAGCGGAGGTTAAGCAGACGGCTGGGGCAGAGGTTTGAAGCCTGGGAAAGGGGTAATACCCACGGAGCTTCCCAGGCTACTAATATCAGCCCCCAGCTGAATACTTAGCCTTTACTAGCTATTAAAATGGGGGACCCCCCCAAAAAAAATGACGTGGGGTCCCCCCTATGTTAATAGCTAGCAAAGGCTAGGCAGACAGCTGGGGGCTGATATTAATAGCTCAGGAAGGGTGCCATGAATATTGGCCCCCTCCCAGGCTAGAAACACCAGCCGTCAGCCGCCCCAGAAATGGCGCATCCATAGGATGCGCCAATTCTGGCACTTAGCCTCACTCTTCCCACTGCCCTGTAGCGGTGGCAGTGGGGTAATAGGGTTGGGGTTGATGTCAGCTTATAACGCCTGCTGACATCAAGCCAAGGTTAGTAATGGAGAGGCGTCTATAAGACACCCCCATTACTAACCCCATAGTAAAAGTTAAAAAAAACACAAACACCCAGAATAAAGTCCTTTAATTGAAATAAACACACAATTCTTTATTGTTCTAAATTAAACCATACTTACCATCACGCCCATTCCAGCTGAAGCCAACGATCTCCTGTAATAAAAATAAAATAATAAACCAACATCATCCTTACCTTTCGATGGTTCCCAGGACAGCTCCAGCTCTGCTACATCGAGATGACAGGCTGGACCGCAGGAGAAAGCTGCCATCCAGCCTGTCATCCCGCGGACACTGAGAAGCGCAGGCATGCTTGCGCTCCTCAGTGTCTCGCTGTGACGGCATCCAGATGAGCCGAGGTCATGTCCAATGAAGTCGGCGCACCTCATGCACGACACTGACAGTGTGGGAAAATTCTCCTGCACTCAGCGCTTCAGCGTGGGAGAATTCTCACGCTGAAGCGCTGAGTGAAGGAGAATTCTCCCATGCTGTCAGTGACGTGCATGAGGTGAGCAGAGATCATTGGACATGAACTCACCTCATGCACGTCACTGACAGCGTGGGAAAATTCTCACGCTGAAGCGCTGTCAGTGACGTGCATGAGGTGAGTTCATGTCCAATGATCTCTGCTCACCTCATGCACGTCACTTACAGCGTGGGAGAATTCTCCTGCACTCAGCATTTCAGCGTGAGAATTATCCCACGCTGTCAGTGACGTGCATGAGGTGAGCTGAGTTCATTGGACATGACCTCGGCTCATCTTTATGCCGTCACAGCGAGACACTGAGGAGCGCAAACATGCCTGCACTTCTCAGTGTCTGCGGGATGACAGGCTGGATGGCAGCGTTCTGCTGCGGTCCAGCCTGTCATCTCGATGTAGCAGAGCTGGAGCCGTCCTGGGAACCATAGAAAGGTAAGGATGATGTTGGTTTATTATTTTTCTTTTATTGCAGGAGATCGTTGGCTTCAGCTGGAATGGGTGTGATGGTAAGTATGGTTTAATTTAGAAAAATAAAGAATTGTGTGTTTATTTCAATTAAAGGACTTTATTCTGGGTGTTGTGTTTTTTTTAAATACTTTACTAGAAATTCATGGCGGTCATGTCTAATACTGGCGTGACCCCATGAATTTTGGGCTTAGGGCCAGCTGATAATACCAAGCTGTCCCTAACCCCTTTATTACCCAGTGAGCCACCGCACCAGGGCCCTGGATGAGTTGGGTACAGCGCCAGAAGATGGCGCTTCTATGAACGCGCCATTTTCCGGGGTGGCTGCGGACTGCAATTTGCAGCGGGGGGGGGGGCCAGAAAGCTTGGGCCTCCCTGCGCTGCAGATTCCAGCCCCCAGCTGCCTAGTTGTACCTGGCTGGACACAAAAATAGGGCGAAGCCCCACGTATTTTTTTTTTAATTATTTCATGAAATTCATGAAATAATTAAGATAAAAAGGCCTTCCCTATATTGTTGTGTCCGGCCAGGTACAAATAGGCAGCTGGTGGTTGGGGGCAGCCCGTTCCTGCCTGCTGTACCTGGCTGGACACAAATATAGTGCGAAGCCCCACTTCAATTTTTTTTTATTATTTCATGAAATTCATGAAATAATTAAGAAAAAAAGGCCTTCCCTATATTGTTGTGTCCGGCCAGGTACAAATAGGCAGCTGGTGGTTGGGGGCAGCCCATTCCTGCCTGCTGTACCTGGCTGGACACAAATATAGTGCGAAGCCCCACTTCAATTTTTTTTTTATTATTTCATGAAATTCATGAAATAATTAAGAAAAAAAGGCCTTCCCTATATTGTTGTGTCCGGCCAGGTACAAATAGGCAGCTGGTGGTTGGGGGCAGCCCGTTCCTGCCTGCTGTACCTGGCTGGACACAAATATAGTGCGAAGCCCCACTTCAATTTTTTTAAATTATTTCAGGAAATTCATGAAATAATTTAAAAAAAATTGACGTGGGGCTTCGCACTATATTTGTGTCCAGTCAGGTGCAGCAGGCAGGAACGGGCTGCCCCCAACCACCAGCTGCCTATTTGTACCTGGCCGGACACAACAATATAGGGAAGCCCTTTTTTTCTTAATTATTTCATGAAATAATTTAAAGAAAATTGACGTGGGGCTTCGCCCTGTTTTTGAGTCCAGCCAGGTACAACTAGGCAGCTGGGGGCTGGAATCCGCAGCGCAGGGAGGCCCAAGCTTTCTGGGCCACCCCCGCTGCAAATTGCAGTCCGCAGCCACCCCGGAAAACGGCGCGTTCATAGAAGCGCCATCTTCTGGCGCTGTACCCAACTCATCCAGGGCCCTGATGCGTTGGCTCACTGGGTAAAAAAGGGGTTAGGGTCAGCTTGGCATTATCAGCTGGCCCTAAGCCCGAAATTCATGGGGTCACGCCAATATTAGACATGACCACCATGAATTTCTAGTAAAGTATTTAAAAAAAACACAAAACCCAGAAAAAAGTCCTTTAATTGAAATAAACACACAATTCTTTATTGTTCTAAATTAAACCATACTTACCGTCACGCCCATTCCAGCTGAAGCCAACGATCTCCTGAAATAAAAGAAAAATAATAAAGCAACATCATCCTTACCTTTCCATGGTTCCCAGGACGGCTCCAGCTCTGCTACATCGAGATGACAGGCTGGACCTGCAGAACGCTGCCATCCAGCCTGTCATCCCGCAGACACTGAGAAGCGCAGGCATGCTTGCGCTCCACAGTGTCTCTCTGTGAGGGCATCCAGATGAGCCGAGTTAATGTCCAATGAACTCGGCTCACCTCATGCACGTCACTGACAGCGTGGGAAAATTCTCCTGCACTCAGCGCTTCAGCGTGGGAGAATTCTCACGCTGAAGCGCTGAGTGCAGGAGTATTTTCCCACGCTGTCAGTGACGTGAATGAGGTGAGCTGAGTTCATTGGACATGAGCTCACCTTATGCACGTCACTGACAGCGTGGGAGAATTCTCCTGCACTCAGCGCTTCAGCGTGAGAATTTTCCCACGCTGTCAGTGACGTGCATGAGGTGAGCCGAGTTCATTGGACATGACCTCGGCTCATCTGGATGCCGTCACAGAGAGACGCTGAGGAGCGCAAGCATGCCTGCGCTTCTCAGTGTCCGCGGGATGACAGGCTGGATGGCAGCGTTCTGCTGCGGTCCAGCCTGTCATCTCGATGTAGCAGAGCTGAAGCTGTCGTGGGAACCATGGAAAGGTAAGGATGATGTTGCTTTATTATTTTTCTTTTATTGCAGGGGATCGTTGGCTTCAGCTGGAATGGGCGTGACGGTAAGTATGGTTTAATTTAGAACAATAAAGAATTGTGTCTTTATTTCAATTAAAGGACTTTATTCTGGGTGTTTGTGTTTTTTTTTAACTTTGACTATGGGGTTAGTAATGGGGGTGTCTTATAGACGCCTCTCCATTACTAACCTGGGCTTGATGTCAGCTGGCATTATAAGCTGACATCAACCCCAGCCCTATTACCCCACTGCCACCGCTACAGGGCAGTAGGAAGAGCGAGGCTAAGTGCCAGAATTGGCGCATCCTATGGATATGCCATTTCTGGGGCGGCTGACGGCTGGTGTTTCTAGCCTGGGAGGGGGCCAATATTCATGGCACCCTTCCTGGGCTATTAATATCAGCCCCCAGCTGTCTGCCTAGCCTTTGCTAGCTATTAAAATAGGGGGGACCCCACGTCAATTTTTTGGGGGGTCCCCCATTTTAATAGCTAGTATAGGCTAGGCATTCAGCTGGGGGCTGATATTAGTAGCCTGGGAAGCTCCATGGGTATTACCCCCTTCCCAGGCTTCAAACATCTGCCCCAGCCGTCTGCTTAACCTCCGCTAGAGCCTAAAATTAAGGGGAACCCCACGCTAATTTTTTTTAAATAAATCCTTTATTTTAACACTAAATGACAATTACAGTAATCAACACTGTCACTGTACTTCATATATATGTGACTGACATGTTTCTATCTATCTAATTTATGTGTGATTCTCTATTCCTTCTATTCTAAATTGTCGGGTACTGCTGCTGAATTGCCGGCCGGCTTTTTTAAAGAGACGGTGCATGAAAACACTAATATTTTTTTTTATAAATCCTTTACACTAAATGACAAGTACAGTAATCAACACTGTCACTGTACTTCTTATATATGTGACTGACATGTTTCTATCTATCTAATCTATGTGTGAAGCTCTATTCTTTCGGTTCTAAATTGTCGGGTACCGGTGTATGCCGCTGCTGAATTGCCGGCTTTTCATGTTTCACTGTGAGCACAGTTCCCATCGATTTGGGCAATCACTCTAATGCCACAACCACCATGGCTGTGGCATTACAGTGAGTGGCAGACAATCCCTGCATGATTGGTGCTCTAAATAGCGCCAGACATGCAGGACACGCTTTTGGTGCACGAACAGTTATCGAACATAACCTCGAACAGCCGAATTTTTTGCAAATCGTTCGGGTTCGTCGAACAACTCGAACACCGCCCAAAACAGCTCGAATTTGAGATTGGCGAACAGTTCTAGTCGAACACCGCTCATCTCTACTAAGGATGTCATTAATAAGATTCTGAAAAAATGCAGGAGCATTAGTAAGACCAAAAGGCATAACCAGATTCTCAAAATGACCCACAGGAGTGTTAAAAGCAGTCTTCCATTCGTCACCCTCCTTCATGCGCAACAGATTGTATGCCCCCTTAAGGTCAATTTTAGAGAACCACTTGGCCCCCATTAACTGGTTAAACAGATCAGGAATCAATGGCAGTGGGTAAGGATTGCGTACAGTAATTTTGTTAATCTCACGAAAATCCAGACAAGGACGTAAACCGCCGTCCTTTTTTTTTACAAAAAAAAATCCAACCGCCACAGGAGACTTAGAGGGCCTAATGTGACCGGCGGCCAAACTTGTCTGTATGTATTCCTCCAAAGCCTTCCTCTCAGGAATAGTAAGGTTAAATAAACGACTTTTAGGAAGAGTCGCTCCAGGGACAAATTCAATAGAACAATCATAGTCTCTATGAGGAGGCAAAACCTGCGATTCCTTCTCAGAAAAAACTCTCCAAAAATCCTGAATAGGAACAGGCAATTCTCCCCTATCCAAAGCTGCAATACGCCCGTTACAACACTTGTCATAACATTTATGGCTCCAGGATTTAATTTCACTGGTAGACCAATCCAGTACAGGATTGTGAAATTTTAACCAGGGCAATCCCAATATTACTGGAGAAGGCAAGTTATTCAAAACTACCAAATCCAATTTCTCATGGTGAACACCATTAATAGTGAGAGGAAATTCACAGACCTTGAGAGTAATATTCTTCAAAGGGGAACCATCCACAGAAACCACAGCAATGGGGGATGATAAAGGTTCGGGTTTTAAATTGAGTCTTTCCAAGAATCCCCCATCAATTACATTCAGAGTAGACCCACAATCAACAAACACCCGAAATTCCATTAATTTTTCCTGAGCAATCGTGGAAGCAGCTAAAAATACACCCTTGGAATTTAAACAGGCAATACGGGCATGACTGACCATTTTTTTTTCTTTCTTCATACGAAGTTCACAGCCTTTAATCAAATGACCAGATTTTCCGCAATAGAAACACAAGCCTTCAGAAAATCTACGGTCTTTTTCTTGAGAGCGAGGTGCCACCGATCCAATCTCCATCGGTTCACCACTGTTAGTACACACATTCTCATAACCAGAAACTGACATAGCAGAGGATTTGCTCTCATTAACCCTTGCACGCAGTCTCCTATCCACCCGTATAGCTAATTGCATAGCCTGTTGCAAATCTTCAGGTGTAGGATAAGCAATTAGCAGGTCTTTAACCCTTTCATTGAGCCCAGCAAGAAATAGACTTTTCAGAGCAGAATCGTTCCACCCTGTTTGAGTAGACCAACGACGGAAATGAGTACAATATTTTTCCACATTACCTGATCCCTGTCTCAAACGTCTTAACTCAGTCTCAGCTGATGAGACACGGTCAGGATCATCATATAATAGCCCCAAAGCAGAAAAAAAACTATCCACTGATCTGAAGCATGTATCACTAGGTTGCAACGAAAAGGCCCACTCCTGAGGCTCTTTGCGCAAAAGTGACATTATGAACCCTATGCACTGGGATTCATCCCCAGAGGACTTGGGTCTCAAACAAAAATACAATAAGCAAGCAATTTTAAATGAAAAAAATTCTCGGTGTTCACCAAAAAAAAAATCCGGCAAACATACCTTAGGCTCCAAGAAATGTGCTCCAGGACAGTTACTCACATGCTGACGGAGCTCGGCCACCTCCAGAGAGAGTCCCTGCAGGCGATGAGCCAAATCCTGAACCGACACCATGATGGAACAGAAAAATCTTTCCTTAGAGAATTTGCAGGCTGGACTTACTGTTATGTTCTGCTACCAGAGCTAAGGAAAGAGAGGAGATCTGTCCCTACGATAGAACTCAGCTTAATCCCTATGATGTAACAGGGGACCTGATCCTGCGATCAGACCTGCTAAAGTCCTAAGCTAGTCTGTACGGAGACCTATAGATGTGGGGAAGGAATCCCTACAAGTACTAAGGACTGGGAGGAAAATGGGACACCTCCTAACAGAAATAGTAGCAGACAGATGAACAAACAAAATATAAAGAACACAGAGGTCCGTAGACCAAGCAAACTAACAGAGTTAGATACAGAGCACAGGCTAGCTAGAAAGTAGTTATACAATGAAGTCCAGCAAAGCCAGAAGGGCGGAGCAGGATTAAATAGGCCAACAAGATCATGTGACCAGCAAAGGAAAAAACCTAAGAGCAAGGTTCTAACAGCAAATATTGACTTGCTGCATTAACTCATTCTAACTGTCAATATAACCTATTGGTACTCATAATATGATTGCAACTATATTTCTGTATGTGATATAAACATCAGACAAGCACTAATAAAAAGCAGAGGCCAGCAGATCATGTGAAAATATAATTTTGGTGTCATTCTCAAAACTTTTGGCCATGACTGTACAGGAATGAGTTTTATACCGGCTAAGTGGGATTTGTGCAGATTTTATCGAAGTGCCATATTTTTCAAAGTACAAGGCAGTTAAACACGGAATGAATTTAAGACTCATCTGACTTCTCTTCATACAAGATACATGTTTATTTCATCTGCTGTGTTAACTATTGTTAAGCCTGACTTCACTTGCATCTTTGAAAGTATTAATTAATGGTAAATATTAGTGATGATCGAGTGCTCGGTACTCGAATCGAGCCGGTTGGATGCTCATACAGACTCAACTCGAGTACTGAGTGTAATGAAAGTCAATGGAAAACTGAAGCATTTTTCCAGAAGACCCTAACAGGAGGGTTAGGGAGGCAGGAAAATTGCAGGGATGGATGTAAACAGCACTCAAATGGAATGGGAACAGCATGGGGAAGATGACTGGACGCATCTCTGACTCTCAGGTCGTTGCTGAAAACAATACTGTCAGAGTATTATTCCACATTTACGGACTGATAGAAAAACATACAAAACTAAAAATAAAAATTGATTTTACAGAAAAAATATGTTTGGAAACATTCTTTCCTGTATAATGACTTGTATATAAGGTAACATTAAAAGAGAAAAAAACACGCCTCCTCCACTCCTTAGGCTGCATGGCCACGATCAGTTTATAGGCGAAGCATATTTTCGCTGAGTCCAAAACAATGAGTTGTACAGTACAAGCACAGTGGATGGGATTAATAGCAATCTAGAAATCTCATGCCCACTGTGCTTCCTTTTACGCTGCATAAACTCACCTGCGGTGCAGGTTTCCGAGTTGCAGTATGTCAATTTCTCTTTCGGGAACGCTCAGTCTTCTGTACAGAATTTCCAAACAGACTTGCATGAGATGCGGTAAATCCGCAGTTAAAAAAAATGCACATGCATTGTAAGTGCATTTACGTGGGTGTTTTTAGCCTGATTTTAATGAATAAATAATTTAACCCCTTCACCCCCAAGGTTTGCACCTTAATGACCTGACCAATTTTTACAAATCTGACCAATGTCACTTTATGAGATAATAACTCTTGAACACTTCAATGGATCTCACTGATTCTGAGAATGTTTTTTTCATTACATATTGTACTTCAAGATATGTTATGTCTTGCGTTTATTTGTGAAAAAAATGAAAATATGGCAAAATATTGAAAATTTTGCAATTTTCAATCTATTAATTCTTATGCCCCTAAATCAGAGAGTTATGTCACTCAAAATAGTTAATAAATAAAATTTCCCACATATCTACTTTACATCAGAACAATTCTGAAGCAAAATATTTTATAAGGAATTTATAAGGGTTAAAAGTTGACCAGCGATTTCTCATTTTTCCAACAAAATTTACAGAACCTTTTTTTTAGGGACCACATCACGTTTGAAGTGACTTTGAGGGGTCAATATGACATAAAATACACAAAAGTAACACCATTCTAGAAACTTCACCCTTCAAGGTACTCAAAAAAACATTCAAGAATTTTATGAGTTCTTCAGGTGCTTCACAGGAATTTTTGGAATGTGGAAGAAAAAAATGAACATTTAACTTTTTTTTACAAACATTTTACTTTAAACCCAATTTTTTTTTTATTTTTCAAGGTTACCAGGAAAAAATGGACCCCATAATTTGTTGTGCAATTTCTCATGAGTACAATGATATCCAATGTGTTGAGGAAAACTACTGTTTGCGAGCACAGCAGGGCTTGGAAGGGGAGCGACTTTTGACTTTTGAATGCAAAATTTGCTGGAATAATTAGCGGATGCCTTGTTGCGTTTGGAGAGCCCCTGATGTGCCTAAGCAGGGTAAACCCCCTACAAATGACACCGTTTTGGAAACTAGACCCCTCAGGGAACTTATCTAGATGTGTGGTGAGCACCTTAAACCCCCCAGATGCTTCACAGAAGTTTATAACATTGAGCCATGAAAATAAAAATGTCACATATTTCCCACAAAAATATTTTTTAGCCCTAAATGATGCATTTTCATAAGGGTAACAGAAAAAATTGCACTATACAATTTGTTGTGCAATTTCTCCTGAGTACGCCGATATTAAATATGTTGAGGAAAACTGCTGTTTGGGTGCACAGCAGGGCTTGGAAGGGGAGTGCCCTTTGACTTTTTGAATGCAAAATTTGCTGGAATAATTAGCTGACTCCATGTTGTGTTTGGAGAGCCCCTGATGTGCCCAAACAGTGTAAACCTCCTACAAGTGACACCATTTTGAAAACTAGACCTCTCAGGAAACTTATCTAGATGTGTAGTGAGCATATTGAACCCCCAGGTGCTTCACAGAAGTTTATAACATTGAGACAAGAAAATAAAAATTACACATTTTTCCCACAAAAATGTTTTTTTTTAGCACTCAGTTTTTATTTTTACAAGGCTAACAGGAAAAAGTGGAACCCCAATTTTTTTGTGCAATTTCTCCTAAGAACACAGATACCCCATATATGGGGGAAACCACTGCTTGAATGCACGGCAGAGCTCCGAAAAGAAGCAGTGGCAGTTTGGAACTCAGACTTTGAAGGAAGAATTTTACAATGTTGATCTGTGAAAATGAAAAAAAAAATTTTTTTCCCAAAAATTTTTGTTTTAGCCCCCAATTTTTTCATTTTCACAAGGATATCAGGAGAATTAATTATGCAATTTCTATTGAGTACACTGATGCCCCATATGTGGCCCCATTTGAGGCACAGTGCAAAGCTCTGAAGCGAAGAAGCGCCATATTGGAGTTCATATTTTGCTGGACTGTTTTGACAGTGCCATGTCATATTGGCAAAGTCCCTAAGGTGCCAGAACAGCAGAACCCATAAAAGACCCCAATTTACAAACTACACATCTCAATGAATTTATCTATGGGTTCAATAAACATGTTGACACCACATTTGCCACACAGAATTTTACACCATTGGGCAGTGAAGAAAGAATAATAACATTTTTACCACTAATGTTTTGTTTTAGCCCCAGATTTCCTACAAATGGGAAATGTGTAAAAATGGTACTAGAATTTGTCAGACAATTTCTGCTGAATGTAGAAATATCCCATATATGGCTGTACAGTACTAATTAGCCACTCGGTGAGGCTTGGGAGGGACAGAGCACTATTTGCCTCCTAGAGCGCAGATTTTCCAAGAATAGTATGCAGACTCCATATACAGAGGCCCTAAGTGCTAGAAGAGCAGAATCTCCCCTAAAGTGACCCCATTTTGGAAATTATATCCCTTTGGGAAATTATCTACAGGTGTGGTGAGGATTTTAACTACATGGGTGTTTTCCAGAAACAAGCAGCAGTGGATGTTACTGAGTGAAAATTGCAAACTGCCATTATAGTGACAAGTACGTTATGCCCAGCTCATTCTTCTGGAGACATGCACCCATAAATTAGGCAGGCTCTCATCGCTACAGAAATGTCAAACATGAGGATGCTAACTGCGGTTTAGGCACATTGTGGGGCTCAGAAGGGAGGGGGCATTTGGATGTGCAAGCACAGAATTTACTGAATTTCTTGTGGGGGGCAAGGGCCATTTTGCCTTTCCAGGGCCTTTGTGCTACTAGTAACGTGGAAGCCCCCTATATTTCCATTCACAGATGACGGACCTGAGTGGGAGATTTTTTTGTAGATTGAGTTGAAGCTTTTATTGAGAACATTTTACATAACATTTGGGATCACATATATCCTCCGCTCTACACTGAGCACTGATATTAGAGTTTCTATTTAAATCTCTGAGTGACATAATTCAGATGAAACCCCAGAGGGATCCATTCACTATAATGAGGCAGCAGAGTTACTCTGGACTCCGTCTGGCCTCTGTTCAGCGGTATCATTTTTTTCAGAGGTTCACAAAACTATGGCTGACCGTGCTTTTATGCACGCCTAAAAACACGGACTCCGCCGGATCACAGGGCAGATAGTATCCATAATGCCCCCATCTGCCTCATTATAGGGAATTTTCCCCTGGGGTTCCGTTTAAATCACGTATTTCAGAGATTTACATGGAAACCCCAGTGTACGCGCTCAGCGTAGAGAGCAGGATAAATATGCACCGAGCCTTACCGGGATCTTTGGGAGACAGAAATGAACAAGTCAACAGCAGGTGAAGAATTGGATTTATTTATTTTTTACGCCGTTCCTCGTGCGGTACAAGTGATTAGACGACTTTATTTTTCGGGTCAGTGCGATTACAGCGATACCAGATTTATATAGTTTTTTTATGTTTGCCTATTGTCACATACTAAGACACGCTTTTTTTTTGCAAATACTAGCTTTTGAGAGCTATAATTTTTCCATATTTCGGCCAACAGAGTCATGTAAGGGCTGACTTTTTGCAGGATGTTTTTATTGGTATAATTTTCTGGCAAAATACATTTTTTGATTGCTTTCTATTCCGATATTTTGAAGGCCGAATAATCAAAAACTAACAGTTCAGGAATTGTTTTTTTTTTTCTTTTATTATGCCATGCCGCATATAGTAAAATTGATAAGGCAGCTTTATTATTTGCATCAGTACGATTACAGCGATGCCACATTTATATAGTTTTTTTAAGTTTTGGCGCTTTTACACAACAAAAACTATTTTGTAGAACAAACAATTATTTTGGCATTGCTTTATTCTGAGAGCTATAACTTTTTTATTTTTCCGCTGATGGAGCTGTATAGTGGCTTATTTTTTGCAAGGCAAGATTATGTTTTCAGCGGCACTTTTTGATCGCGTTTTATTCCACTTTTTGTTTGCCAGTATGATGCATAATTTTTTAGCCTCATTTTTTTTTACCATGTTCTTTAAAAAGTTCAACTATACTGTGTTCCAAATTATTATGCAAATAATATTTTCTCAGATTTTCCCAAATTACCTATATGAATTGCAGTCATTGTAATTTTCCAGTCAAATAACTATTAGAGTACAATTGAAAGGTTTTTGTACAAACTGCCTATGATAACAGTATATTTTTAAAAAAATAAAAAACTCAAACTGCACTCAAAATGCATGTTCCAAATTATTATGCACAGCAGAGTTTTCAACCTTTTCCCCGTCTCATGCTGCACATAACACATCTGCATCTCTGGCTGCTATGGGCATAAAAGGGGACAAACTTATGGTGTGGCACCCATGCTCCCCTGACCTCAACCCCATTGAGAACCTCTGGAGCATCATCAAAAGGAGTGTCTATGATGGCGGGAGGCAGTTCACATCTAAGCAACAGCTCTGGGAGGGTATTCTGTCCTCATGCAAAACAATTGAAGCAGAAACCATCCAAAACCTGACAAATTCAATGGACGAGAGAGTTCAGAAGCTCCTTTCGAACAAGCGGTCCTATGTGCAAATGTAACATCACCTAGAATAAAGTTTTGAGTTGAAAACTGTTTGATTTCAGTTTGTAATAACCTGCTAATGCTTATAATTTCAAAAATGACCATTTTTTTGTTCTTTATTAAAATTAAAAGGTTGAAAACTCTGCTGTGCATAATAATTTGGAACATGCATTTTGAGTGCAGTTTGAGTTTTTTATTTTTTAAAAAATATACTGTTCTCATAGGCAGTTTGTACAAAAACCTTTCAATTGTACTCTAATAGTTATTTGACTGGAAAATTACGATGACTGCAATTCATATAGGTAATTTGGGAAAATCTGAGAAAATATTATTTGCATAATAATTTGGAACACAGTGTAGTTTGACAGTTTTTTAGGTTGGGTCATTTTGGACGTGGCGATACCAAATAAGTGTAATGTTATTTTATTTTTATCATAATAATATTTATTTATGGGTACAATATATTTTTTATATTTCTTTATTATTTTGTGATTTTTTTAAATATTTTTACAACTTTTTTTTTTCACTTTTTTTTAACATTTTTACATTTTCCAAATATGGGGCTTTCACTTTCTGCAGTCTGATCACTGATATAGGGCATAGCAATGCAGGACCATGCACTGCGCATGATGTAACTACCTTGCTAGTGCCTGGTGACCCAGATGTCATCATAATGACATCGGGTCACTGTGACAACGACTGGGACCCCACGATGATATCGCGTGATCTCCGATCCAAAAGCAAAGGGGCTCATGTCCCTCTGCCTGCTCTCTTAATGCTGAAACAGCAGCATTTTGGGGGTTAAGGAGCTCCTGGCACTGAGAGCTGGGTGTCAGCTGTCAAAATCAGCTGACACCCGGTGGCGATCATTTGCGTACAGCCTCTGAGCGCGCAAAATTGCCTGGACGTATCCATACGTCCAAGGTCAGTAAGTACATACCGACATGGACATATGGATATGTCTAAGGTCATTAAGGTGTTAAAGAAATCATGTGGGGTCGCCCCTTTTTTTGATAAAGAGCCAAGGTAAAGGAGACAGCTGTGGGCTTATATTAACAGGCTGGGAAGATCCCTGGTATTTGGGCCCTTCCCAGCCTAAAAGTACAAGCCCGTAGCCTCCCCTGAATTGGCACATTACATTAGATGTGGTGCTTTGCCCGGCTTGTGGATAGCAGTCACTTTACTGCTATTCACAGATGCCGGAGATATCGGGGAACATGGACTACATCGGACCTACGTGGCAACATTTTGAGTAATAAATTGGTGAACGATGGAGTATCTATTTTGTTTCTGCCTTTTTATGTCTTTCAGGTATCATTTTCTGGACTACTTCAGATTTAGTGGATTACTTTGGACCTGCATGGGATTTTTTTTTTTAATAAATTTGGGAACTAGGAATAGTGTGGGGGAGCCTTTATTCAAATAAAGTGTTTTTTTGTGTGTTTGTTTTTATTTTTTATTACTGGGTTAGTAATGGAGGTATGATAGACATACATAGATGCCGAGCATGCAGCGAATACTCGGTTAACAAGTAAAGGGGTGACAAGACACGCTCGTTCATCACTAATTATAATAAAACACTGGAAAGTACCCTTGATGAAGCTTCACCCCTACACATAGAACACTCTTACACAGATGGTGGCAACCCTGGCGCACGCTGCAAACAGTTTTCTACAATAGTGTTTTAGGTGTGCCAAGCCTCTGTGGAGGAAATCCCTTTTGGCCAAAGATTTTATCTATTATAAGTTTATACTTAAAGAAGTTGTCTGGTACTTTTTTAAATTTCCCAATGTATTCAGCATGTGGGCATAAGTATATTTGTAAATACCTTGTGTTGCTGATCATGCCTGTGAGCGGCGCTATTAGTGGCCGCTCACAGGAATCACGTGACGTCAGGACAAGTGAGGCGTGACTTAGCGCTGGGGTCCTCGCGGTGGCTGCTGGGTTGTGGGGGGTTATTCCCCATGTCACACAAAGCATCCACCATGCGCTTTCCCAATTCATGGGGAGAGGGAGAGCGTGAAGTGGATGCCGGATGTGATGCAGGGGAATAACCCCGCCCACAACCCAGCAGCCACTGGTGAAACGAGGAAGAGGGACCCTTAGCTGCAGCCTGGACCTGTTGTGACGTCAGCGGATGTCAGTGCCGGCTGCAGCCGGGGGTCACGTGATGCCTTTGAGCGGCCAATGATAGCACTGCTCACAGGCATTATCTGCAACACAAGGTATAAAAAACTACCGGACAACCCCTTTAAAACATATGACTCTGCCCTTCACCTCTCCAAACAAACCTACTTCATGTAGTGTCGGCGTCTCTGCCTCCTGCCTGGCAGAGACGTTGTTCCCCTCACTGCCGCGGTCCCGGTCCGGCGTCCTCCAGCTCCCCTGCTCCTGCTGCTTCTGTTGCACGCACTGCGCGCAGCTTCCCAGGCACTGTGCTTAGGGCGCGCGTGCGCTCCCTCCCTCTTAAAGGGGCTGAGCGCCGTTCTAAAGAGTCCCCAGCCAATGGCCGGAGGACCACTCCTATATAAAGCACCTCCTCCAAAATGGAGGTGCCTGTGCAAGGTTGTTGTTTGTTTGCTAACACTCTCCTCAGCCCTCAGGTTCCAGTGCCCCCCAGCCTATCTGTTAGCCGTGCCCGCCAGCCTATCAGCCGTGCCCGCCAGCCTGTCTATCAGCCGTGCCCGCCAGCCTGTCTGTCAGCCGTGCCCGCCTGCTTGTCTACCCGGATCAGCTGTAAGGCCACCTGCCGTGCCCCCCTGCTTGCCAACCCGATCACCCGTCTGGCTACCTGCCATGCCCGCCTGCTTGCCAACCCAGATTACCCATCAGGCTACCTGTCTTGCTCTCCCGCTGTACCTGTCAGCTTCAGCCATCTGACCCATGGGAATTGCCTGCTCTCACACAAGGTCGGTCCCAGAGTGGCATCTGGTCCACCTGACCGGTCCTTCCTTTGTTAACGGAGTCGACTAAGCCGCTGTGCGACCAGGGTCGGTCCGAGTAGGCACTTAGTTACGCCCCTCTGGTCCCTTTTTGCATCCCAGCACAGAGGTTCCACCACTCGAATCCGTAACACTTTACCGCCATCATCACTTCATTATTCAACAGTGCAGGCCCTTACCACCAACCACAGTGCTGACGATCTAGCTAATTATTTCAAAGAAAAAATTGACCATATCTGACAGGAAATTTTCGCCGAATTTAATATCATACTTTCTTTTCCCTCCCGCACCTCATGAAGCTCACTTTCTTTCTGTCTTTGAATTGGTCACAGAAGTTACCAGGCTCCTCGCTTGTTCTTTTCCTAATACCTACACCACTGATCCTATTCCCTTTCACCTCTTCTAGTCCATCTCCATGGTTATCACTGCCCAACTAACTAAAATATTAAACCTTTCTCTTCCCAAATCTTTACCTCCTCCTTCAAACACCCATCATACACCCATTACTCCAATAGACATCCTTCTGCACTGCTACCTACAGACCTGTCTCAAATCTCCCTTAAATTCCTGGAAAGCTTGGTCCACTCTAGTGTAATCCGCTATCTCTCAGATAACACTTTTCTTAACCTTTAGAATCGTGTTTCCACTCCTTTTGCTCAACAGAAACTGCTCTTACTAAATTTTCTAGAGATTTATGCATGTGAGCCCCAGGAACGTGAGTGCCAATATGAGAGGTAAGCATAAGCTTTTTTATTTTCATGGAAACAAACATTCAGATCGAGTAGGGGTTGTCCTAGTAGTGGACAACCCCTTTAAGGTCCTGAATGATGGATTTCCCACTTTATAAACAAATATAAAAAAGTACATTAAAATGGATTTAAAATGGATTTTTTAGACCAAAGAACCCATTTAATGGTTCTACACAACTTATAAGAATTTAGAAAATGATTTCTACAGAGAAAGCAATGTATATCTACATTGGAAGCCTCTAACTTGACTGAAAATGGCAGACAAGATAGCAAAGCATGCCTTATTATTTTGCCAGGTAAAATATCAATACCAAACAGACCCAAATTAGTCAAATAGGTCCATCGGCACCAATGATTTCCATCAGGTATCATCATTTATTTATTGGTCTGTTTCCATGATGGAGCAGAATAATGGAATTTACAAATGTAGGTTCTATAAAAAAATTTCCTTATTATATGGCGTTGTGGTCATCTAAACCATGAGTTGACTGTAAAGATTAAAGAAGTTGGCCACAACTTTTTATTATGTCCCCAATGTATACCCCCGGGGGCCCATAAGTGTCTTTGTAATTACCTTCTGTTGAAGGTTCTGATGTGAGCCGTGCTGTCACGGGCAGCTCACAGGCATCACCTGACCCGACACTGATGTCACGTCAAGTGAGGCGTGACATCAGTGACGCGGTCCCCACGGTGGCCGCTGGATTGTGGGCGGGGTTTCTCCGCATGTCACACCCAGCATCCACCGCGCGCTTTCCCAATGAATGAAGAGAGGGAGAGCGGGCCGTGGATGCTGGGTGTGACGTGCGGGGTAACTCCGCCCACAACCCAGCATCCACTGATGGAATACAGCTCTGACTCACCACCGGCTGCAGCCTGGACTTGTCGTGACGTGAGCGGATGTCAGAGCCGGCTTTAGCCAGGGGGTCACATGATGCCTGTGAGCGGCCAGTGCTAGCGCCGCGCACGGGCAGTAACTTCAACAGAAGGTAATTACAAAAACACTTATGGGCCCCAGGGATAAATTGGGGAGGGGATAATTAGTAGTGGACAACCCCTTTAACTTCACTTTCAGAATTACTTTTCTTGTTAGTAGTAGACAATTTATTTGGAGCCCGGTAAAGATTTTTTCTAAGAAATAAATAACAATATTCTCATAATTATATTGCTAAGCAGACAGCATGTTCTCTCAAAATTGATAAAACGCTAACACAAGTACTTTTAATTTGGTCCTAAAATCATCTATCAGGCTCTCTGCAAATATGTTGTCTGTGACGGAAAGCTATAGAAAGCGCTTCCCATGCCTTTTCCCTTGTACTGGTACAGTCTGCTCTGCACATTTGCTCAAATCCAAATTAAATCAATAGAGCCTGAATAGGTAATAAAATTACTACTTTGCAAAAATGTAAACAAATTGATCTACAACTCTCAAACTCATTATCCAACACATTTTGAACTCCGTAAAAATAGATCCAAAGCGTATAACCATATTTGAAGTGCTGAGTGCACAGGAACAAAACACTTTGGAAACTGATAGCTTGAATGTAATATGCTTGGGGAGAAGTTTATAACAGAAAATAAATAAGATTATGTTTGTATACTGTAAAGATTATACCGTTTTTCTGATTAAGTGACTGCTTACGTATTCTGGGCACTCTTCAGTTTATAGCATTATGTTTTCCACATTATAATATCAACCCACAGCATTTTAGAAACCAACAAACAAAAAATATGATGCCTTTTATTTCTCAATATATAATAAAATAATGATGACCTATTCAATTTAAAGTTAAAATGAAAGCTGAGTGTGGCACCCCAGGGGTCTGGTTTCCACAGTAACAGCAGTGTTATGTCTGAGAGCAGGTGGGAGGGCTCTTGGTCAGGAATCCTATGCATGCCACACCTCCTGCCCAGTCCTGGGAGGGGAAGGACTTCCCCTATATAAACCTGGGGCTGAGGCAGGGTTAGAGAGGAAGAGTAGAGAGAAGAAGAGAAGCAGTGATAGGAAAGAAAGATCAGGAGCTCTGTGGGAGTCGTGCTAAGAGGAGATCAGGGCTGGAAGCTGTAGAGCTCGCCCTGATTGAAGATTTCTTACCGGACCCGGAGTCCGAGGCTGTGGGGACTAACTCCTACCCAGCAGCAGAAACCGACCGGCAGGGGATTTCAGGTCCTCTGGCCCAGAAACCCGAAGGCTCGGTCACACGTGTGGGACCAGCACCGCCGTCGTGGAGCGGAAGCTACTAGAAGGCCCCGAGTCACCGGCCATACGGGTGAGCACCACACGGTACACTCAGGGACGTGGGCTACCTTTACCCGCCTCTAGCAAGGTAGCCAGAAGAGTACAATTAGTTGGGGAGGCCTACAACTCCGCCTGGCCAAGGGGGATCCCATCTGCTCAAGGACTGACCAGGCCCCGACCGCTAGCCAGTACTCCGGGAGGGTCTATCTTTGTCACCAGTAAAGACCCTGAACTACACCGTATCGTCTCTGAGTGATTCCTGCTACCCCCATCATCCACGTCGGCTGCCCTGAGGCCATACCCCTCCCGTTGGGGGTTATACCATCCACGCTGCACCATCCTCCCACCGGCCTCAGCGGTTTGCCCTGCAGCGGCAGCTCCATAGCTGCATTCAACGGGTGGCGTAGTCGTTCTACATCTACTGCTAATATACCGACACTTAGTCTGACTCCCTGGGCACGGACCGGGTCACCGCCACGAGACTACTACCCCTATCAGATCCGGCTCCGGGTAGTCCCTGCGTGCGCAACGCTGCATCACATAGGCCCAGGGCGCGTCAACTTTTGGCGTAGTCGGCAGGATCTCGTGCCCGCAACCACCGGGTACTGCGTGCCTGAAAAAGACTGTTCAAACTTACCAGTGGTGAAGATTCCCGCCATGCGGCGCCATCTTCTACCTTCTTCCCGCCATCCGCGAAGTTTTCCCGCCATCCGGCGCCATCTTCTGCCTTCTTCCCGCCATCCGTGGAGTTTTCCCGCCATTGGACGCCATCTTGAAGACGCCGCGCGGGACGAAGAGGGGCGTGGACTCCGAAAGCGCGCGAGAACTGAAGCCCCGCCTCACGTCCGGACGTTGCGTAAAGTCCTGGAAGGAGCCCAGCAGACGCCGACGTCACAGGAGCGCGACGGAAGGTCCTCAACCCTGACTATCCACTGCGGAGCCGCGGCCTACGGAAGAGGATCATCGCAAGGTAGGCCACGGTCCACTAGGGGGGAGGAAGATGTCGGATACGGAGGAGAGCTTCACTGCCTCAACCCCCGCCAGTGCCACCGCTGCTGCAGTCATGCCTTTCACCATGCCCTATATCCCGGGAGCAGCCTGGCTACCCCAGTACTCAGGGGAGTCACATACTCTGCATGACTTTAGAGAAAAGCTGGATAGCCTCTTCCAGGTGTACCCCCTCACAGAAGAGCAAAAAGTGAGCATCCTGGTGGCCCAATTAACTGGGGCAGCCCAAAGGGAGGTAAAGTCCTGCCACCTGGGGGAAGGACTGTCGCAGGGATACTAACCCGGCTGAAGGATACCTTTGATACCCGCACCTCAGCCGAGATCAAGCTTAGATTCTACGGGTGCAAGCAGCGAGCACAAGAGAGTATAAGGGACTATGCACTAAACCTACAAGAGGCCCTGAGAGCCATTAAGCAGACCGACCCTGACGGCGTGGGAGACGAGGACCGGCTGTTGACTGAACAATTTATAGAGGGTTTATATTGCAATGCCCACCGAACCCAGTTGGGGGCAATGGCCTTACAGGACCATCATCTGGGATTTGCACAGTTCAAGGACAGAGCCATCCGGGTGCTCCGAGAACCGGCACCAGGTGGCGTTGTGACCCACAGACGCCCCACTACCACTTACCACCAAGAGGCGGCGCCCTTGTCGGCAGGGCCTGTGGGAGCTGATGCGCAGGCTTTGAACAATGACCCGGCTCCCGACCTGCACCATCAGGTCCAAGAGCTAGCTAAAAGCGTTGCTGCGCTAACCCGAACTGTGCAGTCTTTACAGGTTTCTACTCCAGGGAAGATCCAGCTGGCATCCGGACCGGAGGACATCCCGTGGCGCCGACCAAGGAGGACCCCACCGGCCAGAGGAAGACCCAGCGACCGATACAACGAGGACGGACAACCTATCTGCCGCCGCTGCAATCAACCCGGACATATGGCAAGGTACTGTCCTTTAAACTGGCACAACCTAGGGTAGAGGGCCAACCCCTAGGAAAAAGATCATCAGGCCCATCAAACTGGCGTGACAAATATGTGGGAGGATGTCCAGTCTTGCCTGTGGTACTGGATGGCATTCCTATGAGTGCCCTACTGGACACTGGGTCACAGGTCACCACCATCCCGTACGTGCTCTTCAAGCAGTACTGGAATGACTCGGATATAACCCGCTACCCTGACGACGACTTGAGTATCATCGCCAGCAATGGTCAGCCCGTGCCACAGATCGGATTTAAAGAGGTGACCATTAAAATTGGTAGAGTCGAGCTGGCAGCCCAGGAACTGATCATTGTGGACATTGATAAGCGCGAGAGTCACCCTAAGATAACTCTAGGAACTAATGTAATTGAAAATTGTCTTGCAGAGGTGATTTTTATTTTACAGCAGGTTGCCAAGAACGCCAGCTCCGGCCAGCAGCGAGTGCTCCAAAAAGAGATCCGGGCACTGATGCGACGGCAACAGGTGGAACTCTCCGGCGGTGAGATTGGTAGCGTGAGAATGTGTGACCCTTTCCCTATTGCCATGCCCCCAAAAAGTGAAATGATGATTTGGTGCCGGGCGGCTATTGGTCTGAGAGGTAGAGATTACCAGGCAATGGTAGAACCAGTTTACTCAGACAGTAGGCCCACCATTTTGACAGCACGGGGGGTGGTCAATGTACGCCATGGGAGGGTGCCCGTTCGCATAATAAATATCGGGAAGAGGGAAGTGTACCTGCCCCGGTATGCCACGCTAGCCAAATTGTATACCATCAATCAGAATTCTATACAGTCCGTAGAACCCTTGCCTCCATCTTCTCCGGAGGAAGGTAACGGCTCTAAACAACAAATGGAGGATTGGTGTCAGCAACTACATTTGGGTACTGACTCCACTCCCTCCCACCAGAAACAGGGAGTCTACCGGGTGGTTCAAGAGTACGAGAGAGTGTTTAGTAAACACCCGTTAGACTTCGGGCGAGTCAAGGGGGTAGAACATCACATCCCCACGGGAGACCATCCTCCCATAAAAGAGAGGTATCGACCCGTACCCCCTGCACACTACCAACACGCCAAGGGGATGCTTAGAGACATGAAGGAGGCTGGGGTAATCAGGGAAAGCTGTAGCCCCTGGGCAGCTCCACTAGTCTTGGTCAAAAAGAAAGACAACACCATGAGAATGTGTGTAGATTACCGGAAAATAAACCGTATCACACACAAAGATGCGTACCCCTTACCAAGAATAGAGGAGTCTTTGGCTGCTTTAAAATCTGCTAACTTCTTCTCCACCTTGGATCTCACTAGCGGGTACTGGCAGGTTCCTGTAGCAGAGGCGGATCGGGAAAAGACCGCATTCACCACCCCGATGGGACTTAGTGAGTTTACCTGCATGCCGTTTGGACTCTGCAACGCACCAGGAACCTTCCAGCGATTGATGGAGTGCTGTCTGGGACACCGGAACTTTGAGACGGTCCTGTTATACCTGGACGATGTCATCGTCTACTCCAAAACCTACGAGGACCACCTGAAGCACCTGGCGGAAGTGTTTGAAGCTCTGGCAAGTTACGGCCTAAAGGTGAAACCCTCCAAGTGTCACCTCCTGAAGCCAAAGGTGCAGTACCTGGGACACGTGGTGAGTGCTGACGGAGTGGCTCCCGACCCTGATAAGATCACCGCAATTAAGGAATGGCCAAGCCCCTCCAGTGTAAAGGAAGTGAGGCAGTTCCTCGGGTTGGTAGGCTACTACCGAAGGTTCATACCCGGTTTCACCAAAAAGGCAGCTCCTATGCAGGACCTCCTGATAGGCCAGTCCAGGAAGGCCAAGAACCAGAAGCCGCCCTTCAGATGGGAGAAGTTGGAAGAAGAGTCCTTCCGCCAGCTGAAGATGGCCCTCACAGGGGATGAAATCCTGGCGTACCCTGATTATAGCCAACCCTTTATCCTCTACACCGACGCCAGTAACATCGGGCTAGGAGCCGTACTATCCCAGATCCAGCAGGGGAAAGAACGGGTAATTGCTTACGCCAGCCGAAAACTGCGACCTACCGAAAGAAATCCTGAGAATTACAGCTCATTTAAGCTAGAGTTCCTGGCAGTGGTGTGGGCAGTCACCGAACGCTTTAAGCACTACCTCGCTTCTTCCCGGTTCACCGTGTACACGGATAACAACCCGTTGACACACCTGGACACTGCAAGACTCGGTGCCCTAGAGCAGAGATGGATGGCCCGCTTGTCCAACTATGAGTTTACAATCAAATACCGGGCAGGACGCTCCAATACCAACGCGGACGCCCTGTCCAGGATGCCAAACCTACCGGACGAGGGTGAGGATTCAGAAGATTTGGAAGAGGTCGAACTCCCTGCGTTCCACCGTCATGGGACTATCCAGTATTCCCACCGTGTAAGGGGTAAGCAAGCCGCTACATTCAACCCCTTACCTCACTACAACTGGGCGGAAACGCAAGACAGTGACCCTGCCATCCGGCTGGTGAAGGAGATGCTGACTCAGCCAGAAGCTCGCCTTGACCCAGACGCTCCGGAGGAGGCCAAGCAACTGTGGGCAGAGAAGAGTCGACTGTTCCTTTACAAGGGGAAGTTGTGCCGCAGAATGGTTAACTCCCGGATGCATGAACTGATCTGGCAAGTAGTGGTGCCAAGAAGGGACGCAGCTATGGTGATGGAGGCATACCACGACGGGGCTGGGCACTTCGGATGGAAGAAGCTGGAGTTCCTGCTGCGCGGGCGGTTCCATTGGGTAGGCATGAGAGGAACCATCGAGAGGTGGTGCAGAGACTGTGGCCCATGCAACCTAAGAAGGAAGGACCGTGCCAGCCAGAAGACCCCCCTTCAGTCCATCGTCACCCGGCAGCCGTTGGAACTGGTAGCCTTGGATCATGTAAAACTGACCCCAAGCAGAAGTGGCTACGTCTACGCATTAACCATCGTGAATCACTACTCCCGGTTCTTGGTTGTCGTCCCCGTCAAGGACTTAACGGCTCACACAGCAGCTAGAGCCTTCCAGCAGCACTTCTGCCGTCCACATGGCTACCCAGAGCAGGTGCTGACGGATCAGGGACCTGCCTTTGAAGCGGAGGTCTTCCAAGAGTTCTGTACTCTGTATGGCTGCCGGAAGATCAGGACGACACCCTATCATCCGCAAACTAATGGACTTTGTGAGAAAATGAACCAGGTGGTGATAGATCTTCTAAAAACATTGCCCCTGGAAGAACGCAGTCTGTGGCCTGAGAAGCTGCCCGACCTGGTGGACCTATATACAACTACATCCCTGTAGGTTCCACCAACTGTCCCCTGGCTTACCTAATGAGGGCAAGACCCGGTAAGCTACCTGTTGACCTGGAGATGGGAGTCCTGACACCCGAGGACACTTCACCGGAAGCAGACTGGGACACAGAGAGGCAGCAGCAGTACCGGAAAGTACAGGAGAGCGTGGAGCGAAGTCTCTGTCTAGCTAGGGAAAGACAAGAGAAAACTTACAACCAGTATGCTCCCGCTGTTCCCTTGGTACCCGGAGAGCAGGTCTTGAAGAGGAAAAGACGGCTCCACAAGTTGGACGACCAGTGGGAGAAGGACCCGTACATCGTACTGCCCTCAAGCCACGACAACCCGAAGGTCTGTACCATCAGTAAAGACGGAGGGGAAACCACAACCATTGTATCCCGGGATCACCTGAAGAGGTGTCCCGAACAGCTACGGAATCCTGAAGAGGAACAAGAAGACCCTCGACCCGTAGAGGAAAGGGAAGATGTGGTTAGTACTGTGCTCGGAGACTTCCCTCAGTCCTGGACTCAAGTCAATGGTGCAGTTGTGGTACCCGTCCTCACGTTCCTCCAACCAGCATCCCAAGTACTCACGGAGCAACCAGTAGAGCTGGAAGAACAGCCGGTCCAGGAGGCAGAAGACTCCACACAAGCAGATCAGGAGGATCAACCCTCTGCTTATAGTGAGCCTGCCATACCCCTAGTGAGCCAAAGAGCCTGTAGACAGCTGCCCAGTTTACCCTTGACAGCTCCTACACCCTGTAGTTCAGGGCCAGACAGTCAGCTCCGTAGGTCCACTAGGGCCACTAAAGGCCAGTTACCCGCACGTTGGAGAATTTGAAGTGTTTAAATTGTTTTATTTGTGGTCACCTGTCTGTTACTTGTAAATAATTATGTGTTTCTAGTTATTTTTAGGAGTCCTTGGTGGATTTACCGGGAATCTTTGTACAATTGGTTGGAGCGTAACTTAGGAATGGACTAAAGACTGTTAAGGACTCGGGGCAGGACAGACCCCTACCTGGTTACGTCTCCCTGTTTTGGTGAAATGGACACCTTGCTTTTCTTCAAAAACTGCACCCTGTTGCGGACACGCCGTGACCATTCTAATATGTTTTTTTTTCTATTGTACCGTTTCTGTTTGTATTGGTTATGTTTTTCTAAAATATGTTTAGTCCCGGAGTACTAAATTTCACTAGGGGGGAATGTGGCACCCCAGGGGTCTGGTTTCCACAGTAACAGCAGTGTTATGTCTGAGAGCAGGTGGGAGGTCTCTTGGTCAGGAATCCTATGCATGCCACACCTCCTGCCCAGTCCTGGGAGGGGAAGGACTTCCCCTATATAAACCTGGGGCTGAGGCAGGGTTAGAGAAGAAGAGTAGAGAGAAGAAGAGAAGCAGTGATAGGAAAGAAAGATCAGGAGCTCTGTGGGAGTCGTGCTAAGAGGAGATCAGGGCTGGAAGCTGTAGAGCTCGCCCTGATTGAAGATTTCTTACCGGACCCGGAGTCCGAGGCTGTGGGGACTAACTCCTACCCAGCAGCAGAAACCGACCGGCAGGGGATTTCAGGTCCTCTGGCCCAGAAACCCGAAGGCTCGGTCACACGTGTGGGACCAGCACCGCCGTCGTGGAGCGGAAGCTACTAGAAGGCCCCGAGTCACCGGCCATACGGGTGAGCACCACACGGTACACTCAGGGACGTGGGCTACCTTTACCCGCCTCTAGCAAGGTAGCCAGAAGAGTACAATTAGTTGAGGAGGCCTACAACTCCGCCTGGCCAAGGGGGATCCCATCTGCTCAAGGACTGACCAGGCCCCGACCGCTAGCCAGTACTCCGGGAGGGTCTATCTTTGTCACCAGTAAAGACCCTGAACTACACCGTATCGTCTCTGAGTGATTCCTGCTACCCCCATCATCCACGTCGGCTGCCCTGAGGCCATACCCCTCCCGTTGGGGGTTATACCATCCACGCTGCACCATCCTCCCACCGGCCTCAGCGGTTTGCCCTGCAGCGGCAGCTCCATAGCTGCATTCAACGGGTGGCGTAGTCGTTCTACATCTACTGCTAATATACCGCCACTTAGTCTGACTCCCTGGGCACGGACCGGGTCACCGCCACGAGACTACTACCCCTATCAGATCCGGCTCCGGGTAGTCCCTGCGTGCGCAACGCTGCATCACATAGGCCCAGGGCGCGTCATGAGCATTTATGGATGTATTGCTAAACTGAATTACCATACCATATGAATATTGTCTATTTATACTATAAATCCCTTACTCATATGTTGAGTGCCAGTAAACAAAAAAGGCACAAAAGCTGTTCCTGCTCCACAAACATGTTCTGGCTGTGTTGCATAGCAGACACCTGCCTAGCACTAATTCTTGCTATTTAACCTTGAATGCCTAGCACTGTCAATAGCTAGGAAAAAAATCTAAGTAGTTCACAAAAATATTGAACGATATTTTAAAAAATATATACAAATTTGAATCACTATTTAAAAAAATATAAGTTGATGTCCCTATATTCATAAAAGTCTAAACCTATTTATTCTGCACAATGAATGCCATAAAAAGACAATTGTAGTCATCAGACCTTCCCCCTTTAAGACAATTAAATAAAAAGCAATTAGAAAGTTGCATGTATCCCAAGGTGAAACCAATAAAAGCTACAGTTTGCACTGAGAAGAGCAAGTTCTCACACTGCGCCATCAATAGAAATAAAAAAAATATATGGATCTCAGAATATAGTTACACAAACCACATTTTTACTTTTTTTATATGTAGTAAATAGAGATGAGTGGATATGACAAAGTTCAAATTCTCCAAATTTAGGGAAATTTGATTTGCAGCACAGTTATTCTCTGTGAATTGAAAGACTGTTTGCTAAAAAAAAAAAATATGGCGCCATTTTCCAAGACCCGTAGCGTCTCCATTTTTCGGGATCTGGGGCTGGGTGAGGGCTTATTTTTTGCGCGCTGAGCTGAAGTTTTTATTGATACCATTTTTCAGGTAGATCCGATGTTTTGATCGCCCGTTATTGCATTTTATTGCAATGTTGTGGCAACCAAAAAACGTAATTCTGGCGTTTAGAATTTTTTTCTCGTTATGCTGTTTACCAATCAGATTAATTCTTTTTTTATATTGATAGATTGGGCGATTCTGAACGTGGCGATACCAAATATGTGTATGTAGTGTTTTGTTTTTATTATTTTATTTTGAATGGGGCGAAAGGGGGGTGATTTAAACTTTTATATTTTTTTAATTTTTTTATTATTTTTAAAAACATTTTTTTTTCATTTTTTGCTTGCTTCTATAGTCTCCATAGGAGACTAGAAGCAGCACTTGTCTGATCGCCTCTGCTACATAGAGGTGATCATCAGATCACCTCTGTGTAGCAGAAATGATCCTGTGCTATGAGCACCGACCACTAGGTGGCGCTCATAGCGATCAGCTCATGACAACCACTGGAGTCTGCTGCAGACCCAGGGTTGTCATGCCCACGCATCAGTGACCCACGATCACGTGATGGGGTCACCGATGGGCGGGGTAAGTGACTCGCTTCCGGCGCGGCGCTGTTAAATGCCGCTGTCAGAAATTGACAGCGGCATTTAACATGTTAACAGCCGCTGGTGGATCGCGATTCCACCCACGGCTGTTGCGGGCATATGTCAGCTGTAATAATCAGCTGACTTGTGCCCGATTCAGTGAGGACTCAGCGCCGGAGCCCTCACTGAACCAGGGATTACAGCCTTGTGCGTACAAATATGGCACAGGCTGTAAAGTGGTTAAAGGGACATGGTTGTTCAGTTGTGTGCAAATCATTATTTACTCGTGCAAAGCTAATACACAGTATCAAGGATGTGCACAACTCTATGTATGACACTATGCCTCAATAAATACTGATTAAAACAGCACAGTATAGCAGCTAAAAGTGAGTATTAATAAATTAAAATTTAGCTTTTAATAAGTATCATATAAAAGACAGTGATTACACACACACAATGTAAAAACAATCTGTAGAAAACACGTACAGAAAAAAGCCTAATCCACGGTGGTAGGTGAAGGCCCAGCACAAGAATTCACTAGAGGTCAGACATATAAATAAATACTCAAATGACAAAAAAGTGTGAAGCAACTGAAAATATGTCTTATATTCTAGGTTCTTCAAAGTAGCCACCTTTTGCTTTGATGACTGCTTTGCACCCTCTTGGCATTCTCTTGATGAGCTTCAAGATGTAGTCACCGGAAATGGTCTTCCAACAATCTTGAAGGAGTTCCCAGAGATGCTTAGCACTTGTCGGCCCTTTTGCCTTCACTCTGCGGTCCAGCTCACCCCAAACCATCTCGATTGGGTTCAGGTCTGGTGACTGTGGAGGCCAGGTCATCTGGCGTAGCACCCCATCACTCTCTTTCTTGGTCAAATAGCCCTTACACAGCCTGGAGGTGTGTTTGGGGTCATTGTCCTGTTGAAAAATAAATGATGGTCCAACTAAACACAAACCGGATGGAATTGCATGCCACTGCAAGATGCTGTGGTAGCCATGCTGGTTCAGTATGCCTTCAATTTTGAATAAATCCCCAACAGTGTCACCAGCAAAGCACCCCCACACCATCACACCTCCTCCTCCATGCTTCACGGTGGGAACCAGACATGTAGAGTCCATCCGTTCACCTTTTCTGAGTCACACAAAGACACGGTGGTTGGAACCAAAGATCTCAAATTTGGACTCATCAGACCAAAGCACAGATTTCCACTGGTCTAATGTCAATTCCTTGTGTTAGCCCAAACAAGTCTCTTCTGCTTGTGGCCTGTCCTTAGCATTGGTTTCCTTGCAGCTATTTTACCATGAAGGCCTGCTGCACAAAGTCTCCTCTTAACAGTAGTTGTAGAGATGTGTCTGCTGCTAGAACTCTGTGTGGCATTGACCTGGTCTCTAATCTGAGCTGCTGTTAACCTGCGATTTCTGAGGCTGGTGACTCGGATAAACTTACCCTCAGAAGCAGAGGTGACTATTGGTCTTCCTTTCCTGGGGCGGTCCTCATGTGAGCCAGTTTCTTTGTAGCGCTTGATGGTTTTTGCAACTGCACTTGGGGACCCTTTCAAAATTTGCCCAATTTTTCAGACTGACTGACCTTCATTTCTTAAAGTAATGATGGCCACTAGTTTTTCTTTACTTAGCAGCTTTTTTCTTGCAATAATACAAATTCTAACAGTCTATTCAGTAGGACTATCAGCTGTGTATCCACCAGACTTCTGCACAACACAACTGATGGTCCCAACCCCATTTTTAAGGCAAGAAATCCCACTTATTAAACCTGACAGGGCACAACTGTGAAGTGAAAACCATTTTCGGTGACTATCTCTTGAAGCTCATCAAGAGAATGCCAAGAGGGTGCAAAGCAGTCATCAAAGCAAAAGGTGGCTACTATGAAGAACCAAGAATATAAGACATATTTTCAGTTGTTTC
This sequence comes from Phyllobates terribilis, assembly GCF_046119375.1. Classification (NCBI taxonomy): domain Eukaryota; kingdom Metazoa; phylum Chordata; class Amphibia; order Anura; family Dendrobatidae; genus Phyllobates; species Phyllobates terribilis. The sequence continues at coordinate 515,959,282 of NW_027362763.1, read as the reverse complement.
ACACTTTTTTGTTAAGTATATAATTCCACATGTGTTAATGCATAGTTTTGATGCCTTCAGTGTGAATGCACATTTTTCATAGTCATGAATATACAGAAAAATCTTTAAATGGGAAGGTGTGTCCAAACTTTTGGTCTGTACTGTATAACAAACTCATTTGACAATAAAGTACTTAGTTTCTGTATAAGTGAACAAAAGAAAGTGGGTAAATAGTAAAGGAACAGTCTCACCCGTCTGTCTCATCTAGAAAGGGTTCAGGTGTCTCAGACCATATTGTCGATCGGCATCTGGCTAGAAAATGGCAAGGTCTACACAGGGACAGTTGTGGACTCCCCTTGCAAGGGCGGGAGTCATTGGGTTCTAGGGCCTTCTAGTGTCTTTAGGGTTTAATAGCACCATTTTAGGACCTCACCATTTTCTAGCCCGATGGGGTTCCACAATATGGTCTGAGATGCCTGCACCCTTTCTGGATGAGACAGATGGTTGAGACTGTTCCTTTACTATTTACCCACTTTCTGTTGTTCACTTATACAGAGACTAAGTACTTTATTGTTAAATGAGCCTGTTATATCTTGGAGGACATATTTGATAATGTGACCACTGTCAATTGAGTATTTATTTGTCTAAACCTGTAGTTAATTCTTGTGCTGGGCCTACACCCACCACCATGAATTAGGCTTTATTCTATACCTGTTTTTCTATGGGTTTTATTTACATTGTGTGTAATCACTGTCTTTTATATGATACTTATTAAAGCTAAGTTTTAATTTATTTATACTCACCTTTTGCTGATATACTATTTAACAAATGAGTTCATTGGGAGACTGTGACACATCAATGCCTCAGTGCTTTGTTTTGTTGTCCTTTTATTGCTAGACATTTTGAAATACCACACTCCCTTCATTTATTTTCACTTTCATATTTTCCTCCTCACTTTTCAAGTCCCATGATTGTTTTACTTTCCTTGGTTGCATGGGCTTCATAGGTGCTCATAAAGGGCAGACACGGTGGCCTTCATTAGACTGCCAGCCAAGATCATTGTGGGTGGAGCGAACAATGAGCAATGGAGGAGACATCTTACATTTCCAACTGCTTAAGTGCTGTCATGAATAACAGCAGCATCTAAAGGGTTTCACTGCTGTGTTTAGAGGAAGTATAACACACCCAACACCTGCAGTGTTCAGATTGGGCATTACAAGTACATTTATTCTCTATGGGATTGTTGGAGGTAGCTAAGTACAACACTCGACTTTTCCCAGCAAACCCATAGAGAATGAATGGATTGGTTGTGTGCATGCTCCATTTTGACAGGTCATTTCACAGCCAAGTTTTTGGGATTGATTGGGATCCCTGTGGTCGCATCCATACTGGTAAGAAAGTTTTCGCCTTTACTGTGGATAGGGAGTAACCTTCAATATTGGCAAACATTATAGTAATTACCATTTCTGCATTTTCTATTTTCTCTGGCTAATAAAGTTGGACCAGAGTTGAGAATACTCCTATTTTATATTGATGTTCTGTTCTTTGTTGCAGGTGTTTTGAGCATTCTACTATGAGAATCTATTTTCTCTTGTTCCTTTCTACTTACTTGTTGCTTGCTATGTGGAGAGGACATGCACAGGGACGGCAATCATCCGGAGACCCTCTGACTAATCCATAGAACCCTTGGGCACACTGCTCACAATGGTCTCCAGTGGTATTGTGTTTACAGGCCTAGAAAAAAAATGGAGAAAAATGATAATCCATATATATACATTTTTTTAATTCAAAACATGTTTTCGTTATTGCCAACTTTTTTCTATTAGCTTAATTTTTAGATGCAAAAGGTTATAAGTTGAAGATGTCTGAGAGCTTTAAGGGTATATTCACAACGGATTATGTTGGAGTTATCCCTTTAATCAGTTTTTAATTAAGATGTTAAAACATGCAAAGATTAACATTTTCTAATTGATATCCGATTTAAAAAAAATGTTGGTTTAGTGAAGGTGTTTTTAATTTATTCTCTTATAAAACCCCTACTATGGGAAATTGTATAACATTTCATAATAAAATAATATTCAAATTAGTTATGCAAATACCCCCAAACCATAGTTTAATGAATATTTTATTAAATGTATCTTTATGCACTAGACAGAGTACAGTACTGCATACAAATATGCTTCTTTACATGTTGTCACGATCTTTTGTTGCCGGATCTTGGATTTGCCTTTCAACTACCCGCTTGTATAAACCCTTTTGCCTTTGACAGATTCCAGCCTTAGTTACCAGACGCGGGAGTTGGTTTGCCCCTGACTATCCTTTTGTTTCATCCCTTTGTCTTTGACTTACCTTCTTGGCTTTTGACCTTGGACCCCTTGATCACTCTGCCTCACGGCTAGTCTGTGAGTAGTGACTTGCGTCACACATGTTTTATATTAAACAATTCCTTCTCCAGAGGTAATAAAAAGGACAATGCAAGAAGCATACCTGGCAAACAGACGTCTGTGGGTCACATACATCACTGTGCCGATTGCATTGACAGGGTACACATGTCCCAAGAGATGGGCCAGGTCTTCTACCTGGGGATGCAGAAGCCATTCTGTAGAATCCAGGAGAACATGACTAAAATAAACATAAGACAGATATATGTAGTCTTGAATCTGAGATTTAAAGAAATCACCATTGTTATGGTTTATTTGGTATCAGGTGGTATCATAACTTTGCTCTACAATAAACTTTGTGATAATCCCACCAAACTTAAATATTCTTGCATACTACTGACCCCTGATTTTTAGTACTATTGTCAATTTATTTGACCAAACATTTAAGATAATTGTTGTTAATCAGGAACACATATTGTCATCAGGTAAGAGAATAAGACTTATAAAATACCTCACATGAAAGTCCAGAATATCCTAGTGGGCATTCACATTTCTCAATAAGATTGGCTCTCGGACTCATTGTGAAAGATGTGCCTACTTCTGCTACTTCCAGAAATACTTCAGATATTCTGCAGCCCACAAAAACATTATTAATGGATGAATAATGTATATAATAAGCGTACACTGAATGCAAACCTAATTTGTAGTTTACTACGAGCAATTACTCATTCTTACAATATATTGTAAAAATTTTACAACATAAAATAAAGCATTTTGGCAAGAACAAAAGGTTGTACAATGTTAATGTATTACATTGAAAAGAAAGGAAACATTTTGACCTTTCATATCTAATAATGGGAATAACAGTACTCTACAAATCAGAAACAAAGTATGTTTGTAGTTAGTTTATAAACATGTTCAATTTATTTTTGCTTAATAAAGAACATTTCCAATGAAAATACAAAAACATAAACATATGCCCTTGATTCCATTTTTATGTCTGTTCGAAAAACCATAAGATACTTCAAATATGGCTACTTTTTGGAGATAAAACATGACCTTTCTGTTGCTTTGTCTCTTATTCTTGTGTCATAGCATTTATGTTAATATTTCGAATTAATCGTTTAGCAGGTCAGCATGTGCTTTTCCAAAACGAAAACTGATATTGCCAACTAAAGAGATGGACAGCCAGTTCTTTTAAGGGGCAAATCTGTCTAGTACAGAAAATCATTAATTTCCCCTATAGCTCAACAAATATGTGGAAGTCCATTTTGAAGTTTGCAAAGACTGAGGGAAATTATAATTATATATTATTGTATTGGTCTTTATATAAAATATGTAATTTCCAGCCTTTTCTCTTAGCTTAACATATTCTAATTTGCGTGATGCAAGATAATCAGGTTTAAAAAAAACTTTCTGTAATACTCTGTCACTCGATGTCTATCCTTTTATGTGTCTTTGTGTGGCCACCCAGTGATCGTGGTACGTTGGAAACATGTTATGATGTTGTGCTAAATTTGGTTTGTTGTAGTGCTAATTCAAATTCAAGAAAAAATCTGTATGGGTGAAAAAAAACAAACTATTAGTCAGAGTGAGTTTTCATTATAATGTATGCAAATTTTCTCTTCAGAGAGAAAGAGGACTTTGACTTTTAGAATTGCTACTGACAATAGGTGCACTAAAGTTCAAGTCCTCTTCCTCTCCGAAGAGGCAATTTGAATATTTAATTTCCCAATGGACTATTGCATGGCCTATAAGTCTCCTTACACTGGTATGTCAGGCATTTCACTCACCACAAGGAGAGACGTAACCCTTTAGACATTATATTGTATTCATGCATATTGATGTAGCATGCACCATCTTGACAAAAAGCTTGCTACACTTTCTAAAAATTGAGCTTTGGCTGATACACTATTTATTAAGCATGAATGCTCATCATAAAAATATATGAGTGTCCACTTATGTGAATTAAAGTAGGCAGGCTACTAAATTGTCATAGCGTGGTGCAGCTGTTAGTTAGAGATTTGCTTCATTTGTATAACAGTTTCAGTCTGAATCATGTGGTAATACTTATTGGTTGTTCAGGTCCTATTAGCCAACATATGCATAGTTTGGGATTTTTTATCTGAAGCATGTATTGTTGTTGCATGCATTGTTTGCTTAAAATGCTTATTCCTCACTCCATTTGTTAAATTAACTTGTGGTTGGTCATTAGTTCAAAAATGTAACCCAAAATCGGGACTTAATTCTGCACCTGATATACTTGGACAAATGTCATGACTCAGAAGAAGCTGACAGTGGATGAAACTTGAGTGAGGCTTGTTTGTTCTGAAAGCTGCATGGCACATGAATCTTAACATATTGGCAAACCTGATGTACTATTGTGCAATCATCTAAAGGATTTTTTTGCATTTTTTGCTGATAAAAAGTGGGATACACAGTGGGAGTGTTTCCTTAAAGAAAGGTGTAAGAAGTGAGATTAACAGCTACTGTATGTCTGCATAATCAAAGGTAAAGAGGACTGCTGCACTCTTTGTTCACGTCAAGATACTGGTAGCACACAATAATTTTTTGGGGGAAAGTTGCTTAGGGTGGGTAATGAAGTGCATATGGGTTTATTTTCATTCACTTATTTTATGCAAACTTTCCTGTTACACTATACAATGTTCTAAAGTTGTTATAATCAGGTAAATTGAAAACTTCTTTTTTCGACTTATATGGCCCATTCTCTGTGCCTTCTACGACTATCTGTACTTATTGGAATAGATACACGGCACTCTTGAAGAGAGGTACAGGTGCTCAAGAAGGGTTCCACCCTGTGTATTTGAAGAAATTATAAAATACTACGCATTCCAAAATGTGCAGTGGATTTTTTTATTTTGGCAATCCAAACTACAAGTCAATGACGTTAATATTTTCATACAATGATGATGAAACAGCCAGCATTATAGTGGGAGTCAACTTCTCAGGTGAGTTCTTACAGCTTCCTTCCAGTTTCCCAGTTTAACCCCTTTCCGACGACGTCAGTAATAGTACGTAGCTGCGCCCTGGCCCTTATGGACCAGCTACGTACTATTACGCATAATGCGATTGCTCTCACACACAAGAGGCGCGGGGCGATCGCCGCCGGGTGTCAGCTGATTGTCACAGCTGACACACGGTGCTATGTGCCAGGAGCGGTCCCACACCACTGCTGGCACATTAACCCCGAAATGCTGAGATCAAAGTCGATTGCAGCATTCTGTGAGCAATAGGAGGTAAGTGCCGTTACTTACCTCCTCTCTGGCATCCCGTGCCATCTCTGCTGGGTCCTGGATGTTGTCATGGTGACCCAATGTTATCATGACAACATCCGGGTCACCAAGAGGCAAGAAGTTACTTGCGCAACCAAAGTAACTTCTGCATGCAGTGCTGACAGGCTGTATATAGCATAGAGATGCTGCTGCATCTCCATGCTATATAAGTGATCAGGCTGCAAAAAGTTATAGCCCCATAGTGGGCATAGTGAACAAGTAGAAAAAGTGTCAGAAAGTGAAAAAAAAAACTGCAAAAATATAAAAAAAATGAAAAGAAAATTCACCAAAAATAAAAATATACTGTACCCATAAATAAATATTATTATGGAAAAAAAAAATAGACCAATAAAAGTACACATATTTAGCATCGCCACGTCTGAAACGACCTGACCTATAAAACTGTCCCACTAGTTAACCCCTTTTGGGAACACGGTAAAAAATAAAAATAAAAAACAGAGCAAAAAACGCTGCTTTATCATCATACTGCCAAACAAAAAATGGAATAAAACGCGATGAAAAAGACGAACGTAAATAAAAATGGTACCACTTAAAATGTCATCTTGTCCCGCAAAAGCAAGCCGCCATACAGCTCCATCAGCCGAAAAGTAAAAAAGTTATAGCTCTTTTTTGTAAAGCGATACAATTTTTTTTTCTATAAAACAGTTTTTATTGTGTAAAAGTGCAAAACATAAAAAAACAATATAAATGTTGTATCACTGTAAACGTACTGACCCGAAGAATAAAGCTGCCTTATCAATTTTACCACACGTGGAACGGCATGAAAAAAAAAAAAAAAACAATTCCTGAACTGTTGGTTTTTGTTTATTCTGCCTCCCAAAAATCGGAATAGAAAGCGATCAAAAAATGTTACGTGCCTGAAAATGATACCAATAAAAACGTCAACTTGTCCCGCAAAAAATAAGCCATCACATGACTCTATCGGCCGAAATATGGAAAAATTATAGCTCTCAAAATATAGCGATGCAAAAACTAGTCTTTGCAAAAAAAAGCGTCTTTTAGTGTGTGACAGCTGTCAGTTATAAAAACCCAATATGAATCTGGCATTGCTGCAATCGCACCGACCCGAAAGAATAAAGTCGCTTAATCACTTATACCGCACGGTGTAAAAAAGAAATTCTAGGGTTAGGGTTGTGCTAGGGTTAGGGTTGTGCTAGGGTTAGGGTTGTGCTAGGGTTAAGGTTAGAGTTGTGCTAGGATTAGGGTTAGGGTTGTGCTAGGGTTAGGGTTGTGCAAGGTTTAGGGTTGTGTTAGGTTGTGCTAGGGTTAGGGTTGTGCTAGGGTTTGTATTTTTTCAAAAGTAAAGAAAAAAAAATTATGACGATATGGCGACCAGTGTTAAACTCATGTGCTCGCTATTTGAGTTTGCATCGGGGGTTCGGGTATGCACCGAGTATCATGGATGCTCGAGTGACATTCTCGAGTCTCCACCCCATATGCTTCGTGGCCAAAAAAGTTGCATGGATTCCCTGCCATGCACGAGCGATCCCAGCATGTTTTTTTTGGGTGTCTAACAACCATGAAACATGCGGGACGGGGACTCGAGCATGTCACTTGAGCATGTCACTCGAGCAACCATGATACTTGGTGCATACCCGAGTACCCGATGCAAACTCAAGTAGCGAGCACTTGCGCTCAAGACTAATGACAACTTATTCAATATGATGACCTAATGTTATCAAATTCTGTGCCGTAACTCTGGGTTAAAAATGTTCACTATACCCCTTGATAAAATCCTTGAGGGGTCTAGTTTCCAAAATGGGGTCACTTATGGGGGGTTTTCACTATTTAGGCGCATAAGGGGCTCTCCAAATGCGACATGGCGTCCGCTCTCAATTCCAGCCATTTTTGCATGCTCCTTCCGTTCTGAACACTGCCGTGCACTCAGACAGTGGTTTTCTCCCACATATGGGGTATCAGCATACTCAGTAGAAATTGCAAAAAAGTTTTTGGGGTCCATTTTTTCCTCTTACTCTTGTGAAAATAAAAAATTTGGGGCTAAAACATAATTTTTATGGAAAAAGTTCAATCTTTTTACTTTCACGGCTCCATATTATAAACTTCTGTGAAGCACCTGGGGGTTCAAGTTGCTCACCACTAGTGTTGAGCATTCTGATATTGAAATATCGGGTATTGGCCGATATTCGCGGTATCGGAATTCCGATACTTAATTCCGATACTTTTGCAATATCGTATACCGGAATCGGAAGTTCCCATAATGCAATGAGCCATTTTCATTTTATTCAGCCAATGAGGATCCTAAGAAGTGTGGGCACATCCTGTTAGGCATGTAGGCATCTTAACTAATGGCATGGCTGTGATTGGCTGCTGAAATGATGTCATGATGCACTATAAAAGCCGCCGCCGCCATTTTGAGTTCACTCTGCTGTGAATTCAGTTAGGGATAGGACGCTATTGTTCTGAGGGACAGTTTTAGCTACCTATTTGGTCTATTCTGCTTTACCCAAGCTACTTTATAAATCGCTGTGCCTTGCAGCGCTAGTGCACAGTTCTCTGTGCTGTTCACCGCTTTCTGCAAGGTGTGTGTGTGTGAGTGCAGCTCACCCTGTAGTGTGTGCTTCAACCACGTCTGGTTGTAGTGCACTCAGTGTGTGTCACTGCCTCATACATTGTCCTTTTTTGCCAATTCATAATTTTTCCTGATATCTCCTATTAGTGTGGTGGTTCGATCCGTATTCAGCTAAATTTGTTCCAAACACACTATATAGGAGTAGATAGAGAAATTTTTTTGGTCTTGCAGCGCTAGTGCAAAGTGCTCTGCATCTGTACTGTTCACCGCTGTCTGCAAGGTCTGTGTGTATGAGTGCAGCTCACCCTGTAGTGTGCACTTCAGCCACGTCTTGTTGTAGTGCACTCAATGTGTCTCACTGCCTCATACATTGTCCTTTTTTGCCAATTCTTAATTTTTCCTGATATCTCCTATTAGTGTGGTGGTTCCATCCGTATTCAGCTAAATTGGTTCCAAACACACTATATAGGAGTAGACAGAGACATTTTTTTGTTCTTGCAGCGCTAGTGCACAGTGCTCTCCATCTGCACTGTTCACCGCTGTCTGCAAGGTCTGTGTGTGTGAGTGCAGCTCACCCTGTAGTGTGTGCTTCAGCCACGTCTGGTTGCAGTGCACTCAGTGTGTGGTTCCATCCGTATTCAGCTAAATTGGTTCCAAACACACTATATAGGAGTAGTTAGAGGAGCCTTTCTGCAGCATTGGGCCCTGCAGCCCCAGCCAGATTAGTATTAGCCTATTTTTTGTAGCCTCATCTATTGCATTGTAGGTTACCTTCCTACATTGTAATAGCTACAAAAAGTTTGTGATACTATCGGTATTACATCTTTAGGCACATCCAGTGTCTTTTTGTGACAAAAAAAACCTAAATAAAGTTCACCAAACACTCCACTTTACAGTTGTGTAGGCCACATTAGCTCATATTAAAGTCTAGTCCACACTTTATAAAATTAGTGTTTCTTATACCTGTTAGCAGCTGTTCAGGAATAAGCACACTAAGCCCTTAGTACTTTTCTGCCTATCTTTATCAGTCTACCAAGATGAAGAAGGCAGGGAGTAAGGCATGTGGTCGTGGGCGTGGGCGTGGGCGTGGAGTTTCTGCAGGGAGAGGACGTGAGGATTCTGTGCCTGCAGGGAGAGGACGTGGGGATTCTGTGCCTGCTGCGGGCACCAGTGACTCAGCATCCCCCAGTTTTACCAGGGAACAGTCCTTTATGCGCAGCTTTGTAGGAGCTAGCCGTACCCCACTGCTGCGGGAGGACCAAATTGAAGCCGTTGTCGGATGGATGGCAGCTAATGCATCGACTTCAATTAGTTCCAGATCCTCTCAGGTCCTGAGCACTAAAGAGCACTCATCTGTCTCTTCACCACCTGCCAAATTGCCCAGGCAGTCAGAGAGCCCTGGACAGGAGCCATCTCTATTTCTGTTCTCTGAATCTCTTGGCTTGGAAAGAGGGGGCCAGCCAAGCAGAATTCGAGAATTTGAAGAAGAGGTAGTATGCAGTGATGCGCAACCGTTTTGTCTCTCTGAATCTGAAGAGGCGGGTGGGCCAGTGCCTATGGTCAGCAGCACACCTCAGTATGCATCTGATGATGAGACTCAGGTGCCACTTTCTGGTGCGTACTGTGCTGTCGAGACTACCCAGGAGAAGCAGTTGTTTGAAGAGGGTGGTGTAGATGATGAGGTCCTTGACCCATCATGGCGTGAGGGACAGGAAGGTGGTGGGAGCAGCTCTGAGGAAGAGATTCCCCGAACAGCCCAAAAAGGAGGGAGAGGGAGGGGGCAGACTTGGTTGCCTGTAGCCTCCACTTCGGCACCCATTAGGAGCATGGCTCTTCCAAAATCCAAAGCGGGCGCTGCCAAGACTTGCAGTGCCTGGTCCTTTTTTGACACAGTTGCAGATGACATTTGCTTTGTCAAATGCAAGCTGTGTAATCAGAAGGTGAAAAGAGGGAAATGTGTCAGCAACCTCAATACCACAAATATGTGGAAACATGTGTGGACCAAGCACGTGGTGGAGTTCCAAAAACACACTGAAGACATAGGCCAACCTACAGCGCCACCTACCACCTCTTCAGCTCGTGTTGTAGCCTCTTCCTCCAGCTCACACCCAGCTGGTTCGGCTTCCTCACAGGATCGCCATGGAAGAATCTCTGGCACTGTTGTACAGAGACACAGTGTAATTCCACCCACAGCACCACTTTCCCAGTCATCCTCACACTCCCAGGCCAGTCTACAGCCATCGTTAGCACAGGCATGGGAGAAAAGGCGCCCATACTCGGCAAACCACCCCCGAGCACAGGCTCTGAATGCTGGCATTGCTAAACTACTGGCCCTTCAAATGCTATCATTCAGGCTGGTGGAGACTGACACATTCCGTAACTTTATGGCATTGGCAGTCCCACAATACAATGTGCCCAGCCGCTTTTATTTCAGCAGGCAAGCAGTCCCTGCCCTTCAACATCATGTGGAGGGAAAAATTAAACATGCGCTACAAAACGCCGTCAGTAGCAAGGTCCACCTGACCACCGATGCATGGACCAGTAAGCATGGACAGGGATGATACCTTTCCCTCACTGCCCATTGGGTAAATGTTGTGGAGCCGGGTACAGATCTTGCGAGTGGCGCTGTACATGTTCTGCCAACTCCAAGGATTGCAGGAATCCAGTCTGTACACATTGACTCCTCCTCATACTCCAGTTCCTCTGAATCAGCGCTGCAGGAGCCGTCACGGTCTACCTCCACATCGACCCTTGAACGGTTACCTGTTATGATGACCGATATGAGCACAGCCGTGGCCAAACGTCAACAGGCCATATTAAAATTAATTTATTTGGGGAATCGAAGCCACACAGCGCAAGAGCTCTGGAATGCCATCAAGCAGCAGAGCAACGTGTGGTTTGTGCCAGCGAATCTCCAGCCAGGCATGGTAGTGTGTGACAATGGCCGAAATCTGGTGGCAGCTCTGGGCCTAGGCAACCTCACTCACATCCCATGTCTGGCACATGTGCTCAACTTGGTCGTGCAGAGTTTTTTGAGGGACTATCCGGATCTTGATGCACTGCTTCACAAGGTCCGCATAGAGTGCGCTCACTTGCGGCGTTCCAGCAACGCAAGATCACGCATTGCAGCTCTGCAGCGCCGATTACGTCTTCCGGAACATCGCATCATATGTGACCTACCCACCAGGTGGAATTCAACATTACATATGTTGGAGAAGTTGTGTGAGCAGCAGGCAGCAGTAATGGAGTACCAGCTGCAGCAGGCGCAAACAAGTCGCAGTGCGCGCCGTTCACACTTCACCACCACTGAGTGGGCCTCTATGAAGGACATTTGCCACGTTTTGCGTGCCTTCGATTATTCCACACGGATGGCGAGTGCAGATGATGCACTAGTCAGCATGACTATCCCCCTTATCTGCCTGCTTGAAAAAACACTGCAAGCACTAAGGGACGAGGTTTTGGAAGAGGTGGAGGATGAGGAGTCACAAATGCCATCTGCTTCTCTACAGTCTGCGCAACGTGGTTCCTCACAAAGGCCTAGGCAGGGGAAAATTGTGAGGAGGATGAGGAGGAGTCAATGGATGAGGAAGACATCTGTCCAGAGGAGGGAGGTACACAATGCTCTAGTAGTCAGTATCTAGAGCGAGGGTGGGGTCATGAAGAGCAGGCTGAGATCACGCCTCAAGCAGGGGACAGCGTTTCTTGGCCAGTTGGCAGTCGGCAGCACATGGTTGATTTCATGATGCAGTTCCTGAGAAACGACCGCCGCATTGCCCACATTCTCAACACGGCTGATTATTTGGTGTCCACCCTCCTAGATCCTCGCTACCGGGACAACTTACAAAGCCTCATAACACCGTTGAACCGGGAACGTAAAATGCGGGAGTACCAAGACGCACTGGTGCATTCCGTCATGTTCTCCATTCCAACCGAGAGCAGTGCTGCTAGTGCTTTACAAAGCAGCTCAGTGCGTCGAGGCAGTGGACGAAGCTCTGCACAAAGAGGGAGCAGAAGCAGCGCCTCAGCACAAGGCAAGACCAGTATGGCCAAAATGTGGCAAAGTTTTGTGTCCCCGCCGCCACAAATGTCTACACCATCACAGACGGCTCCAGTCAGCAGGAGGCAACGTTTCCGTCAGATGGTGACAGACTACATGTCTTGCCCTCTTAGTGTACTCCCAGACGGCTCTTCTCCCTTCAAGTTTTGGGTCTGTAAGCTGGATACATGGCCAGAGCTTAGTCAGTATGCATTGGAGGTGCTAGCTTGCCCTGCTGCTAGTGTATTATCGGAACGCGTCTTTAGTGCCGCAGGTGGTGTACTAACAGACCGTCGCATGCGACTATCCTCCGATAACGTTGACCGGCTTACTTTTCTCAAAATGAACAAGGCCTGGATCTCTCATGAATTTGCCAGTCCTCTTCCAGAATAAATAATTGGTTGGCAACAGTATCCAGGTCTCCTGTTGTGTTCATGTTTCTACCACCTGAACTGTAATCCCTGAGCTCCAACACCGCCAGTTGGCGCTCGGAAGTGCCGTCTGCACAGTCAACACTTGCTGTCGTGTTATTGGGGTTCAGTAACGTCAGCTGTTCCCCTGCTGTGCGGACGGCAATTTCTCCTGCTCTGTCCACATTCTCACTACTACAGATTTTAAAGTTGCTCCAATTACACCTCTGGCTCCTCTGTTTTCAGTATTATCCCTGAGCTAGAACACCGCCAGTTGGCGCTCGGAAGTGCCGTCTGCACAGTCGACACTTGCTGCCGTGTTATTGGGGTCCAGTAATGTCAGCTGTTTCCCTGCTGTGAAGACGGCAATTTCTCCTGCTCTGTCCACATTCTCACTACTACAGATTTTAAAGTTGCTCCAATTACACCTCTGGCTCCTCTGTTTTCAGTATTATCCCTGAGCTCCAACACCGCCAGTTGGCGCTCGGAAGTGCCGTCTGCAAAGTCAACACTTGCTGCCGTGTTATTGGGGTTCAGTAACGTCAGCTGTTCCCCTGCTGTGCGGATGGCAATTTCTCCTGCTCTGTCCACATTCTCACTACTACAGATTTTAAAGTTGCTCCAATTACACCTCTGGTTCCTCTGTTTTTAGTATTTACCCTGGGCTCCAATACCGCTAGTTGCTGCTCAGAAGTGCCGTCTGCGCAGTCAACGCTTGCTCCAGTGTTATTGGGGTTCAGTAACGTCAGCTGTTCCCCAGCTGTGTGTCCGGCAAATTCTCCTGCTTTGTCCACATCCACTGTACTACTGATTTAAAACTTGCTCCAATTACAACTCTGGCTCCTCTGTTTTTAGTATTTACCCTGGACTCTAATACCGCTAGTTGCTGCTCAGAAGTGCCGTCTGCACAGTCAACGCTTGCTCCAGTTTTATTGGGGTTCAGTAACGTCAGCTGTTCCCCAGTTGTGTGTCCGGCAAATTCTCCTGCTTTGTCCACATCCACTATACTACTGATTTAAAATTTGCTCCAATTACACCTCTGGAACCTCTGTTTTTAGTATTTACCCTGGGCTCCAATACCGCTAGTTGCTGCTCAGAAGTGCCGTCTGCACAGTCAACGCTTGCTCCAGTGTTATTGGGGTTCAGTAACGTCAGCTGTTCCCCAGCTGTGTGTCCGGCAAATTCTCCTGCTTTGTCCACATCCACTGTACTACTGATTTAAAACTTGCTCCAATTACACCTCTGCCTCCTCTGTTTTTAGTATTTACCCTGGGCTCCAATACCGCTAGTTGCTGCTCAGAAGTGCCATCTGCACAGTCAACGCTTGCTCCAGTGTTATTGGGGTTCAGTAACGTCAGCTGTTCCCCAGCTGTGTGTCCGGCAAATTCTCCTGCTTTGTCCACATCCACTGTACTACTGATTTAAAACTTGCTCCAATTACACCTCTGGCTCCTCTGTTTTTAGTATTTACCCTGGGCTCCAATACCGCTAGTTGCTGCTCAGAAGTGCCGTCTGCACAGTCAACGCTTGCTCCTGTGTTATTGGGGTTCAGTAACGTCAGCTGTTCGCCAGCTGTGTGTCCGGCAAATTCTCCTGCTTTGTCCACATCCACTGTACTACTGATTTAAAACTTGCTCCAATTACACCTCTGGCTCCTCTGTTTTTAGTATTTACCCTGGGCTCCAATACCGCTAGTTGCTGCTCAGAAGTGCCGTCTGCACAGTCAACGCTTGCTCCAGTGTTATTGGGGTTCAGTAACGTCAGCTGTTCCCCAGCTGTGTGTTTGGCAAATTCTCCTGCTCTGTCCACATTCACACTACTACAGATTTTAAAGTTGCTCCAATTACGCCTCTGGCTCCACTCTGTTTTTAGTATTTACTCTGGGTTCCCGCAACGCCAGCTGTTTCCTAGCAGTATCTTTGGCACGGGTACTCCCTCCTGCCCAGCCTGGTTCCAGCACGCCAGCTGTTTCCGGGTAGTGTCAACGTCACTTTGCCTCCAATGCGTTGTCCTGTCGTGTTGCGGTCGGGTTAGCCGACTCTATGGTGCCTGCAGTTTATGTAACTCCTATGTGGGCTGCGGGATCTGGCAATGAAGGCTGGTTCCATAGTGCCAATATTACAAGCACCCCCTGTAGGACTGTGGGCTTTTGTAACTGCGACCGGCTCGCGGCCTTGAAACTTTTTTTTACATGGGTACCTTCTGCTACCCATCCGGGTTCCAGTACCGTCAGATGGTTCTCGGCAGTGCCTTTGGATTAGGTGCCTCCTTCTTGGTATCCAAGTTCCACCAACGTCTGCTGGTCCTTGGTAGTGCTTTCTGGCACAGGTACCTCCTGCTTAGTAACCGAGTTCCAGTACCGTCAGCTGGTCCTCGGTAGTTCCATTGGCTCTTGTACCTTCTGCTACCCATCCGGGTTCCAGTACCGTCAGCTGGTCCTCGGTAGTTCCTCAGCCTTCTTGTACCTTCTGCTACATTTCCAAGTTCAAGCTTTTTGAAATGGTTCTTGGTAATCACTCTGGATCTCCCTGACGAGGACCCTGAAGACGAGGACCCTGAAGACCAACCCGAAGAAGACGGGGACCCCGAAGACGACGACCCTGAAGACGAGGACCCTGAAGACCACCCCGAAGAAGACGAGGACCCTGAAGACCACCCCGAAGAAGACGAGGACCCTGAAGACCACCCCGAAGAAGACGAGGACCCCGAAGACGAGGACCCAGAAGACCAACCCGAAGAAGACGAGGACCCCGAAGACGACGACCCCCGAAGACGACGACCCTGAAGACCACCCCGAAGAAGACCAAGAAGATGACCCTGAAGAAGTTGACCAAGAGGACAAAGAAGAGAAGACAAGCACCAAGATACAGAAGAACAAGAGACAGAAAACCAAGAAGCAGAAATACAAGAAGCTGCAGAACAAAAAGCGGAAGAACATTAAGCATAAGACTAAAAATCAGAGCAAAAGATAATATCTAAATTATAAGCAGAAGATGACTAAGCAGTGTATGGGGGTGAGTCCGTTCCTCCTCGTGGTGCCCCTGGAAAAGGCCTGCTGCTGCAGGCCAAACTGAACGCGGACAAATCCTGCTGTAAATCTTTTGTGACGGGCAGAACGAAAGGTGTAATGTCCAACCTTTTATAGATAACAACTACAGGAATGCCTGTCACAAATAAGAATATGATGAAGAAGAAGAATATGAAGAAGATGAAGAAGTAGAATATGAAGAATGTAAAAAAAAAGAATAATACGAAGAAGGTGAAGAAGAAGAAGATGAAGAAGGTGAAGAAGAAGTGGATGAAAAAGATGCTGAGGATGATGAAGGAGAAAGTGTGGGAGAAGTAAAAAAGAAGGTGAAGAGCATGGAAGTAGTGAGACATAAATATCTGACAAAATATAAAAATACTTAACATAGTCAATATTTCCGTAACTCAGAACGTCTTAAAAAAAATATTAATTCCTGCTATTCCATTTGATTGGGCTAAACCTCTATGCCTTTATTGTCTCCCACACCTCCCCCAATACATTCTACATTATTCTTAGTTGTTTTCCTTCATGTAGAATTAACCTACAAGGAAAGAAAGGGTTTATTTTCATTCTGATATTTCTGTCCCATTGACTTGCATTGGTTTCCGGTATCGGAATCGGCGATATCCGATACTTTTTCGGTATCGGTCCGATCCAATCCGATCCGATATTTCCCGATTTCGGAAGGTATCGCTCAACACTACTCACCACACATCTAGATAAGTTCCGTGAGGGGTCTAGTTTCCAAAATGGTGTCACTTGTGGGGGGTTTCCACTGTTTAGGCACATTAGTGGCTCTCCAAACGCGACATGGTGACCGCTAATTATTCAAGCAAGTTTTACATTCAAAAAGTCAAATGGCGCTCCTTCCCTTCCGAACCCTGCAGTGCACCCAAACAGTGGTTTCTCTCCACATATTGGGTATTGGCGTGCTCAGAACAAATTGCTCAACAAATTTTGTGGTCCATTTTTTCCAGTTACCCTTGCAAAAATAAAAAAAAATGGGGTCTAAAGTAACATTTTTGTGAAAAAAGTAAAATGTTCATTTTTTTCTTCCACATTCCAAAAATTCCTGTGAAGCACTCAGAGGGTTAATAAACTTCTTCAATGTGGTTTTGAGAACCTTGAGGGGTGCAGTTTTAAGAATGGTGTCACTTTTGGGTATTTTCTGTCATAAGGGTCCCTCAAAATCACTTCAAATGTGATGTGGTCCCTAAAAAAATGGTTTTGTAAATTTTGTTGGAAAAATGAGAAATCGCTGGTCAACTTTTAACCCTTATAACTTCCTAACAAAAAAAATTGATTTCCAAAATTGTGCTGATGCAAACTAGACATGTGGGAAATGTTATTTATTAACTATTTTGTGTGACATATCTCTCTGATTTAAGGGCATGAAAATTCGAAGTTTGAAAATTGCAAAATTTTCAAAATTTTCTCCAAATTTCCTTATTTTCACAAATAAATGCAAGTGATATCGAAGACATTTTATCACTATCATGAACTACAATATGTCATGAAAAGACAATCTCAGAATCAGGGGGATCCGTTGAAGCATTCCAGAGTTATTACCTCATAAAGTGACCGTGGTCAGAATTGTAAAAATTGGCCTGGTCGTTAACGTGCAAACCACCCTCGGGGGTAAAGGGGTTAAAACCATGGATCGCTAAAGTGAATCTTGACATCTATTAAAGCTACATTGTGCTATGATAGTAGAATATCTGAGAGTACAACGCATCCTTCATGGCCCCAGATTTCCTTTAAGAACAATCCGGAGTTTTGTCACACATTTGAACAGATTTTGAACAAGTGTTCTTTTGATCTAATGGTCATTACAGTTGGCCATTTACAGAAATCTATTCAACCAAATTAAAGTTTGATTCAATCGTCTTAATAGGAAACATGATATTGCCAGCTTCATATGATAGATATGATTATACACTCATTTTGCCATAAGCATAATTTTTTGTCCATTTCCCTTTTTTTTCTACAGAATCATGAGAGAATGGTAATGGTCATGTCATCCTATTTCACAAGTGTAGTTCACTTCTAAAATCCTTACATCTTTTCTAGTTATACTTTCTCATCCATCATGATTGTCCTTGCTACCTGTGTTCTATTTTTCCTGTTTACTTTTAAATTTACCTTTCACAGTTGGTTATGATTTTCCTGTATATACTTTTCTCATATTTAGTTATACTTTTCTTATAATTCCTCTATATCTTTTCCCTTCACCCTTCATCCTTTTTTTTTTATTTTTTTTTTTTACTTTCTTTACTTCTCTACACTTCATACTATGTGCCATACACATCATTGTATTACCAGATATTCCAGAACTCTAATGTTTAGCGCCATCTAGGGGCACTTCCATATATCCTTGATACTCTTTAAGCTTACCGAAGTCCTCTTCCAACATTGTGCATGCGCTAGTTCCCTGACAGGTCAGCACAGTCCATCACACTACACACACCCCTGTCTCTCCAACTCGATATCATACGCCGAGATTTGGCACATTCGCCAGGCGGCACGGTAAATTACCCATATTATGGTTGTCCCTCCAGCGCCCTGTACTACGTGATTAGATTTGCTTATTACTCAGCGCAATCATATATCCCAGGACATTTCCACGTTATAGCAATTCAGTAAGTTTTATTTTTGCTTTTTATTGTTTTCATTTACTTGTATTTTATTTTAGGGTTTGGGTACTATCTCCACTTGTTCTCCCACCAGACTATGGAGGATGGATCTCTTTTTCCCTACTATAATTGATGTTTTCTTCCTTGGTTTCTTTTCATTTTGTTCTATCCATGATGCCTTTACCGAGCCAGAAGAGGGAAGCTATATACCAATATAGAATTCACTATTGTTGGAGACTTGCATTGCATTCTATATTAGTAACACAATTCTATCAGACTTTCTTTTCTCACTATTTCACATGGTTCCATATCTCAATATCTCAATTTCTGCAGGCATTCTTTCATTATATATTACCAGAATGGTCCAGATAGATTGAATTAAGTCTTTGAGTTAATTCTGTTTTCTTTATATTAAATCATTTGCCCTTTTACAATTTAGATAGATGATAATGTGTGTTTTCTTTTTCTTTGTAATCATAAGACACATTGACAGGAAGTGTAATCTGAGTCAAATGCTTTTGTAAAATTATCTTGTGTATAAATGTTGTACTTGCTTTTCTGTATATATATACATATATATATATATATATATATAAATAAATACACACACACACACACACATATGTGATTATATTATTATATTCTCTTATATTTGTGCCAAACAGTGTTTGGTGAAGGCCCATGTCTTGGGGCTGAAACGTTACTGACTTATTTGGATTGCCAAAATAAAAAATTCCACTGCACATTTTGGAGTGCCAAGTATTTTATAATATCTCCACTTTTGTCAGAAAGTCAAGGGAATATTTCCAAGATTTAAAAGTTCACCAGGGTAAGAATAGAAAGAGGCACATAAACAGTCTCTGTTTGCAATCTCATTGAATCTTACTTTAGTGTGCACACAACCAGGATTTCTGAGCTTTTAGGGTTGATCAATACAAGCTAGAAGAACTGAGCGAACATGTCAAGGACAGTAGGACAATGGAGAATGATAGAAGAAAGAAGCTGGGGAATAGGGGAAATAATAGTTGAACAGTCATTAACATGAACACTTGATATTTATCAATTTCCTATTCTCTTGTGATGCCTTTGATTGGTCAGACATTATATCCACTTCTTAAGAGACTGCTCAGAAACTGACCTGGCATCAAAGGGCTTTTGATTTCTTATACACCTTCTAATTTGTATGGGAGAAATGCTTAAAGATAAAGCTGCACGTATAAATATTTATTCAGAACAGTACAGCAGTTTTCAGAAACAAGTCTCTGTGCATTTAATGAAAAATCTCTTTCCATCATCTTCATGACTTAGAAAATAGTTTGTATACAGCATACTGTTTGCAGCCAGAGTTGCAAATTTACATAATAATAAACTTTGGGAGCACAGAGCTACTTGTTGCTTGTCTGAGAGGCTTTCTGAAAGCAAGTTACAACTTGCTAGCTGCACAGCTCAACTCTTTGGGGACTCATCCTAACTAGTTCCCAATCACTGCTTGAGATTTTTAAATAATTTGAAGCAAAATGAAGAGCGTATTTGCCATCCGGGCTGATCTAATTTATTATCGCTTTATGTACGCTTCAAAAACAATGCTCCGTCTTGGAATTATATTGAGACACAAAGTAAGAATGATAGATAGGATGAAAAGCTCACTACGTGTATGAATACATAAATCAACAACATGTTTATGGCTGGAAAAAAAGTATATTTCTGCTAGTCTGTGATTAATATAACATTTGTTCTGATTTATTCTTTTGTGTGATGCATTTTATTGCTTTGTTCTGGTGTTCGGTAAAGTCAGTCTAATTTATCCAAGAATAACCACTCCCTTGTGTCACTTGTGTCACTTAATATTCATCATTTTCAACAATACCCTTTGTGTGAGGTGTTATTAGGTACACTTAGTTATCGAACTCTGACTAAGGAGATTGTCCCTGCAGACAAAGTAAATATATGGCTTGGAAGTTCAAGAATACCTATTAGAACATGAATTTTAAAACCGGCAACATAATTATTGAAAGCATAGTTATTACAGTGGTCCCTATGCCACAACCATAGTGAAATGACACATAAAAGTCTGGGGACATGTAACAAATTTTACATCAGAGCCCAGGAGCTTTTAGCTATGGCCCCAAATAAATCAAAGCTTTTACACCTAAAAAGTAGAATAAAAGCTTTGAAAGAATGCAAAATTTTGGTGCAACTCTAAATTGTGTCCAAATTTTGAAACTTTTGGCATTTCCATCACAGTTTCTCCCAGCTTTGCACAAATTGGTAAAGCTGGGCCAGGAGCTTCTAAAGCATGATGCCACAGTTTGTCTAATTAATGTCTATATGTCTTTGACTGGAGAGAGATTTCTGATGCAGCATACAGAAGCGCATGCCACAATTCAGATGTTCCAGATTCATGAAAAGGTGTACATGACGCGCCCCTGGTCCTGCTGTGTCACGCAGCGTCTCGCGCACGGGGGCTTACCCGGAACCGGATCAGATGAGGGTTGTAGTCTCCGAGTGGCGGGGACCCGGTCCGTGCCCAGGGAGTCAAACTCAGTGTGTGGCAGTCTTGATAGGTGTTATTTGAGTGTCGACTACGCCACCCGTTGATTTGCAGCTATGGAGCTGCCGCTGCAGGGCAGACCGCTGAGGCCGGTGTAGAAATGTGCAGCGTGATAGTATAACCCCCAACGGGAGGGGTATGGCCTCAGGGCAGCCGACGTGGAAGATGGGGGTAGCAGGAACCACTCAGAGACGGTGCGGTGTAATTCAGGGTCTTTACTGGTAACAACGATAGACCCTCCCGGAGTACTTGCTAGCGAACGGGGCCTGGTCAGTCCTTGAGCAGATGGGATCTCCCCTGGCCAGGCGGAGTTGTAGGCCTCCCAAACTGACTGTACTCTTCTGGCTACCTTGCTAGAAGCGGATATAAGTAGCCCACGTCCCTGAGTGTGCCGTGTGGTGCTCACCCGTATGGCCGGTGACTCGGGGCCTTCTAATGGCTTCCGCTCCACGATGGCGGTGCTGGTCCCACGCGTGTGACCTTGCCTTCGGGTTTCTGGGCCTGAGGACCTGAAATCCCCTGCCGGTCGGCTTCTGCTGCTGGGTAAGAGTTAGTCCCCACAGCCTCGGACGCCGGGTCCGGTAAGAAAGCTTCTCAGTCAGGACGAGCTCTGCAGCTGCCAGCCCCTGACTCGTAGTAGTATTGCTCCCACTGAGCTTCTGCTGTTTCTTCCTATGACTGTTTCTCGTCTCTACTCTCCTTGACTCCTAACCCTGCCTCAGCCCCGGGTTTATATAGGGGAAGTTCTTCCCCTCCCAAGACTGGGCAGGAGGTGTGGCATGCACAGGATCCCTGACCAAAGGACCTCCCACCTGCTCTCAGACATAACATTACATTACTGTGGAAACCAGACCCCTGGGGTGCCACATACACCTTTTCATGAAACAACAGCATCTGACTCCACCACACCTCATCAAAACCAGTGAGAAAATCGTCAGTCTTGATGAATCGAGGCATATAACTTTATTTTATAGTAACTAGACATAGGGAATCGATTTTAAGGACTCAAGTCCATTAGCCAAGTCCATAGTCTGTGTCCACTGGATGGGAGATCTGCAAAGCTCCTTATCTCCTGGCTCATTTTTTGATTAGGTGGGCTGTAATTATGATGTTGTGTCAGCTCGGCTAATCAAAAGAAGATCCAGAAATTCTGAGAGGCAAGGCGTTTTGAAGGATTCCCATTCAGTGGTCAAATATTACTGACCTGGCAGATGGACTAGAGTCTTGCAAATCGATTTTTACCATCTATAATGGTAACAATTCACATTAAAGACGTTCCTCCTACTCTATCACTTGGATAGGCCATCACTTTATGCTCATTTGGAGTCCAACATCTGGGACCCTACTGATTCTGAGAATAAAGGAGTTGTTGCACTTATGTAGTACTGTATCTCAGTTCACTTGAATTGGGTCATCATTATATAGGGAAAACCTTTAAGGAGATGCAGTTTTGCATCCATTTTATTCTCAAGATTGTTGAAGGTCATAGAAGTGTTGGTATATTGTTTGCCTTAGAAAGCAGCACAGTACAATACTTATTCTGAATTTTACTGCTAAGAAGTATAAGACAGTTGATTAGGACATGTCCTTCAGCAATACAGTTCCAGATTATTAATGCCCCTTGGCCTCAAAGTGATAGACTGACCAATCACGAATGGCTTACCAATGAAATTTGTATGCTAACTAGTCGCATATTTCATCTAATTGCATGACCTGCCAACTGGCACAGGTAGTGGAATTGTCATTTAAATATGGTTCTACTTCAAAATGGTCTTGCAAAGGCAGCTATAAACCAAAAATGTTTTTAAAGTCATTCCAACCTGAACTACCACTGTACTCTGTTTACTTGTGGAGATACACATTTTGTAAAAGGGATATACCTATTTCAGACATTTATTGTATATCCACAGAATAGTTTTTACCTGTCTGCTAATTGTAAGTTCTACTTTAAGAAGCTTTAAGTATGTTCAGTATGAGGGTCCTAAGACAGATATCATGCTCAGAGAGAGAGAAAGGGTGGAAAAGAGGCTACACATGTCTATGGCTCATTCAAATATTTAGTAATTTTGTAAAAGATCGAGCAGACTCTCATTCATTTCATTTTCTGTCTGGATGTAGTTAAAGGGTTTGGCCACTTTATCGTTATCCAAATGTGTAGGCAGGGTAAGACTTGTGGCGCTTACTAATATTGCAGGTTCTCCTCCTGCAGTTGTTAGTGCAACCTGCCTCCTAGACTGCACAGCTCCTCTGTTATCAACATGGCACCTGATGGAGTAAGATGTGGCCAGACCAATCCATTAGTCTCTTCCAAATGAAAAACAGTCTTCTTATGTAAGTGTTTTATGTTTGGAGGGTGACAATGGACAAACTTGGTCCCATGTCCCTCCATCAGCTGTCATTTTGTGGACAGGTAAGCTGTGCAGTCTGTGAGGTTGACTGAATAGTCGAGTAGAGTAGGAGAACCTGGAATGCTTAAACATTAGTAATATTTCAAACACGTTTTGTAAAAATAATGATAAAGTGGCCCACCCTTTTAAGAAAAAAAGGAATGACCCAACTGGTTGCCTTATGCAACTCCAAAGATCTTTTGAAGTTTTTCAATGCTATATTCATTGAAATTTAGGCTTTAGAGACAAATTTGGGCTTAGCATATTAATAATGTAGCTATAAGTAAATAAATAGACACTTACAAAGTGTAATAATTTGAAGTACCAATCACCAATCATGGTGACATAGGAAATAGAATGGAATTTTCTCTTAAGAACAATGACAAATATTACCTGGTTTGTCTCATTGCTCTACCATACGATGCTTTAATTAGAATGTATTGTATGTCATAAAGAATGTCCATGAAGTCCTCACGACTTACAGATCCTCCATCCATATGTTTCCATTCAAACTACAACACACACAAGCAAAATGCATGATTTAACTTTACCCATTACTGTATTGTTTATAATCTCTGGAACGCACTCTAAATGGAAAACAATACCTCTGTCATCTCAATGTCATGCCTAGTTAGGTGGCCATTTTGAGGATCTGGCACATTTCGTACAATAATTCTTTGGTTTGTGGAAGGACCACCTCTAATAACGAGCTGGGGCTCATAGGCTGATGGTCCGGTTTCTTCTTGAGCTTCAAAGTATATTGTGTACTTAAACTTTCCTCCATAAGCTGTTAGCTGCAAAATCGAATAAAAAATTACATTTTTATGTGGCTTTTACAAAACAATGCTATTTTCAAAATTACTTCATTTTGTTAACAATTCAGAATTAATTAAATGTAATATAAATAACATCATTTGAAGATAACTTTCACTTCACTGACACACTGAGGCTATGTGCCCACGTTGCGGAAATGAAGCATATTTTTTACACTTCTCCCTGGCAGGAAAAACGCATGCGGATTTTACATGCGGTTTTCCCGCCAGGTAGAAGCGTTTGTGAAGCGTCTTTGCATGCATTTCTGCATGCGGGTTATCATGCGCTTTTCCAAGCGATTTTAGCATCACTTGGAAAAGTGCTTGACAACTTGTTCACACTATATAAATCCATGCAACCGGCATAGATTTATATAATGTGACCAAGTTAGTTAAAAAAAGAATTTAAGAATGGTGAAAAATAAAAAAATAAAAGTTTATACTCACCTTCCGATGTCTTCCCGGTGTTTTGTCTGCTCCGTCCGGTGTCTTGCACTGCTTGCGGTAGTGTGAAGGACCTGCGGTGACGTCATTGAGCCATGTGATGGGTCACATGACTCAGTGACATCATGGCAGGTCCTTCACATCAACGCGAACATTGCAAGACACCGTCCCGGAGCAGACAAAACACCGGGAAGACATCGGAAGGTGAGTATAAACTTTATTTTTTATTTTAAATTCTTTCTTTACAGTTTTCTATTGTAACCAGGTCTGGATGAGAGTCCTCTCTCCTCCAGACTTGGATACCATCAGCACATTGAAACGCATATAATCCATGAGTACAAATGTACTGACACGGATTATATGCGTCTCAATGCAAGTCAATGGCGGCGATTACGCTAATTGTCTGCAAAATTAATGGACATGCTGCGGATTTTTGAGCGCAGCATAAACGCTGCGGAAAAATCCGCAGCATGGGCATTGAAAGTGCGGCTTGTCATTGGGGACCATGGGGGGCGGATTACCAAGCATTTATGCAGCGGAAATTCCACAGCATAAACGCTTGTAAAACGCTACGTGAGCACACAGCCTTAAACAAATTTTTAAATGGTTTTCTTGTGACACCATGCACTTTTCCATGTGGCTTATTTTTTTATTGTTTGAACTTATGTAGATGAATATTAGCTATATATAGCGCATAGAAATATGTTGTCAATGCAATCTAGAAGGGCCATGCACACCACTGCATAAAAATATGACTATAAAAAGACATTTCTAGTGTTCATTAGACAAAAAAAACCGCACACACCACACACAACATGCTCTATTAGATTCCATACATCAGTATGATTCCACTGCTTGTGGATACTGTAAAAACGTAACCTACTATGATATTCAGGGAGCCAAAAAGAGCAGCACAAATGGTTCTGTATTATCCATTGTGCTAACAGTTTGTAAGGGAGGTTGGAGGATGATCTGAAAGTAACCATACTCACCCTCAAAATTACTATCATGCACTAATGAAAAAAATATTGCAGTGTCTGTGACCTGTAGTGATTTTTATGGAACCAAGTGATCCATCAATGGAATCCGGGTCTCTGTCACTAGTTCATGCTGACCCTACATAGGGTAAAGACTGTGAAACATTCTGGAATTGTTCTGCAGTTCTGTTCTGCTATGCCCTCAAATGTAAGAGAACCTTCCAAACAATGAACCTCTTCACAGACTCTAACTGTTAAGCTTGTACCACTTAATGTGACTACAAAATCTAAGACTTCTAGTTAGAAAAAAAATATTCATTGTATCTGCATTAGAAAATTAAATGTGCCATTTCAGAGGGGCAATACACCTCTTTCATGCTTGTGCTCAGAATCAGGCGATAGACATAAAATATCACTATAAGGGATTATATGTTGTAAGATTGTGATAGATTGATGTAAATTCCTATAATAATACAGTACCCTTTTGGGAAAGAATAAAAAAAAAATTATGTTTAATTACCGGGGACGTATTAGTACGCATATTTGCGTACCGCCAGTTCAGTGAGGGCTGCTGCGCTGAGCCCTCACTGAACGGAGCACATGTCAGCTGATTCTTACAGCTGACATGTGCCCGCAACAGCCACGGGTGGAATCGCGATCCACCCACGGCTGTTAACATGTTAAATGCCGCTGTCAATCTCTGACAGCAGCATTTAACGCGCGCTTCCGGGTAGCGCGTCATAAGCCCCGCCCACCGGCGACCCTGTCACGTGATCGCGGGTCGCCGATGGGTGGGCATGACAACCCAGGGTCTGCAGCAGACGCCTGTGGTTGTCATGATCTTGTCGCTATGAGCGCCACCTAGTGGTCGGCGCTCATAGCACAGGACCATTTCTGCTGCATGCAGGGGACCTGCTCGTCCCCTGTATGTAGCAGAGGCGATCGGATAGTTGCTGCTTCTAGTCTCCTATGGAGACTATAGAAGCATGCAAAAAGTAAAAAAAAAATGTTTTTAAAAGTATAAAAAAAATTAAAAAAATATAAAAGTTTAAATCACCCCCCTTTTGCCCCATTCAAAATAAAATAATAAAAAATAAACCCCACATATACATATTTGGTATCGCCGCGTTCAGAATCGCCCGATCTATCAATATAAAAAAAGTATTAATCCGATCGGTAAACGGCGTAACGAGAAAAAATTTCTAAACGCCAGAATTACGTTTTTTTGTCGCCGCAAAATTGCAATAAAATGCAATAACGGGCGATCAAAACATCGGATCTACCCCAAATGTTATCAATAAAAATGTCAGCCCGGTGCGCAAAAAATAAGCCATGAACCAGCCCCAAATCACGAAAAATGGAGACGCTACGGGTCTTAGAAAATGGCGCTATTTTTTTTTTTTTTTTTTACCAAATTTTGGAATTTTTTTTCACCACTTAAATATAAAAGAACCTATACATGCTTGGTGTCTATGAACTCGTAATGACCTGTAGAATAAGAAGAGCAGGTCAGTTTTAGCATTCAGTGAACGTGGTAAAAAAAATTAATAAAAAACAACTGTGGTATTGCACTTTTTTTGCAATTTTACCGCACTTGGAATTTTTTTCCCGTTTTCCCGTACAAGATATGGCAAAACTAGTAATGGCGTTGAAAAGGACAACTCGTCCCGCAAAAAATAAGCCCTCACATGGCCATATTGACCAAAAAATAAAAACGTTATGGCTCTGGGAACAAGGGGAGCAAAAACGAAAATGGAAAAACGGAAAATGCTCTGGGGCTAAAAAATATATATTAAATTATTTTCCCATCTCCTCCTCCTTCTGCTTGACTGACGGCTCCTTTGTCTGAAGTCACACAGCATAAAGGCTGTCAGTCAAAGAGGAGGAGGCAGTACTGGGCGGGGAATACAGCTGGAGTGACAGAGGCTCCAGATCTACAAATAGTTCTTCATCCTCATGTGTATATCATTTCAAATGTTTATTTCTCAGAAACAGAGGAATGGACTCGTCATGTAATGTTATTGTTAGACTTGTCTTTGAAAGAGCTACATGTATAATATACATGGACATATAAATAGTTTGGGTGGTGAATTTCTGTTGACAGATTTTCTTCAAGTACAATGAAAGGGATTATTCAGTGTCACTCAGTTTTATGTCAATGACATTATGGCTCCATACAGTTAACAGTACACATGCAATATTTATACATGAGCGGCACCAAATAACCCATCTATGACAAGGGAAAACTTTCAACATGTTTAAGGATTGTGAAAAAAGGAAAACCAAACAAAAAAAAATGTTTTTTTTAATCTGGTCAATCAATAAATAATAACAGTGGAGCACAAAGAAATAAAAAAAAAACAAAAACAAGAAATAATAATGATTACTGAAGCACTAAATTATAGTACAGAATATCAAGGAAATGATCTTAACATTGACAAGCAGCAAATTCATTTCACTTTCTTCTTCAGCACAAAGAAAGCAGTTGTCTTTCTAATAACCTATGAGGATGTTTCCCTAAACAATATTTCAGCTTCCTTGAACTATTTGTAATATTGAAAGAATCAAAAGACTAAAAAACATCCCCTCTTTTCAAGCAGATGATAGAAAAACATTTCAATATAAAACGTCTTACCCATAGGCAGAACAGACAAGCCCTTTTTATTAAAATTACATATTTGATGTGATTAATAAAACTGTGAAGCAATGGGGGAAATACACAGAAGAGACATAAAACATGATTTGTATTCCAAGCAAGTCATAGTGCAATGAAATAAGAAGGTTACATGGTAACAATTAATGTGTTCCTTCCATAAAGACATAATAATTTAGGAACAAGTCTAGTCTATACTTCATGCTGCCAGTTATTAAAAAGAAGTTTGGATAGATTCAACAGTGTTTCATCAGATCTTCTAAAAGTTATATAAAAGTTATGTAAAGAGCTAAGTAGCAGAGTGCAGATGCCATATGTAGTGTGGATTGCAAAAAATGTCTAATGTGGGACACAAGGACTAGCGTTGGAATATTTCCAGCCAAGAAAAAGGGGGTACAGAATCGGGGCGGGTGAGTGTAATCCAAGCATGTGATGCCAGGTAGATTTGTCTGCTTTACATGGAGTCCAGGACAAGTCTTATAAGTTCCTGGAATATTCTAGGAGAGGAGTATTGCTAATTTGCTCTTTCATCCACATACCTTACATCAACAATAAAAAAAAGTTAGAAGACAAAAAGATGCTAATTCCTTGGGCATTTTATAGTCAAGTAAAATACAGAAGTACATAATGATACACTAACATGATGGATCCATGTAATTATTTACCTTACGTCCTTCAAATTGTTCAGGTAGTTTCCAATAAAGTGGCTCAGAGTGGAGGTCTTGTTTCACTTGATCAATGTGTGCTATGATATCTGGATGATGGAAAAATACCCCTTTCGTAGTTCGTCGCTGCAAGTTGAAGTCTGTCAATTCTATTACAGTCTGATCAGGCTTTAATGATTGCTATAAAATAAGAGAAGGTATTTATAAAAGAAAAAATAAAGAAAATGGTTAACATTGAATTTGTTGTAGACACTTAGAAGCAAAAAAAACAGTAAAAACAATGTGACATTAATTTTGTTTTTTTATCCATTAATCAGTTTCCCCAAATATTTTATTTTAACAAGATCCATAACCTATACGGTGGATCCATTAAGAAACCTTTTGCTCTGTTAAAATAAGAAGAGACTAGCGAACCCAAACTGTAAAGTTCGGGGTTCGTACCGCACAGGTAGTGTCCGATGCTGAACTCTGAACACCTACTTCTCCTGGAAGTCCTTTTTTGTTTTCAGAGTTCTGGGAGGAGAGAGAAACCTAACCCTTACTACGACCATTTTAGAATACCAAAGTCCGAGTCCCCATTGCCTTCTATGGGGTTCAGGTTCTGGTTAAACTGTAGGAAGAGTTCTGGTACCAGAATCAAACTTTGGACTAAAGTTCGGTCGAACTCGACGAACCCGAACTTCCACGGTTCCACTTATCCCTAATAATGAGACATATAAAATGTTGAGGCATACAGAGGCAGAGTTGGGCTCCAGGCACAATTCTTCTATTTACTCCTATAGGAGCCATATTAATATTCCACACAACTTGCATCTCTGTTAGTAATATTAACTTTTATCATTTTTATATCTGAAGGTTTGTTACAATTGTTTTCAGGGGTGGACATACCATTGGTACAACCTGTGCAGCTGCACAGGGGCCCAAGAGATAACGGGACCCATTTCTACCTCCAAAGCAGGTGGCATTGTGCATTATGATGAGCTATCAGACTGCAAAGAGCCCATATACTGTTCTTGCATAGGGGCTTCTTTGGTCTTAGTCCGCTCTTCATTGTTTCCATACTAGGCAAAGTTTAGTACTTCCTTACTTATCAACTTCAATTAGAGGTCTTGAAGATTGTGAAAAACTGTAATACAAAGAATGCTGCAACTATTTAGTATACATACAGTATATGTTCAATTTTATTTATGCTTGGAAATCACTTTACTAGATATTAGAAATCACAATTTGTAGCACAGTATAAGCTATAAGCACTATGCAGTCAGGAGTTTGGTTCGAAAGTCTCTTATTGTCTAACAACTGGCGCTGAGCAGACAAATTGTAAAATAAGAAGTTAAAAGAATATACTGAATGTTTTGGCATTTATTAGCTGCTTCAGCGTGTTTTACTAAAATATACCAGCAGGAACCTACATTACAGTATTAAATGGCTCAACAGCTTCCTACTCACCCACATTCGGATCAGTCCATCTGCTTCTGTGCACTGGGTAGTCAGGCCAAAGCAGTAACAGCTGCTACATCCAAGTGGATTCCCTACATGAAGTCCAAAAGTGCTGGGTTTGCATCTGTCACAGTGGACTCCTTCCACATTCATCTGTAAAAGAGACACTTCACAAACTTAGTGGAAGTAAACTCATGTTCATGTTAAGAAACCTTGGGTTTTTTAGAATCAGATTTTTGTACAGTCCAATTATGAAGACGTATTTTAAGCTGTTTTACTTTCATAGCTAACAGAATATAGACAGACAAATTTATAAACATATAGATTGTCTTACCATTTATGAAAAAAATTCTACATACAGTGGTGTGAAAAAGTGTTTGCCCCCTTCCTGATTTCATATTCTTTTGCACGATTGTCACACTTAAATGTTTCAGATCACAAAATAAATTTAAATATTAGTCAAAGATAACACAAGACACACAAAATGCAGTTTTTAAATGAAGGTCTTTATTAAGGGGAAAAGAAATCCACACTTACAGGGTCCTGTGTGAAAAAGTCATTGCCCCCTAAGCCTGATACCTGGTTGGGCCACCCTTAGCAGTAACAACTGCAATCAATCATTTACTATACCTGGCAATGAGTAGTCTTTTACAATGCTCTGGAGGAATTTTGGCCCACTCATCTTTGCAAAATTGTTGCAATTCAGCCACATTGGAGAGTTTCCGTGCATGAACCTCCTTTTTAAGGTCACGCCACAGTATCTCAATCGATTAAAGGGGTTGTTCAGTACTTTTAAAAAAATGGCAGTGTGATTTAATGATAAATACAACCTTCTTTTAATCACTGTTCCCTGCTGATACTGCCTGTGAGCGGCGCTATCACAGGCCGCTCACAGGCAGCACGTGACCCCCGGCTGCAGCTGGCGCTGACATCCGCTGATGTCACAAGTTGCTGCTGCAGCCGAGGGTCCCTCTTCCGCGTTCCACTTGTGGCTGCTGGGTTGTGGGTGTGGTTATTCCCCTGTATCACACCCGGCATCCACCATGCGTTCTCCCTGTCCTCATTCACTGGGAAAGCATGCAGTGGATTCTGGGAGTGATGCAGGGGAATAACCCCTCCCACATCCCAGCAGCCACCGCGGGGACCCCAGCACTGAGTCACGCCTCACTTGTCCTGACGTCAGCGTGGGGTCACGTGCTGCCTGTGAGCAGCCACCGATAGCGCCGCTCACAGGCAGTATCAGCAGCGCAAGGTAATTAGAAAGGAGGTTGTATTTATCATTTAAACACACTGGCATTTTTTTTAAAGTACCAGACAACCCATTTAAGGTCAGGACTTTGACTAGGCCACTCCAAAGTCTTAATTTTGTTTTTCTTAAGCCATTCAAAGGTGGACTTGCTGGTGTGTTTTTGATCATTGTCCTGCTGCATAACACAAATGCGCTTCAGCTTGAGGTCACGAACAGACGGCCAGAAAATCTCTTTCAGGATTTTTTGGTAGAAAGCAGAATTCATGGTTCCATTTACCACAGCAAATCTTCCAGGTCCTGAAACAGCCCTGGACCATCTCGCTACCCCCACCATATTTTACAGTTGATATGATGTTCTTTTTTTGAAATGGTGTGTTCCTTCTACGCCAGATGTAATGGGGCATACACCTTCCAAAAAGTTCAACTTTTGTCTCGTCAGTCCGCAGAGTTTTTTCCCAAAAGTCTTTGCGAACATCAAGATGTTTTCTTGCAAAATTGAGATAAGCCTTTATGTTCTTTTTGCTCAGCAGTGGTTTTCATCTTGGAACTCTGCCATGCATGCTATTTTTGCCCAGTCTCTTTCTTATGTTGGAGTCATGAACGCTGACCTTAACTGAGGCAAGTGTGGCCTCCAGTCCTTTTGTGACCTTTTGGATGAGTCGTCGCTGCTCTCTTGGGATAATTTTGGTCAGCCATCCACTACTGTGAAGGTTCAGCACTGTTCCATGTTTTCGCCATTTGTGGATAATGGCTCTCACTGTAGTTCACTGGAGCCCCAGAGCTTTAGAGATGGCTTTATAACCCTTTCCAGACTGATAGATCTCAACTACTTAATTTCTCATTTGTTCTTAAATTTCTTTGGATCGCAGCATGATATCTAGCTTTTGAGGATCTTTTGGTCTACTTCACTTTGTCAGACCATATAATACCTTTACATGGTCCGTCTGTTCCTCTGTTACTGAGAAATCAGTGGTTTAATTTATTTTCAAATGAGCTTGTAGGTCTAAAGCCCTTATTAAACCAGCTCTATTCCCTGCCCACTCCCTCATATCCTGTTTCACTGAAGGATTCTTTGCCTGAAGTCACACATCATAAAGGCTGTCAGTCAAGCAAGTAGAGGGGAAGGGGATGTAGCTAGAGTCACAGATGCTCCAGATCTACAGACTCATTTGCATATTAATTCAAACAATGATTACTCAGTATTTGGCGAACCTACTGGCAATGCAAATGTATGGCTGGACTTGTTTTTGAAAAAGCTAAATTCTAATATAAATAGTAGTGATGAGCAAGCATGCTCGCCACTGCTCGGTACTCGACGCAGCATCTCAGTACTCGAGATGCTGGGAGCTCGCTGAGTACTTTTGAGATGCTCGGGCGGGAGCTCGGGTCCCCGTCCTGCATGTCTGGCTCTATTTGGAGTACCAATCATGCAGGGATTGTCTGCCACTCACTGTAATGTCACAGCCATGGTGGTTGTGGCATTACAGTGATTGCCCAAATCGATGGGAACAGTGATCACAGTGAAACATGAAAAGCCGGCATTTCATCAGCGGCATACACCGGTACCCGACAAATTAGAACAGAAAAAATAGAGCATCACACATAGATTAGAGAGATAGAAACATGTCAGTCACATATATAATAAGTACAGTGACAGTGTTGGTTACTGTACTTGTTATTTAGTGTTAAAATAAAGGATTTATTAAAAAAAAAATAATAGTGTTTTCATGCACCCGTCTCTTTAAAAAAGCAGGCCGGCAATTCTTCAGCGGCATTCATCGGTACCCGACAATTTAGAACAGAAAGAATAGAGCATCACACATAGATTAGATAGATAGAAACATGTCAGTCACATATATAATAAGTAGAGTGACAGTGTTGGTTACTGTACTTGTCATTTAGTGTTAAAATAAAGGATTTATTTAAAAAAAAATTGGCGTAGGCTTCCCCATAATTTTAGTCTCTAGCGGAGGTTAAGCAGACGGCTGGGGCAGATGTTTAAAGCCTGGGAAGGGGGTAATACCCACGGAGCTTCCCAGGCTACTAATATCAGCCCCCAGCTGAATACCTAGCCTTTACCAGCTATTAAAATGAGGGACCCCCAAAAGAATTACGTGGGGTCCCCCCTATTTGAATAGATAGCAAAGGCTAGGCAGACAGCTGGGGGCTGATATTAATAGCCAAGGAAGGGTGCCATGAATATTGGCCCCCTCCCAGGCTAGAAACACCAGCCGTCAGCCGCCCCAGAAATGGCGCATCCATAGGACCTGGCTGGACACAAAAATAGAGTGAAGCCCCACGTCAATTTTTTTTAAAATTATTTCATGAAATTCATGAAATAATTAAAAAAAAATTGACGTGTGACTTTGCCTTATTTTTGTGTCCAGCCAGGTACAGCATCCAGAAACGGGCTGCCCCCAACCACCAGCTGCCTATTTGTACCTGGCCAGACACAACAATATAGGGAAGCCCTTTTTTTTTTATTATTTCATGAATTTCATGAAATAATTAAAAAAAAAATACGTGGGGCTTCGCCCTATTTTTGTGTCCAGCCAGGTACAGCTAGGCAGCTGGGGGCTGGAATCCACAGCGCTGGGAGGCCCAAGCTTTCTGGGACCCCCCCCCCTGCAAATTGCAGTCCGCAGCCACCCCAGAAAATGGCGCGTTCATAGAAGCGCCATCTTCTGGCGCTGTACCCAACTCATCCAGGGCCCTGGTGCGGTGGCTCACTGGGTAATAAAGGGGTTAGGGCCAGCTTGGTATTATCAGCTGGCACTAAGCCCGAAATTCATGGGGTCATGCCAATATTAGACATGACCGCCATGAATTTCTAGTAAAGTATTTAAAAAAAACACAGCACCCAGAATAAAGTCCTTTAATTGAAATAAACACACCATTTTTTAATGTTCTAAATTAAACCATACTTACCATCACGCCCATTCCAGCTGAAGCCAATGTCTTCTGCAATAAAAGTAAAATAATAAAGCAACCTCATCCAACACTGTCACTGTACTTATTATATATGTGACTGACATTTTTCTGTCTATCTAATCTATGTGTGATGCCCTATTCTTTCTGTTCTAACTTGTCGGGTACCGGTGTATGCCGCTGATGAATTGCCGGCCGGCTTTTTTAAAGAGACGGGTGCATGAAAATCGGAGGGCACTAGTGTGTTCCAAGTGCCCTGCTATGTTTTTCATGCACCCTCCTATATACCCTGCCTGCCTGTCTGCCTATATATTCTGCCTGCCTGACATTTAATTGAGCATCGTTCCCATCGATTTGGGCAATTTTTGACCTTCTTTAGACCGCCGGGGGGGACCACCAGAAAAATGCTCGAGTTTCCCATAGACTTACATTGGGCTCGTTGCTCGGGTCGAGCACCCGAGTATTCCAATGTGCTCGACCCGAGCTTCGAGCACCCGAGCATTTTAGTGCTCGCTCATCACTAAAATAGTCTAAATAAATAAAATCATGCAGACTTTTATTTTAAGGCGATATTTTGAATTTTTTAAAAAACTGTGCAGCTCTACTACTACTCTTCTTCATCGAAGCAAGAGAAGCTACAAGTGGACACCAATTTGTAGGTACAATATGGCCTTAATATTGATGTAGTTTGCTGTGAACAATACAGATGATTCAATCAAGAATCAAATTTGTAACTAATTTTAAAAAATGTACAGGTACTGATAAATTTGAACAATATGCTATTCAATTTGTACAAAAATATGCTAACCATCATTTTACAAATTTCAGAAGATTAGATCAGTCACAGAAAGCACACAGGACATCAGGGATAATGGACCAGTCTTCACTATTATGCTTTACAGCTATCACATCCCATGGTACAGTGCAGAGAACCAGGAGGGTGTAACGGGTCTGGGAGGTGGAACCTCTGAGCTACTATACAAGGGGGCGGTCCTTGTAAGGGAGCGGGTGGCAATCAGGGATGACGGGCAGGCAGTCACAGCAGGTGACCGGGACAGTCTCTGAGTGGACGGGCTGGAGGTCACGGCAAGTGACCGGGGCAGTCTCTGGAAGAACGGGCAGGAGGTCACGGCAAGTGACCGGGGCAGTCTCTGGAAGAACGGGCAGGGAGTTACGGCAAGTGACCGGGGCAGTCTCTGGATGAACGGGCAGGGAGTTAAAGCAAGTGACCGGGGCAGTCTCTGGGTAAAGGGTAGGTACGACCTGTGATGGCAGAGCCTCCGGGTAGGCTAGCAGGCAGATGGTAGATGTGTGCTCCCAGGTGAGCAAGCGAGAGTCTCTGGAATGGTAGGTGGTCACAGCACGTGACGGCGAAGCCTCCAGGTAGGCTAGCAGGCAGGTAACAGGTGGGCGCTCCCAGGTGAGCGGGCAGGAGTCTCTGGAAAGGCAGATGGTCACAGCACGTGACGGCGGAGCCTCCAGGTAGGCTAGCAGGCAGGTAACAGGTGTGCGCTCCCAGGTGAGCGGGCAGGAGTCTCTGAAAAGGCAGATGGTCACAGCACGTGACGGCGGAGCCTCCAGGTAGGCTAGCAGGCAGGTAACAGGTGTGCGCTCCCAGGTGAGCGGGCAAGCTGGTCCATAGACAGACTGACAGGAGTTGGAAGGCAGACCGTCGGACCTCAGGCTAGCAGGCAGGTGACTGGATATCAGGCAGGACAAAGGCAGCAAGCTGGCAGGAATCTGGCAGGTAACTGGCAGGTAACTGGCAACGGGACCTGAGGGCTGAAGCACAGGTGAGACACAGGTGCAAACAACATTGCTCGGGCACCTCCATTTTGGAGGAGGTGCCCTTTATATGGGAGGTCCTCCGGCAATTGGCCGGGGACTCCTTAGGACGGCGCGCGCGGTCCCTTTAAGAGAGGGGGAGCGCGCGCGCGCCCTAAGCACACTGCCGGGGAAGGAGCGCGCGCCGGAAGCAGCGGGGAGAGCAGCGCTGGAGGACGCCGCGCCAGGAGCGGGGAGGTGAGAGGGACGGCGTCTCTGCCTAGAACGGGGCAGAGACGCCGATGCTACAGAGGGACTATCATAACCTGTATAAAATTAGAGGCAGGGAATGCAGCAGCCATTTGTGGTGAATCTGGATCATGAGAGGAAGTCACAACTAATAAATTAGCTTTCAAAATAGGGATATAAAACATAATATATATAATAATAATGTCGTACATTTTTTTAGGGCAATTAGAGGTTTTGGCGTACTGTTGATTATGTTTGAATTGACTCATTGCAAATCAATTTTCCTGGGACAGTTTGGTGAACCTAACAAATTCAAATTTTAAAAGATTTTCTCATCTTTACTACACAATTATTACATATAAATACTAATGAATATTCGGCACACTTCATCCATTTTAACCCCTCTCTCCTCTCTTCTCCTATGTACAGCTGTCATGCTCTCTTCACAATGTTATACCACACAGATCCATTCATTCCCACCATACAACACAGGAAATGCTCTCACAAATCACTCAACCATCTGCTCACTCTCTGTATCTTCCTTCTCTTAGTCGCAGGTGATATTTTTCCTAATCCAGGACCCTCTAGTAATAATAACACTAACTCTTTCCCTGTTACATTCAGAAACCCAGCTAATCTCATTAATATTCCCTGCATATCTTCTGTCTCATTCAACTGTGCCCTTTGGAATGCACGCTCTGCATGTAATAAACTCTCTAACATCCATGACTTTTTCCTCTCTAATTCTCTCAACCTTTTGGCTCTCACCGAAACCTGGATCCAGCAGTCAGATACCACCGCCGTGGCAGCTCTCTCCTATGGTGGCCTACACTTCTCTCATAACCCGAGACCTGACAACAGATCAGGTGGAGGTGTTGGTCTGCTTCTTTCAACAAAATGTACTTTTCAGGTTATCCCCCCAGTACCCTCCCTTATCTTCCCTTCTTTTGAGGCCCACACAGTCAAACTCTACCGGCCCTTCTCCCTGCGAGTGACGGTTGTCTATCGCCCTCCAGGTCCCTCCCGTCAGTTCCTGGATCACTTTGCTGCCTAGCTTCCAAATTTTCTATCCTGTGACATCCCCACTCTAATCATGGGAGATTT
The DNA here is from genome assembly GCF_046119375.1 of Phyllobates terribilis. Taxonomy (NCBI): domain Eukaryota; kingdom Metazoa; phylum Chordata; class Amphibia; order Anura; family Dendrobatidae; genus Phyllobates; species Phyllobates terribilis. The sequence continues at coordinate 515,921,748 of NW_027362763.1, read as the reverse complement.
TAACATCCCAATTGGCGATTCTCTTTCCCCATCTGTCGCTAATCTTTTATCCCAACCTCCTCCTTTGGCCTTTCACAGCTTGCTAATTCTCCTACACATGAAGACGGGAACACATTGGACCTGATCTGGACCGGCTTTGCGCAGTACATGACTTTACTAACTCTTTTTTAATTTATGAAAAAGTTGCAATTATCATTGGCCCCAATCTCCTCCCTTTCATGACCCGACTCTGCATTGAAGCATTATAACGAAATATTGCTATGCGTCCAGGATGAAGCTGCACCTCCTACACAAAGAACAATTCGGCATAGATGGCGACAAACCTGGCACACGCATCAAACACGTCTTCTCCAGAGGTGCTCCAGGTGCGCTGAACGTCTATGGAGAAAATCGAATCTGCCCGAAGATTTCCTCCATTATAAATTTATGCTGAAAACATGTAACTCTGCCCTTCACCTCTCCAAACAAACTTACTTTAACAATCTCATCATCTCACTTTCTAATAATCCTAAACACCTCATTGACACATTTCATTCTCTCCTCAATCAAACAGCACAGGCCCCGACTACCGACCTCAGCGTTGACGATCTGGCCAATTATTTAAAAAAAAAAATTGACCATATCTGACAGGAAATTTTCTCCCAATCCCCAAACGTTATGCATGCTCTCCCCCGCAATATTGTATCTTGCTCACTTTCTGACTCTGAACCAGTCACGGAAGATGAAGTGATCAGGCTCATTGCATCTTCTCGCCCTACTACCTGCACCAGTGACCATATTCCCTCACATCTCCTTCAGTCCCTTTCTCCAGCTGTCACCACTCACCTAACTAAAATTTTCAACCTCTCCCTCTCATCTGGTATCTTTCCCTCTACTTTTAAACACGCCAGCATACATCCATTACTTAAAAAAACATCCCTTGACCAGAACTGCACGGCCAACTACAGACCTGTTTCCAATCTTCCATTTATCTCTAAACTCCTGGAACGCCTGGTCCATTCCCGTCTAATCCGCTATCTCTCAGACAACTCTCTTCTTGACCCTCTGCAATCTGGTTTCCGCTCTTTACATTCTACTGAAACTGCCCTCACTAAAGTCTCTAATGATCTACTAACAGCTAAATCTAATGGTCACTACTCCCTGCTGATTCTAATGGATCTCTCTGCAGCATTCAACACTGTGGATCACCACCTCCTCTTCGCTATGCTCCGCTCTATCGGCCTCAAGGACACTGCTCTCTCCTGGTTCTCCTCCTATTTCTCTGACCGCTCCTTCTCTGTGTCTTTTGCCGGCTCCTCCTCCTCTCTCCTTCCCCTTACTGTCGGGGTTCCTCAAGGATCAGTCCTAGGCCCTCTTCTTTTCTCCTTATACACCACTCCTATTGGACAAACAATCAGCAGATTCGGTTTTCAGTACCATCTCTATGCTGATGACACCCAATTATACACCTCGGCTCCGGACATCACCCCTGTATTACTACAAAAGACCAGTGATTGTCTTTCTACTGTGTCTAACATTATGTCCTCCCTCTGCCTAAAACTGAATCTGTCAAAAGCTGAACTACTCGTATTTCCTCCCTCCAATAACCTACCTGTGCCCGATATTGCCATTTCCGTTTGTGGCTCAACCATTACTCCCCAGCAACAAGCCCGCTGTCTTGGGGTCATTTTTGATTCAGATCTTTCCTTCACTCCTCACATCAAATCACTCGCTCGTTCATGTCATCTACACCTCAAAAACATCTCAAGAATCAGGACATTTCTCACCTTTGACTCGGCAAAAACTCTTACTGTAGCTCTTATTCTTTCTTGTCTCGACTATTGCAACTCTCTACTAATCGGTCTCCTTCTTACTAAACTCTCCCCTCTCCAATCCATCCTTAATGCAGCAGCAAGGATCATATTCCTCGCCAACCGCTACACCGAAGCCTCTTCCCTGTGCCAGTCATTGCATTGGTAACCCATCCAATATAGAGTTCAATTTAAACTTATCACGCTTAGCCACAAAGCGCTCCATGCTTCAGTACCCCCCTACATCTCCTCCCTTGTCTCAGTCTACCACCTTACACGTGCCCTCCATTCTGCCAATGACTTAAAACTAAAATCCTCCATAATCCGAACGTCCCATTCCTGTCTCAAAGATTTCTCACATGCTGCGCCAATTGTTTGGAATGCACTACACAGGACAGATCGATTAATTCCCAATACCCACAGTTTCAAGCGAACCCTAAAAACCCATTTCTTTAGACTGGCGTATCGGCTAAACACACTATCTGTCCATCCCAGTTTTCCCTCATATTAAAATCTTCTTCAATTTTAGGTTCATACCATCCATGTACTTAATAGCCTCGGTCTGGACTGTACACATACTGGCTGGCGACCAGTCCATGTATTATTATTTATCCTATTTAGTATATCAAGGCTGCAATATACAATATATGTACACTTTACCTTTTGTGTCTCCCCCATTTCCTCATAGACTGCAAGCTTGTGAGCAGGGACCTCACTCCTTTTGATTTGAGAAATGCTTATTCTGTATTTTTTGTATAAGTCCCCCCTAAAATTGTAAAGTGCTGCGGAATATGTTGGCGCTATAAAAAATAAAAATTATGTTTATTATTATTGTTAATGAATGGTTTATGCAGATGAAAATTTAATTTCAGTTTTTCTTTAACCCCTTAACGCCCAATGACGGGGATAACCCGTCATGGCTGGATGACCGTTCGCGCACCATGACAGGTTATCCCCGTCATGACTTTGAACTGTCACTGTGTGTAAACACGCAGTGACAGTTCAGTGCAGACAGCTGTCACAGACAGTGAGCGACAGGGGCTGAGGTGCAGGGACCTATGCCGTCAATCCCTGCACCCAGATCACAGCATAATCGCACAGGAGAAGCTGAAATTTCAGCCTCTCCTGCCCAATCAGTGCTGGAGTTCCGGCACTAAGCAGCATCATCGAGGGGGCCCAACCATTGCCATGGTGACTTGGGGTCGTCCTGACATTGTAGTGCATAGCAGTACATTATACCTGTGGAAAAAGTGAAAAAAGTGAAAGTCCCATAGTGGGACTAAGTTTTTAAAAAAGTTTAAAAAAAGTTAAAAAAAAAATTGTAGAAATCAAAAAAAAAAAAAAGGTAAAAAATAAAAAAATATATTACACTAATAAATACACATTTTTATGTAAAAAATAAACAAAAAAAGTACACATATTTGGTATTGCCGCGTCCGGAATGACCCGCTCTATAAACTTGTCACACTAGTTAACCCCTTCAGTGAACAGCATAAAAATAACACACGGGAAACTGCCTTTTCATCATACGCTGGAAAAAGTGGAATAAAACGCGATCAAAAAGACGGATGTAAAAAATATGTTACCGTTGAAAAAGTCATCTTGTCCTGCAAAATCAAGCCGCCATACAGCTACATCAGCCGAAAAATAAAAAAGGTACAGCTCTCAGCATACAGCGATGCAAAGATAATTATTTTTTCTATAAAAGTTTTTTATGTAAAAGCGCAAAAACATAAAAAAATTACATCAATGTGGAACTGCTGTAAATGTACTGACACGAAGAATAAAGCTGCCTTATCAATTTTACCATACAAGTAACAAAAAAACAAACAAAAAAAATTCCTGAATTGCTAGTTTTTGTTCAATCTGGCTCCCCAAAAATCAGAATAGAAAGCGATCAAAAAATGTAATTTGCTCGAAAATGGTACCAATAAAAACGTCAACTTATCCCGCATAAAACAAGCCATCACATGACTCTATTGGCCAAAATATGGAAAAATTATAGCTCTCTAAATATGGCAATGTAATCATTAGTTTTTGCAAAAAAAAGGCGTCTTTTAGTGAGTGACAGCTGTCAATTATAAACCTGATATAAATCTGGCATCTCTATAATCACCACGACTCGAAGAATAAAGAACGAGGAACGGCGTAAAAAATAAATAAAACCAATTCTTCACCTGCTGCTGATTTGTTAATTCTGCCTCCCAAAGATCACAGTGAGACTTGGTGCACATTTATCCTGCACTGCGCTGAGCGCTTGCAGCGGGGTTTCCATGTAAATCTCTGAAAAGAGTGATTTAGACGGAACCCCTTGTGGAAGATTCCCTATAATGAGGCAGATGGAGGCACTGTGGATGCCGTCTGACCTATGATCCGGCGGTGTCCATCTTTTTAGGTGTAGATAAAAGTGCGGTCGGTCACAGTTTTGTGCACCTTTTAAAAGAAGGGCAATGCTGAACAGAGGCCAGACGGAGTCTAGAGTAACTCTGCTGCATCATTCTAGTGAATGGATCCCTCAGGGGTTTCATTTGAATCACGTCATTCGGAGATTTAGATGGAAACCCCAAAGTAAGTGCTCAGCGTAGAACACAGGATAAATTGTGGTCTACAATGTTATGTAAAATATTCTCAATAAAAGCTTCCATAAAAAGCCCCCACTCAGGACTGTCATGTGTTAATGGAAATATAGGGGGCTTCCATGTTACTGGTAGTATAAAGGCTCTGGAAAAGCAAAATGGCTCCTCGCCCCCCAAAAGAAATTCAGCAAATTCTGCGCGTCCAAATCCAAATCCCCCCTCCCTTCTGAGCACCGCAGTGTGTCTAAACCACATTTAGTGTTCATATGTTTGGCAGGGGTATAATTTCCAAAATGTGATCACTTGAGGGGGAATTCTGCTCTTCTAGCACTTAGGAGCTTTGTATATGGAGTCCGCAAACTATTCTAGGAAAATCTGCACTCCAAGAGGCAAATAGCGCTCCGTCCCTCCTGAATGTCGCTATGTGACCAACCAGTATTGTACAGCCACATATGAGGTGTTGCCACATTCAGCAGAAATTATGGGGCAAATTTTGGTGCCATATTTATCCATTATCCCAGTGTGAAAATGTAAAATCTGGGGCTAAAACAACATTTTTGCTGTAAAAATGTAATTATTTTTTCCTCACTGCCCAATGGTATAAAATTCTGTGACACACCCTCGGTGTCAATATGATCACTGAACCCCTAGGTGAATTCATTGAGAGGTGTAGTTTGTAAAATGGGGTCACTTATGGTGGAATCTGCTGTTCTGGCACCTCAGGGGCTCTCCCAGTGGGTCACCTGCAAACCACAACACTAAAAACTGCACTATAATATTGTGTTCCTTACTTTCTGACCTTTGCACTGTGCCTCAAAAGTTTCCATTTACATGTAGGGTATTGACGTGTTCAGGAGAAATAGCAAAACAACTTTTGGGGTCCATTTTATCCTGTTACTCTTGTGAAAATAAAAAATTCAGGGCTAAAAGAAAATTTTTGTGATTTTTTTTATTTTCACGGTTCTACGTTATAAACTTCTGTGAAGCACCTGGGGGTTCAAAGTGCTCACCACACATCTAGATAAGTTCATTGAGGGGTCTAGTTTCCAAAATGGGGTCACTTGTTGGGGGTTTCCACTGTTTAGGCACATCAGGGGCTCTCCAAATGCGACATGGCGTCCGCAAATTATTCAAGATAATTTTGAATTCAAAAAGTCAAATGGCGCTCTGTCCCTTCCGAGCCCTGCCCTATGCCCAAACAGTGGTTTTCCGCCACATATTGGGTATCAACATGCTCAGGAGAAATTGCACAATACATTTTGCAGTCCATTTTTATCTGTTACCCTTGAGAAAATAAAAAAAATTGGGTCTAGATTTAATTTTTTGTAAAAAAAAGTTAAATGTTAATTTTTTCTTCCTCATTGCATCAGTTCCTGTGAAGCACCTGAAGGATTAATAAACTTCTTGAATGTGGTTTTGAGCATCTTGAGCAGTGCAATTTTTGGAATGGTGTCACTTTTGGGTATTTTCTGTTATAAAGGCCCCTCAAAGTCACTTCAAATGAGATGTGGTCCCTAAAAAAATGGTTTTGTAAATTTTGTTGGAAAAATGAGAAATCGCTGGTCAGCTTTTAACCCTTACAACTTCCTAACAATTTTTTTTTCCAAAATTGCACTGATATAAAGTAGACATGTGGGAAATATTATTTATTAACTATTTTGTGTGACTTACACACGTGGTCAAAATTGTTGGTACCCCTCGTTTAATGAAAGAAAAACCCACAATGGTCACAGAAATAACTTGAATCTGACAAAAGTAATAATAAATTAAAAATCTATGAAAATGAACAAATGAAAGTCAGACATTGCCTTTCAGCCCTACTTCCACAGAGTTTTTAAAAAAATTAAATTCATGAAATAGGCCTGGACAGAAATGATGGTATCCCTGAAAATAATGTGACAAAAGGGACATTTTTAATCAAGTTGTGTCCACTAATTAGCATCACAGGTGTCTACAATCTTGTAATCAGTCAGTGGGCCTGTATATAGGGCTACAGATACTCACTGTGCTGTTTGGTTACATGGGGTGTGTAGAGATCTGAGGTTGTGGGTTGTAAGTAATCACCAAGGCTGGTTAGCGATGCAACACTATTTTAGTGATCACAGCCATGGCAATAAAGCAATTCCAGGTAAATGGCCAAACTACAATTCTCTCAGACCTTAAGTTCCCAATATGGGTTCAGAAGTTCCACTGGCTTTGTATAAGGCCATACTCACTGTCTCCCTACTTTTGGTTGGCCCACAGATTTCGTATCTCCAGCCAGTATAGTCTGTAGCCACAGTCCATGATCCTCTAGACGGCAGATAAAATGAGGAAAGCACAGGTATCCAGTAGGAGCAGTCCTTTTCAGAAAGTTTAAATCCAAATGACATAATCCATAATGGTAACATGTTTATCCATCCATCCTTCAAAGTCCACGGTTTCCATCCTCTTCCTTCAATCCTTCCACACAACTCTGACTAAAACATGTCAGTCCTTTCTTTCGCTGGGATCAGACCCTTCCCAGCTCAGAAGTGCTGACACCCTTCCCCTTAAGCATTAACTGGTCGCTAAAACTATGAAGAATATTCTAGAAGCCTTCATCTGAGACTGCCCATAAGACCCCCAGTGGTGACGGCTTCACTGTGTCTCAATCTACACTCACCTAATGAGATTATTGGCTGTTGCAACAATGGACTCCTGAGATAAAGATGAAATTAGTGGAATGCTGGACATTTTACAAGTGAATCTTACATACTGACAAGTAAGCAGAACTTTAAAAAACATAACAATTAAATCACTAATAAAACACAATAATAATATTGACAAAAATGGTGGTCCGTTGCTGGAAAAGTATCATAGTCTTTAATAAGTGGGCAGCTCCTCACAGGGTGTACCACACTCAACATGGACCAGAGGAAGCAAAGGAAAGCGTTGTCTCAAGAGATTAGAAAAAACATTATAGACAAGCATGTTAAAGGTAAAGGTTATAAGACCATCTCCAAGCAACTTGATGTTCCTGTGACTACAGTTGCACATATTATTCAGAAATTTAAGATCCATGGGACTGTAGCCAACCTCCCGGGAAGTGGCCGCAGGAGGAAAATTAATGACAAATCAAAGAGACGGATAATAAGAATGGTAACAAAAGAGACCAGGATAACTTCTAAAGAGATTAAAGGTGAACTTCAAGCTCAAGGAACATCAGTGTCAGATCGCACCATCCGTCGTTGTTTGATCCAAAGTGGACTTCATGGGAGACAACAAAGGAGAACACCATTGTTGAAAAAAATCATAAAAAAGACAGACTTGAATTTGCCAAATTACATGTTGACAAGCCACTAAGCTTCTGGGAGAATGTCCTATGGACAGATGAGACAGAAATGGAAGTTTTTGGCAAGGCATATTAGCTCTATGTTCACAGATGGAAAAATGAAGCATATCAAGAAAAGAACACTGTCCCTACTGTGAAACATGGAGGAGGCTCTGTTATGTTCTGGGGCTGCTTTGCTGAATCTGGCACAGGGTGTCTTGAATCTGTACAGGGTACAATGAAATCTCAAAACTATCAAGAGAGTCTAGAGAGAAATGTGCTGCTACGTGTCAGAAAGCTTGGTCTCAGTCACAGGTCAAGGGTCTTGCAACAGGATAATGACCCAAAACACACAGCTAAAAACACCCAAGAATGGCTAAGAGGAAAACATTGGACTATTCTGAAGTGGCCTTCTGTGAGCCTTGACCTAAATCCTATTGAGCATCTTTGGAAAGAGCTGAAACATGCCCTCTGGAAAAGGCAACCTACAAACACGAGACAACTGGAGCAGTTTGCTCATGAGGAGTGGGCCAAAATACCTGTCGAAATGTGCAAAAGTCTCATTGACAGTTACAGGAATCATTTGATTGCAGTGATTGCCTCAAAAGGTTGTTCAACAAAATATTAAGCTAATAGTACCATCATTTCTCTCCAGGCCTATTTCATGAGTTTCATTTTTTTTTTAATTCTTTGGAAGCAGGGTTGAAAAGCAATGTCTGACTTTCATTTGTTCATTTTCATAGATTTTTAATTTATTATTACTTTTGTCAGATTCAAGTTATTTCTGTGACCATTGTTGGTTTTTCTTTCATTAAACGAGGGGTACCAACAATTTTGACCACGTGTGTAGCTCTCTGATTTCAGGGCATAACAATTCAAAGTTGGAAAATTGCAAAATTTTCAAACTTTTCACCAAATTTCTGTTGTTTTTTTTTACAAATAAATGCAAGTAATATCGAAGAAATTTTACCACTATCATGAAGTACAATATGTCATGAAAAAACACTCTCAGAATCAGTGGGATCCTTTGAAACGTTCCAGAGTTATTACCTCATAAAGTGACAATGGTCAGAATTGAAAAAAATGGCCTGGTCATTAACCTACAAAGTGGGTTAAGCAAAAAGTGATGGTCTAAAGCAGATCACCCTATTAAAATGATTTTCTCAGACTGTAATTTTGATCCTTAGGTATAGCAATTAATATCTGACTCTTACAACAGCTACTATCAGCAGCTGAATGAAGTGACCATGTTCCCTTTAGGACACATACAGTTGAAACCAGAAGTTTACATACATTATATAAAAAGACACATATGTATTTTTTCTCAATATCTGACATGAAATCAGAATAAACCTTTCCCGTTTTAGGTCAATTAGGATTACAATAATTTTTAATATTTTCCAAATGCCAGAATAATTAAAGAGAGAGAATGTTTTAAGGCATTTTTATTACTTACTGCAAGGTAAGTATTTGGTATCATTGCCCTTAAACTGAATGACTTGGGTCAAACCTCAGAGCTGACAGCATTCCTGGAACTCCACAGCCATCAAAGTACCTGAAAGGCTGCGAAGCTCCAGCTCCCTCTGCCTTTTCCAGACTTCTGGTCAGGTGACGGCACGTATGCGATGACATCATATACGCGCCGTCATGTATGCGCGCCACTGGCCGTTGCCAGGAAAGCCGAAGCGGAGCTGCGTCTGCAGGGGATCGTAAGTGAGGTAAGTATGAAAACCTTTTTTTTTCTTTAGAAAATGGATTGAATGGGTGAGGGGGGGCACTACAAATGATGAAGTTAGAGGAGGGAACTGCAAATGAGGAATTGAAGAGGATGGGGGACTGCAAATGATGAAGTGAGGTTGGGGGATGGGAAACAGCAATTGAATTGAAGGTGGGGTGGGGAGAGCAAATTAATTGAAGGTAGGTGTGGGGAGAGCAAATGATGACTTGGTGGTTTGGGGTAGAGCAAATAATGCTGAATTTTGAGAGTGGGGGGATTAAATGATGATGTGTTGAGACTGGGGGATGGGTAACAGTAAATGTTGATGAATTGAGGGTGGAGGAGAGCAAATGATGATGAATCAGGGGTGAAGGAGAGTAAAATATGTATTCAATGTGGGGTAGAGCAGTTGATAATAAATAGAGGGTGGGGATGGGAGAGAGGACATGACAATGAATTGGGGCGGAGGGGGGGCATGTAAATCTAATGAATCGGGGAAGTGGGAGGTACAGAGTGGGGGCGTTGAGGATGCACTGACTGGTAATGAATTGGGAGAAAGTACAGGTGCTAATTAATTTATATATTTATTAGGTGGGGAATGTATCTATTTATACATACGTGGTCAAAATTGTTGGTACTCCTCGTTTAATGAAAGGAAATCTCACAATGGTCACAGAAATAACTTGAATCTGACAAAGGTAATAATAAATTAAAAATCTATGAAAATGAACAAATGAAAGTCAGACATTGCTTTTCAACCCTGCTACCACAGAATTTAAAAAAAATTAAACTCATGAAATAGGCCTGGACATAAATGATGGTACTCTTAACTTAATATTTTGTTGAACAATCTTTTGAGGCAATCACTACAATAGAACGATTCTTGTAACTGTCAATGAGACTTCTGCACCTCTCAACGGGTATTTTGGCCCACTCCTCATGAGCAAACTGCTCCAGTTGTCTCGTGTTTGAAGGTTGCCTTTCCAGACTGCATGTTTCAGCTCATATCAAAGATGCTCAATAGGATTTAGGTCAGGGCTCATAGAAGGCCACTTCAGAATAGTCCACTGTTTTCCTCTTAGCCATTCTTGGGTGTTTTTAGCTGTGTGTTTTGGGTCATTATCCTGTTGCAAGACCCTTGACCTGCGACTGAGACCAAGCTTTCTGACACGTAGCAGCACATTTCTCTCTAGAATCCCTTGATAGTCTTGAGATTTCATTGTACCCTGCACAGATTCAAGGCATCCTGTGCCAGATTCAACAAAGCAGCCCTCCTCCATGTTTCACAGTAGGGACAGTGTTCTTTTCTTGATATTCTTCATTTTTCCATCTGTGAACATAGAGCTGATGTGCCTTGCCAAAAACTTCCATTTCTGTCTCATCTGTCCATAGGACATTCTCCCAGAAGTGTTGTGGCTTGTCAACATGTATTTTGGCAAACTCCAGTCTGGCTTTTTTATGATTTTTTTTCAACAATGGTGTTCTCCTTGGTCGTCTCCCATGAAGTCCACTTTAGATCAAACAACGACGGATGGGGTGATCTGACACTGATGTTCCTTGAGCTTGAAGTTCATCTTTAATCTCTTTAGAAGTTATCCTGGGCTCTTTTGTTACCAATCATATAATCTGTCTCTTTGATTTGTCATCAATGTTCCTCCTGCGGCCACATCCAGGGAGGCTGGCTACAGTCCCATGGATCTTAAATTTCTGAATAATATCTGCAACTGTAGTCACAGGAACATTAAGCTGCTTGGAGATGGTCTTATAACCTTTACCTTTAACATGATTGTCTATAAGTTTCTTTCTAATCTCCTGAGACAACTCTTTCCTTTGCTTCCTCTGATCCATGTTGAGTGTGGTGCACACCATGTCACCAAACAGCACAGTGAGTATCTGCAGTCCTATATACAGGCCCACTGACTGATTACAAGATTGTAGACACATGTGATAGTAATTAGTGGAAAAACTTGATTTAACATGTCCCTTTCGTCACATTATTTTCAGGGGTACCATCATTTCTGTCAAGGCCTATTTCATGATTAGATTTCAGATAGGCAGATGGTTAGATTTCAGAAAGGAAGATTTTAAACGTCTCAGAAAGAGAATAGGAGGGATCCAATGGCTGGATGTCCTTAAGGACAAAAATGTCCAGGAAGGATGGGAAATTTTTAAAAATGACATTCTCAAAGCACAATCGTTAACTATCCCAAAAAGTTGGAAGAATGGGAAGCATTTAAGGAAACCAGGATGGATGAACACAGAACTTAAACACATGCTGAAAAGAAAGAAAGAAAGAAATGTTTATCAAATGGAAAGAGGGAGGCATATCTAAAGAAGATTATAATGCAGTCTGCAGAACCTGCAGGGCATGTATCAGGTTAGCTAAAACTGACAATGAATTAAGGCTTGCAAGAGATGTCAAAAGCAATAAAAAAAGCTTTTGGGGGTATGTCAAAAGTAAAAGAAAAGTCAAAGATGCTATAGGGTTTTTACAGGATGAAAATGGTGAAATGGTTAGAAAGAATGTTGAGAAGGCCAAACTTTTTACTTCCTATTTTTCATCAGTTTTCTCTCAGAAAGAAAATGTAACATCAACTGATCTTCACTGTCCTATTAAAGGAATAGAAGAATCCAGGTTATCTGTATACAGAAAGACTGTGAGGGAATATTTAGCTAACATAAATGAGTTCAAGTCTCCAGGTCCAGATGAATTACACCCCACAGTACTGAAGGAGATCGTAGAAGAAATTTTAGAACCACCAATTTCCTTCTATGACAGAATCACTGACTGGGTGGATCAGGGAAATGCTGTAGATATAGTATATCTTGACTTCAGCAAAGCATTTGACAAAGTATCTCACACCATCCTTATTGAAAAAATGACCAAGTATGGAATGGACAAGGCAACTATTAGGTGGATTCATAACTGGCTTAGTGATCGGACTCAAAGAGTGGTCGTAAATGGCTTCACATCCAGTTGGATGAATGTCTCAAGTGGGGTACCACAGGGCTCTGTCCTGGGACCTGTATTGTTCAACATCTTTATCAATGATTTAGATGAAGGAATTGAGGGTAAACTGATTAAATTGGCTGATGACACAAAGCTAGGAGGGATAGCTAACACTAGATAAGAGAAAGAGAGGCTTCAAAAAGACCTAAATAAACTGGAGCAGTGGGCAGGAACAAACAGAATTGTTTTTAACAGGGAAAAATGCAAAGTACTACATCTGGGCAATAAAAATGAAAAAAGCATATACAGAATGGGAGGAATAGAGCTAAGCAACAGCACATGTGAAAAAGACTTATGTATACTAATAGATCATAGACTGAACATTAGTCAACAGTGTGATGCAGCAGCAAAAAAGGCAAATACAATTCTGGGATGTATTAACAGAAGCATACAGTCTAGATCACGTGAAGTCATTATCGCACTTTACTCCTCTTTGGTCAGACCTCATCTGGAATACTGTGTCCAGGTTTGGGCACCACATTTTAAAAAAGACATTGACAAACTGGAGCAAGTTCAGAGAAGAGCGACCAGAATGGTGACCGGTCTGCAAACTATGTCCTATGAGGAATGGTTACAGGATTTGGGAATATTTAGCTTGCAAAAAAGAAGTCTGAGAGGAGACTTAATAGCTGTCTACAAATATCTCAAGGGCTGTCACATTGTAGAAGGATCATCTTTATTCTCATTTGCACAAGGAAAGACTAGAAGCAATGGGATGAAACTGAATGGGATGAGACACAGATTAGATATTAGAAAAAACTTTTTGACAGTTAGGGTGATCAATGAGTGGAACAGGCTGCCACGAGAGGTGGTGAGTTCCCCTTCAATGGACGTCTTCAAACAGAGGCTGGAGAGATATCTGACTGAGATGATTTAGTGAATCCTGCTTTGAGCAGGGGGTTGGACCAGATGAACCAGGAGGTCCCTTCCAACTCTACCATTCTATGATTCTATGAGTTTAATTTTTTTTAAATTCTGTGGAAGCAGGGTTAAAAAGCAATGTCTGACTTTCATTTGTTCATTTTCATAGATTTTTTATTTATTATTACATTTGTCAGATTCAAGTTATTTCTGTGACCATTGTGGGTTTTTCTTTCATTAAAAGAGGGGTACAAACAATTTTGACCACGTGTGTAGTTAGTGGGAGCACAGTGGTGGATTGCAAATTATATTTAATATGGTCGGTTGCATAATAACTAATTATATATTAATGGTGGGTGCACGTCTGTATTCACCTGCATAGTGCAGAAGTTGGGGAATGTGCTCTGGAAGCGATGCTCCAGCTAACTGTGTGTAATTTTATGCAGAGAAGAGTCCTGGCTAGAAAAAGTGATGGTGGTTTGCGCTGGATGAAAAACGAAGATGAATATCTTCAAATTAGGGATGTCACCACTGAGTCAATGTGTTACGTGTACACGGACACTATACACTATATACTATGTACAGAGCTCCTGTGTATAATGTAACTGGTGATCCCTGTATTACCTGTATAATGACACTATATACAGAGCTCCTGTGCATAATGTCACTGGTGATCCCTTTATTACCTGTACACAATACACTATATACACAGCTCCTGTGTATAATATCAATGGTGTTCACTGCATTACCTGTACACTGACACTACTGTATATACAGAGCATCTGTGTTTGTCACCGGTGATCAATGTATTACCTGTACACTGACACTATATACATAGCTACTATGTATAATGTCACTGGTGATCACTGTATTACCTGTATGCTATATACAGAGCTCCTGTGTATAATGTCACTAGTGATGCTTTTATTACCTGTACACTATATACTATATATAGAACTCCTGTGCATAATGTCACTGGTGATCAATGTATTACCGGTACACTGACACTATATACAGAGCTCCTGTGTATAATCGCACTTAGTATTGTGTTTTTTTATTAACCCCTTCGCAACCTTGGGATTTTCCGTTTTTTGCATTTTCATGTTTTGCTCCCCTTGTTCCCAGAGCCATAGTGTTTTTATTTTTTTGGCAATATGGCCATGTCAGGGCTTATTTTTTGTGGGACGAGTTGAAATTGTGAACGACATTATTGGTTTTACCATACCGTGTACGGGGAAACGGGAAAAAAATTCCAAGAGCGGTGAAATTGCAAAAAAAGTGCAATACCACAGATGTTTTTTTTTAATTTTTTTTACCACGTTCACTGAATGCTAAAACTGACCTGCCATTATTATTCTCCAGGTCATTACGAGTTCGTAGATACCAAACACGTACAGGTTCTTTTTTATTTAAGTGGTGAAAAAAAATTCCAAAGTTTGCTAAAAAAATGGCACCATTTTTAAAGGAACGTAGCATCTCCATTTTTTGGGATCTGGGGCCGGGTGAGGGCTTATTTTTTGCGCACCAAGCTGAAGATTTTATTGATACCATCTTGGGGTAGATCTGATGTTTTGATCGCTTGTTATTGCATTTTATTGCAATGTTGCGGCAACCAAAAAACGTAATTCTGGCGTTTAGAATTTTTTTCTCGTTATGCCGTTTACCGATCAGATTAATTCTTTTTTTTACATTGATAGATCGGGTGATTCTGAATGCGGTGATACCAAATATGTGTATGTGGGTTTTCTTTTTATTGTTTTATTTTGAATGGGGAGAAAGTGGAGTGATTTAAATTTTTATATTTTTTTGTAATTTTTAAAATATTTTTAAAAACATTTTTTTTTCACTTTTTGCATGCTTCTATAGTCTCCATAGGAGACTAGAAGCAGCACTTGTCTGATCGCCTCTGCTACATAGAGGTGATGAGCAGATCACCTCTATGTAGCAGAAATGCTCCTGTGCTATGAGAGCCAACCACTACGTGGCGCTCATAGCGATCAGCACATGACAACCACTGGGGTCTGCTGCAGATCCAGGGTTGTCATGCACACCCATCAGTGACCCGCGATCACGTGACGGGGTCACCGATGGGCGAGGTAAGTGAAGCGCTTCCGGCGCGGCGATGTTAAATGCCACTGTCAGAGATTGACAGCGGCATTTAACATGCTAACAGCCGCGGGTGGATTGCGATTGCACCCGTGGCTGTTGCGGGCACATGTCAGCTGTAATAATCCGACCGGTGTCACTGGACCCGTGGAAGCGCTACACACTCGTGAAACGGCCGTCGTCCTCCCTTCTCACCCCCGCACCCATGTACCTGTGACTATGATTACACGCCAGATCTGAAATAAAGGATCATTCACAAGGCATCCCGTAGTGAGTGCGATTTTTTCTATTCTCTGCAGCACCACCCGCAGTGTATTAGCCAAAGACTCATGATTACAGGACTGTGTGCTGGAAAAGGCTGAAGGCAGAGCTGGTGCCGGTCAGCTGCTCTTCTGTTTAGTATTGCAAATAACTAAGACAATTAATTTATAGACCATTTAAAAAAAAACAAAAAAAAAAAAACAAGAAACATCTAGCAAGGCACTGTTTTATTAAATGGGCTGTTGGTTATCATCAGGTAAGACTTACAAAAGTATCGGGTCAGTGAGTAGTGGCATATAAAAAATACCCGTTAAAATTTAACTTTTACTATATTATTTAAAACTTATATAAGAACACATGGTTACCTTGCAACTAGGCCATGGCACATCATGGATGTCAATGTATTGATAACAATTTTTCCTGGAGCCTACTGAGGAACCATGTAACTGAGGGAAAACGCGTCAAGGCTATATACATTGCAGGGGATGCAGATAAGTGCAACTCAAATCTGGATGCCATGTTGTTTGATTTTGCATGTATTTCCCTTTTTTGATTATATTTAGCAGGTGATATAAATGATTACATCCTTCATTAGGATGTCATGTGGTTTTGTTTGTCTGTTTGGCCCAAATGTACCATTTGACTAAACTATCGTGAGTCCTTTATACTGAAGTGTTCCTAGATGTTTTAGTCTGGATTGGGCCTTAAGAATTTGATTACTTAACTGTGAGTCCCTTATATTGAAGCGTTCCTATATGGTTGGTCTCATTAGAACCTTCAGAATTTTTGAACTACATTAATTAAGGTTAGAAATTAATAGGACCAATTGGCATCAGCCGTCGGTGATCTGGGGCGCCATTTGCACTTATTTTAGGGCGCCAACCTCCGCGGCTAGGTAGGGATACACTTCAGGGAAGTATAGGGTGAGATAGCAATACATTAATATATTACTCTATTTGGGGCATAAATTATTATTTTTTTTCTTCTGTTGTTGTTTTTGTACAATATTCATCACAAGAAACATTGTTAATGTTACCTCTATAATGAGGTTTTCTTTCTAGTGTGTACAATATTTATTATAGGTATTATGTATTTAATTGTCCATAATTGTCCATAATATTGTTTTTTTTCTAATTTTATATTTATATAAGTTTTAAATAATGTATTAAAAATTTCAATGTAAAGGGTATTTTTTGTAAGCCACTTATCATCAGGTTACCATCTGTTTTTATGGTGATAATACTTTGACATTACTAAAGTTGTCTTTGCATTAAAGATCCTGAAAGGTGTTAGATACAGTCCCAGGAGACCCCAGAATTTCAAAAGATTCAATCAATCTAGTGAGCAAATTTATTTGCGTTAACTTAGGACTATTATTTAGACCAGCACTTCAATGTACATGGGAATATATACCTGATGACAAACAACTTTTAGCCTTATGAATTGAATCTTTGAAAATATCACATTTGCTCAGTTCAGTAGGATATTGAATACTGTTGTCTTTATATATTAGATTACTGTCAGTAATGATGTTAAAGCAGGGGATAAATCAGTGACCCTTTTTAAGGTCTAAGCATTAGATTGTATCCTGTACAGGCATCTAGATGGGAAAATTGTGCAGATCAAATAAGATGAATATAATAAAATAAAATGCACTGAAAGCATGTTATTAATCTGTCTGCTGCTGATGTCATATACTAATGGGGGTCATCTATATCCTAATTTTCTATCGTGCAGATTCTTAGATATATAATACAAGGTTAATTTAGCTGTAGTTAAAAGGCATCTAATTCAAATATAAGCCATTTACCGATTTCTATAAATGGAGAATGGACACCACATTTTAAAGAATTTAGTCACAATGAACGAACAAATGAATTAATGAATGCTCAAAGAGAAACCTATTAGGCTCACAATGAATAAGTCAACCTTTGACTAAGTAATAATAAACTACAAGTTAATCATGTACAACTAGCATAGTGTGTTATACACTTATCTCAAGATTTACAAGAGGCATACATAGTTTTTATGTAAAACCCATGTAAATCTGATAGAAAAAATGGTATCATTTTCCATCAGTTGGCATTCTACTATGGTGTCTACCCCTTAACATTACTTCATAACACTGTACCACACAGAGCTCAATATAGAGGTATTTACTACATAGTCTCCAAGTATTTGGCTTTGTCAAATGCATGTGCATTTGTGTGAATTTGGAAATGGTGTGTGTTTTTATTCTGTCTTGCGTAGGAGTTTTAATAGATGCAGCTCTTTATTAATATTTTTTTTTTAATTGCTTTACAGACAAGTTGCTTCTCAAATACTCCTTGAGCATATTAGTCTCTTACTATTCTACTAGTCCATTTCTTAGCAATCTAAAAGAACCTGTACACAGAGAAATTGATCAAAAATATCAGTTTTTGAAGGTTTTGCAGGAACTATAGACCATGTTATATGTACGGGGGAGTCCCAAACTTTCTAAACTACAGCAGATGTCTAAAATTATGTAAAGTTGTTGCTTGAGGTAACTAGAAGTGATATATTCGCTGTTCACAATTTTAAACTCACATGCTTGCCTTGGCTGAGATGAGTATGCATGAGTATAGGAAAAGCAGAAAAAATATCTGTTGATTGAATGAGCATTAAATCCTATAGTAAGACTTCCAAAACGTGCCACAAACTAATGGAAGGTATAAATTACAGTGCCATGTCTTTTATTTTCCAGCTCTCTACAGACTTTGAATAGCATGTAACTCTGAATTTTTACTATTGCCTTTGTGCCAGCCTTCACTCAGGTGTTTTTATTC
Organism: Phyllobates terribilis; assembly: GCF_046119375.1. Lineage (NCBI taxonomy): Eukaryota > Metazoa > Chordata > Amphibia > Anura > Dendrobatidae > Phyllobates > Phyllobates terribilis. The sequence goes on along the minus strand of NW_027362763.1, from coordinate 515,903,328 downwards.
ATAACTGGGAAGGTCAGGATGAACAGAACAAAAGGTTCCTCTCAGATTGGGAAATGCTTCAGTCATACATTTGAATAGAGTTAAAGCATATAGCTGGTAAAGTAAAGCTTTTTTTTTGCAAATCATAATAGCCATTTAAAAATAATTCTTCTTCTATAACTGTAACCTATTAAAAGTTCCTGGGATATATTTTTAAGAAATGCTTTACTGTAACAACTAGAGATGAGTGGATCAATTCATGGGACTCCGATTCAGCATCCAGGTCACTGGTCCCTGGCCGCAAGACGGGGGGGGGCCTGCGAAGCTCTTACTTTCAAATGTCCCCAGGGCAGGATTAATTTGATGTCACAGATGCCGTCATGACAGCACCGACAAATCAAATGCTGCACCAGGGAAGCCGGAAGATGAGGACATAGGAGATTGAAATACAATAGAGTGGTGGGACTGTGGATGGCTACCAGGCAAGTCTCTTAGTTTGTTGACCAGCTCTGGTGACTGGCGAATCAATTAAACCACCTAGTAAACCTTAGACAGTTTCAATCAACCTAGCTTGGTGCTGCCACCCAGTGTCTCTGTCACCTCAGCTAGCAGGAAAGAAGTGTTCCCACCTAAAAGAGACAACTCGATTTGGAACAGGAGCAAATAGGTTTATAGCTATTACCAAACAACTTTGCAAAGTAGATTGAGTATCTTACATTACAATATTTAACAGCTATGATCAAAAATATTCATAGTACCCTTGTCTGGCGTCAATTTCAGCACTCCATGGCAATTGGAAAATGACAATGAATAATTCCTCAGCCAGCTTCTGAATGCCAGAATCAGTGGCACCTCTTGCAACGACCAAGCTCCAATAACATCATGAAGTCACTAGGCAGGTGCCTAGTAATCACAAGAGGCTCCAATGATAGAGGAATTTCAGTGCAGGATGAAAAAGTTCGTACTGCCCTGTTCCTGCTGAAATGGAATACAGATATGGATGTGTGATGCCTCATTCTCGAAAGAGCCCCTTTTGAGTTTACCCTGGGTGATGGGGGGACTCGGCGTCGGGTCCTGTGATGAAGAGATGGGGTGCAGCCATGGCCCGGACCCGACCCGTGCTCAGGGCCGTCACATGAAAAGGAAGATGTTGTGGGCTCGTCTGGGTTGAGTGGCTTATTTAACGACTACGCCACCTGCGGTGCCTGGTGAAGGGTCACCAGCACTGCTGCAGTCCGCCGAGGCCCAGTGTCACGGCGGCCAAAGTTCTCACTGCTCCCCACAGGCAGAGCAAGGTCTTGGGGCAGGCAGGCAGGATGGAAGGGGGGTAGTAGTGCGGGGAGTACGGGCACCGCATCACATGGCATGGCGCAGAATGAACAGTCCGGAGGCCATAGGGGTGAACTTCCAAGGCTTTACTCACTTAGAGACGACAGCGGGAATGCGACTCCCTGCTCCCCGCGGAGTCCTGCGGCGACCAGGGACGGGGGTTCGACTACCTCCGAGGAAGTCCAGCATTCAGTCGGGACCCTACACCAGAGTGTTCCTGCACTACAGACCTCTCCCTTTCCCGTCTGTGCGTGTGTAGATAGGCCGGGTCTCCCTCTGAGCTGCTCTCAGAACTAGGGCATGGGTGGCAATTCCTCTCCATCCGATGCCCGGTGGGATCCTCTGGGCCTACCTACCGGGCTTTCCCAACCAGGACTTGGAGTGACGAGGTCGGGTGCTGGGGGCCGGTACCCCTCTTGCAGCCGGAATCCCTCTGAATAGATCAGCTAGGTGAGGACAGGTGGCGTACTCCGCTCCGTCTGCATCCTTCCCGGGACCTATTTGCTGTGGAGCCACACTCTAAAGCTTCCGGGCCTTCTTGCTCATGGTCCTCGACCGGGCTGAGATAGTCCTTATCTCCCGCCTGCCCATCATCCCAAGGCTGCTCCCATTGACGCTGCTCCCTAGCGAGCTGGAAGATCTGGTCGCTGCACCACTGGCTCCTCCTCCGCGCTTCAGCCCAGGTCTCCCGGGGGAAGCCCATTAGGTCGCCCCCCTGGTTTTCCCAGGCCCACTCCTCAGCCTCAGGCCAGGTTACTGCTGTTGCGGGTAGCGGGGTCATGACAGGTCCTCTGCAGTGGCGGACCAGTCCGGGTTGGAGCCGGTGGATTCCTCCGCAGTTTCAGGCACCTCCGCGTCAGGGTTTGGGCGGCATCGCAGGTCCCCACTCATAGCTGCCGCTTGCAGCTCCGGAGCCAGTGCTTGCTCCCAGGAGACCGCGTGGGGAATTAGATACTCCGTCATGAGGTCCAGGATAGTCACGGCAGGCTCTGCAGCCGGGGCAGGGGTTGCACACGCACCCGCCGCTTGGCCGCCCTCGACCTCTGTCACCGCGTCGCCTTGTCCTTGGACCTCTACTCCTTGGCGGCGGTCCCGGATACGCAGCAGCATCTCCTCCTGCCACGCAGCCGTCGCCGCCTCCTGGGCCTCTCTTTGCTTTCTAAAGAGTCCCGGAGCTTCCTGCAGGAGAAATTTAAAATCTCCCGAGGTTAACATGCTGCCGCCTTGCTCTCTGCCGGTTGAAGGGCCTGAACCGGGTTCAGAAGCTGCGTGGATTTGCTCCCCAGAGGCGTCCATGTCTGCCTCTGTTGATTTCCAAACTCCGACTGCAATCGCCGCACCTTGTTGCTTTTCTTCTTCCTCCTCTTTCGGGGCGGTTCCTGGGCGGCATGTTGACAGGCCCGCCTTCGTTCAGCCCATCCAGTTTGACGGGCATTACCCTGCGGACAGTCTCTGATGGAAGGGGCAGTCCACATTTTTGGCGCCAAGCGGGAGCCCAGCCCACGATGGGAGGCGTTCAAAGACAGTCTTTTCACATCATTATGGCACCTGTTCTTCTTGGGCGGGCGCCATTTTAGATATAAAAAGACAGTTCAAGGTGTAAGGCACACAGTACCCGGTAGCAATGGGTACTTCTTTCTTTGCTGCGGGTACGCGATCCTGCCAACTACACCAGTGTTGTGACACCTCATTCTCGAAAGAGCCCCTTTTGAGTTCACCCTGGGTGATGGGGGGACTTGGCGTCGGGTCCTGTGATGAAGAGATGGGGTGCAGCCGTGGCCCGGACACGACCCGTGCTCAGGTCCATCACATGAAAAGGAAGATGTTGTGGGCTCGTCCGGGTTGAGTGGCTTATTTAACGACTACGCCACCTGTGGTGCCTGGTGATGGGTCACCAGCGCCGCTGCAGTCCGCCGAGGCCCGGTGTCACGGCGGCCAAAGTTCTCACTGCTCCCCACAGGCGGAGCAAGGCCTTGGGGCAGGCAGGCAGGATGGAAGGGGGGTAGTAGTGCGGGGAGTACGGACACCGCGTCGCATGGCATGGCGCAGAATGAACAGTCCGGAGGCCATAGGGGTGAACTTCCAAGGCTTTACTCACTTAGAGACGACAGCGGGAATGCGACTCCCTGCTCCCCGCGGAGTCCTGTGGCTACCAGGGACGGGGGTCCGACTATCTCCGAGGAAGTCCAGCATTCAGTCGGGACCCTACACCAGAGTGTTCCTGCACTACAGACCTCTCCCTTTCCCGTCTGTGCGTGTGTAGATAGGCCGGGTCTCCCTCTCAGCTGCTCTCAGAACTAGGGCATGGGTGGCAATTCCTCTCCATCCGATGCCCGGTGGGATCCTCTGGGCCTACCTACCGGGCTTTCCCAACCAGGACTTGGAGTGACGAGGTCGGGTGCTGGGGGCGGTACCCCTCTTGCAGCCGGAATCCCTCTGAATAGATCAGCTAGGTGAGGACAGGTGGCGTACTCCGCTCCGTCTGCATCCTTCCCGGGACCTATTTGCTGTGGAGCCACACTCTGAAGCTTCCGGGCCTTCTTGCTCATGGTCCTCGACCGGGCTGAGATAGTCCTTATCTCCCGCCTGCCCATCATCCCAAGGCTGCTCCCGTTGACGCTGCTCCCTAGCGAGCTGGAAGATCTGGTCGCTGCACCACTGGCTCCTCCTCCGCGCTTCAGCCCAGGTCTCCCGGGGGAAGCCCATTAGGTCGCCCCCCTGGTTTTCCCAGGCCCACTCCTCAGCCTCAGGCCAGGTTACTGCTGTTGCGGGTAGCGGGGTCATGACAGGTCCTCTGCAGTGGCGGACCAGTCCGGGTTGGAGCCGGTGGATTCCTCCGCAGTTTCAGGCACCTCCGCGTCAGGGTTTGGGCGGCATCGCAGGTCCCCACTCATAGCTGCCGCTTGCAGCTCCGGAGCCAGTGCTTGCTCTCAGGAGACCACGTGGGGAATTAGATACTCCATCATGAGGTCCAGGATAGTCACGGCAGGCTTTGCAGCCGGGGCAGGGTTGCACACGCACCCGCCGCTTGGCCGCCCTCGACCTCTGTCACCGCGTCGCCTTGTCCTGGGACCTCTACTCCTTGGCGGCGGTCCCGGATACGCAGCAGCATCTCCTCCTGCCACGCAGCCGTCGCCGCCTCCTGGGCCTCTCTTTGCTTTCTAAAGAGTCCCGGAGCTTCCTGCAGGAGAAATTTAAAATCTCCCGAGGTTAACATGCTGCCGCCTTGCTCTCTGCCGGGTGAAGGGCCTGAACCGGGTTCAGAAGCTGCGTGGATTTGCTCCCCAGAGGCGTCCATGTCTGCCTCTGTTGATTTCCAAACTCCGACTGCAATCGCCGCACCTTGTTGCTTTTCTTCTTCCTCCTCTTTCGGGGCGGTTCCTGGGCGGCATGTTGACAGGCCCGCCTTCGTTCAGCCCATCCAGTTTGACGGGCATTACCCTGCGGACAGTCTCTGATGGAAGGGGCAGTCCACATTTTTGGCGCCAAGCGGGAGCCCAGCCCACGATGGGAGGCGTTCAAAGACAGTCTTTTCACATCATTATGGCACCTGTTCTTCTTGGGCGGGCGCCATTTTAGATATAAAAAGACAGTTCAAGGTGTAAGGCACACAGTACCCGGTAGCAATGGGTACTTCTTCCTTTGCTGCGGGTACGCGATCCTGCCAACTACACCAGTGTTGTGACACCTCATTCTCGAAAGAGCCCCTTTTGAGTTTACCCTGGGTGATGGGGGGAATTGGCGTCGGGTCCTGTGATGAAGAGATGGGGTGCAGCCATGGCCCGGACCCGACCCGTGCTCAGGTCCGTCACATGAAAAGGAAGATGTTGTGGGCTCGTCCGGGTTGAGTGGCTTATTTAACGACTACGCCACCTGTGGTGCCTGGTGATGGGTCACCAGCGCCGCTGCAGTCCGCCGAGGCCCGGTGTCACGGCGGCCAAAGTTCTCACTGCTCCCCACAGGCGGAGCAAGGCCTTGGGGCAGGCAGGCAGGATGGAAGGGGGGTAGTAGTGCGGGGAGTACGGACACCGCGTCGCATGGCATGGCGCAGAATGAACAGTCCGGAGGCCATAGGGGTGAACTTCCAAGGCTTTACTCACTTAGAGACGACAGCGGGAATGCGACTCCCTGCTCCCCGCGGAGTCCTGTGGCTACCAGGGACGGGGGTCCGACTACCTCCGAGGAAGTCCAGCATTCAGTCGGGACCCTACACCAGAGTGTTCCTGCACTACAGACCTCTCCCTTTCCCGTCTGTGCGTGTGTAGATAGGCCGGGTCTCCCTCTGAGCTCCTCTCAGAACTAGGGCATGGGTGGCAATTCCTCTCCATCCGATGCCCGGTGGGATCCTCTGGGCCTACCGGGTTTTCCCAACCATGACTTGGAGTGACGAGGTCGGGTGTCGGGGGCCAGTACCCCTCTTGCAGCCGGAATCCCTCTGAATAGATCAGCTAGGTGAGGACAGGTGGCGTACTCCGCTCCGTCTGCATCCTCCCCGGGACCTATTTGCTGTGGAGCCACACTCTAAAGCTCCTGGGCCTTCTTGCTCATGGTCCTCGACCGGGCTGAGATAGTCCTTATCTCCCGCCTGCCCATCATCCCAAGGCCTAGGGACTGGGGCCGTGTCTCCATCCCCTGCAGGCCCACACAGGATCCACTTTCAGGGTAGGAGATCACGTTCTGACACCAGTCAGGGTACAGCCATAGTACAGCCCAGTACTGTCAGGCATCAGTCAGAGAACCGTCAGAGAACCGTCAGAGAATCAAGAGCCAAGATGGCCTTATATTAAATATTAGATTTGAAGCGTAACTAACTTGTAAGTCCCCCACCCTCACCCACTAACTGGTTCCTACCACTTTGTGTTCCCCAGTCTCCCTGTAACCAGGGGAGCAGCACCTAGTGCATACTAGCTCCCTCTGGTGGAGAAGTGTGGTGTTGAATGCAAAGGTTGGGTCACGACTCTCACACTGTCCTTACCTCAGAGGAGGAACACTACACTCCATTAGAGAAGTGCAGAATCCCTGTGGTGGTGGAACCCTCAGGGGCACCACAGATACTGGAAAAGGGTAGAGCGAATCTTTTTTCTCATCGCTAATAAGTAAAAAGATTGTTAACGTTTACTAAGGACTATAAAATCATGAGGACAAACATTGGGAATTAGACAAGTAGTAGTATATTAAACAAAATGTAAGCAATGTGAAATTCCGTGTGCTTTTGACCTTATTAATATACTTTAGAAGGATTCTTCTAAGAACTAAAAGTTCAATAGAATGTCATGAGCAAGACTGTATGTTCTATGATTTCCATTTAACATCATATTCAGAGTAAAGTAAGCTGACTTATCACAATGTCACGGACAGTGATGTGATGGAATCTCTCCAGTCTCTGTCACTCTGCACTTCAAAACCTGTCAAAATCCACTATTCGTTCTTTTATCATTACACTGTAGTGTATATGTTTCCCCTTATAATACAGGCTTATCACAGTCCAAGAATTTCAACATGCCTGGTTACTCATGAATGCAAAGTGCAGTAAAATAGATGATAATACATGAATTCCTGTGGTGTTGCTAAGAAGTGGATGCATCAAAGACATCGGTTACTTGACACAAATTGTTGTGGTAATCCTATGACAAGTCTGTGTATTAAAGACTTCATATCAATGTTTACTTTCCAGGACATAGAATATTCTCTTTATATAATATTAGATGCACAGGCAAAAAATAAGTAATTCATGCCATAAAACACACAGCTACTGCTAGAAGAAAGAAGTAGGTAAAAAGCACTGCACAACATGGCAATTTCAAAACCAATAAAGAAAAGTCATAGAATTATGGAAGTCACAGTATCATGTTAATGATATCAAATTGATTAAAAAATGAAAACAAAATATAGTATAATTTTGTTAATTGATATACATATATACAGTACAGACCAAAAGTTTGGACACACCTTCTCATTTAAAGATTTTTCTGTATTTTCATGACTATGAAAATTGTACATTCACACTGAAGGCATCAAAACTATGAATTAACACATGTGGAATTATGTACTTAACAAAAAAGTGTGAAACAACTGAAAATATGTCTTATATTCTAGGTTCTTCAAAGTAGCCACCTTTTGCTTTGATGACTGCTTTGCACACTCTTGGCATTCTCTTGATGAGCTTCAAGAGGTAGTCACCAGAAATGGTTTTCACTTCACAGGTGTGCCCTGTCAGGTTTAATAAGTGGGATTTCTTGCCTTATAAATGGGGTTGGGACCATCAGTTGTGTTGTGCAGTAGTCTGGTGGATACACAGCTGATAGTCCTACTGAATAGACTGTTAGAATTTGTATTATGGCAAGAAAAAAGCAGCTAAGTAAAGAAAAACGAGTGGCCATCATTACTTTAAGAAATGAAGGTCAGTCAGTCCGAAAAATTGGGAAAACTTTGAAAGTGTCCCCAAGTGCAGTTGCAAAAACCATCAAGCGCTACAAAGAAACTGGCTCACATGAGGACCACCCCAGGAAAGGAAGACCAAGAGTCACCTCTGCTTCTTAGGATAAGTTTATCCGAGTCACCAGCCTCAGAAATCGCAGGTTAACAGCAGCTCAGATTAGAGACCAGGTCAATGCTACACAGAGTTCTAGCAGCAGACACATCTCTTCAACAACTGTTAGAGGAGACTTTGTGCAGTAGACCTTCATGGTAAAATAGCTGCTAGGAAACCACTGCTAAGGACAGGCAACAAGCAGAAGAGACTTGTTTGGGCAAAAGAACACAAGGAATGGACATTAGACCAGTGGAAATCTGTGCTTCGGTCTGATGAGTCAAATTTGAGATCTTTGGTTCCAACCACCGTGTCTTTGTGCAACGCAGAAAAGGTGAACGGATGGACTCTACATGCCTGGTTCCCACCGTGAAGCATGGAGGAGGAGGTGTGATGGTGCTTTGCTGGTGACACTGTTGGGGATTTATTCAAAATTGAAGGCATACTGAACCAGCATGGCTACCACAGCATCTTGCAGCGGCATGCTATTCCATTCGGTTTGTGTTTAGTTGGACCATCATTTATTTTTCAAAAGGACAATGACCCCAAACACACCTCCAGGCTGTGTAAGGGCTATTTGACCAGGAAGGAGAGTGATGGGGTGCTACGCCAGATGACCTGGCCTCCACAGTCACCAGACCTGAACCCAATCGAGATGGTTTGGGGTGAGCTGGACCGCAGAGTGAAGGCAAAAGGGCCAACAAGTGCTAAGCATCTCTGGGAGCTCCTTCAAGATTGTTTGAGGACCATTTCCGGTGACTACCTCTTGAAGCTCATCAAGAGAATGCCAAGAGTGTGCAAAGCAGTCATCAAAGCAAAAGGTGGCTACTTTGAAGAACCTAGAATATAAGACATATTTTCAGTTGTTTCACACTTTTTTGTTAAGTATATAATTCCACATGTGTTAATTCATAGTTTTGATGCCTTCAGTGTGAATGTACAATTTTCATACTCATGAAAATACAGAAAAATCTTTAAATGAGAAGGTGTGTCCAAACTTTTGGTCTGTACTGTACATACAGTGTCCATTTTAGTCGTGATCAGATATCAAAGTCAAGCATAGGAATAATGTCAGTTTGAGGCTAAATACCCTGTCTGAAAACTGACTTTGATATGTGACTGACATCTGACTTTTTGATAAATGACTTTGACATCTGACTTTGACAAGTGACTTTTACAACTGATAATAATAATAATAAAAAAAAGGGTCACTGTTTGCTGCTGGGGCTTGAACCCAAAACTCTATGTCTAGAAACCACTGCACTTACAATTGAGCTGTACACTCAGTTGAAAAAAACTAGGCATTCTATTTGGTTATGTGATTTTCAGTACAAACCTGTCTGTCATTGGGACATATACACAGACTTCAAGCAATCCAAATTCAAATGATGTTTGACTTTGATGTGTGAGATTGATATCTGACTTTCTTCACACATCAGAATCAGAATCACAATGACTTTTAGATACCCCTAGTATTTTCATGGTTAATTCCATAACCCAAGAAAAACTGCCTATTATTATCACTTGACCTGACGGCTGAATTACCATAAGCATCAGCCTCAGAAACTGCAGCTGCTGGGTGCAAATCCCATGAGCAGTAGAATATATATATATTTTTTTTTTGGTAAGTGACTTTAACATCTGACTTTGATATGTGACTTTGACATCTGACTTTGATAAGTAACTTTGACATCTGACTTTGATATGTGACTTTGACATGTGAGTTTTACAACTGATAATAATAATAATAATAATAATAAGAAGAAGAAGAAGGTCACTTTTTGCTGCTGGAGCTTGAACCTAAAACTGTTTGTCTAGAAGCCACAGCACTTACCATTGAGCTATACACCTCAGTTGAAGAAACCTAGACGTTCTATTTGGTTATGTGATTTTCAGTGCAAACCTGTCTGAAACTCATTGGGACTTATACACAGACTTCAAGTAAACCAAATACAAATGATGTGTGACTTTGATATCTGACATTCTTCACACATCAGAATCACAATGACTTTTAGATACCCTGACCATTTTCATGGTTAATCTCATAAGCCAAGAAAACGTGTTAGTCATTATCACTTGACCTGACGGCTGAATATAAAAGCATCAGCCTCCGCAACTGCAGCTTCTTGGTTCAAACCCCAGGAGCAGTAGAATTTCTTTTTTTTAAATTATGCTTAGTTAGCACACAAACTACAGCGATGTTTTACTTTTAATATCTGACATTCTGATTGTCATCCTGATGTGTAAAGAAAGAGTTTCAGACACACTGTCTATTTGCATAGTGAATCACATAGCCAAAGTAAATTTGAAGGCACTAATTTACCATATATCTATTTCCAAGTGACTGTACATTTGAATAATTTCTTAAAGGGGTCTAAAGATAACATTTCTTTATTGTAAATGTTTCTTTCCATCCACCCAAGAACTGGCTGCAAACTCCCAATTTACTTTGGCTATGTAATTTACCATTCAAATAGACAGCATGTCTGAAACTCTTTCTTACATGTCAGGATAACAATCAGAATGTCAGATATTAAAAGTAAAGCATCCAAGTAGTTTCTGTGCTAACTAAACATAATTAAAAAAAAAAAATTACTGCTCCTGGGATTTGAACCCAGAAGGTGCAGTTTCAGAGGCTGATGTCATACCATTCAGCCATAAGGTCAAGCAATAATGAGTGGCAGTTTTTCTGGCTTATGGGATTAACTATGAAAATAGTCAGGGTATCTAAAAGTCATGGTGATTCTGATTCTGATGTGTGAAGAAAGTCAGATATCAAAGTCACACATCATTTGAATTTATCTTGCTTGAAGTCTGTGTATAAGTCCCAATGAGTTTCAGAAAGGTTTGCACTGAAAATCACATAACCAAAAAGAACACGTAGGTTTATTCAACTGAGTGTACAGCTCAGTGGTAAGTGCACTGGCTTCTAGACATAAAGTTTTGTGTTCAAGCCCCAGCAGCGAACAGTGACTTTTTATATTTATTATTATCAGTTGTAAAAGTCACATATCAAAGTCAGATTTCAAACTCACATGTCAGATGTCAAAGTCACATATCAACATCTCATATCAAAGTCAGTTATCAAAAAGGGTATTTAGCCTCAAACTGACATTATTCTGATGTGTGAGGCAGTGACCGGGATCGTACACAAGGGACGTTATATCTCCCCCAGAATGTGCACAGAGACCTATTAAAACCATTGGAGTGCATTGCAGTCACGGACACACCTGTGGCTTCAATGAAGGAATGAAGGTCAGCATGGACCTAGTCAGGCTATCTGGCTAAGGCAGATCAGTAAAAACCTGGCAGGGCCTTCGTTTCTGGGTGGAGGTCACAGGAGGCAGTGGGGCGGCCTTCTCCCTCCAACCCGGGTTTTCCAGTGGCTCTTGCCACAAGTCCTTTAAAACCCCTGCACTAAGGATTAGTGTTGTTCTATTTTGGAACCTGCTAGGAGCACAGCAGGAAACCTCAGCAGGACTGAGGGTGGCTGAACCCCTGCCTGGGATCACTCTGCACCTGTCAGGCTCTGAGCGGCCGGCACGGCCGTCGCCCTCGACAACCATTGTGTATGGACTTTCTGTTAACCCGGCTGCGAACCGGAGGACTTTCTGTTAACCCGTGAGTTGCTGAAATAAAAGCTGTTTATGTTGGACTTGCTTGGGTCACTGCCGCAGTTACTCCACGGTGAACACCGTCGCCTTACAGCTTGGTGGAGAATGCGGGCACAGTGACTGAGGCATACCCTACCGGCCGCCGCATGACCACAATCCGGCCTGCCACCTTTCAGCCTCACCCCGTGAACAAAATGGACCAGCTGTTAAAGCAGCTGGTGCTTGCTCAGCAGCAGCTGCAGACTCAGCGGCATCAGCAGGAGCAGAACCAGAGTCTCCAACGGCAACAGCAGGAGCGGGAACAGCATCATAATCAACAGCAGCTGCTGCTGTACCAGCAGCAGAAAACAAATGTACTGTTGCTGCAACAGATTGCTGCCCTGCGGGAGACACCGACGGCACCAGCCCCAGAATGTCGCGAAGCCCGGGACAAGGTTCACTTAGCGTTGAGTAAGATGGGACCGGAGGACGACGTGGAAGCCTTCCTGACCATTTATGAGCACACGGCAGAGCGGGAAAACCTACCAGCCGGCCAGAGGGCAGAAGTGGTGGCTCTGTTTTTGGTCGGCAATGCCCAAAAGGCCTGCTTCAACCTCAGTCGAGAGGAAGCCCAGGACTACCAGAGACTCAAAGGTGAGATCCTTGCCCGGCTGGGGGTCAATACATACGTGAGGGCTCAGCGTGTGTTTTCGTGGGCCTATGTGGAGACCCAACCCTCCCGGTCTCAGGCTTATGACCTCCTGCAGCTGGTAAAGAGGTGGCTCCAGCCTGAGACTTTGACTCCAGCCCAGATGGTGGAGAGGGTGGTGATTGACCGGCTGGTGAGGAATCTGCCAGCCGCTATCCAACATTGGGTGGGGCAAGGGGACCCCGGCACACTCGACCAGGTGGTCAGCTTGATCGAGCGCTACTCGGCCACTCAGGACTTTATCCGGGAATCTGCCCCCTTGCGGCTGTCACGCCGATCCCTGCAAACCCAAGAGTCGGGAAAGGGGTCACGTCCCTCTGCTGGGGATAGTCAGCACCGTACCCGTGCTGAATGGGAACCCCAGAGTGAGAGTGGGAGGAGACCGGTTCCCTCCCAACCTGTCATAAGACCTAACAGTACATCCACCCTTAGGTGCTGTAGGTGTCAGGGGCCGGGACATATGGGTGCTAATTTCCCCCTGACTACGGAACCCATGCACTGCGGATATAGCTGCCGGGTCTCAATGTATGCCCAGACCGTCTGCACGGCGAGCGCCGACCCCGGGGACAGTGAACTCCAACTATGCCAGGTACTGGTTAATGGGTACCCCACGGAGGCCCTCCTGGACTCAGGGAGCCTTGTGACTTTGGTACATGGGTCGCTGGTGGCAGGAGACAACCCCAGTGGACGGCCCGTCGGGGTTGTGTGTATCCATGGGGACCTCCGACAGTACCCAACTGCGGAGGTAGCCTTGTCCACGCCGTGTGGAGAATTAAAACATGAGGTAGGGGTGGTAAAAACTCTTCCCTATGGGACTGTGTTGGGAAGAGACTTGCCCCTGTTCTGGACTCTGTGGAAAAACAAAATCCACTCTTCCCCGGTAAAATGTATTACAGGCGTTGTACCCGATGAACCTGAGTCAGGGGAACCTGCCATAGGGGTGTCCAACCTAGGGACAGAGTGTGACCCCGATAGGTTTCCCTTAGAGGTGCTGGCAGGAGAGGTCGAGGAGATCCCATCGATCCCCGAGCTGGAAGGGTCCAGGGTCACGTTTGGGATGGCTCAGCTACAGGATCCCACCCTGGCTCAGGTGCAGATACTGTATTTCCACGCATGGTAATCAACGGTGAGTTGCTCTATAGGATAGATAAGATCAGGGACGAGGTTGTGGAACAGTTAGTGGCACCTCAGTCGTACCGTCGGGCGATTCTGGAGATGGCACACTCACACCTGCTCAGTGGACACTTAGGGGTAAAAAAGACACTAGAACGTATCTTACTGCGGTTCTTTTGGCCTGGGGTTTACGCGGAGGTCAAAAGGTACTGCGAATCTTGCCCCGAATGTCAGTTGACCACACCCACAGCAAGTTTCCGCAGCCCATTTGTACCCCTGCCAGTGATAGAGGTACCTTTTGAACGGATTGTAATGGACTTGGTAGGGCCCATTGTAAAATCCGCCCGTGGCCACCAACATATACTGGTGGTCGTCGACTATGCCACCCGGTACCCGGAGGCTATACAACTACGCCACACTTCAGCAAAACTGATTGCACGGGAGCTGTTTGCTATGTTCTGTTGCCTTGGACTACCTAAGGAGAACCTGACGGATCAAGGGACCCCTTTTATGTCCAAAGTGACAAGGGAACTGTGTAAATTGCTAAAAATTAAACAATTGCGCACCTCGGTGTACCACCCTCAAACCGACGGGCTAGTAGAACGGTTCAATAAAACCCTCAAGTCCATGTTAAAAAAAGTGGTTTCTAAGGACAGGAGGGATTGGGATATGTTGCTACCCTATCTGATGTTCGCCGTCCGTGAGGTACCCCAGGCTTCCACAGGATTCTCTCCCTTTGAGTTATTGTATGGCAGACACCCTAGAGGTCTGTTGGACGTAGCCAAAGAGACATGGGAACAAGATCCGACTCCACATAGGAGTATAATTGAACACGTGGCTAGTATGCAGGACCGGATCGTGGCGGTCATGCCCATTGTGAAAGAACATCTGTTAGATGCCCAGGCAGCCCAGAGGCGCACATATAATAAAAGGGCCAGAGTCAGGTCTTTTAACAAGGGCGATCGGGTGTTAGTTCTGGTACCCACAACCGGGAGTAAACTCATGGCCAAGTGGCAAGGGCCATATGAGGTTTGAGAAAAAGTGGGGGAGGTAAATTACCGGGTGTATGAGCCCGGAAGAAGGAAACCGGAGCAGCTTTACCATGTAAACCTGCTGAAACCTTGGAAAGACAGAGAGTGTTTAGTTACAGACATCACCCCGAGCATATCGCCAGAGAGTTCTCTACCTTTAGCCAGGGAAGCGTCCGAGGGGGAGGTCAGGATAAGTGAGGCCCTCACTAAACAGCAGCGACGGGAGGCTCGCTCGCTGGTGCAGCACAATACCGAGGTGTTCCCAGAGCTGCCGGGTAGGACTACAGTGATCCAACATGACATTGTCACCGAACCTGGGGTAAGGGTGCGAATGAGACCATACCGGGTACCCGAAGCCCGGAGGCAAGCCATCATGGCTGAGGTAAAACAAATGCTTCAGTTAGGCATCATAGAGGAGTCACGGAGTGAGTGGGCTAGCCCCATCGTACTGATTCCAAAACCAGACGGATCGTTAGGCTTCTGTAACGATTTCCGGAAATTGAATGAAGTGTCAAAATTTGACCTCTATCCAATGCCCAGGGTGGACGAGCTGATTGAGAGGCTGGGGCAGGCCCAGGACTTTACCACGCTCGATCTCACCAAGGGTTACTGGCAGGTACCTCTCACGGATTCGGCAAAGGAAAAAAACACCTTTGTAACTCCGGAGGGTCTATACCACTATGTGGTCTTACCTTTTGGGTTACATGGGGCCCCGACTACGTTCCAGAGATTGATGGACATAGTGCTAAAGCCTCATCAGGAGTACGCGTCCACGTATTTAGATGACATTATCATCTTTAGCACTGACTGGCATACGCACCTATCCCAGGTACAAGCGGTTCTGGATTCTCTCAGAACTGCGGGGTTAACGGCAAATCCCCAAAAATGTGCGATAGGGCTAGAGGATGCCCGATATTTGGGGTATGTGATAGGCCGAGGAGCTGTTAAGCCCCAATTGAATAAAGTTGAGGCCATAAAAAACTGGCCTAAACCGTCAAGTACAAAGCAGGTGAGGGCGTTCCTTGGCATCCTGGGGTATTACCGCCGGTTTATACCTAATTTTGCTGGGCGAACGGCGGCCCTGACTGATCTCTTGAAAGGGAAAAAATTGGTAATGGTTCAGTGGAACCCTAAGGCAGAAGAAGCTTTTCAGTCCATGAAGTTGGCCCTGTGTGGACAGCCGGTCCTCATTAGCCCCAACTTCAAGGAAACCTTCATTGTAAAGACAGATGCCTCAGAGGTAGGCCTAGGAGCGGTATTGTCACAAAAAGTGAATGGTGAAGAGCACCCGGTCACCTACTTGAGTAGAAAACTTGTCCAGGCAGAGAAAAACTATAGCGTGGTAGAGAAGGAGTGTTTGGCTATTAAGTGAGCCTTGGAATCGCTGCGTTATTATTTACTCGGGCGTCAGTTCTGCTTGGTGATGGACCACTCACCCTTGGTATGGATGAGAAATGCCAAGGAGAGGAATGCGCGAGTCACCAGGTGGTTCCTGTCACTGCAAATTTTCAGTTTTTCTGTAGAACATCGCCCTGGGAAGTCGCAGGGAAACGCGGATGCCCTGTCCTGGGCACCCTGTATGATGGCAAATGTTCAACCCCACAAGTTTGAACAGAGGGGGGGGATATGTGAGGCAGTGACCGGGATCGTATACAAGGGACGTTATATCTCCCCCAGAATGTGCACAGAGACCTATTAAAACCATTGGAGTGCATTGCAGTCACGGACACACCTGCGGCTGCAATGCAGGAATGAAGGTGAGCATGGACCTAGTCAGGCTATCTGGCTAAGGCAGATCAGTAAAAACCTGGCAGGGCCTTCATTTCTGGGATGAGGTCACAGGAGGCAGTGGGGCGGCCTGCTCCCTCCAACCCGGGTTTTCCAGTGGCTCTTGCCACAAGTCCTTTAAAACCCCTGCAATAAGGATTAGTGTTGTTCTATGTTGGAACCTGCTAGGAGCACAGCAGGAAACCTCAGCAGGACTGAGGGTGGCTGAACCCCTGCCTGGGATCCCTCTGCACCTGTCAGGCTCTGAGCAGCCAGCAGGGCCGTCGCCCTCGGCAATCATTGTGTATGGACTTTCTGTTAACCCGGCTGCGAACCGGAGGACTTTCTGTCAACCCGGCTGCGAACCGGAGGACTTTCTGTCAACCCGTGAGTTGCTGAAATAAAAGCTGCTTATGTTGGACTTGCTTGGGTCACTGTCTCAGTTACTGCACGGCGTGAACACCGCCGCTTTACAGCTGTTTGACTTTGATATATGATCATGTCCTAAAATTGACACTGTATATACAAAACATGTTAGAAATCAGCAGGACCTTTGAATTTGGAATTCACCATCTTCGTGGAATTTCCCCCAAAATTTTGATTTGCAGCCAATCAATTTATGCAAATAGCATAATTAATAGGCCTCCAATTGCCTGGAAAATGTGAGTTCCCCTTGGAGTCAATTGAACATGTTTTAAGCTGTGTAACGTAAACACAGCCTTTTTAATGTCCAAATGACTACAATCTATCTGGCTGTCAGAACACAGATGGCAACAAGAGGTAACCAACAGTGCATTTAACAATACTCTGCAGTCAGTCTTTTTAGGCTACCTAAATTGTTTAAATGGTCTAAAAATGATCGCTTTAGGGTGGCAGATGCATGCATTACTGATGTTTATAGACTGTTGTGCAAACAGAAGAAACTGTGGCAAGACTTTTTATCAAGCCAACCAAAAATTATCTCCTTTTTTCTTAAACAAAACAGTTGTCCGAAGAAATTATGG
Organism: Phyllobates terribilis; assembly: GCF_046119375.1. NCBI lineage: Eukaryota > Metazoa > Chordata > Amphibia > Anura > Dendrobatidae > Phyllobates > Phyllobates terribilis. The sequence continues at coordinate 515,886,274 of NW_027362763.1, read as the reverse complement.
TTGTCACCCAGCCTTTTCAAAATTATCCCTTTTATTAGAGCAGTTTCTTGATGGTACAGAATTATGAAAGTAAATTTCTCCTCATAAGTACTATTATCTAGCACAATAAAATGCAGTAGTCAGGATATCAAAGGACATTAGTAATAATGATAGTACTGATCTCACCTCAGAGTGTTTACAAGTTGAATCAGCACAGCAGACATAAGTGTGAGGATTGACACACTCAGTAAACAGGAGACCTGATTTTTAATTTCACATAGCTAAGCAGAGCTGTTTGCACCTGCTACATCACTGACTCATGCAAGAGGCAAGGCCAGGAGATCAGAGCTGAGAAATCTGCTCTAAGCTGTGGTTGGTCATGGGGCGTGTTCTTCTTTCCTTTGAATGTTGCTGACTGCTAATAATTGGTCAGCATTGTGCAAGGAGAAGAAATACAACCCCCCTAGTGAAAATTGTCCGATAACACCTACTTAGACTTAAACAAACTTAACTTATTAGTAGAGATGAGCGTTGTTCGACTCGAACTGTTCGCCAATCTCAAATTCGAGCTGTTTTGGGCGGTGCTCGAGCCGTTCGGCGAACACGAACGATTTGAAAAAAATTTGGCTGTTCGAGGTTATGTTCGATAATTGTTCGTGCACCAAAATCATAACTGGATTTTTTCTCAGTAATGATGAAAATTAATGTTAATACGCAGTTTGAGTGTACAGCGGGGCGGGGGGAGGGGCAGGAGATGGATCTCTGCAGGAATAATGAAGATCTCCTTTTTTTTTTTCTCTTTCCCGCATTTACAGTGGGGAGGTGCAATCTGTCAGCCTATCAGCAGTGCACACACGGAAAGAAGGGCTTTTTTTCACACAAGCAAGGGCATGTGTCATTGGCAGTGTATGTCACACGTCCTTGCCCTATAAGACCCAGCCATTTTCCCCGTCGCCACCATTTTCTCACTGCTGCAGCTGCGTGTTAGACGGCACCGCTGTTGCTGTGTGCGCTATACCTTGTTAATTTCAAGCCAATTTTCGCACAAACCTACAGATAGCTTGGGAGTAGGGAATAGTTATGATTGCAGTCCTTTTAAGGACTAGGTTACAGCATTTCCTACGACTTTTATCAGGCAGGTCTGTGCTCTTAAATAGATAGGTTGTGGGAGTAAAGACTAATTGTAATTGCAGTCCTTTTCAGGACTAAGTTACATCAGTTCCTATCAGTTTTTGCCAGGCAGGTCTGTGCCAGTGCTGTGAAAGTTTTTTCACAGCATTTGGCTAAATCTAGCAAAGCTAATCCTTTTTGGCCTATTGCAGAGTGTGTTAGTCAGTGGAGTAGCCTATCTGTGTTGCAAGCTACACCACATGTGTATAGAATACCTATTTTTTTACTGCACCTAGTGAAGTAAAACCTTTTGGGCATAGCATCATTCTATTAGTCCATCTATACTGACCTCCATAAGGTTGCAAATTGAATATAATTTTATTCTGCATCTAGCTCTGAAAAAATATTTGGCCTTCTAGCTGTGTGTGGGACTTGTTCTATTAGTCGATCTATACTGACCTCCATCAGGTTGCAAACTGAATATAATTTTTTTCTGCATCTACCTCTGAAAAAATATTTGGACTTCTAGCTGTGTGTGGGACTTGTTCTATTAGTCCATCTATACTGACCTCCATCAGGTTGCAAATTGAATATAATATTTTTCTGCATCTAGCTCTGAAAAAATATTTGGCCTTCTAGCAGTGTGTGGGACTTGTTCTATTAGTCCATTTATACTGACCTCCACCAGGTTGCAAATTCAATCATTTTTTGTCTGCATCTAGCTCTGAAAAAATATTTGGCCTTCTAGCAGTGTGTGGGACTTGTTCTATTAGTCCATCTAGTCCATCTATACTGACCTCCATCAGGTTGCAAATTCAAAATAATTTTTATCTGCATTTAGCTCTGAAAAAATATTTGGCCTTCTAGCAGTGTGTGGGACTTGTTCTATTAGTCCATCTATACTGACCTCCATCAGGTTGCAAATTAAAAATAATTTTTATCTGCATCTAGCTCTGAAAAAATATTTGGCCTTCTAGCAGTGTGTGGGACTTGTTCTATTAGTCCATCTATACTGACCTACATCAGGTTGCAAATTAAAAATAATTTTTATCTGCATCTAGCTCTGAAAAAATATTTGGCCTTCTAGCAGTGAGTGGGACTTGTTCTATTAGTCCATCTATACTGACCTCCATCAGGTTGCAAACTGAATATAATTTTTTTCTGCATCTACCTCTGAAAAAATATTTGGGCTTCTAGCTGTGTGTGGGACTTGTTCTATTAGTCCATCTATACTGACCTCCATCAGGTTACAAATTGAATATAATATTTTTCTGCATCTAGCTCTGAAAAAATATTTGGCCTTCTAGCAGTGTGTGGGACTTGTTCTATTAGTCCATCTATACTGACCTCCATCAGGTTGCAAATTGAATATATTTTTCTGCATCTAGCTCTGAAAAAATATTTGGCCTTCTAGCAGTGTGTGGGACTTGCTCTATTAGTCCATCTATACTGACCTCCATCAGGTTGCAAACTGAATATAATTTTTTTCTGCATCTACCTCTGAAAAAATATTTGGGCTTCTAGCTGTGTGTGGGACTTGTTCTATTAGTCCATATATACTGACCTCCATCAGGTTGCAAATTGAATATAATATTTTTCTGCATCTAGCTCTGAAAAAATATTTGGGCTTCTAGCTGTGTGTGGGACTTGTTCTATTAGTCCATATATACTGACCTCCATCAGGTTGCAAATTGAATATAATATTTTTCTGCATCTAGCTCTGAAAAAATATTTGGCCTTCTAGCAGTGTGTGGGACTTGTTCTATTAGTCCATCTATACTGACCTCCATCAGGTTGCAAACTGAATATAATTTTTTTCTGCATCAACCTCTGAAAAAATATTTGGGCTTCTAGCTGTGTGTGGGACTTGTTCTATTAGTCCAACTATACTGACCTCCATCAGGTTGCAAATTCAATATAATATTTTTCTGCATCTAGCTCTGAAAAAATATTTGGCCTTCTAGCAGTGTGTGGGACTTGTTCTATTAGTCCATCTATACTGACCTCCATCAGGTTGCAAACTGAATATAATTTTTTTCTGCATCTACCTCTAAAAAATATTTGGGATTCTAGCTGTGTGTGGACTTGTTCTATTAGTCCATCTATACTGACCTCCATCAGGTTGCAAACTGAATATAATTTTTTTCTCCATCTACCTATGAAAAAATATTTGGGCTTCTAGCTGTGCGTGGGACTTGTTCTATTAGTCCATCTATACTGACCTCCATCAGGTTGCAAACTGAATATAATTTTTTTCTGCATCTACCTCTGAAAAATTATTTGGGCTTCTAGCTGTGTGTGGGACTTGTTCTATTAGTCCATCTATACTGACCTCTATCAGGTTGCAAATTGAATATAATTTTTTTCTGCATCTAGCTCTGAAAAAATATTTGGCCTTCTAGCAGTGTGTGGGACTTGTTCTATTAGTCCATCTATACTGACCTCCATCAGGTTGCAAATTCAAAATAACTTTTTGTCTGCATCTAGCTCTGAAAAAATATTTGGGCTTCTAGCTGTGTGTGGGACTTGTTCTATTAGTCCATCTATACTGACCTCCATCAGGTTGCAAACTGAATATAATTTTTTTCTGCATCTGCCTCTGAAAAAATATTTGGGCTTCTAGCTGTGTGTGGGACTTGTTCTATTAGTCCATCTATACTGACCTCCATCAGGTTGCAAATTGAATATAATATTTTTCTGCATCTAGCTCTGAAAAAATATTTGGCCTTCTGGCAGTGTGTGGGGCTTTTTCTATTAGTCCATCTATACTGACCTCCATCAGGTTGCAAACTGAATGTAATTTTTTTCTGCATCTACCTCTGAAAAAATATTTGGGCTTCTAGCTGTGTGTGGGACTTGTTCTATTAGTCCATCTATACTGACCTCCATCAGGTTGCAAATTGAATATAATTTTTTTCTGCATTTAGCTCTGAAAAAATATTTGGCCTTCTAGCAGTGTGTGGGACTTGTTCTATTAGTCCATCTATACTGACCTCCATCAGGTTGCAAATTCAAAATAACTTTTTATCTGAATCTAGCTCTGAAAAAATATTTGGGCTTCTAGCTGTGTGTGGGACTTGTTCTATTAGTCCATCTACACTGAACTCCATCAGGTTGCAAACTGAATATAATTTTTTTCTGCATCTGCCTCTGAATAAAAATTTGGGCTTCTAGCTGTGTGTGGGACTTGTTCTATTAGTCCATCTATACTGACCTCCATCAGGTTGCAAATTGAATATAATATTTTTCTGCATCTAGCTCTGAAAAAATATTTGGCCTTCTAGCAGTGTTTGGGACTTGTTCTATTAGTCCATCTATATTGACCTCCATCAGGTTGCAAACTAAATATAATTTTTTTCTGCATCTACCTCTGAAAAAATATTTGGGCTTCTAGCGGTGTGTGGGACTTGTTCTATTAGTCCATTTATACTGACCTCCATCAGGTTGCAAATTGAATATAATTTTTTTCTGCATCTAGCTCTGAAAAAATATTTGGCCTTCTAGCAGTGTGTGGGACTTGTTCTATTAGTCCATCTCTACTGACCTCCATCAGGTTGCAAATTTAAAATAATTTTTTGTCTGCATCTAGCTCTGAAAAAATATTTGGCCTTCTAGCAGTGTGTGGGACTTGTTCTATTAGTCCATCTATACTGACCTCCATCAGGTTGCAAACTGAATAGAATGTTTTTCTGCATCTACCTCGGAAAAAATATTTGGGCTTCTAGCTGTGTGTGGGACTTGTTCTATTAGTCCATCTATACTGACCTCCATCAGGTTGCAAATTGAATATAATATTTTTCTGCATCTAGCTCTGAAAAAATATTTGGCCTTCTAGCTGTGTGTGGGGCTTTTTCTATTAGTCCATCTATACTGACCTCCATCAGGTTGCAAAATGAATATAATTTTTTTCTTCATCTTCCTCTGAAAAAATATTTGGGCTTCTAGCTGTGTGTGGACTTGTTCTATTAGTCCATCTATACTGACCTCCATCAGGTTGCAAACTGAATAGAATGTTTTTCTGCATCTACCTCTGAAAAAATATTTGGGCTTCTAGCTGTGTGTGGGACTTGTTCTATTAGTCCATCTATACTGACCTCCATCAGGTTGCAAATTCAATATAATATTTTTCTGCATCTAGCTCTGAAAAAATATTTGGCCTTCTAGCAGTGTGTGGGACTTGTTCTATTAGTCCATCTATACTGACCTCCATCAGGTTGCAAAGTGAATATAATTTTTTTCTGCATCTACCTCTGAAAAAATATTTGGGCTTCTAGCTGTGTGTGGGACTTGTTCTATTAGTCCATCTATACTGACCTCCATCAGGTTGCAAATTGAATATAATTTTTTTCTGCATCTAGCTCTGAAAAAATATTTGGCCTTCTAGCAGTGTGTGGGACTTGTTCTATTAGTCCATCTATACTGACCTCCATTAGGTTGCAAATTCAAAATAACTTTTTGTCTGCATCTAGCTCTGAAAAAATATTTGGGCTTCTAGCTTTGTGTGGGACTTGTTCTATTAGTCCATCTATACTGACCTCCATCAGGTTGCAAACTGAATATAATTTTTTTCTGCATCTGCCTCTGAAAAAATATTTGGGCTTCTAGCTGTGTGTGGGACTTGTTCTATTAGTCCATCTATACTGACCTCCATCAGGTTGCAAATTGAATATAATATTTTTCTGCATCTAGCTCTGAAAAAATATTTGGCCTTCTAGCAGTGTGTGGGACTTGTTCTATTAGTCCATCTATACTGACCTCCATCAGGTTGCAAACTGAATATAATTTTTTTCTGCATCTAGCTCTGAAAAAATATTTGGCCTTCAGCAGTGTGTGGGACTTGTTCTATTAGTCCATCTATACTGACCTCCATCAGGTTGCAAACTGAATAGAATGTTTTTCTGCATCTACCTCGGAAAAAATATTTGGGCTTCTAGCTGTGTGTGGGACTTGTTCTATTAGCCCATCTATACTGACCTCCATCAGGTTGCAAATTGAATATAATATTTTTCTGCATCTAGCTCTGAAAAAATATTTGGCCTTCTAGCTGTGTGTGGGGCTTTTTCTATTAGTCCATCTATACTGACCTCCATCAGGTTGCAAAATGAATATAATTTTTTTCTTCATCTTCCTCTGAAAAAATATTTGGGCTTCTAGCTGTGTGTGGACTTGTTCTATTAGTCCATCTATACTGACCTCCATCAGGTTGCAAACTGAATATAATTTTTTTCTGCATCTACCTCTGAAAAAATATTTGGGCTTCTAGCTGTGTGTGGGACTTGTTCTATTAGTCCATCTATACTGACCTCCATCAGGTTGCAAATTCAATATAATATTTTTCTGCATCTAGCTCTGAAAAAATATTTGGCCTTCTAGCAGTGTGTGGGACTTGTTCTATTAGTCCATCTATACTGACCTCAATCAGGTTGCAAAGTGAATATAATTTATTTCTGCATCTACCTCTGAAAAAATATTTGGGCTTCTAGCTGTGTGTGGGACTTGTTCTATTAGTCCATCTATACTGACCTCCATCAGGTTGCAAATTGAATATAATTTTTTTCTGCATCTAGCTCTGAAAAAATATTTGGCCTTCTAGCAGTGTGTGGGACTTGTTCTATTAGTCCATCTACACTGACCTCCATCAGGTTGCAAACTGAATATAATTTTTTTCTGCATCTACCTCTGAAAAAATATTTGGGCTTCTAGTTGTGTGCGGGACTTGTTCTATTAGTCCATCTATACTGACCTCCATCAGGTTGCAAATTGAATATAATTTTTTTCTGCATCTAGCTCTGATAAAATATTTGGCCTTCTAGCAGTGTGTGGGACTTGTTCTATTAGTCCATCTATACTGACCTCCATCAGGTTGCAAATTTAAAATAATTTTTTGTCTGCATCTAGCTCTGAAAAAATATTTGGCCTTCTAGCAGTGTGTGGGACTTGTTCTTTTAGTGCATCTATACTGACCTCCATCAGGTTGCAAACTGAATAGAATTTTTTTCTGCATTTACCTCGGAAAAAATATTTGGGCTTCTAGCTGTGTGTGGGACTTAGAATCATAGAATCATATCATAGAATGGTAGAGTTGGAAGGGACCTCCTGGGTCATCTGGTCCAACCCCCTGCTCAAAGCAGGATTCACTAAATCATCTCAGACAGATGTCTGTCCAGCCTCTGTTTGAAGACGTCCATTGAAGGGGAACTCACCACCTCTCGTGGCAGCCTGTTCCACTCATTAATCACCCTAACTGTCAAAAAGTTTTTTCTAATATCTAATCTGTGTCTACTCCCATTTAGTTTCATCCCATTGCTTCTAGTCTTTCCTTGTGCAAATGAGAATAAAGATGATCCTTCTACAATGTGACAGCCCTTGACATATTTGTAGACAGCTATTAAGTCTCCTCTCAGTCTTCTTTTTTGCAAGCTAAACATTCCCAAATCCTGCAACCGTTCCTCATAGGACATGGTTTGCAGACCAGTCACCATTCTGGTCGCTCTTCTCTGAACTTGCTCCAGTTTGTCTATGTCTTTTTTAAAATGTGGTGCCCAAAACTGTACACAGTATTCCAGATGAGGTCTGACCAAAGAGGAGTAAAGACCGATAATGACTTCACGTGATCTAGACTGTATGCTTCTGTTAATACATCCCAGAATTGTATTTGCCTTTTTTGCTGCTGCATCACACTGTTGACTCATGTTCAGTCTATGATCTATTAGTATACCTAAGTCTTTTTCACATGTACTGTTGCTTAGCTCTATTCCTCCCATTCTGTATATGCTTTTTTCATTTTTATTGCCCAGATGTAGTACTTTGCATTTTTCCCTGTTAAAAACCATTCTGTTGGTTGCTGCCCACTGCTCCAGTTTATTTAGGTCTTTTTGAATCCTCTCTCTCTCTTCTCTAGTATTAGCTATCCCTCCTAGCTTTGTGTCATCAGCAAATTTAATCAGTTTACCCTCAATTCCTTCATCTAAATCATTGATAAAGATGTTGAACAATACAGGTCCCAGGACGGAGCCCTGTGGTACCCCACTTGAGACATTCATCCAACTGGATGTGAAGCCATTTACAACCACCCTTTGAGTCCGATCACTAAGCCAGTTATGAATCCACCTAACAGTTGCCTGGTCCATTGCATACTTGGTCATTTTTTCAATAAGGATGGTGTGAGATACTTTGTCAAATGCTTTGCTGAAGTCAAGATATACTATATCTACAGCATTTCCCTGATCCACCCAGTCAGTGATTCTGTCATAGAAGGAAATTAAGTTAGTCTGACATGACTTGTTAGTTACAAACCCATGCTGACTCTGGTTAATCACTTCATTCTTATCCATGTACTTACATACATGTTGTTTAATAATTTGTTCAAAGATCTTTCCTGGTATAGAAGTCAGACTCACCGGCCTATAGTTCCCTGGGTCCACCTTCTTCCCCTTTTTGAAGATAGGAACAACATTTGCTCTTCTCCAATCTTCTGGGACTTCTCCTGTTCTCCAAGAATTTTCAAAGATTATGGAGAGTGGTTCTAAAATTTCTTCTATGATCTCCTTCAGTACTCTGGGGTGTAATTCATCTGGACCTGGAGACTTGAACTCATTTATGTTAGCTAAATATTCCCTCACAATCTTTCTGTTTACAGATAACTTCGATTCCTCTATTCCTCTAAAAGGACAGTGAAGATCAGTTGATGTTACATTTTCTTTCTGAGAGAAAACAGATGCAAAATAGGAATTAAAAAGTTCGGCCTTCTCAACATCCTCTCTTACCATTTCTCCATTTTCATCCTGTAAAAATCCTATAGCATCTTTGACTTTTCTTTTACTTTTGACATACCCCCAAAATCCTTTTTTATTGCTTTTGACATCTCTTGCAAGCCTTAATTCATTGTCAGCTTTAGCTAACCTGATACGTGCCCTGCAGGATCTGCAGACTGCATTATAATCTTCTTTAGATATGCCTCCCTCTTTCCATTTAATAAACATTTCTTTCTTTCTTTTTAGCATGTGTTTAAGTTCTGTGTTCATCCATCCTGGTTTCCTTAAATGCTTCCCATTCTTCCTACTTTTCGGGATTGTTAACGATTGTGCTTTGAGAATCTCATTTTTAAAAATTTCCCATCCTTCCTGGACAATTTTGTCCTTAAGGACATCCAGCCATTGGATCCCTCCTATTCTCTTTCTGAGTCTCTTAAAATCTGCCTTTCTAAAATCTAACCTTGAAGTTTGAGTCTTCACATGTCTTCCTCCTCTAGTTATCCAAAATTCTATAATAGCATGATCGCTGCCTCCTAGCGTCCCAGCCACCTTTACCTCCTCAACCATTTCCTCCCTGTTTATAAGGATTAGATCCAAAGTAGCAGATCCCCTTGTTTTCTCCCCTACCTTTTGGAAGATAAAGTTGTCAGCAAGAGAGGATAAGAATTTGCTTGACCTGTTAGTTTTACTTGAGAGAGATTCCCAACAAATGTCTGGATAGTTGAAATCTCCCATGACCACTACGTCATATTTTTTGGAGAACTTGGTCATTTGATACATAAAGAGTTCATCCATATCTTCAGCTTGCCCAGGTGGCCTGTAGTAAATGCCTACAATGGTGTCCTTTCCGTTGTTCTCTCCTTGTATTCTTACCCAAACAGTTTCCACAGAACTCCCAGTCTCTGAAGCTTCAATCTCTGTGCAGATATACGCTTTTCTAACATACAATGCGACACCTCCTCCTCGTTTATCAAGTCTGTTTCTTGCAAATAAGTTGTATCCTTTTAGCCTTTTATTCCAATCATGTGTATCGTCCCACCAAGTTTCAGTGATTCCAATAACATCATATTCCTTTTCCTGCGTTAGTAGTTCCAATTCTCCTTGTTTGTTGCCCATGCTTTGTGCATTTGTATAAAAACATTTTAGTTTGTGATTGGTTTCTCTTCCTCCCATATTTTTATTATTTAAATTGTTTTGTCTTTGTTCTTCCTTTCCACTTCCAGTAGCAGAGATCTCAATAGTATTTGTCAGCTGTATGGCTTTATCTGGCCTTTTGCTTCCCTTCCCACATTGTTCTAGTTTAAAGCTCTCCTGATGAGTGTAGCAAGGCGACTTCCAAATACATGTTTTCCAGTCTTCGTAAGGTGCACTCCATCTCTAGCAAGTAGTCCATCATATAGGTAATTCATTCCGTGATCCAGAAATCCAAATCCTTGTTGACGGCACCATCGACGTAGCCAGTTGTTCACCTGTAGAATCTTATTCCACCTCATTGTTCCATGGCCATCCACTGGGATGATGGATGAGAAGACCACCTGCGCTCCCAATTCTTTCACTTTCTTGCCTAAGTCTTCAAAGTCACTGCAGATGGTTTCCAGGTCCTTTCTTGCGGTGTCATTTGTCCCCACATGTATTAGCAGGAATGGGTAGTGATCTGTAGGTCTGAAGAGTCTTGATATCCTGTCAGACACATCTTTAATTTTTGCTCCTGGAAGACAGCACATTTCTCTTGAGGTTATGTCTGGTCTGCAGATAGCGGCCTCTGTTCCTCTTAACAGGGAATCCCCCATGACCACCACTCTCCGTTTTTTCTTCACAACATTCTTCTTTCTCCATCCAGGAGGATTCTGAGGGCTTACAAGGTTATTCATTGCTGGCAAAGTCTTATTTTGCTGTATTTCTTCATGGTTCTCCTGCGTGAGAGCCTGGTACTGGTTCCTGAGCAGTATGGGTGCTGACTGCCTCTCGATCCTCCTGCTTCTCTGGGTCACATGCTTCCATTCCTCTGTTTCGTCAGGTGCAGTTCGAATTTCTTCTCTTTCTGAATCATGAAGAGATAATTCTGCTCTGTCTAAGAACTCTTCACCTTCCTTAATGATTTTCAAGGTAGTTAACCTCTCTTCTAGATTTCGCAACTTTTCCTCCAACAGGGACACAAGCTTGCATTTCTGGCATGTGAAGTTTGGCTTTTCCACTGGCAAGTCTGTGAACATGTAGCAGGATATGCAGCTCACCAAATGGCTCCTGGACTCTTCCATGTTTTTATTGTTAATGTTCTGAAAACAGTGAAAAAAGCTTAAAAAAAAAGCTTCAAAATGCGCGCGCGGTTTACCGATGTCCTCTTTTCAGCTCCAACAGCCAAAATCCAGTGTTCTTTGAGCTCGCGGAGACTCTTCACTTACCCCAAAATGCAGTGGGAATATGCAAATTATCTCCTCAGGACTCCTCCCCTAGTTTACCGATGTCCTCTTTTCAGCTCCAACAGCCAAAATCCAGTGTTCTTTGAGCTCGCGGAGACTCTTCACTTACCCCAAAATGCAGTGGGAATATGCATTCTATTCTACTTGTTCTATTAGTCCATCTATACTGACCTCCATCAGGTTGCAAATTGAATATAATATTTTTCTGCATCTAGCTCTGAAAAAATATTTGGCCTTCTAGCAGTGTGTGGGGCTTTTTCTATTATTCCATCTATACTGACCTCCATCAGGTTGCAAACTGAATATAATTTTTTTCTGCATCTACCTCTGAAAAAATATTTGGGCTTCTAGCTGTGTGTGGGACTTGTTCTATTAGTCCATCTATACTGACCTCCATCAGGTTGCAAATTGAATATAATTTTTATCTGCATCTAGCTCTGAAAAAATATTTGACCTTCTAGCAGTGTGTGGGATTGTTCTATTAGTCCATCTATACTGACCTCCATCAGGTTGCAAATTCAAAATATTTTTTTTTCTACATCTAGCTCTGAAAAAATGAAAAAATATTTGGCCTTCTAGCAGTGTGTAGGACTTGTTCTATTAGTCCATCTATACTGACCTCCATCAGGTTGCAAATTTAATATAATATTTTTCTGCATCTAGCTCTGAAAAAATATTTGGCCTTCTAGCAGTGTGTGGGGCTTTTTCTATTAGTCCATCTATACTGACCTCCATCAGGTTGCAAAATGAATATAATTTTTTTCTGCATCTACCTCTGAAAAAATATTTGGGCTTATAGCTGTGTGTGGACTTGTTCTATTAGTCCATCTATACTGACCTCCATCAGGTTGCAAACTAAATATAATTTTTTTCTGCATCTACCTCTGAAAAAATATTTGGGCTTCTAGCTGTGTGTGGGACTTGTTCTATTAGTCCATCTATACTGACCTCCATCAGGTTGCAAATTCAATATAATATTTTTCTGCATCTAGCTCTAAAAAAATATTTGGCCTTCTAGCAGTGTGTGGGACTTGTTCTATTAGTCCATCTATACTGACCACCATCAGGTTGCAAAGTGAATATAATTTTTTTCTGCATCTACCTCTGAAAAAATATTTGGGCTTCTAGCTGTGTGTGGGACTTGTTCTATTAGTCCATCTATACTGACCTCCATCAGGTTGCAAATTGAATATAATTTTTTTCTGCATCTAGCGCTGAAAAAATATTTGTCCTTCTAGCAGTGTGTGGGACTTGTTCTCTTAGTCCATCTATACTGACCTCCATCAGGTTGCAAATTCAAAATAACTTTTTGTCTGCATCTAGCTCTGAAAAAATATTTGGGCTTCTAGCTTTGTGTGGGACTTGTTCTATTAGTCCATCTATACTGACCTCCATCAGTTTGCAAACTGAATATAATTTTTTTCTGCATCTACCTCTGAAAAAATATTTGGCCTTCTAGCAGTGTGTGGGACTTGTTCTATTAGTCCATCTATACTGACCTCCATCAGGTTGCAAACTGAATATAATTTTTTTCTGCATCTACCTCTGAAAAAATATTTGGGCTTCTAGCTGTGTGCGGGACTTGTTCTATTAGTCCATCTATACTGACCTCCATCAGGTTGCAAATTGAATATAATTTTTTTCTGCATCTAGCTCTGATAAAATATTTGGCTTTCTAGCAGTGTGTGGGACATGTTCTATTAGTCCATCTATACTGACCTCCATCAGGTTGCAAATTTAAAATAATTTTTTGTCTGCATCTAGCTCTGAAAAAATATTTGGCCTTCTAGCAGTGTGTGGGACTTGTTCTATTAGTCCATCTATACTGACCTCCATCAGGTTGCAAACTGAATAGAATTTTTTTCTGCATCTACCTCGGAAAAAATATTTGGGCTTCTAGCTGTGTGTAGGACTTGTTCTATTAGTCCATCTATACTGACCTCCATCAGGTTGCAAATTGAATATAATATTTTTCTGCATCTAGCTCTGAAAAAATATTTGGCCTTCTAGCAGTGTGTGGGGCTTTTTCTATTAGTCCATCTATACTGACCTCCATCAGGTTGCAAACTGAATATAATTTTTTTCTGCATCTACCTCTGAAAAAATATTTGGGCTTCTAGCTGTGTGTGGGACTTGTTCTATTAGTCCATCTATACTGACCTCCATCACGTTGCAAATTGAATATAATTTTTTTCTGCATCTAGCTCTGAAAAAATATTTGGCCTTCTAGCAGTGTGTGGGATTGTTCTATTAGTCCATCTATACTGACCTCCATCAGGTTGCAAATTCAAAATATTTTTTTTTCTGCATCTAGCTCTGAAAAAATGAAAAAATATTTGGCCTTCTAGCAGTGTGTAGGACTTGTTCTATTAGTCCATCTATACTGACCTCTATCAGGTTGCAAATTGAATATAATATTTTTCTGCATCTAGCTCTGAAAAAATATTTGGCCTTCTAGCAGTGTGTGGGGCTTTTTCTATTAGTCCATCTATACTGACCTCCATCAGGTTGCAAAATGAATATAATTTTTTTCTGCATCTACCTCTGAAAAAATATTTGGGCTTCTAGCTGTGTGTGGACTTGTTCTATTAGTCCATCTATACTGACCTCCATCAGGTTGCAAACTGAATATAATTTTTTTCTGCATCTACCTCTGAAAAAATATTTGGGCTTCTAGCTGTGTGTGGGACTTGTTCTATTAGTCCATCTATACTGACCTCCATCAGGTTGCAAATTGAATATAATTTTTTTCTGCGTCTAGCTCTGAAAAAATATTTGGCCTTCTAGCAGTGTGTGGGACTTGTTCTATTAGTCCATCTATACTGACCTCCATCAGGTTGCAAATTCAAAATAACTTTTTGTCTGCATCTAGCTCTGAAAAAAAATTTGGGCTTCTAGCTGTGTGTGGGACTTGTTCTATTAGTCCATCTATACTGACCTCCATCAGGTTGCAAAGTGAATATAATTTTTTTCTGCATCTAGCTCTGAAAAAATATTTGGGCTTCTAGCTGTGTGTTGGACATGTTCTATTAGTCCATCTATACTGACCTCCATCAGGTTGCAAATTTAAAATAATTTTTTGTCTGCATCTAGCTCTGAAAAAATATTTGGCCTTCTAGCAGTGTGTGGGACTTGTTCTATTAGTCCATCTATACTGACCTCCATCAGGTTGCAAACTGAATAGAATTTTTTTCTGCATCTACCTCGGAAAAAATATTTGGGCTTCTAGCTGTGTGTGGGACTTGTTCTATTAGTCCATCTATACTGACCTCCATCAGGTTGCAAATTGAATATAATATTTTTCTGCATCTAGCTCTGAAAAAATATTTGGCCTTCTAGCAGTGTGTGGGATTGTTCTATTAGTCCATCTATACTGACCTCCATCAGGTTGCAAATTCAAAATATTTTTTTTTCTGCATCTAGCTCTGAAAAAATGAAAAAATATTTGGCCTTCTAGCAGTGTGTAGGACTTGTTCTATTAGTCCATCTATACTGACCTCCATCAGGTTGCAAATTGAATATAATAATTTTCTGCATCTAGCTCTGAAAAAATATTTGGCCTTCTAGCAGTGTGTGGGGCTTTTTCTATTAGTCCATCTATACTGACCTCCATCAGGTTGCAAAATGAATATAATTTTTTTCTGCATCTACCTCTTAAAAAATATTTGGGCTTCTAGCTGTGTGTGGACTTGTTCTATTAGTCCATCTATACTGACCTCCATCAGGTTGCAAACTGAATATAATTTTTTTCTGCATCTACCTCTGAAAAAATATTTGGACTTCTAGCTGTGTGTGGGACTTGTTCTATTAGTCCATCTATACTGACCTCCATCAGGTTGCAAATTGAATATAATATTTTTCTGCATCTAGCTCTGAAAAAATATTTGGCCTTCTAGCTGTGTGTGGGGCTTTTTCTATTAGTCCATCTATACTGACCTCCATCAGGTTGCAAAATGAATATAATTTTTTTCTTCATCTTCCTCTGAAAAAATATTTGGGCTTCTAGCTGTGTGTGGACTTGTTCTATTAGTCCATCTATACTGACCTCCATCAGGTCGCAAACTGAATATAATTTTTTTCTGCATCTACCTCTGAAAAAATATTTGGGCTTCTACCTGTGTGTGGGACTTGTTCTATTAGTCCATCTATACTGACCTCCATCAGGTTGCAAATTCAATATAATATTTTTCTGCATATAGCTCTGAAAAAATATTTGGCCTTCTAGCAGTGTGTGGGACTTGTTCTATTAGTCCATCTATACTGACCTCCATCAGGTTGCAAAGTGAATATAATTTATTTCTGCATCTACCTCTGAAAAAATATTTGGGCTTCTAGCTGTGTGTGGGACTTGTTCTATTAGTCCATCTATACTGACCTCCATCAGGTTGCAAATTGAATATAATTTTTTTCTGCATCTAGCTCTGAAAAAATATTTGGCCTTCTAGCAGTGTGTGGGACTTGTTCTATTAGTCCATCTATACTGACCTCCATTAGGTTGCAAATTCAAAATAACTTTTTGTCTGCATCTAACTCTGAAAAAATATTTGGGCTTCTAGCTTTGTGTGGGACTTGTTCTATTAGTCCATCTATACTGACCTCCATCAGGTTGCAAACTGAATATAATTTTTTTCTGCATCTGCCTCTGAAAAAATATTTGGGCTTCTAGCTGTGTGTGGGACTTGTTCTATTTGTCCATCTATACTGACCTCCATCAGGTTGCAAATTGAATATAATATTTTTCTGCATCTAGCTCTGAAAAAATATTTGGCCTTCTAGCAGTGTGTGGGACTTGTTCTATTAGTCCATCTATACTGACCTCCATCAGGTTGCAAATTTAAAATAATTTTTTGTCTGCATCTAGCTCTGAAAAAATATTTGGCCTTCTAGCAGTGTGTGGGACTTGTTCTATTAGTGCATCAATACTGACCTCCATCAGGTTGCAAACTGAATAGAATTTTTTTCTGCATCTACCTCGGAAAAAATATTTGGGCTTCTAGCTGTGTGTGGGACTTGTTCTATTAGTCCATCAATACTGACCTCCATCAGGTTGCAAGTTGAATATAATATTTTTCTGCATCTAGCTCTGAAAAAATATTTGGCCTTCTAGCAGTGTGTGGGGCTTTTTCTATTAGTCCATCTATACTGACCTCCATCAGGTTGCAAACTGAATATAATTTTTTTCTGCATCTACCTCTGAAAAAATATTTGGGCTTCTAGCTGTGTGTGGGACTTGTTCTATTAGTCCATCTATACTGACCTCCATCAGGTTGCAAATTGAATATAATTTTTTTCTGCATCTAGCTCTGAAAAAATATTTGGCCTTCTAGCAGTGTGTGGGATTGTTCTATTAGTCCATCTATACTGACCTCCATCAGGTTGCAAATTCAAAATATTTTTTTTCTGCATCTAGCTCTGAAAAAGTGAAAAAATATTTGGCCTTCTAGCAGTGTGTAGGACTTGTTCTATTAGTCCATCTATACTGACCTCCATCAGGTTGCAAATTTAATATAATATTTTTCTGCATCTAGCTCTGAAAAAATATTTGGCCTTCTAGCAGTGTGTGGGGCTTTTTCTATTAGTCCATCTATACTGACCTCCATCAGGTTGCAAAATGAATATAATTTTTTTCTGCATCTACCTCTGAAAAAATATTTGGGCTTATAGCTGTGTGTGGACTTGTTCTATTAGTCCATGTATACTGAGCTCCATCAGGTTGCAAACTAAATATAATTTTTTTCTGCATCTACCTCTGAAAAAATATTTGGCTTCTAGCTGTGTGTGGGACTTGTTCTATTAGTCCATCTATACTGACCTCCATCAGGCTGCAAATTCAATATAATATTTTTCTGCATCTAGCTCTGAAAAAATATTTGGCCTTCTAGCAGTGTGTGGGACTTGTTCTATTAGTCCATCTATACTGACCTCCATCAGGTTGCAAAGTGAATATAATTTTTTTCTGCATCTACCTCTGAAAAAATATTTGGGCTTCTAGCTGTGTGTGGGACTTGTTCTATTAGTCCATCTATACTGACCTCCATCAGGTTGCAAATTGAATATAATTTTTTTCTGCATCTAGCTCTGAAAAAATATTTGTCCTTCTAGCAGTGTGTGGGACTTTTTCTATTAGTCCATCTATACTGACCTCCATCAGGTTGCAAATTCAAAATAACCTTTTGTCTGCATCTAGCTCTGAAAAAATATTTGGGCTTCTAGCTTTGTGTGGGACTTGTTCTATTAGTCCATCTATACTGACCTCCATCAGGTTGCAAACTGAATATAATTTTTTTCTGCATCTGCCTCTGAAAAAATATTTGGGCTTCTAGCTGTGTGTGGGACTTGTTCTATTAGTCCATCTATACTGACCTCCATCAGGTTGCAAATTGAATATAATTTTTTTCTGCATCTAGCTCTGATAAAATATTTGGCCTTCTAGCAGTGTGTGGGACATGTTCTATTAGTCCATCTATACTGACCTCCATCAGGTTGCAAATTTAAAATAATTTTTTGTCTGCATCTAGCTCTGAAAAAATATTTGGCCTTCTAGCAGTGTGTGGGACTTGTTCTATTAGTCCATCTATACTGACCTCCATCAGGTTGCAAACTGAATAGAATTTTTTTCTGCATCTACCTCGGAAAAAATATTTGGGCTTCTAGCTGTGTGTAGGACTTGTTCTATTAGTCCATCTATACTGACCTCCATCAGGTTGCAAATTGAATATAATATTTTTCTGCATCTAGCTCTGAAAAAATATTTGGCCTTCTAGCAGTGTGTGGGGCTTTTTCTATTAGTCCATCTATACTGACCTCCATCAGGTTGCAAACTGAATATAATTTTTTTCTGCATCTACCTCTGAAAAAATATTTGGGCTTCTAACTGTGTGTTTGACTTGTTCTATTAGTCCATCTATACTGACCTCCATCACGTTGCATATTGAATATAATTTTTTTCTGCATCTAGCTCTGAAAAAATATTTGGCCTTCTAGCAGTGTGTGGGATTGTTCTATTAGTCCATCTATACTGACCTCCATCAGGTTGCAAATTCAAAATATTTTTTTTTCTGCATCTAGCTCTGAAAAAATGAAAAAATATTTGGCCTTCTAGCAGTGTGTAGGACCTGTTCTATTAGTCCATCTATACTGACCTCTATCAGGTTGCAAATTGAATATAATATTTTTCTGCATCTAGCTCTGAAAAAATATTTGGCCTTCTAGCAGTGTGTGGGGCTTTTTCTATTAGTCCATCTATACTGACCTCCATCAGGTTGCAAAATGAATATAATTTTTTTCTGCATCTACCTCTGAAAAAATATTTGGGCTTCTAGCTGTGTGTGGACTTGTTCTATTAGTCCATCTATACTGACCTCCATCAGGTTGCAAACTGAATATAATTTTTTTCTGCATCTACCTCTGAAAAAATATTTGGGCTTCTAGCTGTGTGTGGGACTTGTTCTATTAGTCCATCTATACTGACCTCCATCAGGTTGCAAATTCAATATAATATTTTTCTGCATCTAGCTCTGAAAAAATTATTTGGCCTTCTAGCAGTGTGTGGGACCTGTTCTATTAGTCCATCTATACTGACCTCCATCAGGTTGCAAACTGAATATAATTTTTTTCTGCATCTACCTCTGAAAAAATATTTGGGCTTCTAGCTGTGTGTGGGACTTGTTCTATTAGTCCATCTATACTGACCTCCATCAGGTTGCAAATTCAATATAATTTTTTTCTGCGTCTAGCTCTGAAAAAATATTTGGCCTTCTAGCAGTGTGTGGGACTTGTTCTATTAGTGCATCTATACTGACCTCCATCAGGTTGCAAATTCAAAATAACTTTTTGTCTGCATCTAGCTCTGAAAAAATATTTGGGCTTCTAGCTGTGTGTGGGACTTGTTCTATTAGTCCATCTATACTGACCTCCATCAGGTTGCAAATTTAAAATAATTTTTTGTCTGCATCTAGCTCTGAAAAAATATTTGGCCTTCTAGCAGTGTGTGGGACTTGTTCTATTAGTCCATCTATACTGACCTCCATCAGGTTGCAAACTGAATAGAATTTTTTTCTGCATCTACCTCGGAAAAAATATTTGGGCTTCTAGCTGTGTGTGGGACTTGTTCTATTAGTCCATCTATACTGACCTCCATCAGGTTGCAAATTGAATATAATATTTTTCTGCATCTAGCTCTGAAAAAATATTTGGCCTTCTAGCAGTGTGTGGGGCTTTTTCTATTAGTCCATCTATACTAACCTCCATCAGGTTGCAAACTGAATATAATTTTTTTCTGCATCTACCTCTGAAAAAATATTTGGGCTTCTTGCTGTGTGTGGGACTTGTTCTATTAGTCCATCTATACTGACCTCCATCAGGTTGCAAATTGAATATAATTTTTTTCTGCATCTAGCTCTGAAAAAATATTTGGCCTTCTAGCAGTGTGTGGGATTGTTCTATTAGTCCATCTATACTGACCTCCATCAGGTTGCAAATTCAAAATATTTTTTTTTCTGCATCTAGCTCTGAAAAAATGAAAAAATATTTGGCCTTCTAGCAGTGTGTAGGACTTGTTCTATTAGTCCATCTATACTGACCTCCATCAGGTTGCAAATTGAATATAATAATTTTCTGCATCTAGCTCTGAAAAAATATTTGGCCTTCTAGCAGTGTGTGGGGCTTTTTCTATTAGTCCATCTATACTGACCTCCATCAGGTTGCAAAATGAATATAATTTTTTTCTGCATCTACCTCTGAAAAAATATTTGGGCTTCTACCTGTGTGTGGACTTGTTCTATTAGTCCATCTATACTGACCTCCATCAGATTGCAAACTGAATATAATTTTTTTCTGCATCTACCTCTGAAAAAATATTTGGGCTTCTAGCTGTGTGTGGGACTTGTTCTATTAGTCCATCTATACTGACCTCCATCAGGTTGCAAATTCAATATAATATTTTTCTGCATCTAGCTCTGAAAAAATTATTTGGCCTTCTAGCAGTGTGTGGGACTTGTTCTATTAGTCCATCTATACTGACCTCCATCAGGTTGCAAACTGAATATAATTTTTTTCTGCATCTACCTCTGAAAAAATATTTGGGCTTCTAGCTGTGTGTGGGACTTGTTCTATTAGTCCATCTATACTGACCTCCATCAGGTTGCAAATTAAATATAATTTTTTTCTGCATCTAGCTCTGAAAAAATATTTGGCCTTCTAGCAGTGTGTGGGACTTGTTCTATTAGTCCATCTATACTGACCTCCATCAGGTTGCAAATTCAAAATAACTTTTTGTCTGCATCTAGCTCTGAAAAAATATTTGGGCTTCTAGCAGTGTGTGGGACTTGTTCTATTAGTCCATCTATACTGACCTCCATCAGGTTGCAAACTGAATAGAATTTTTTTCTGCATCTACCTCGGAAAAAATATTTGGGCTTCTAGCTGTGTGTGGGACTTGTTCTATTAGTCCATCTATACTGACCTCCATCAGGTTGCAAATTGAATATAATATTTTTCTGCATCTAGCTCTGAAAAAATATTTGGCCTTCTAGCAGTGTGTGGGGCTTTTTCTATTAGTCCATCTATACTAACCTCCATCAGGTTGCAAACTGAATATAATTTTTTTCTGCATCTACCTCTGAAAAAATATTTGGGCTTCTTGCTGTGTGTGGGACTTGTTCTATTAGTCCATCTATACTGACCTCCATCAGGTTGCAAATTGAATATTATTTTTTTCTGCATCTAGCTCTGAAAAAATATTTGGCCTTCTAGCAGTGTGTGGGATTGTTCTATTAGTCCATCTATACTGACCTCCATCAGGTTGCAAATTCAAAATATTTTTTTTTCTAGATCTAGCTCTGAAAAAATGAAAAAATATTTGGCCTTCTAGCAGTGTGTAGGACTTGTTCTATTAGTCCATCTATACTGACCTCCATCAGGTTGCAAATTGAATATAATAATTTTCTGCATCTAGCTCTGAAAAAATATTTGGCCTTCTAGCAGTGTGTGGGGCTTTTTCTATTAGTCCATCTATACTGACCTCCATCAGGTTGCAAAATGAATATAATTTTTTTCTGCATCTACCTCTGAAAAAATATTTGGGCTTCTAGCTGTGTGTGGACTTGTTCTATTAGTCCATCTATACTGACCTCCATCAGGTTGCAAACTGAATATAATTTTTTTCTGCATCTACCTCTGAAAAAATATTTGGGCTTCTAGCTGTGTGTGGGACTTGTTCTATTAGTCCATCTATACTGACTTCCATCAGGTTGCAAATTCAATATAATATTTTTCTGCATCTAGCTCTGAAAAAATTATTTGGCCTTCTAGCAGTGTGTGGGACTTGTTCTATTAGTCCATCTATACTGACCTCCATCAGGTTGCAAACTGAATATAATTTTTTTCTGCATCTACCTCTGAAAAAATATTTGGGCTTCTAGCTGTGTGTGGGACTTGTTCTATTAGTCCATCTATACTGACCTCCATCAGGTTGCAAATTGAATATAATTTTTTTCTGCATCTAGCTCTGAAAAAATATTTGGCCTTCTAGCAGTGTGTGGGACTTGTTCTATTGTTCCATCTATACTGACCTCCATCAGGTTGCAAATTCAAAATAACTTTTTGTCTGCATCTAGCTCTGAAAAAATATTTGGGCTTCTAGCTGTGTGTGGGACTTGTTCTATTAGTCCATCTATACTGACCCCCATCAGGTTGCAAATTGAATATAATATTTTTCTGCATCTAGCTCTGAAAAAATATTTGGCCTTCTAGCAGTGTGTGGGGCTTTTTCTATTAGTCCATCTATACTGACCTCCATCAGGTTGCAAACTGAATATAATTTTTTTCTACATCTACCTCTGAAAAAATATTTGGGCTTCTAGCTGTTTGTGGGACTTGTTCTATTAGTCCATCTATACTGACCTCCATCACGTTGCAAATTGAATATAATTTTTTTCTGCATCTAGCTCTGAAAAAATATTTGGCCTTCTAGCAGTGTGTGGGATTGTTCTATTAGTCCATCTATACTGACCTCCATCAGGTTGCAAATTCAAAATATTTTTTTTTCTGCATCTAGCTCTGAAAAAATGAAAAAATATTTGGCCTTCTAGCAGTGTGTAGGACTTGTTCTATTAGTCCATCTATACTGACCTCTATCAGGTTGCAAATTGAATATAATATTTTTCTGCATCTAGCTCTGAAAAAATACTTGGCCTTCTAGCAGTGTGTGGGGCTTTTTCTATTAGTCCATCTATACTGACCTCCATCAGGTTGCAAAATGAATATAATTTTTTTCTGCATCTACCTCTGAAAAAATATTTGGGCTTCTAGCTGTGTGTGGACTTGTTCTATTAGTCCATCTATACTGACCTCCATCAGGTTGCAAACTGAATATAATTTTTTTCTGCATCTACCTCTGAAAAAATATTTGGGCTTCTAGCTGTGTGTGGGACTTGTTCTATTAGTCCATCTATACTGACTTCCATCAGGTTGCAAATTCAATATAATATTTTTCTGCATCTAGCTCTGAAAAAATTATTTGGCCTTCTAGCAGTGTGTGGGACTTGTTCTATTAGTCCATCTATACTGACCTCCATCAGGTTGCAAACTGAATATAATTTTTTTCTGCATCTACCTCTGAAAAAATATTTGGGCTTCTAGCTGTGTGTGGGACTTGTTCTATTAGTCCATCTATACTGACCTCCATCAGGTTGCAAATTGAATATAATTTTTTTCTGCATCTAGCTCTGAAAAAATATTTGGCCTTCTAGCAGTGTGTGGGACTTGTTCTATTAGTCCATCTATACTGACCTCCATCAGGTTGCAAATTCAAAATAACTTTTTGTCTGCATCTAGCTCTGAAAAAATATTTGGGCTTCTAGCTGTGTGTGGGACTTGTTCTATTAGTCCATCTATACTGACCTCCATCAGGTTGCAAACTGAATATAATTTTTTTCTGCATCTGCCTCTGAAAAAATATTTGGGCTTCTAGCTGTGTGTGGGACTTGTTCTATTAGTCCATCTATACTGACCCCCATCAGGTTGCAAATTGAATATAATATTTTTCTGCATCTAGCTCTGAAAAAATATTTGGCCTTCTAGCAGTGTGTGGGGCTTTTTCTATTAGTCCATCTATACTGACCTCCATCAGGTTGCAAACTGAATATAATTTTTTTCTACATCTACCTCTGAAAAAATATTTGGGCTTCTAGCTGTTTGTGGGACTTGTTCTATTAGTCCATCTATACTGACCTCCATCACGTTGCAAATTGAATATAATTTTTTTCTGCATCTAGCTCTGAAAAAATATTTGGCCTTCTAGCAGTGTGTGGGATTGTTCTATTAGTCCATCTATACTGACCTCCATCAGGTTGCAAATTCAAAATATTTTTTTTTCTGCATCTAGCTCTGAAAAAATGAAAAAATATTTGGCCTTCTAGCAGTGTGTAGGACTTGTTCTATTAGTCCATCTATACTGACCTCTATCAGGTTGCAAATTGAATATAATATTTTTCTGCATCTAGCTCTGAAAAAATATTTGGCCTTCTAGCAGTGTGTGGGGCTTTTTCTATTAGTCCATCTATACTGACCTCCATCAGGTTGCAAAATGAATATAATTTTTTTCTGCATCTACCTCTGAAAAAATATTTGGGCTTCTAGCTGTGTGTGGACTTGTTCTATTAGTCCATCTATACTGACCTCCATCAGGTTGCAAACTGAATATAATTTTTTTCTGCATCTA
Source organism: Phyllobates terribilis (assembly GCF_046119375.1). Taxonomy (NCBI): domain Eukaryota; kingdom Metazoa; phylum Chordata; class Amphibia; order Anura; family Dendrobatidae; genus Phyllobates; species Phyllobates terribilis. The sequence continues at coordinate 515,862,290 of NW_027362763.1, read as the reverse complement.
CCTCTGAAAAAATATTTGGGCTTCTAGCTGTGTGTGGGACTTGTTCTATTAGTCCATCTATACTGACCTCCATCAGGTTGCAAATTCAATATAATATTTTTCTGCATCTAGCTCTGAAAAAATTATTTGGCCTTCTAGCAGTGTGTGGGACTTGTTCTATTAGTCCATCTATACTGACCTCCATCAGGTTGCAAACTGAATATAATTTTTTTCTGCATCTACCTCTGAAAAAATATTTGGGCTTCTAGCTGTGTGTGGGACTTGTTCTATTAGTCCATCTATACTGACCTCCATCAGGTTGCAAATTGAGTATAATTTTTTTCTGCGTCTAGCTCTGAAAAAATATTTGGCCTTCTAGCAGTGTGTGGGACTTGTTCTATTAGTCCATCTATACTGACCTCCATCAGGTTGCAAATTCAAAATAACTTTTTGTCTGCATCTAGCTCTGAAAAAATATTTGCGCTTCTAGCTGTGTGTGGGACTTGTTCTATTAGTCCATCTATACTGACCTCCATCAGGTTGCAAAGTGAATATAATTTTTTTCTGCATCTAGCTCTGAAAAAATATTTGGGCTTCTAGCTGTGTGTTGGACATGTTCTATTAGTCCATCTATACTGACCTCCATCAGGTTGCAAATTTAAAATAATTTTTTGTCTGCATCTAGCTCTGAAAAAATATTTGGCCTTCTAGCAGTGTGTGGGACTTGTTCTATTAGTCCATCTATACTGACCTCCATCAGGTTGCAAATTGAATATAATATTTTTCTGCATCTAGCTCTGAAAAAATATTTGGCCTTCTAGCAGTGTGTGGGGCTTTTTCTATTAGTCCATCTATACTAACCTCCATCAGGTTGCAAACTGAATATAATTTTTTTCTGCATCTACCTCTGAAAAAATATTTGGGCTTCTTGCTGTGTGTGGGACTTGTTCTATTAGTCCATCTATACTGACCTCCATCAGGTTGCAAATTGAATATAATTTTTTTCTGCATCTAGCTCTGAAAAAATATTTGGCCTTCTAGCAGTGTGTGGGATTGTTCTATTAGTCCATCTATACTGACCTCCATCAGGTTGCAAATTCAAAATATTTTTTTTTCTGCATCTAGCTCTGAAAAAATGAAAAAATATTTGGCCTTCTAGCAGTGTGTAGGACTTGTTCTATTAGTCCATCTATACTGACCTCCATCAGGTTGCAAATTGAATATAATAATTTTCTGCATCTAGCTCTGAAAAAATATTTGGCCTTCTAGCAGTGTGTGGGGCTTTTTCTATTAGTCCATCTATACTGACCTCCATCAGGTTGCAAAATGAATATAATTTTTTTCTGCATCTACCTCTGAAAAAATATTTGGGCTTCTAGCTGTGTGTGGACTTGTTCTATTAGTCCATCTATACTGACCTCCATCAGGTTGCAAACTGAATATAATTTTTTTCTGCATCTACCTCTGAAAAAATATTTGGGCTTCTAGCTGTGTGTGGGACTTGTTCTATTAGTCCATCTATACTGACCTCCATCAGGTTGCAAATTCAATATAATATTTTTCTGCATCTAGCTCTGAAAAAATTATTTGGCCTTCTAGCAGTGTGTGGGACTTGTTCTATTAGTCCATCTATACTGACCTCCATCAGGTTGCAAACTGAATATAATTTTTTTCTGCATCTACCTCTGAAAAAATATTTGGGCTTCTAGCTGTGTGTGGGACTTGTTCTATTAGTCCATCTATACTGACCTCCATCAGGTTGCAAATTGAATATAATTTTTTTCTGCATCTAGCTCTGAAAAAATATTTGGCCTTCTAGCAGTGTGTGGGACTTGTTCTATTAGTCCATCTATACTGACCTCCATCAGGTTGCAAATTCAAAATAACTTTTTGTCTGCATCTAGCTCTGAAAAAATATTTGGGCTTCTAGCTGTGTGTGGAACTTGTTCTATTAGTCCATCTATACTGACCTCCATCAGGTTGCAAACTGAATATAATTTTTTTCTGCATCTGCCTCTGAAAAAATATTTGGGCTTCTAGCTGTGTGTGGGACTTGTTCTATTAGTCCATCTATACTGACCCCCATCAGGTTGCAAATTGAATATAATATTTTTCTGCATCTAGCTCTGAAAAAATATTTGGCCTTCTAGCAGTGTGTGGGACTTGTTCTATTAGTCCATCTATACTGATCTCCATCAGGTTGCAAACTGAATATAATTTTTTTCTGCATCTACCTCCGAAAAAATATTTGGGCTTCTAGCTGTGTGTGGGACTTGTTCTATTAGTCCATCTATACTGACCTCCATCAGGTTGCAAATTGAATATAATTTTTTTCTGCATCTAGCTCTGAAAAAATATTTGGCCTTCTAGCAGTGTGTGGGACTTGTTCTATTAGTCCATCTATACTGACCTCCATCAGGTTGCAAATTTAAAATAATTTTTTGTCTGCATCTAGCTCTGAAAAAATATTTGGCCTTCTAGCAGTGTGTGGGACTTGTTCTATTAGTCCATCTATACTGACCTCCATCAGGTTGCAAACTGAATAGAATGTTTTTCTGCATCTACCTCGGAAAAAATATTTGGGCTTCTAGCTGTGTGTGGGACTTGTTCTATTAGTCCATCTATACTGACCTCCATCAGGTTGCAAATTGAATATAATATTTTTCTGCATCTAGCTCTGAAAAAATATTTGGCCTTCTAGCAGTGTGTGGGGCTTTTTCTATTAGTCCATCTATACTGACCTCCATCAGGTTGCAAACTGAATATAATTTTTTTCTGCATCTACCTCTGAAAAAATATTTGGGCTTCTAGCTGTGTGTGGGACTTGTTCTTTTAGTTCATTTATACTGACCTCCATCAGGTTGCAAATTCAAAATATTTTTTTTTCTGCATCTAGCTCTGAAAAAATGAAAAAATATTTGGCCTTCTAGCACTGTGTGAGACTTGTTCTATTAGTCCATCTATACTCACCTCCATCAGGTTGCAAACTGAATATAATATTTTTCTGCATTTAGCTCTGAAAAAATATTTGGCCTTCTAGCTGTGTGTGGGACTTGTTCTATTAGTCCATCTACACTGACCTCCATCAGGTTGCAAACTGAATATAATTTTTTTCTGCATCTAGCTCTGAAAAAATATTTGGCCTTCTAGCAGTGTGTGTGACTCATTGTATTAGGCCATCTATACCAAGCTCCACCAGCTTTTAAATTAATAATAATTTTTAGCTGCATCTAGCCCTGAAAATAATTTTTCTTCCCAATAGTGGTAGCAATAGAAATATGGGGCGTGCTCCTGGCTTACAAAAATATAAGCTTCATAAGAAAAAACACCAGCCTAGCGCACTGCATTAATAAGATGGCATCATCGTCTCTCCCAGTGCTAGGCCTACTACCCAGGCTAGCATTCCTGTGCCTAAAACACAATGTATGGGTCCGCGCTAGCCACTATGCTGAGGGTTCTAAAGCTGCTGCAAAAGCTTTATAACAATTCAATTGGAAGATTTTCACAGAGCTCTTCCACAAAAGTTGCCCACCTTCCCTATGGGATCTAGTTGATGCCATTAATCAGAGCGTCAGCTGCCCCGTCGACGTGGCAAGCATACGGTAACGCATGGGAAGAGTGGACACGACTAGTAGCAGGCAGACAGGTTGACCAATGTGAACAAGCCAGATCACAAGTCGCCATAGAATTTCTCCACCAGCTAATGATGAGGGGCATATCAGGGGCGTCAGCGCAGCGGTGTCTGACTGGAGTAGCATTTCACTTCCAACTACTGAATTGGGGAGATGTGACAAAGATTCATCATCAGACAATCCATAAAAGGGTGGAAAAGGGGTCTGCCAAGTCAGGAGTGTAGACGTCCCGTCCCGTGTCACTAAAACTGATTTCTCACATCATATCCCTAACACCATTAACATGACACTCACAATTTGAAGCAACACTACTGTCTACTGCATTTGTGATCGCCTTCTTCGGGGCGCTATGCATAAGCGAATTAGTCCCTCAATCCAAAATTACCACCAGTGGAGGCTTATTAAACCAGGACGCAGTCATAGCCAATAATGCAATACGTCTACGCATACACAAATCGAAAACGGTTCCAGCGGGCAGGGGCACTTGGGTAACAATATTAAAAACATATCTAACCATCAGATCACAAAGTAATTTCTTCCTATCACACATTGATGGAACACCATTATCAAGATACCAGTTCCAAGCTATATTTAATAAATGCATAACATCGGCAGGGAACCACCCCAAAGATTACGGGACACACTCATTCCGCATAGGCGCGGCCACGGAAGCAGCAAGAGCAGGACTGTCAGAAACGGAAGTTCAGAGGATAGGGAGATGGCGATCCACGTGTTTGGCAAGATACATGAGACCGGACTTGTTATCCTAACGTGGTTTGTTTCTTTTACAGGTGACGCTAAGCCAACTGTGTGGGTGATAGGCCACTCATATATATATTGGGCAGAAAAAAGGGCGAAAGTCCGCCCAGGCGGGAGGAAATTAGAGTTTCATAACACATATTTCAACTGGAGAGGTATTAGAGGCCTGCTATGGCCACAGGTATTAATGGAGGTAATCAAGGTAGGGAGAGAGGCAAGATGTCCGGTCATCTTAGTTATACAGGCCGGGGGAAACAACCTAGGCCATCACAAGAGCGCATAACTAATGGCAATAATGAAACTAGACACTGAGAGCTTCAGAGAATTTTTCACAAAACTAGTTATAGTATGGTCAGAGATTGTGCCAATAGCGGTATGGCAAGGTGCGCGAGACATCACGGCCATCGAACGGACAAGGCGGGTAATAAATATTCGGATGGCAAAATTTAGAAGAGACAGAGGCGGTGTAGTGGTACGACACCGACAACTGGAAGGAGATAAAGCAGGCCTCATACGGCCCGACGGTGTTCGCTTAATGGATATTGGACAGGATATATTCCTGTCAGGACTCCAGGACGGAGTGGAACAAGCGTTAAGAGTGATGGGTGGGGGTCAGAGTCCTGCATACGAGTACGCAGGATCCTCCGTGGCCTGGAAATAGAAAGGACATGTTGGAGAGTTACACTTGTTGGCCAAGATGCCGGAGTGGAGACCCAGGGCATGCTGCAAAAAGCTGAATTATTTTAGAATTAAAATGCCTTTCTAATGGAATGAGTATAAAGAGTTAATAAAGCTGTGACCGATCCTCACCCATCCAGTTGTAAGAGTTACATTATTGTATTGTCAAGGAAAGGGGGTTGGTAGGGGGGCTGAGCATCTGGGTTTGGTTGGGGGTCCCCACAGTTTGCCTAGGCTAGATGCATTTGAAAATTCTTATTAGATACACAGGCGGTGCAGCTTGCTTCGCAGCTGGGCTACTACGCCCAAAGTATTGCCTAGGCTAGATTCAGTTAAAAATTCTACGCTGACTAGCAGACACTGAAGATTTGGAGCAGACCTCTGAGTAAACAGCTCTTCAGACTCAACCATCTGTGTTACCCCAAGCCATAGTGTATGTAGTTTCTTACAGTTAAAAGGGGGGGGGAGCGACCCAACCCACCTGGAATTGACGATGCCAACGTCACGTAAGACACAGCAAGAGGACTCCAAAAAGAGTCTCCATTTTTTCCCAAAATTGTGGCACAGACACCACTTAACCCTAGAACGCATACCTGGGGCCTCGCAGTCCCGCCCTGTTAATTGTTTTCTATTTTCTGCAAGATTACTTTAGTTAGAATTTTGAAACTCTAGGTATTCTTCATGTATATAGTTGTTTGTCATTTGAGTTTGAGTTATTCCATGTTATTTGCACACGGGCCTAAAAGGCCCCAGGTATATGAAAGTGTAGATTTTTATGGTCATGCGTTCTAGGGTTAAGTGGCATCAATTGCCCCACAGTTGCTTAAAACGGTTGGTGAGGTGATATTACCAAATCCTCAAGCTTTTAGTCTCCCAAGGATAACACAGGGTTAGAAAAGTCATTGCGAATCAATGATTTGTTCATCTTTATGAACGTGAGTCTGTCTACATTCTCAGTGGACAGCCACGTGCGCTTATCTGTCAGCACACCATCAGCAGCGCTGAACACACGTTCAGAGAGAACACGGGCTGCAGGGCATGACAAGATCTCCAAGGCGTGAGTGGCGAGCTCCGGTCATTTTTCCAGATTGGAATACCAAAATGAGCAAGGGTCCAGTGACACAGTCATGGCTTCGATGTTCACTTGGAGATACTCCTGCACCATCCTCTCTAGGCATTGACTATGTGTCAGACTTCTTGTCTCCTGTGGCCTTGCTAAGGATGGTCTAAAAAAGTGGTGAAACGATTCCACAAAATTGCTGTTACCAGCAGATACTGTGTTACTGTTACGGTTTGAGTGATGAAGACTCGACAGTCCCACGGTTGGCAAGTTAGAACTGTGAGATTCACTTCGTGCACCACTGGTGTTTTGTGGAAAAGCACATGTAAGATTCTGCATCAGCGTCTGCAGATACTCCTGCATGCGTCAATCCCTTTTTATGGCAGGAATTATTTCGGCAAATTTACTTTTGCACCGGGGATCTAAGAGTGTGGCAACCCAGTAGTCGGGATTACTTTGAATTCTGCAATCTGAGGGTCATGTTGCAGGTAATGCAGCAAGAAGGCACTCATGTGTCTTGTGCATCCAGGAGGACCAAGTCCTTGTTGTGTTGGTAGCGAGGTAAGAATCATGCTTCCTTCCTCTGCCCTCTCCCCCCAACCTCGCACAACAGAAATGTGATCAAGGTCTCCCTCATCTGATGAGTCTTCCATGCCCATCGCCAGTTCATCCTCCACTTCTTTCTCGGCTCCTGCACCTTCCTCAACAGTTTGGCTGCTACCATGCGCCCTGGTTAATCCCTCTCCCCCACCCTCCCATGCCTGCCGCCTTGGTGCTGCCAACCGTCTGGACCTTGGAGATGTTATCCCTTCCGCATACGACTCCTCCTCTACTTCCTCCACCTCCTCTTGTCCCACCACCTGACTCTGAATTCTGTTTAATGTGTGCTCCAGCACGTAAATCACCGGAATAGTCATGCTGATAATGGCATCGTCGTCATCACTAAACATCTTCGTCGCCATTTCAAAACTGTGCAGAAGGGTGTGTGGCGCCCCTGAGGGTTCAGTCGCCACAGAGTTACTGCATCTCACCCAGAGGTGTGGTATCTCACCCTCAGGTAAGGAAGGCGTATGGCTCGGGACCCTAACACCGGCATCCAACACATACCCGCAGTGGGGGTAGGGCAAGATTGCTCCTAAGGGAGAGCACAGTCCCAGGTCCCTAGCTGGTGGGAGGGTCCTATGTAGTGGGTGCTTAGGGGAGCAGCTTAGGGGAGCACATGACAGGGAGAGTATAAATAGGAAGCCATCTTAGAAAGAGCAAGCCAGTCAGAGGAGGAAAAGTGACAGGAGCAGAGGCTCGGCATGAGCTCTGCTCCGGAGGCGGGCCTAGCCTGGGAGGCCCAGGACTGAAGGAGAGAAGAGAGGAGTGGGAGCAGGAAGGCTCCAGGAACCGAAGGGACCCAAGGGCTACAGGCTGTGCAGAAGGCCACCCGTACTCCCGCTGCTACCAGGAGGTAGAGGGGTCAGGCCAGATAAGGGGAACCGGTCCCTCAACTAGAGGAGAAACAGCAAGGCTCAACTAGAAACCGGAGGCTGCAGCATTTCATGTACTGCAGGCAAAAGTCCACACCAGTCTCACTAAGAAGGTAGCCACATAGGACCCAGGGGACGGAACACAAGTCGCCCGCCAAGGCCCGAGGATACCGGATAGAAGTGTCACTGGGTGTGAGGTGCAGGGAGAAGGCCAGAGAAAGGACACACAGAAGGGGGTCCTGCTAAGTACTCCGGAGCTATCTCGGGGTGGACTGAGCCCCTCACTGAGTACGCACAGCACGACGGGTGAGATTGCTCTGGTACCTGTAATCTGGACTGCAACAACTGTGAGTAAAGATCTTGGGACTGCATCACACGGACTTTGTGTTCATTACTGACTCCCTGCACTACAACCACCATCATCCACCCACACTGCCCTGAAGCTACACTCTTCCTGTGGTGAGTAATAATACCATTGCTGCCAAACCACCAGCTTCAGAGGACTGCTCCGCAGCGGCAGCCCCTTTGGCCGCACTCCACAGGTAGTGTAGTCGGACATTATAAAATCCATATATACAAATTACCGTTGAATTGACCGCCCTGGGTCACGGACCGGGTCACCGCCACAGTGACTACAACCTCCAGCGTCTACCGGCCCGGCTCAGGGTACCCCATGGCCCAGGAGGCGCGTCAACTACATAGGTCGCTGATCTGAGACCACTCCTGCAGCGTGATTTGCCCCACCTCTGGATCTCGTTGGCCCAGGCTATACGTCAGAAAGTATTGCACCAGGGCTTGTCGGTGCTCCCATAGTCGCTGCAACATATGCAGAGTTGAATTCCACCGTGTCGGCACATCGCATTTCAGCCGGTGAACTGGCAGGCCCAATGACTTCTGTAGAGATGTAAGTCGTTGAGCGACCGTGCCCTCTGCAGGAGGCCATCTAGTCCGGGATAGTGGGCTAAAAATTTATGGACAACCAGGTTCAACACGTCAGCCATACAAGGCACGTGTGTGACATTGCCCCGGCGAAGGGCCGCATTCAGGTTTGCAGCATTGTCGCACACGGCCTTCCCTGGTTGCAGGTCCAGTGGAGACAACCATTCATGAAACTGGGTCTCCAGAGCTGACCACAAGTCCTCAGCTGTGTGACTCACATTTCCCAGACTTTCAAAGTAAACACTGATGCCGTTGAGCCCTGCTGCCAGCATAGTAAGGAGGTGTGCAGGATTCTTTCTGCGCAGTTAGAAAGCAGGTGGCATTACTAGACAGACATTGGGTGCAGGTGGAGGACCGAGAGGAGGTTGAGGAGGTTGAGGAGGCAGAAGCAGTGGAGGAACTTCGAGATAAAGAGGATTGATGCAAAACTCGTGGGGACGGTAAGACTTGGACAGCAGCCCCTTGTCCTGCTGTCACCATAGTTACCCAGTGCCCAGTCAGCGACATGTAACGCCCCTGTCCATGCCTACTTGTCCAAGTGTCTGTGGTGAAATGCACCCTGTCACACACAGAGATTCTCAAAGAAGCGGTGATGTTGTGTGTGACATGCTGGTGGAGCGCAGGCACACCTTTCTTTGAGAAGTAGTGCCGACTGGGCATCTGGTACAGGGGCACTGCGACGGACATAAGGTCTCAAAAATCCACTGTGTCCTCCAGGCGGAAAGGCAGCATTTCTGTAGCCAACAGCTTGCAGATGGTGAAATTCAACCTCTTAGCTTTCTCATGGCTAGGGGGAAATGGTCTATTACTTTTCCACATCTGAGGGACCGAGGGCTGGCTGTTGTGCTTTGACGGGGTTGAGTAGGGTGTCCCCGGCAAACTGCTGGTCTGTGAGGAAGATGCAGGCGGACATGTTAGGTTGCCTTGATCCAAAGGTGGTGCTCTCGATGTCAGAGAGCGCTCAACACCAGCAGGTGTTTCCACTTCCCAATGAACTGACGACCTGCCAATTACACTGGCTGTTGCAGGTAAAGAGGTGGCAGGTCTGCGTCCAAAAACATGTGTGACTGCTGTCCCCCCAGTCACAAAGGATGAAGAGGCCGCGGATGCACAAGATGGGGCAGACGGTGGTTGGCCCAGCCTGCTAGGCCGCATTGTAGCACAGTGAGCTTCCCACTGCAACTTATGCTTCATATCCATGTGATGGTACATGCATGAAGTACTCAAACTATGGATTTTTTGGCCTCTACTTAGCTTTTGGTGACAAATATTACAGATAACACGAGTTGGGTCATCCTTATCGATCTGAATAAATGCCCAGGCTATGCAAGGTTTAGAGCCCATGCGACCTGAAGAGCCACTACGACTTGTGGTCAGAGGCAGAGTTGTGGTTGAGGATGCAGTTGTTGACGTGCTTCCAGTACTCCGTCTTTGTCCAGGAAAGCGCAACCTAACCTCGTCGTCAATAGCATCTGTGACGCCCCGCTGCGCTTGGTATCACAGATCCTAGAAGAGTGTATTGATGGAATCCTCCACAAGAGGCCCCCATAAACATTCACATATCTCCACCTTCCACCTCAGACCAGCAGAGGGAGCCCGTTAGGGATATAAATAGGGAAGGTGGAGCTAGGCAGTTCAGTTCCTCTGAAGAGTTCCTGCAGTAGAGAAGCCTAAGAGAGGTCAGTCTGCAGTGGAGCTCAGTCTAGTCTAGAGAACTCAGTTAATAGTTCAACAGTGAAGCACGAGGCTCCTGCTAGCTAGATTCAGGGAGCCCAGATAGAGCTTAAGGTGTGCCGGCGCCATAAGATCGGTGAAGCGCGGCAAGCTGCCGTTAGTGTGTATAGCCTAGTGAGGGCCCGAGTAAGCCGAAGGAGAGTGGCGAGTTAGTACATAAGGGGCAGAGTAGCTTAACCAGCTCACCCCGAAGCATTTACCGGACACCGGATCCAAGCTTACCGGGATCTCTATGACCCAGTAAGGCATAACCGGAATCCCTGGAGAACTACAAGTCCCAGGATCGCTAAGGTGCTGATACGTAACAGAGCCAGGAGACGCTTAGTCCCCGCATACTGGGAGCGTGAACTCCAAGAGAAGGCCCTACCACAAGGTCAGCCAGCGCAGGACAGAGACAAAGTTAGGCCTAGCTCCAGGCAGGTCAGAAACTTACTACGCAGAGGCAAGAAACAGGAGGCCCTACACCCGCTCATTGGGGAGGATCCTGATATGCACCATTCACCCTACAGTGCTCCGGGATGTGCCTGAATTTCCTCCAGTAAAAGGTACTGAAGTGACTACCGTGTCCATTCCCGTTCTTGCTCTGACCCAGCTGGGTCTCGCCTGTCCTGCATTCCCCCTGCATACGCTGCCCTGAGACCTAGCTTCACCTGTGGGGAGCTATACCATCGAGCTGCCTTATCACGGGCCTCAGTGGACTGCTGCAGCGCTGGTGCTTCTCGCCAGATACCACAGGTGGCATCACGAACTCTTATAAAATTAACAATTATCCACCCTTTTAAAGAGTGACCCCAGGATACGGGCCAGGGAGCCGACCACCGCAACATCCCCAAGGCCAGGCAAATGCCCGGGTGACCTCATCGACTGGCTGACTGTGGGTTGACAGTAAGTGGGATCTCCAACCTTGTCATCATCACCCTGTGTGTTATCACACCCGTCATCCTCAAAGCCAACCTCTTCCTGCCCTGACCGAAAAGTCAAGTTATCGCTCCAATCAGGTATTTGAGTCTCATCATCATCTTCATCATTGTCTCCACTAACAGGAGTTACAGTTTGGGAACGAGGGTCTACATTATGCTCAGAACCTTCTTCATCTGGTCCTGGATCCGACTTATAAAGATTCTGGGCATCAGTGCAGATCATTTCCTCATCTGGATTAACAGAAGCTCTGGAGCAGACCTCCATTTCCCAGGCTATAGTATGAGTAAACAGCTCTGCAGACTCAATCATCTGTGTTACCCCATACTCAGACGGGCAGCTGGAGACTTGGGAGCTGTGAGGAAGCAAGTGCGATTGGGGTGACACCTCTGAGGACTGGAGTATTTGTGATGTTGAAATTGAGGTGGAGGAGAGCCCACTTGAAGGAGCACTTGATATCCGCTGAAGCACCTGCTGTTTTTGTGCCTCATCTGGAATTTGTAGCGATGGGCGTGTCCGTAACAAAGGGATCGTATCACATTGTCCACGAAAAGAAGTCGACATGTTAGCTTGGCTGGAAGATGGTCTTTCTTCTGCAGATGTTACTCCCCCCCCACCGCGGTGGGGGCTCGACCCACCAGCGGACAGGCACCAGTATTGGGAGAGGGGGGCTGGCCGTCAGGATCCACCGCGGCTCTGGCACAAACCCGGCGACACGGAGGTGGCACTGGCAGGAACGGACTGGCCGTGTCGACTTCTCACTTTTTGGATTTTAGAAGGGCATGACATGCCTATATCTGTGTCTCCCCCTCCTTTTACTCCTCCACCTCTTTTCTTTTCGCATGACTATATGTACTTGTCACTTTTCCATGTGTTAGTTATGTCTTCTGAGCAGTTTGTCATCTTTTGGACACCTTTTAAGGTGTTTTCTATGTGTTTCTATGTGTTTTTGTTTGCCTGCCATTGGTTTTAACGGTGTTCGAAGGTGTTCGACGAACAGTTCGGCGAACACACGGGTGTTCGACGAACCGAACCGAACTCGAACACTACGGGGGTGGCTCAACACTACTTATTAGGTGCCAAATACTTTTCTAATTTCTCCATAACGGAGAGTTGAAATAAAAAAAAATGTATTCTGCTCTACAGCCACTCTAACAATATGCTTAATACAGATATGTATTAATTATAGAGACACAGATTATGAGGCATCAAAAAGCCAATAGAGCATTGTGTAGGCTAAATTATTGACCATTTTTACCCCACCCCACCCCCAAGATTCTGACCACTTATGCATTTAAAAGGTACACCACTTTTTGGTACTAGAGTCTGACTACATTCCAATGCATTTTACTGCCTTGGTCCTGGTATTTACTATAATGTTTAATGGGAATGTCTTAATAGAAATTCTGAAGGTTTGTTAAATTATATTTTAGTGTAAATTCCCATTATTGCCTTGGAACAACATGTGGATGCTTAATGTAGGCCGAATTTATTTTATTTTCTGTATTTATGTGTTTGTGTTTTAATAGTTGAAAAACTTCTTTAATAAAAATGAATCTGATAAAAAAAAGTATTCCCACTTTCAAAATAAAAACAACTATTAATGAAGACTTTGCAGTATAATAATTTTTCTAAATCACTTTATTAGAGGATTTTGTTTTTAACCAGCTGCATGGTCCATGCAAAGTCTCTTCTTCAGTTTGCATTTCACTAAACGATGTCCTGCTTGTTGCTCTTAGCTACTATGTTGAGCACTGTAAAATCCTATGACTCTCACTCCCACACTGAAGACAACAGCCTGCATGCCGAAATACGACGTTGCCTAGTTTAGTTCAGCCCATAGAACAGACCTCGGGTGGTCCGTGCTGTGGTTAACTGCAAAATCTTCTAATAGAGTCATTCTGAAAAATGAATATACTGCAATGTCCTGCACTATAATCACTTTTCTTTTGAAAGCGGAGATACACTTTAATAATCTTTGTAATGTATTTTGTACATTCTGTGTCAAGTTTTGGTGTTTTATTAAATGAGTTTGGCATCCATGAAACTCAACTGCAATAGTGAAGAAATGGGCAATATTTAATAGTATTTCACTAGAGCTACATTGTAAGATTATAAAAAGTCAATGTTAGAACCTACTCCCGAAAGTAAGAAATATGCCCACTGTAAGGAGGGCGGTTGCAGACAACTTTATTTTAATGGAACGCAACCGACCCCGGAGCTTGCGATGCAGCCTGCTGGGCTGCTTCCGAACACTTTCCGGGGGGAAAGGAAAGCAATCAACTTAAATGTAAAACCCTTCCGTGTTCCTGCACACTGGAACGGGTATAGCAAATCGCACTATCTCCGTTAACAGCACGGGAGATAGGCAGAGAAAAATTATCTGTAGTCCTGTTACAGCACAGGGACTACAGTGGCGGTGCTAGGATGTGTGTGTGACTACGCTGTTATAGCAGAAGATGGAGTCGCTCAAGTGTAAGGGCCTCATCTATGCTATATAAGTCTGACAGTTATTTTAGGTGAAAACAGCAAGCTGAAATGTTCCTTCTTGTATCAATAGCGTGTCCTTACTAAAAAGATAACTTGATTGTCCCTGGCCAGAAGTTTCTTCTAGTGTAGCAATAATGTGTTCTTGTAGAAAGATGAAATGACCTTGCTAACTAGATAAGTCTAATTAAATATTTTAAAGCATACAGAAACTAGCTTTTTTCGCTTGTTCAGCTAAACTGTATAATCGAACCATATATGGCAAATCCGTTTCCTGCCTTTAGGGTGTATATTAGCCCTGTGTTTTGTAATAAACTTTTTAGAGTATGTTTAGACACAAACATCCTGTCCTGTGTCTTCATTCTCTCCGAGCTCGTATTCCAAAGGATAGAAGTCCCAAAATTCAGCGACGACAGCTGGCGCCTCGAACAGGGACCTTGAGTTAATCTACCCAAGGGTGCTCGACCGGTCCGAGACGTGGGACGAGTGAAGCTCTCTGTTGGTGATATATACAGCGCTGAGGTAAGAATAACTGTTATATTCTACCTAATTATATCACTGCATAGAAGAGACTCCCTCACCCCCGAGCGGTCGGCTCCCCAGGTAATTCAACAGATTGTTGTCTGGCTCAGGTCCCTTTGAACCAGTAGAATCCCTCAGATAAATTGACAGTCCTGCCTTCTATCCTTTGGAGAATTTAAGAATGAAAGTATGGATCCGATGATTGTGTTGTGGATGTGTCCCGGGATTGATGTTTTTGGTCTGTTTTTCTGGTTGGCGTATAAGTCCTAGAGAGGCTAGTAGTGGAATGGTTCAGAAACCTTTGTGGCCCATTGTCTAAGTGACCATTGTCTAAGTGACTGAGGAGTCTCTTCTAGGTGAGGAGAACCAAAAAAATGGGGAACCAAAATGCCAAGGAAGGCATTATAGCCAAAGACTTAGTGGTACGCAGAGAAGGGAAACAGGCACTGATTGGAATTGACAAAATATTGTGTAAAGCGGGAATGAATGAGAATGGAGAGATGAATGGAGAGAAATGGAAATCCTTCTTTAACTCCTATCATGGATGGCTGAAAGATAAGGGTCTGTTGGAGACAGTGGATGTATGGATGAATGCATGCGCTTATTTTGAAGGAAAGATTGAAGAATTAGGAGACGGACGTTACAGACTGACAAAAACTGGAATGACAGATTTTCCTCCCTGTCCGCTCCCGACTTCACCCCCACCCCAGTACCAGAATTCCCAGGAACCTAAATGTTGGGTTTGGGCCAGATGTGGACAGCAGAACCCCTTGACAGTAGACATCTGTGTGGCATGTGGAGGACCGAGACCCCACCCAGCTAGACAATTCCTAATGAGGACGGTAGTTGTGCCAGGAGCACCAGCAGCAGCAGCAGCAGCAGCAGGGGGGGATGCAGTGGTTCCAGGTCAGGAAGCTCGTACAATGTTAATGTATAGACCATGGAGCCCTTCAGAGCAGTTGGCACTGATCTCCCAGCTGCCAGATCCATCCCAGTCCCCTATGGGTTTTGCTAGAATGATCACCACCATACAGGATACGTATCATGCCACTAGAATAGATCTGCAGGGGGTAATTAAGGGAAAATTGGCAGATGAAGCCCGCTATGATAGGTTGATAGATGGGACAAAAAAACAGTATGCCAATAGGACCGGACCCGTAGATGCAGAATCTAATGATGCAGCAGCTGGAGTCCTATTCGCAGCAGCGTTGGTAAAAGCATGTCAAGACAGGCAAGCAGAAAAGCAAGTTACACTAGAAGATAGAGTGCAGGGAAAGGAGGAAGATCCTAAGGATTATTTCTATGCACTAAAGAAAACCTGGTCAGAAATGGGGTTCAACCCCGGGAATAAGACTAGTGAGAGGGTATTAGCAAGTGCTTTCATGAATGGACTAAAGAAAGAGATTTGCAGAGAAGGTAAAAGCAAGTAGACTGGACTGGAGATCAGTGAAGGCAGAAGATTTAGCTAGAATAGCTCAGGGGGCACAGCATGACATAGCGCAGGCAAAAAGAGCTGCCAGAATACATATAGTAGAGACGACCCCCAGAAACAACAGAGGCAGAGGACGGACTGAAGGAGGAGGACAGAAACTGTGTTACGGATGTAAAAAGCCAGGACATTTTAGAAAGAACTGTTGGACCAACCCGTATCCAAATGCTCAGAGTACGGGTCCTCCAGCCGACCAAACAACGCCCCCATAGGATGAGGGTAGCTTGCACATGAACCCCCTCATCTCCTTACCCCCAACTCCCAGTTGTATAGTGCAGGTGAACCTACCAGGGGGACATGAAATCGATTTCCAAGTAGATACGGGGGCCGACAATTCAGTAATTACGCAAGGTGATTGGCCATATACTGACACTGATTTTTCACATCATGTCATTGCCACCCCCTTCAATTCCCCGTCTGTCCTGCTCCCTGTCACTAAAAGAATTCCCCTGCAAATTCAAGGAGCTACTGTACATAGCCAGCTCATGGTATCGCCCCGAGGCCAATGTAACCTTTTGGGAAATGATGTGTTGTCCCAATTACAAGCACATATTGAGTATCATCCCGATGGCACTGTCACCATGACCCCAGGTTTAAAACCAAGTACCCTTTGCAAAATTATGTCACTAGATATTGCCAGCATAGAAGAGACAAATGAGTTTCCCCGATATTGAAGCAGGCTGTACCACATGATTTTTGGGCCTCAGACAAAACAGATGTTGGTAGGTTAAGAGTTCAACCAGTAATGGTGAAATTAAAACCAGGAGCCATCTTGCCTCAACAGAGGCAGTATCCCCTTAGCTCGGCTCAGGAGAATGCCACAGCCCAGCAGGTCCAAAAATTACTACAGAGAGGAGTCCTAGTCAAAACCCAGTCCCCTTGCAACACTCCCCTGTTCCCAGTAAAGAAAAAGAGTGTGCCAGGACAACCAGCCGCATATAGAATGGTCCATGACCTCCGGTTGGTTAACAAAGCCACAGAACTTCTAACACCAGTTGTGCCCAACCCGCATACTCTTCTGTCACAGATACCTTCTAACTCTCTTTGTTTTTCAGTGATCGATTTGGCAAATGCATTTTTCAGTGTACCATTACATCCTGACTGCCAGTACCTGTTTGCTTTCACATTCCAGGGCAGTCAATATACATGGACAGTGTTGCCACAGGGTGCCCAGAATTCACCCACAATGTACACTGCAAGTCTGCAGGAAATACTGGAGGGATGGTCTGAACCACATATCGTTGTTTTGCAATATGTCGATGACAGGCTCATTTGTGCCCCCTCCAGGAAACAATGTCATAGTGCAGCTATATCACTTATGTTGTTTCTCTATCGCGCTGGCTGCAAGGCATCGAAAGATAAGCTTCAGTTTTGTAAATCTTCAGTCACCTTTTTGGGACATTTCATTACACCAGGAGCTCGTCATTTAACAAATGCACGCAAACAAGCAGTACAGGCATTCACCGTCCCCATTAATGTTGCAGCCCTCAGAACTTTTCTTGGACTTGTTTCCTATTGCAGACAGTGGATTCATGCCGTCTCTATTTTGATGCAGCCCCTCTATGACTGTCTTACCCCAACACCTTTTGTACTAACATCAGAGGCAATAGACTGTTTTTATTCTCTCAAGAACCGTATTTTGGCCACTCCAGCTTTGGGTACCCCTAATTATGAGCTCCCATTTACTCTGTACCTTCATGAACAAGCTGGACATGCAGCAGAAGTTTTAACTCAAACACACGGTGATAATCAGAGACCTGTTGCCTACTTTAGTGGCAGATTAGATGCGGTAGCCAGAGGTGCACCATCCTGCGTACGTGCTCTGCATGCTGTTGGACTATTACTCCATAAATCCGCAGACATTGTTCTTGACCACCCGCTCACCGTTCTAACACCTCATGATGTCTACACTATATTGAATCAAGTGCAATCCGCTCACCTCTCAGCAGCACGTCATCTCAGGTTACAATGTGCACTGTTAATGCCTCCCAATGTTTCTTTACAGAGGTGTACTACCCTGAATCCAGCAACTTTGTTACCTCTCTCGGATCTAAAGGAGGAGTCAGGTACTGTGCTTTTTAAGGAAGATCCAAGAGAGGAAGTTCCTCATGACTGTGTACAAATGATGGCACAAGAAACGGCAGGTTTACCTACTGTATTTGAACATGAATTACAAAATGCAGATTTTGAATTTTTTGTAGATGGATCCCGTCATCGGGACGATTCAGGTACCTTCCATACTGGATATGCAGTTGTCTCCCTCAATGCAGTAATCAAGGCAGAACCAATGCTCCCACACCAGTCGGCTCAAGAAGCTGAACTTAGGGCCCTAACCGAGGCCTGTAAACTAGCGGAAGGTAGTATTGTTAACATTTACACAGATTCTAGGTACGCATTCGGTATATCGCATGATTTTGGTCCAATATGGAAGTCAAGAGGTTTCCTGACGGCAGCAGGACACCCCATTAAGAATGCTGATGCGGTCCAGCAGTTAATTGATGCGCTACAACTACCTAAACAAGTAGCTGTCATAAAGGTAAGAGCACATACCAGACGCACCGACCAGGTAAGCAGAGGAAACGCGATGGCAGATGCAGCGGCAAAAACAGCAGCCTGTAAGCCGCAACAAGGGTCAACAGTACGTCAGTTAAGTGCCCCTAAAAACCCCTTTGTGTCGGAGGACATCTTATCCCAAATGCAGGCTCAGGCTCAAAAGGAGGAGGTTGATAAGTGGTTAAAGGAAGGTGCATGCCTGAATGAAGCAAATGGGGTATGGGGGAAAGGGACACGACGATGCCTTCCAAGGGCACTGTACCCAGCAGCTGCCCAGATACTACATGGGCCGACACACCAATCTAAAACGGGTGTGATGAGTGTGATGCAGAAACATTGGGTGGCACCAGGATTCTCCACCTGTATTGAAAACTTGGTACAAGGGTGCATGATATATGCTACACATAATCAGGGTAGAGTAGTTAAAACACCACCCAAACACACCCCCCCGCCCCCTCTATCCATTCCAGAGACTGCAAATTGATTATATTCAGCTGCCAAAGTCAGGATCATGGGATTATGTGTTGGTCTGTATTGATTTGTTCTCAGGATGGCCAGAGGCTTTCCCGATTGCCAAAGCCACGGCTGCGGCAACCGCAAAGAAACTGCTTGCGGAGGTGGTCTGCAGGTATGGGGTACCAGAGGTAACTGAGAGTGACAGAGGTACACACTTCACAGGTGAAATAATGAATGAAGTCATGTCAGCTCTTGGAATTCAACAAGCATTCCATACCCCATATCACCCACAAAGTAGTGGTAAAGTGGAAAGACTGAATGGGACATTGAAATTAAAAATTCAGAAAGCCATGGCTGAGACAGGAAAACCATGGCCGGACTGTTTATCCCCTGCTCTGTTTTCAGTAAGATACACGCCTAATAGAAAGACTGGACTCTCTCCATATGAGATATTGTTTGGCAACGTACCCAGCCTAGGGTGTTTCTATCTGCAAGCATTAGAAATGAACAACCATGTGCTAAGTTCCTATGTGAGGGCTTTACACAAAAAGATTAAGCAAGTACATGATAATGTCTTCAGTTCTCTTCCAGATCCAGATCAAGACTCTATCAGCCATACGCTGCAACCTGGAGACTGGGTGGTTATAAAAAGACACGTGAGGAAAAGCCTAGATCCACGGTTTGACGGACCCTTTCAAGTTCTGCTGACCACAAGTACAGCCGTTAAGCTAGAGGGAAAAGAGACCTGGATCCACGCGTCCCATTGCAAAAAGATACTAGGAGAACCAGCGGACAAAGAATGAAGACATTGTTTATACTTACCTGCATACTTGCGACCACAGGTGCATGGACTAGGTTAGGCACCATGGATGGAGACGACAATAGATTCATTAGACACCATCTTGCTCTAATCGATGGACTAAAGGAGCAAAACCAGACCATTGCTAATTGTTGGATATGTACACATGCCCCTGTGACGTCCACTAGCATACCCTTTCTCGCTGTCCCAGTCTCATGGGAAGAGATAAACTTTTGGGTGAACTGTTCAGATACTTTGGCCAATAATTCCACACAGATATTTTCCTTTCTAAATCCCGCAAATTGGTTTAAAGGTATTGGTGGGTGGTTGGCTGGTATAGTACAAGCTATTTTACAGGTTTTGCTAATCTGTCTTGCGGTTTATTGGTTTTTTAAGCTTTTTTTAATGTGTATTCAGCGTTGTACTAAAAGAAAACATAGAAATTCGTATTGATAAATGAAGGAACAAAAGGATGGAATGTTATAGCAGAAGATGGAGTCGCTCAAGTTTAAGGGCCTCATCTATGCTATATAAGTCTGACAGTTATTTTAGGTGAAAACAGCAAGCTGAAATGTTCCTTCTTGTATCAATAGCGTGTCCTTGCTAAAAAGATAACGTGATTCTCCCTGGCCAGATGTTTCTTCTAGTGTAGCAATAATGTGTTCTTGCAGAAAGATGAAATGACCTTGCTAACTAGATAAGTCTAATTAAATATTTTAAAGCATACAGAAACTAGCTTTTTTCGCTTGTTCAGCTAAACTGTATAATCGAACCATATATGGCAAATCCGTTTCCTGCCTTTAGGGTGTATATTAGCCCTGTGTTTTGTAATAAAGTTTTTAGAGTATGTTTAGACACAAACATCCTGTCCTGTGTCTTCATTCTCTCCGAGCTCGTATTCCAAAGGATAGAAGTCCCAAAATTCAGCGACGACAGCTGGCGCCTCGAACAGGGACCTTGAGTTAATCTACCCAAGGGTGCTCGACCGGTCCGAGACGTGGGACGAGTGAAGCTCTCTGTTGGTGATATATACAGCGCTGAGGTAAGAATAACTGTTATATTCTACCTAATTATATCACTGCATAGAAGAGACTCCCTCACCCCCGAGCGGTTGGCTCCCCAGGTAATTCAACAGATTGTTGTCTGGCTCAGGTCCCTTTGAACCAGTAGAATCCCTCAGATAAATTGACAGTCCTGCCTTCTATCCTTTGGAGAATTTAAGAATGAAAGTATGGATCCGATGATTGTGTTGTGGATGTGTCCCGGGATTGATGTTTTTGGTCTGTTTTTCTGGTTGGCGTATAAGTCCTAGAGAGGCTAGTAGTGGAATGGTTCAGAAACCTTTGTGGCCCATTGTCTAAGTGACCATTGTCTAAGTGACTGAGGAGTCTCTTCTAGGTGAGGAGAACCAAAAAAATGGGGAACCAAAATGCCAAGGAAGGCATTATAGCCAAAG
This sequence comes from Phyllobates terribilis, assembly GCF_046119375.1. NCBI lineage: Eukaryota > Metazoa > Chordata > Amphibia > Anura > Dendrobatidae > Phyllobates > Phyllobates terribilis. The sequence goes on along the minus strand of NW_027362763.1, from coordinate 515,841,354 downwards.
ACTTAGTGGTACGCAGAGAAGGGAAACAGGCACTGATTGGAATTGACAAAATATTGTGTAAAGCGGGAATGAATGAGAATGGAGAGATGAATGGAGAGAAATGGAAATCCTTCTTTAACTCCTATCATGGATGGCTGAAAGATAAGGGTCTGTTGGAGACAGTGGATGTATGGATGAATGCATGCGCTTATTTTGAAGGAAAGATTGAAGAATTAGGAGACGGACGTTACAGACTGACAAAAACTGGAATGACAGATTTTCCTCCCTGTCCGCTCCCGACTTCACCCCCACCCCAGTACCAGAATTCCCAGGAACCTAAATGTTGGGTTTGGGCCAGATGTGGACAGCAGAACCCCTTGACAGTAGACATCTGTGTGGCATGTGGAGGACCGAGACCCCACCCAGCTAGACAATTCCCAATGAGGACGGTAGTTGTGCCAGGAGCACCAGCAGCAGCAGCAGCAGGGGGGGATGCAGTGGTTCCAGGTCAGGAAGCTCGTACAATGTTAATGTATAGACCATGGAGCCCTTCAGAGCAGTTGGCACTGATCTCCCAGCTGCCAGATCCATCCCAGTCCCCTATGGGTTTTGCTAGAATGATCACCACCATACAGGATACGTATCATGCCACTAGAATAGATCTGCAGGGGGTAATTAAGGGAAAATTGGCAGATGAAGCCCGGTATGATAGGTTGATAGATGGGACAAAAAAACAGTATGCCAATAGGACCGGACCCGTAGATGCAGAATCTAATGATGCAGCAGCTGGAGTCCTATTCGCAGCAGCGTTGGTAAAAGCATGTCAAGACAGGCAAGCAGAAAAGCAAGTTACACTAGAAGATAGAGTGCAGGGAAAGGAGGAAGATCCTAAGGATTATTTCTATGCACTAAAGAAAACCTGGTCAGAAATGGGGTTCAACCCCGGGAATAAGACTAGTGAGAGGGTATTAGCAAGTGCTTTCATGAATGGACTAAAGAAAGAGATTTGCAGAGAAGGTAAAAGCAAGTAGACCGGACTGGAGATCAGTGAAGGCAGAAGATTTAGCTAGAATAGCTCAGGGGGCACAGCATGACATAGCGCAGGCAAAAAGAGCTGCCAGAATACATATAGTAGAGACGACCCCCAGAAACAACAGAGGCAGAGGACGGACTGAAGGAGGAGGACAGAAACTGTGTTACGGATGTAAAAAGCCAGGACATTTTAGAAAGAACTGTTGGACCAACCCGTATCCAAATGCTCAGAGTACGGGTCCTCCAGCCGACCAAACAACGCCCCCATAGGATGAGGGTAGCTTGCACATGAACCCCCTCATCTCCTTACCCCCAACTCCCAGTTGTATAGTGCAGGTGAACCTACCAGGGGGACATGAAATCGATTTCCAAGTAGATACGGGGGCCGACAATTCAGTAATTACGCAAGGTGATTGGCCATATACTGACACTGATTTTTCACATCATGTCATTGCCACCCCCTTCAATTCCCCGTCTGTCCTGCTCCCTGTCACTAAAAGAATTCCCCTGCAAATTCAAGGAGCTACTGTACATAGCCAGCTCATTGTATCGCCCCGAGGCCAATGTAACCTTTTGGGAAATGATGTGTTGTCCCAATTACAAGCACATATTGAGTATCATCCCGATGGCACTGTCACCATGACCCCAGGTTTAAAACCAAGTACCCTTTGCAAAATTATGTCACTAGATATTGCCAGCATAGAAGAGACAAATGAGTTTCCCCGATATTGGAGCAGGCTGTACCACATGATTTTTGGGCCTCAGACAAAACAGATGTTGGTAGGTTAAGAGTTCAACCAGTAATGGTGAAATTAAAACCAGGAGCCATCTTGCCTCAACAGAGGCAGTATCCCCTTAGCTCGGCTCAGGAGAATGCCACAGCCCAGCAGGTCCAAAAATTACTACAGAGAGGAGTCCTAGTCAAAACCCAGTCCCCTTGCAACACTCCCCTGTTCCCAGTAAAGAAAAAGAGTGTGCCAGGACAACCGGCCGCATATAGAATGGTCCATGACCTCCGGTTGGTTAACAAAGCCACAGAACTTCTAACACCAGTTGTGCCCAACCCGCATACTCTTCTGTCACAGATACCTTCTAACTCTCTTTGTTTTTCAGTGATCGATTTGGCAAATGCATTTTTCAGTGTACCATTACATCCTGACTGCCAGTACCTGTTTGCTTTCACATTCCAGGGCAGTCAATATGCATGGACAGTGTTGCCACAGGGTGCCCAGAATTCACCCACAATGTACACTGCAAGTCTGCAGGAAATACTGGAGGGATGGTCTGAACCACATATCGTTGTTTTGCAATATGTCGATGACAGGCTCATTTGTGCCCCCTCCAGGAAACAATGTCATAGTGCAACTATATCACTTATGTTGTTTCTCTATCGCGCTGGCTGCAAGGCATCGAAAGATAAGCTTCAGTTTTGTAAATCTTCAGTCACCTTTTTGGGACATTTCATTACACCAGGAGCTCGTCATTTAACAAATGCACGCAAACAAGCAGTACAGGCATTCACCGTCCCCATTAATGTTGCAGCCCTCAGAACTTTTCTTGGACTTGTTTCCTATTGCAGACAGTGGATTCATGCCGTCTCTATTTTGATGCAGCCCCTCTATGACTGTCTTACCCCAACACCTTTTGTACTAACATCAGAGGCAATAGACTGTTTTTATTCTCTCAAGAACCGTATTTTGGCCACTCCAGCTTTGGGTACCCCTAATTATGAGCTCCCATTTACTCTGTACCTTCATGAACAAGCTGGACATGCAGCAGGAGTTTTAACTCAAACACACGGTGATAATCAGAGACCTGTTGCCTACTTTAGTGGCAGATTAGATGCGGTAGCCAGAGGTGCACCATCCTGCGTACGTGCTCTGCATGCTGTTGGACTATTACTCCATAAATCCGCAGACATTGTTCTTGACCACCCGCTCACCGTTCTAACACCTCATGATGTCTACACTATATTGAATCAAGTGCAACCCGCTCACCTCTCAGCAGCACGTCATCTCAGGTTACAATGTGCACTGTTAATGCCTCCCAATGTTTCTTTACAGAGGTGTACTACCCTGAATCCAGCAACTTTGTTACCTCTCTCGGATCTAAAGGAGGAGTCAGGTACTGTGCTTTTTAAGTAAGATCCAAGAGAGGAAGTTCCTCATGACTGTGTACAAATGATGGCACACGAAACGGCAGGTTTACCTACTGTATTTGAACATGAATTACAAAATGCAGATTTTGAATTTTTTGTAGATGGATCCCGTCATCGGGACGATTCAGGTACCTTCCATACTGGATATGCAGTTGTCTCCCTCAATGCAGTAATCAAGGCAGAACCAATGCTCCCACACCAGTCGGCTCAAGAAGCTGAACTTAGGGCCCTAACCGAGGCCTGTAAACTAGCGGAAGGTAGTATTGTTAACATTTACACAGATTCTAGGTACGCATTCGGTATATCGCATGATTTTGGTCCAATATGGAAGTCAAGAGGTTTCCTGACGGCAGCAGGACACCCCATTAAGAATGCTGATGCGGTCCAGCAGTTAATTGATGCGCTACAACTACCTAAACAAGTAGCTGTCATAAAGGTAAGAGCACATACCAGACGCACCGACCAGGTAAGCAGAGGAAACGCGATGGCAGATGCAGCGGCAAAAACAGCAGCCTGTAAGCCGCAACAAGGGTCAACAGTACGTCAGTTAAGTGCCCCTAAAAACCCCTTTGTGTCGGAGGACATCTTATCCCAAATGCAGGCTCAGGCTCAAAAGGAGGAGGTTGATAAGTGGTTAAAGGAAGGTGCATGCCTGAATGAAACAAATGGGGTATGGGGGAAAGGGACACGACGATGCCTTCCAAGGGCACTGTACCCAGCAGCTGCCCAGATACTACATGGGCCGACACACCAATCTAAAACGGGTGTGATGAGTGTGATGCAGAAACATTGGGTGGCACCAGGATTCTCCACCTGTATTGAAAACTTGGTACAAGGGTGCATGATATATGCTACACATAATCAGGGTAGAGTAGTTTAAAACACCACCCAAACACACCCCCCGGCCCCTCTATCCATTCCAGAGACTGCAAATTGATTATATTCAGCTGCCAAAGTCAGGATCATGGGATTATGTGTTGGTCTGTATTGATTTGTTCTCAGGATGGCCAGAGGCTTTCCCGATTGCCAAAGCCACGGCTGCGGCAACCGCAAAGAAACTGCTTGCGGAGGTGGTCTGCAGGTATGGGGTACCAGAGGTAACTGAGAGTGACAGAGGTACACACTTCACAGGTGAAATAATGAATGAAGTCATGTCAGCTCTTGGAATTCAACAAGCATTCCATACCCCATATCACCCACAAAGTAGTGGTAAAGTGGAAAGACTGAATGGGACATTGAAATTAAAAATTCAGAAAGCCATGGCTGAGACAGGAAAACCATGGCCGGACTGTTTATCCCCTGCTCTGTTTTCAGTAAGATACACGCCTAATAGAAAGACTGGACTCTCTCCATATGAGATATTGTTTGGCAACGTACCCAGCCTAGGGTGTTTCTATCTGCAAGCATTAGAAATGAACAACCATGTGCTAAGTTCCTATGTGAGGGCTTTACACAAAAATATTAAGCAAGTACATGATAATGTCTTCAGTTCTCTTCCAGATCCAGATCAAGACTCTAGCAGCCATATGCTGCAACCTGGAGACTGGGTGGTTATAAAAAGACACGTGAGGAAAAGCCTAGATCCACGGTTTGACGGACCCTTTCAAGTTCTGCTGACCACAAGTACAGCCGTTAAGCTAGAGGGAAAAGAGACCTGGATCCACGCGTCCCATTGCAAAAAGATACTAGGAGAACCAGCGGACAAAGAATCAAGACATTGTTTATACTTACCTGCATACTTGCGACCACAGGTGCATGGACTAGGTTAGGCACCATGGATGGAGACGACAATAGATTCATTAGACACCATCTTGCTCTAATCAATGGACTAAAGGAGCAAAACCAGACCATTGCTAATTGTTGGATATGTACACATGCCCCTGTGACGTCCACTAGCATACCCTTTCTCGCTGTCCCAGTCTCATGGGAAGAGATAAACTTTTGGGTGAACTGTTCAGATACTTTGGCCAATAATTCCACACAGAGATTTTCCTTTCTAAATCCCGCAAATTGGTTTAAAGGTATTGGTGGGTGGTTGGCTGGTATAGTACAAGCTATTTTACAGGTTTTGCTAATCTGTCTTGCGGTTTATTTGGTTTTTAAGCTTTTTTTAATGTGTATTCAGCGTTGTACTAAAAGAAAACATAGAAATTCGTATTGATAAATGAAGGAACAAAAGGATGGAATGTTATAGCAGAAGATGGAGTCGCTCAAGTTTAAGGGCCTCATCTATGCTATATAAGTCTGACAGTTATTTTAGGTGAAAACAGCAAGCTGAAATGTTCCTTCTTGTATCAATAGCGTGTCCTTGCTAAAAAGATAACGTGATTCTCCCTGGCCAGATGTTTCTTCTAGTGTAGCAATAATGTGTTCTTGCAGAAAGATGAAATGACCTTGCTAACTAGATAAGTCTAATTAAATATTTTAAAGCATACAGAAACTAGCTTTTTTCGCTTATTCAGCTAAACTGTATAATCGAACCATATATGGCAAATCCGTTTCCTGCCTTTAGGGTGTATATTAGCCCTGTGTTTTGTAATAAAGTTTTTAGAGTATGTTTAGACACAAACATCCTGTCCTGTGTCTTCATTCTCTTCGAGTTCGTAATCCAAAGGATAGAAGACCCAAAATTCAGTGACGACAACGCCATCGGGAACACGTGCCTCCAGCCGGCGTGCTACCGGACTGAAGGGTACTACTCAACATGGCTGACAGGTGATAGCCGAGGATAGGACATCTGCAGGCTGCTCAGGGTGTTAGGTGACCCCTTTGGCAGAGCCAGACTGCTGGACGAAACTACCTGCCTCTATGTAACTATGTAACTAGCCTGCCTAAGCGACCTGTGCTAATTAGCCGAGTGAACTCTGGCATCGGCAGGTCACGGAGCGAACAGCTAGGGAGCACGTGGAACACAGTTGTCCACACAGCAGCATCACTTGCTCAAATGATCCGAGCACGCCGCCATGTTTTTGGGCGAGCCTTTTAAAGACTAAGCCCTGCCCACCGACGTGCCATTGGTGACGTTACCCGTGGACCAATCAGGCGGTGCCAGGTCACCTGGTCAGGTGGGTGCCAAACCACCAATCACGATCCGCCAGGTCACGGGCATGCTCAGTACGGCGAATCCTGGACTTAAACTCCAAGCACCCTGTCTCCCTCTGCAACCTATGCTTAACCTTGCTAGGTGCCAATACATGGGAGACAATCTGTATGTCTCATGGACCAGCTAGGTGCTGGGGCTGATGATGATGCTGAGCAGCATCAGCCCTGGCTAGAGTGAAATGGGAGACTACAGAAGGTCCTGAACCCATTTCGAATCCTGAACCAGACCGACCTCTAACATCCCCCCTCCACTTGACGCTCATTTTCCTCCATGAGCCGGGGGGCAAGGATGTGGTCCATCGGATCACAGAGAGGATTCACGAAACTCTGACCCCTCCGCTGTACAGGATACCATTTTTTAGGGCGGGAAGCAGGATGGCAAGAAGTGGCAACTGGTTCTCTATGTGTGGGATCCTTCACGGGTGACAGAGGGAAAGGACCCGCCAGTCTCTGGTAGAAAGATTTATCTCTCGCACCGATGGGACACGCGAGAACAAAGTCCTTGATGTCCTAGCGCCACCGGGGCCACCAATAGGACCATTGAAGTGACTTAGTGGTACGTTTGACCCCCAGGTGAGCTCCGGTTTTAGGGGCATGAGCCCAGGAGAGCACCATACTCCGTAGATTAGGGGAAACAAACGTCCTCCTCGACGGAACCGGATTGGAGGACACTGCAGCCACCCTCTCTTCCTGAGAGTTCTTTGCGACATAATCTGACAAGACCCGGGTCCTGGAAACAGACAAGGAATCTGTACCGGATGTCGCAATGATAGAAGGATCAGAGACTACCCTCCGGGTGACTTTGACCAAACACTGAGATGCACAATTCTCACTCCAGGAAGAAATTTTCCCCGTATTCCAGTCAATGTGTGGAGTATGACAACGTAACCAAGGGAGACCCAATAACACCTTGTCTAATCCACCGGGAATAATAAGAAAAGAGATAACCTACCGGTGGCCGTGAGGGAATGACATGGTGAGAGGGATCGACTGATGTGTGATTTGCACATCCAGGAGTGAACCATTGGCAACACAAATGTTCAATGGACTAGAGAGTAGCTCAATAGGGATGGCATGCCTCTGAGCAAATGTAGATGATAAAAAATTGCCCTCAGCACCAGAGTCCACCCACGTCTTGGCAGTAACTGCAGATTTACAAAAGGACAATGTCACATCATATGATAACTTGGAGGAAGAAGTCCCGGAATTTAATATACCTCCACCAACGGTGGTAAGACCTACTCGTTTTACCGACTGCTTGGAACTCTTATTTACAGGGTGCTCCAAGAGATGTGCAGGTCGGGATCGAGAGGGACTAGACTCAGTCCGGGATATATCCATAGCCTCAGGCTCCGGGTCGAGAGTCTTGGGTTTGGATCTAAAGACGCCTGGTGCCAACAGACACTGAGGTCTGCCGACCTCTAGCTCTAACTTGTGTTCTGCATGACGCAAGTCTATACGGTCAGCGAGAGATATTAACTCCTCCAGAGAGGTTGGAATCTCTCTGGTAGATAAAGCATCTTTAATATGCCCGGCCAGACCCTTCCAGAACACCGGGATAAGCGACCGTTCAGACCAATCCAGTTCAGCCGCTAAGGTTCTGAACTGGACGACATAGTGACTGGCGGTGGCCGAACCCTGGGCCAACGCAAGGAGCTTAAGAGCCGTATCATGTGTGACCTGAGGACCCAGGAAAACACTTTTTAGGGTCTTAAGGAAAAGACCCGCATTTACTACAACCGGGTTGTTCCGCTCCCATATAGGAGTAGCCCACTCCAGAGCCCTGTGAAAAAGTAATGAGATGATATATCCCACTTTGGCTCTTTCGGAGGGGAAACGTGCCTCCATCATCTCCAAATGAATGGCGCATACATTAATAAAACCCCTGCAGAGTTTACTATCCCCAGAAAATTTCTCTCGGAGAGCAAACCGGGGTAATGGGGCACTTGTAGTGGTTGCAGTATTCACCGCAGCTGAGTTAATAATATTGGCTGCTAGAGCAGCCGCCTGGGAAGCTACTGCAGTGATATCAGTGACCGGAGCAGTTTGTTCCAGAGTTCTAAGTCTGGTCTCCAATTGCTGTATATAAAGCTGCAGTTGTTGATTGTCGGCCATGTTCGGCAAGACCCTGGTGCTCGGATACTGTCAGGAGGGCGGTTGCAGACAACATTATTTTAATGGACCCCGGGGTCCGCGATGCAGCCTGGTGGGCTGCTTCCGAACACTTTCCGGGTGGAAAGGAAAGCAATCAAATTAAATGTAAAACCCTTCCGTGTTCCTGCACACTGGAACGGGTATAGCAAATCGCACTATCTCCGTTAACAGCATGGGAGATAGGCAGAGAAAAATTATCTGTAGTCCTGTTACAGCACAGGGACTACAGTGGCGGCGCTAGGATGCGTGTGTGACTACGCCAATGGGTACACCTGCCTCCAGCCGGCGTGCTACCAGACTGAAGAGTACTACTCCACGTGGCTGACAGGCGATAGCCAAGGATAGGAGGTCTGTAGGCTGCTCAGGGTGTTAGGTGACCCCTTTGGCAGAGCCAGACTGCTGGACGAAACTACCTGCCTCTATGGAACTAACCTGCCTAAGCGACCTGTGCTAATTAGCCGAGCGAACACTGGCATCGGCAGGTCACGGAGCGAACAGCTAGGGAGCACGTGGAACACAGTTGTCCACACAGCAGCATCACTTGCTCAAATGATCCGAGCGCGCCGCCATGTTTATGGGCGAGCCTTTTAAAGACTAAGCCCTGCCCACCGACGCGCCATTGGTGACGTTACCTGTGGACCAATCAGGCGATGCCAGGTCACTGGGTCAGGTGGGTGCCAAACCACCAATCACGATCCGCCAGGTCACGGGCATGCTCAGTACGGCGAATTCTGGACTTAAACTCCAAGCACCCTGTCTCCCTCTGCAACCTATGCTTAACCTTGCTAGGTGCCAATACATGGGAGACAATCTGTATGTCTCGTGGACCAGCTAGGTGTTGTGGCTGATGATGATGCTGAGCAGCATCAGCCCTGGCTGGACTGAAATGGGAGACCACAGAAGGTCCTGGACCCATTTCAAATCCAGAACCAGACTGATACCTACCACCCACCAACTGGCTATAATATAAGTTGGTTACATAATACTTGATGAGATATAATTGAAGCTTAATGATGATGTAAAGTGATTGCACCTGTGACTAAAGTTCTATATATAAAAAACCTAACTGCAAATTAGTAAACAACTGATTTTTGAAGTTCTAATATATAGTTTAAAAAATAAGGAGAGTGAGGCAACCCATCCAGTGAAATGAACCATTTATTCACCCATGCGTGAGTGAAAGAAAGGTTCATTTCACTGGTTGTGCTGCCTTGCTCTCCATATTTTTTGACTATTGATGATTGTTGGATCAAGACCTTAGAGGCGTGCACCCCTTTTTTCAGATTGCCTGTGCTGCTGACTTTCCTCTAACTAATATATGATTTAAAGGGGTGATCCGGTCCAAATTGATAAGTCTGCAGTCACTCTGTGTGACTGCAGACTTATGATTCCCCCCCCAGCACATGCACTGTGAGCTGTGGGGATTCACCGGTTTCTGAGGGTGTGTATGCGTTGAACATAATCCAGGCCAAAGCCCCACTAGTGGGCACAGGCTCGCTCCATACACTTGTATTGAGCGAGGCCGCACCCCGACTATCAAGGTGGACTAGAGGACTTGCTCTATATAAGTGTATGGAGCCAGGCCATGCCCAATGGACGTGCTCTGGCCGGGAGTATGTATCGAGCATACACACCCTCCGGTCCTGGCTCAGAAACCGGCGAATCCCCGCAGTGCACAGTGCTTGCGCTGGGGGGATTCATGCATCTGCAGTAACACAGAGTGACTGCAGACTTATCGATTTGGACCGGACAACCCTTTTTTATCACTCTTTTGATAAATGAATACTTACTAACTGTAAATAATTTGTGCTTATTTATACTTCAGTAGTGACGATATAAGATTATAGTTAAGAATGAACTAAGAATAAATACTATTTGAAAATAAGAATTCCCTAAGCAGAGTGTTATATTATGTACGATATGCCTGACATAAAAGAACGGCAATGTGATAATGTATTGTTTTTACACAGTTAAAGAAGTTATAGTAGATTGAAGCTGGAAAATGATAAAAGCTAGCAAAACTAAAACAAGAACAATGTTTTTTTCTCTATATGTCACAAAACTAAAATAGTAATTTGCAGCAAATTGAGGCTAAAATAGAGTTAACATTCAGTGATCCTAATGGAAAATGCAAGTAGTGTTCAGTATGAAAACTAGTACACAATAATTCATCTGTCTGGCTTGCATCCAAAGTATAGCTGTGTGGCTAAATGATTCTAAAAAAGCATTAACTTGTCCATTTTTTTCTGACAGACTAGTAAAATCTGCATGCAAATATCTTTTTTTTGGGTAATGTAATATACTTAGCATAGGACATTCATCACTTGAGTCCCTCAAAGCTGTTTAATGATAATTATTTCACATTGCTAGAGCTATTTCAAGTATTTCCACCTCATACAACTTTCATGTAGTCTGATCTTATGTCTATATGGCAGGCACAACAGGTATATTGGGAAGAAATTCTACATATCTTATGATAATTCTCTTTTTCTCAGCTAAGATAAACTATGGTGATATTAGGTTTGTAACTGCAACAATTAGCTCTGTAAAGGCCCCTATACACAATAGACTAATGTTGGCAGACTCCACCTCTATTGTGGGGTTCAGTCGTCAGTCTAATGTATATGGGGGACCTAGAAAACCGATTGTTGGGGGAGATGTTGATTGGTGTTTACCGGGCGATTTTGGACTGCCGATCGCTTTGTTCTCCCAGAGACAAGTCACCCCCAGGTTTGTCTGGTGAAAGCTCTCTCAGAGAACATAGGATTACTCAGCCAAACAAGCGTTTTGGAGTATGGGAAAGACAGCAGAATAATATCATCGTTGGGCCGACAGTCATCTAATGTGTATGTTAACATTTGTCCCTTACAGCCTTAACAGGCCATAATGGGTACTATATACTTTGAAACTTCGGTCTATCTCTTTACCTTAGTATGTCATCCCGATACTATTATAATGCATCCCTCTATACACTTACTTTGTCAGCTCAAGATATAGTCTAGGCATTATATCTTCTAATTTTTGATATTTACATATAGTGGTGTGAAAAGGTGCTTGCCCCCTTCCTGATTTCTTATTCTTTTGTATGTTTGTCACACTTAAATGTTTCAGATCACAAAACAAATTTAAATGTTTGACAAAGATAACACAAGTAAACACAAAATTCAGTTTTTAAATGATGGTCTTTATTATTAAGGGAAAAAGAAATCCAAACCTACAGGGTCCTGTGTGAAAAAATGATTGACCCCATCCTCCGCCTTAAAACATAAATTAACTGTGGTTTACCACATCTTTGGGAAGCTCAATTTTCCTAGACACACACAGGCCTGATTACTGCCACATCTGTTCTCAATCAAGAAATCACTTAAATAGGACCTGCCTGACAAAGTGAGGTAGATCAAAAGTTGCTTAAAAGCTAGACATCATGCTGTGATCCAAAGAATTACAGGAACAAACCAGAAACAAAGTAATTGAGATATATCAGTCTGGAAAAGGTTATAAAGCCTTTTATAAAGCTTTGGGACTCAAGCAAACCACAGTGAAAGCCATTATCCACAAATGACGAAAACATGAAACAGTGGTGCATCTTCTCAGGAGTATCTGACTGACCAAAATTAACCCAAGGACGCAACGACGACTCATCCAAGAGGTCACAAAAGATCCCACAACAATATCTAAAAAACTGCAGGCCTCACTTGCCTCAGTTAAGGTCAGTGTTCATGACTCCTCCATAAGAAAAAGACTGGGCAAAAATGACATGCATGACAGAGTTTCAAGATAAAAACCAGTGCTGAGCAAAAAAAACATAAAAGTTCATCTCAGTTTTGCCAAAAACATCTTGATCATCGCCAAGACTTTTGGGAGAATACTCTGTGGACTGACGAGACAAAAGATGAACTTTTTGGAAGGACCTGGAAGACTTTCTGTTGTAAATGGAACCATGAATTCTGCCGTCTATCAAAAAATCCTGAAGCAGAATATCCGCCATCTGTTCATGACCTCAAGCTGAAGTACACTTGGGTTATGCAGCAGGACAATGATCCAAAACACACCAGCAAGTCCACCTTTGAATGGCCTAAGAAAAACAAAATTAAAACTTTGGAGTGTCCTCGTCAAAGTCCTGACCTTAATCGGATTGAGATGCTGTGGCATGATCTTAAAAAGACGGTTCATGCTCGGAAACCCTCCAATGTGGCTGAAATGCAACAATTTTGCAAAGATGAGTGGGCCAAAATTCCTCCATAGCATTGTAAAAGGCTCATTGCCAGTTATCACACACGCTTTATTGCAGTTGTTGCTGCTAAGGGTGGCCCACCAGTTATTAGGCTTAGGGGGCAATCACTTTTTTACACATTGCCCTGTAGGTTTGGATTTATTTTCCCTTAATAAAAAATACCTTCATTTAAAAGCTGCATTTTGTGTTTACTTATGTTATCTTTGTCAAATATTTAAATTTATATGGCTTGATTCACACCAAGAGGTTTCAGTCGTGCTTTATTACATTTACTTTCTGTACTATGTTAAATAAACTTTTGATCTTATATAAGGTAAATGCATGGATCCTACAGTATATTACATGACACATTTATTTCTTTATGGGAGGCATTTGTCATTTCTTCATACAATGCTCATAAGATATCAACCATTATGCAGAATGCTACTTACCCACTTTAAGTTTTGATACTCACTCTGCCTACACTCTCCCTACACAGTGCCATAAAGGCTTTTCTCTCACTTAAAGGGGACCTGTCAGTAGAATCAAACTTCCTAAGCTGTCTATATGGGGTCATAGTTCATTGGAAACTGAATAAAATGATACCTTGATATCTCCAATCCAATATCTTATTTCAGATAAATCCTTGTTTTTGTTTGTTTTTCCTGAGAGTCTATCTCCAGAGCTTATTTTACATGAAAGGAGGCATTATCAGTGTGAGTCATGTAATGACTGAAAGTCTGCTCTCCTGATCTACATGAAACAAAAAGTAGAGAAAAAAAGTGCTCCACTTGTGGTTTGTCCTGAGGAAGAAGTTTGTTTCACTTTGAAACATGTTGACAATAAACCGCATTTCTTTATCCTGGTTATTGCTCCTTTCTCTGGATTTGGCAGCGCAGAAAAAAAAGCCTTTTTTCCTTACTTCTTGTTTCCTAGACAGTCATGCTGGTCTGCAGCAGCCTCATCCAGTGCATTGCATATTGTGATTTACAACCTTACCAGGTGAGCAATTCCCTGTACCCTAGCTCTCCTGTTACCTGGATAAGAAGCTTTTGCGCCATTGTATTTTCCTGTTCATCTACATTGCACTCCTGATCTACATGCCTCACACTGGTTAATCCCCCTTTCATTAAAAAAAAAAGCTTTGGGGCAGATTCTCTAGGAGGTCTATGTCTGGCCCATAGATTTTTGGAACTCATTACATATTAAGTAAAATGTGGATTACTCTTGCAAAAAAGAGCTTGTAAAAAAGAAGGCTAAGAAGAGACTTAATATCTGTCTACAAGTATCTGAAAGGATGTGCTAGTATAAAGGGATCATCCTTATTCTAATTTGCACGTGGAAACACAAGAAGCAATGGAGTGAAACTGAAAGGAAGAAGATACAGATTGGATATTAGAAAAAAACTTGATGACAGTTAGGGTGATCAATGAGTGGAACAGGCGGCCACGAGAGGTGGTGAGTTCTCCTTCAATGGAAGTCTTCAAACAGAGGCTGGACAGACATCTGTCTGAGCAGGGGGGATTGGATACGATGACCCTGGAGTTCCCTTCTAACACTAATATTCTATGATTCTACTCTGAAATAAGTCATCGAATTGCAGATATCAAGATGTCATTTTTTTCAACTTTCTATGGCCTATATGCCATATAGATGGCTTGGGAGGGTTGATCCTTCTGACAGATTCCCTTTAAGATGGCACACTGTGGGTTGTAGGAGTGGAGCGCGCATGTGCTCTGGAGCATTCCACTGTGGTTAAATAGGTGAGATGACATTCCTGTGTCCGCCTTGATAATGCTCAGTACACCTGTATAGAAGCTGAGCTCGCTTACAACATGGAGGAGTTGGATGAGCATGATTTTAAAATACTGTATCACACTTGGGACATACACTTGCATATACTTTATACAAATGAGTCTGTATCTATAATAATTTTACATTATATGATGATGAGTGTGATCTTGTTACACAGATAGATTGGGTGATTATGTACACATAACATGATGTAATGTTCCACACAACATACTTGAGTATTGTGACATTTATTGATCACTGTATGATTTATTGATTTTTATGTAGTACTCTATTTTTCATTTGATACACTGTTGTAATCACGTGAGAAAGGCTCTTTGTAATCTAAAATGTTTTGCATTTGGTGATTATAACTTTTTTTTACCATAATCGACTAGTAATACTGTCATATTTTTATGTAGAGAGACAAACAGAGTAATTTCATTGACAGATGAACATAAACACTTTGATGAAAGTAATCCAAATAGAGAAAATTAGCGGCACCTGATACCACATAAAGTGCAAGCGAATTTCAACATTTTCTTCATTGTGCATTTTAGGTGTAGCTAACTCCTAGGTTCATGCACAATATTCATCCATTTTTCCTAGAGTGTTTTTAAATTCTGGCAAAGTAGTGTAGGGCACATCTATAAGATGTTGCTTAGTCATTTGCTGATAGGCATATATATTTTGATCAAAATGTGTGCTAATAAAGTCATGTTTAAACTTTGTAGCAATAGTGTAATTCACGCATCCAATATTTGCAGAGAGCTGTTGTATATTGTCTAAATACATTTAAATAGATGCACAGATTTTTGACCAATAGATATAAATAATAGATACACAGATTGATAGACAAAATGACAGACAGATAGATAGATAAATAAACAGATAGATAATATATGGATAGAAAGATATAGATAGATCATAGATAGATATATGGATAGATAGATATATAATAGATAGATATATGGATAGATAGATAGATAGATAATAGATAGATAGATAGATAGATAGATATATGGATAGATAGATAGATAATAGATAGATAGATAGATATATGGATAGATAGATAGATAATAGATAGATAGATAATAGATAGATATATTCATAGATAGATAGATAGATAGATAGATAGATAGATATATGGATAGATAATAGATAGATAGATAGATAATAGATAGATATATGGATAGATGGATAGATAATAGATAGATAGATAGATAATAGATAGATATATGGATAGATAGATAATAGATAGATAGATAGATAGATAATAGATAGATATATGGATAGATAGATAGATAATAGATAGATATATGGATAGATAGATAGATAGATAGATAGATAGATAGATAGAATAGATGGACAAAATGAAGGCAGCACTCCCAAATTAGAAAAAATGAAAAATGTAATGACGGCAACGTTTTGGTCCAATTGAGGAACTTTCTCACTATCGGCCGTTAAAATCTTCATTTTTTCTAATTTGGGAGTGCTGCCATCATTTGGTACATATATTGGAGGATTGGTTTATGCCTGGGAGGTTTGCACCCCTGCCTTTTTACTGGCGCTGCCTTGAATTATTACAGATTGATAGATAGATAGACAGACTGCATAAATGGGAGCACTCCAGACGTGCAATATTGAAAAAAATGTAGTCTTTATTCATTCATGTACAGTATATATAACTTTTCGGCTCTTCAAACTATGAGAATTTCTAGAGCCAAAGTTTGCAGAGCCAAAAGTTGCATATACATTCCTTGAGTGCTGATTAGTGTTGAGCCACCCCCGTAGTGTTCGAGTTCGGTTCGTCGAACACCCGTGTGTTCGCCGAACTGTTCGTCGAACTGTTCGTCGAACACCTTCGAACACCGTTAAAACCAATGGCAGGCAAACAAAAACACATAGAAACACATAGAAAACACCTTCAAAGGTGTCCAAAAGCTGACAAACTGCTCAGAAGACACAACTAACACATGGAAAAGTGACAAGTACATATAGTCATGTGAAAAGAAAAGAGGTGGAGGAGTAAAAGGAGGGGGAGACACAGATATAGGCATGTCATGCCCTTCTAAAATCCAAAAAGTGAGAAGCCGACACGTTCAGTCCGCTCCTGCCCGTGCCACCTCCGTGTCGCCGGGTTTGTGCCAGAGCCGCGGTGAGCCCTGACGGCCAGCCCCCCTCTCCCAATACTGGTGCCTGTCCGCTGGTGGGTTGAGCGAGCCCCCCTGTGGTGGAGGCAGCTCTAAGCTTTTTAATTTAAATTGTCTCTCTAATTTGAATAAATACACTTTAAATCCATTTACAAGGATTTATTGGAGGGCAAGTCTCATGCCAGCAGCCGCGTAATTCCAGCTCCAGTAGCGTCCACTAAAGCTGCTGCAGTTAAAAAGCTTTTATAAGGATCGAGCTCGGCTGTCCACCGCAAGGCATCCTACTGCCAGTCCGAGCCCCTATGCCTTGGGGTGCCTCCTGATGCTCTTCACTGAGTATCCCGTGGTCCCGAAGCATTTCCTTTGAAAAAATGAAGTGTCCAAACTACAGGTGGTGTAGCTTGCTTAACAGCCGGGATAATCCGCTGACTAGCAGACACTGCTACTAGGCACAAAGTATTTCCTGGGCTAGATGCAGTTAAAAATTTGTAATTAGATACTCTTGTTGGATGCTGAGAAAGCATTCCATAGAGTCTCCTGGCACGCCATATATGATTCTCTTAAAAAGCTTGGGGTAGGGGTCTAGGGGACCCTTTTATAGCCAAAATCACGGCCCTGTATCGCAATACGTCACCTAGGCTGAAGATAAATGGAACTGTAGCACCCTGAGGGCTCGGTTGCTACAGAGGTATTGCACCTCACCCAGAGGTGTGATATCTCACTCTCAGGTAAGGATGTAGTGTGGATCAGGACCCGACACCTGCATGCATTACACCACATTGCCGTGGGGCAGGGCGACCAATATGCCCCTGAGATGGGCACGACAGTCCCTGTCCCTGGCTGGAGTGGGGGGAGGGAACACTGAGGAAGGGGAACCCTGTAGTGCAGGAGCAGGGAGGAAGCAGTTCCTGGGTGCATTGAGAAGGGAGTATAAAAGGTGGGCACCATCTTAGTTCAGTGCAGAGAAGTCTGAGCAGAAGTGGCAGGGAGCAGGGGCTCTGCATGAGCTCTGCTCCGGAGGCGGGCCTAGTAACAGAGGCCCAGGCCTGGAAGAGGGAGAAGGAAGGAAGAGGAGCGGAGAAGGCTCCAGGAACGAGGAACGAAGGGATCTCAGGGGTGCGGACGGGCGAGTCGCCACCGCACGCCCGAATCCACCTGCGTGGAGGGGTCAGGCCAAAGGGGGAGACCGGTCCCCGAAACTAGTGGAGGCAGGAAACGACCCTCAGCTAGAAACAGGAGGCTGTGACATTTTATGTGGCGCAGCCCCTCGCTACACCCGCTAGGAAGGCACCACATAGGGTCAGGGAAACTGGCGCCAAGTTTACCAAGAGGAGGCCCGAGGCAGCCGGACAGAAGGGTTGGTAAGAAAGGCCAGACAAAGGACACACAAAGAGGGTCCTGTGAAGCACTCCAAAGTTATCTGGGAGTTGTGTGAGCCCCTCACCTGGTGAGCACAGTACGACGTGGGCAGCCATTACCTGCAGACGTGGTCTGGATAAGAACTGTGAGTAAAGGCCCTGGACTGCATCACTGACTCCGTGTGATTACTGCTGCTGCCCTGCACCATCACCCCCATCCTCCGCATACACTGCCCTGAGGCTATACTCCTCCCGTGGGGAGTTATGCTACGCTCTGCTGCACCCACAACACCAGCCTCAGCGGTCTGCCCTGGAGCGGCTGTTCACTCTGACCGCAATCCACGGGTGGCGTAGTCGGACATTTAAACATCAAAACCACATAAATAGTTCCGCCACTGGTTTGACCGCCCTGAGCCACGGAACCGGGTCACCGCCACGGAGACTACAACCACCAGCATCCACCAAAAAGGGTCCGGCTCCGGGTGTCCCAAGGCCCAGGGGGCGCGTCAGAACATTTTCATCACCTTTCACAATCACCAATGGGACAAGGCAGGGATGTTCTCTGTCCCCTCTCTTATACATCCTAGTGACGGAGCACCTGCTCTCATCAATTCGCCATAACCCCAATATTAGGTGGATTGAGGTGGGAGGCACCGAGTACAAGTGCTCTCTATTTGCTGATGATGTCCTAGTATATATCACTCAATCACATATATCCATCCATGCTGTTATGGCTGAAATAGATCACTTTGTTACATGGTCAAATTTTAAAATCAATGCAGCGAAGTCTGAGGCCCTCGATGTCTCCCTCCCCAAATCCATATAGGATTCCATCCAGTCCAACTTTCCCTTTGCCTGGCCCTCACAGGGTATCAAATACTTAGGAATTCCTATTCATAGAGACCTCTCCCATCTATGTTATCTTAATTTTGGGCCCTTTATTGAACAACTCCATACAGACCACGGTTGGCAAGTTAGAACTGTAAGATTCAATACGTGAACCACTGGTGTTTTGTGGAAAAGCACTGTACACTGTGTTCCAAATTATTATGCAAAAAGTGTTTAGGAGTGATAAGGGAAGAATTTGTTTGTTTGTCAGTTAAACTCATTGATGGTGATGTGTGTCAGGGCTCTTTATATCACTGTAAGCAATTGCAGACACCTGTGCTAATTAGTTTGGCAGGTGTGTCCAATGAAAGGCAAGACTACTTAAGAAGGTTGTCTCACATTATTAAGCAGCCTACATTTTCTACCAAAATGGGAAAGAAAAAGGATGTGTCGGCTGCTGAGAAGCAGCAAATTGTGGAGTGTTTAGGTCACGGCATGACTACAATCAACATTGTGCGATGATCAGGATGAAGTGTCTTGGCAATCAAGAAGTATGTAGCTGATTCACAGTACACACGTGTGCGTGCTGATAAGGGCAAACTGAGGACTCTTTCCTACAGGCAATTACGTCAGGTTGAAAGAGCAGCGGCAAAAAAGCCTTGTCATAGCAGCAGACAAGTTTTTGAAGCTGCTTGTGCCTCCAACGTCCCCCGAACAACAAGATGCAGGGTCCTTCAGAGGTTTGCAGCTGTGCATACGCCATCCTGTCGACCTCCTCTATCCACTTCACACAAGCAGAAACGGCTCCAGTGGGCCAAACATTACATGAAGACTGATTTCAAAACTGTTTTGTTCACGGATGAGTGCCGTGCAGCGCTCGATGGTCCAGATGGATGGAGTGGAGGATGGCTGGTTGATGGACACCCCACGCAAACACGGCTACAGCGCCAACAAGGAGGAGGTGGAGTAATGTTTTGGGCTGGAATCATGGGGAGAGAGATTGTCGGCCCCTTTAGGATCCCTGAAGGCGCTATAGATGAACTCCATAATGTATGTGGATTTTCTCAAACAGCACTTCCTGCCATGGTTCAAGAAGAAGAACCGTGTATTTCACAGCAAGATCATTTTTCTGCATGATAATGCACCATCTCATGCTGCACATAAAACATCTGCATCTCTGGCTCATATGGGCATAAAAGGGGACAAACTTATGGTGTGACCCCCATGCTCCCCTGACCTCTACCCCATTCAGAACCTTTGGAGCATCATTAAAAGGAGTGTCTATGATGGCGGGAGGCAGTTCACATCTAAGCAACAGCTCTGGGAGGGTATTCTGTCCTCATGCAAAACAATTGAAGCAGAAACCATCCAAAACCTGACAAATTCAATGGACAAGACAGTTCAGAAGCTCCTTTCGAACAAGGGGTCCTATGTGAAAATGTAACATCACCTAGAATAAAGTTTTGAGTTGAAAACTGTTTGATTTCAGTTTCTAACAACCTGCTAATGCTTATAATTTCAAAAATGACCATTTTTTTGGTCTTTATTAAAATGAAAAGGTTGAGCGAAAAGTTTGGGGGATCTAAGAGTGTGGCAACCCAGTAGTCATGATTACTTCGAATTCTGACAATATGAGGGTCATGCTGCAGGTAGTGCAGCAAGAAGGCATTTATGTGTCTTGCGCATCTCGGAGCCCCAAAATTATTTTCCGGGCTAGATGCAGCTAAAAATTATTATTAATTTTAAATCTGGTGAAGCTTTAGTATAGATGGTCTAATAGGATCAGTGCTGCACACTGCTACAAAGCCCAAATTATTTTCCAGTCAAGATACAGATAAACATGATTAGTAATTTTAAATCTGGTGGAGCTTATTATAGATGGCCTAATAGAATCAGTGCTGCACACTGCTACAAAGCCCAAATTATTTTCCAGCCAAGATACAGATAAACATGATTAGTAATTTGAAAGCTTAAAACGGTTGGTAGGGTGATTTTAACCAATCATCAAGCTTTTACTCTCCCCAGGATGACACAGGGGTAGAAAAGTCGTTTCGGATCCATGATTTGTTCATCTTTATGAACGTGAGTCTGTCTACATTATCAGTGGAGAGCCGCGTGCGCTTATCTGTCAGCACACCACCAGCAGCGCTGAACACACGTTCAGACAGAACGCTGGCTGCGGGGCATGACAAGATCTCCAAGGCGTAAGTGGCTAGCTCCGGCCATTTATCCAGATTGGAAGCCCAAAAAGAGCAAGGGTCCAGTGACACAGTCATGGCTTCAATGTTTACTTGGAGATACTCCTGTACCATCGTCTCTAGGCGTTGACTATGTGTCAGACTTCTTGTCTCCTGTGGCCTTGCAAAGGATGGGCTAAAAAAGTGGTGAAATGATTCCGCAAAATTGATGTTACCAGCAGATACTGTGGTTCTGTTACGGTTTGAGTGCTGAACACTTGACGGTCCCACGGTTGGCAAGTTGGAACTGTGAGATTCACTACGTGCACCACTGGTGTTTTGTGGAAAAGCACATGTAAGATTCTGCAACAGTCTCTGCTGATACTCCTGCATGCGTGCATCCCTTTCTATGGCAGGAATAATTTCTGAAAATTTACTTTTGTACCAGGGATCTAACAGTGTGGCAACCCAGTAGTCAGGATTATTTCTAATTCTCACAATTCGAGGGTCATGTTGCAGGTAGTGCAGCAAGAAGGCACTCATGTGTGTTGCGCATCCAGGAGCACCAAGTCCCTGTTGTGTTGGTGGCGAGGTAACAATCATGCTTCCTTCCTCTGTCCTCTCCCCCCAACCTCGCACAACAGAAATGTGATCAAGGTCTCCCTCATCTGATGAGTCTTCCATCAGTTCGTCCTCCACTTCTTCCTGGGCTCCTGCACAAGTTTGGCTGCTACCATGCGCCCTGGTAAAACCATCTCCCCCACCCTCACATGCCTGCCGCCTTGGTGCTGCCGACCGTCTGGACCTTGCAGATGTTAGCCCTTCTGCATACAACTCCTCCTCCTCTACTTCCTCCACCTCCTCTTGTGCCACCACCTGACTCCGAATTCTGTTTAACATGTGCTCCAGCATGTAAATCACCGGAATAGTCATGCTGATAATGGCATCGTCAGCACTAAACATCTTCGTCGCCATTTCAAAACTGTGCAGAAGGGTGCATAGGTCCCTGATCTGAGACCACTCCTCCAGCGTGATTTGCCCCACCTCTGGATCTCGTTGGCCCAGGCTATACGTAAGAACGTATTGCACCAGGGCTTGTCGGTGCTGCCACAGTCGCTGCAACATGTGCAGAGTTGAATTCCACCGGGTAGGCACATCGCATTTTAGCCGGTAAAGTGGCAGGCCCAACGACTTCTGTAGAGATGTAAGTCGCTGAGCTGCGGGATGCGAACGGCGAAAGTGAGCACACAGCGACCGTGCCCTCTGCAGAAGGCCATCTAGTCTGGGATAGTGGGCTAAAAATTGCTGGACAACCAGGTTCAACACGTGAGCCATACAAGGCACGTGTGTGACATTGCCCCGGTGAAGGGCCGCACCCAGGTTTGCAGCATTGTTGCACACGGCCTTCCCTGGTTTCAGGTCCAGTGGAGACAACCATTCATGAAATTGGTTCTCCAGAGCTGACCACAACTCCTCAGCTGTGTGACTCACATTTCCCAGACATTTCAATGTAAAAACCGCCTGATGACGTTGAGCCCTACTGCCAGCATATTAAGGAGGTGTGCAGGATTCCTTCTGCGCAGTTAGAAAGCTTGTGGCATGACCAGACAGGCTTTGGGTGCAGGTGGAAGACCGAGAGGAGGTTGAGGAGGCAGAAGCAGTGGAGGAACTTTGACATAAAGAGGATTGACGCACAACTCGTGGGGACGGCAAGACTTGGACAGCAGCCCCTTGTCCTGCTGTCACCATAGTTACCCAGTGCCCAGTCAGCGACATGTAACGCCCCTGTCCATGCCTACTCGTCCAAGTGTCTGTGGTGAAATGCACCCTGTCACACACAGAGTTTCTCAAAGAAGCGGTGATGTTGTGTGCGACATGCTGGTGGAGCGCAGGCACACCTTTCTTTGAGAAGTAGTGCCGACTGGGCATCTGGTACTGGGGCACTGCGACGGACATAAGGTCTCGAAAATCCTCTGTGTCCACCAGGCGGAAAGGCAGCATTTCTGTAGCCAAGAACTTGCAGATGGTGAAATTCAACCTCTTAGCTTTCTCATGGCTAGGAGGAAATGGTCTTTTACTTGTCCACATCTGAGGGACCGAGGGCTGGCTATTGTGCTTAGACGGGGTTGATAAGGGTGTCCCCGGCAAACTGCCGGTCTGTGAGGAAGATGCAGGCGGACATGTTAGGTTGCCTTGATCCAAAGGTGGTGCTATCGATGTCGGACAGCGCTCAACACCAGCTGGTGTTACCACCTCCAAAGAAAATGATGACCTGCCAATCACGCTGGCTGTTGGGGGTAAAGAGGTGGCAGGTCTGCGCCCCAAAACAGGTGTGACTGCTGTCCCCCCAGTCACAGAGGATGAAGAGGCCGCGGATGCACAAGATATGGCAGACGGTGGTTGGCCCGGCCGGCTAGGCCGCATTGTAGCACACTGAGCTTCCCACTGCAACTTATGCTTCATGTCCATGTGCCGGTTCATGCATGAAGTACTCAATCTATGTATTTTTTGGCCTCTACTTAGCTTTTGCTGACAAATGTTACAGATAACACGAGTTGGGTCATCTTTATCGATCTGAAAAAATGCCCAGGCTATGCAAGGCTTAGCACCCATGCGACCTGAAGAGCCACCACGACTTGTGGTGAGAGGCAGAGTTGTGTTTGAGGATGCAGTTGTTGACGTGCTTCCAGTACTACGTCTCTGTCCAGGAAGGCGCAACCTGACCTCGTCATCACTAGCATCTTCCTCCACCTCCTCTGCTGACCTCATCTCTTGGCTGACTGTGGGTTGACAGTAAGTGGGATCTCCAACCTCATCATCATCACCCTGTGCGTTATCACACCCATCGTCCTCAGAGACAACCTGTTCCTGCCCTGACAAAAAACTAAAGTTGTCGCTCCAATCAGGTATTTGAGTCTTATCATCATCTTCCTCATTGTCTCCACCAACAGGAGTTACAGTTTGGGAATGAGGGTCTACATTATGGTCAGAACCTTCTGCGTCTGGTCCTGGATCCGACTCATAAAGATTCTGGGCATCAGTGCAGATCATTTCCTCGTCTGGATTCACAGAAGCGCTGGAGTCGACCTCTGATTCCCAGGCTATAGTATGAGTAAACAGCTCTGCAGACTCAACCATCTGTTCTAACTCATACTCAGACGGGCAGCTGGAGATTTGGGAGCTGTGAGGAAGCAAGTGCGATTGGGGTGACACCTTTGAGGACTGGAGTATTTGTGATGTTGAAGTTGATGTGGAGGAGAGCCCACTTAAAGGAGCACTTGATATCCGTTGAAGCACCTGCTGTTTTTGTGCCTCATCTGGAATTTGTAGCGATTGGCGTGGCCGTAAGAAAGGGATCTTATCACATTGTCCGCTAAAAGAAGTAGACATTTTAGTTTGGCTGGAAGATGGTCTTTCTTCTGCAGATGTTACTGTTGCTTTAACACCTACCCCACGGACACAACCTTTTTTCCCCTTCCCAACACGCCTATTCCCCTTTCCACCAGCAGCAGGCATTTTTCCACTCATTTTGGTGGTTAACTAATTAACAACTCTGGAGTTGTTTGCACAAAAAAACAATGGATGGGAACCGAGCAGAGCTGAGTGGCCAAACTGTGGTATTAGGCCAAAACTATTGGCTGGGTTAGATGCAGAAAAAAATTATATTCAATTTGCAACCTGATGGAGGTCAGTATAGATGGACTAATAGAGAAAGTCCCACACACTGCTAGAAGGCCAAATATTTTTTCAGAGCTAGATGCAGAAAAAAATATATTCAGTTTGCAACCTGATGGAGGTCTGTATAGATGGATTAATAGAACAAGTCCCACACACAGCTAGAAGCCCAATATTTTTTCAGAGGTAGATGCAGAAAAAAATATATTCAGTTTGCAACCTGATGGAGGTCAGTATAGATGGACTAATACAACAAGTCCCACACACAGCTAGAAGCCCAATATTTTTTCAGAGGTAGATGCAGAAAAAAATATATTCAGTTTGCAACCTGATGGAGGTCTGTATAGATGTATTAATAGAACAAGTCCCACACACAGCTAGAAGCCCAATATTTTTTCAGAGGTAGATGCAGAAAAAAATATATTCAGTTTGCAACCTGATGGAGGTCAGTATAGATGGACTAATACAACAAGTCCCACACACAGCTAGAAGCCCAATATTTTTTCAGAGGTAGATGCAGAAAAAAATATATTCAGTTTGCAACCTGATGGAGGTCTGTATAGATGGACTAATACAACAAGTCCCACACACAGCTAGAAGCCCAATATTTTTTCAGAGGTAGATGCAGAAAAAAATATATTCAGTTTGCAACCTGATGGAGGTCAGTATAGATGGACTAATACAACAAGTCCCACACACAGCTAGAAGCCCAATATTTTTTCAGAGGTAGATTCAGAAAAAAATATATTCAGTTTGCAACCTGATGGAGGTCTGTATAGATGGATTAATAGAACAAGTCCCACACACAGCTAGAAGCCCAATATTTTTTCAGAGCTAGATGCAGAAAAAAATATATTCAGTTTGCAACCTGATGGAGGTCTGTATAGATGGATTAATGGAACAAGTCCCACACACAGCTAGAAGCCCAATATTTTTTCAGAGCTAGATGCAGAAAAAAATTATATTCAATTTGCAACCTGATGGAGGTCAGTATAGATGGACTAATAGAATGATGCTATGCCCAAAAGATTTTACTTCACTAGGTGCAGTAAAAAAATTGGTATTCTATACACAGGTGGTATATCTTGCAACACAGATAGGCTACTCCACTGACTAACACACTCTGCAATAGGCCAAAAAGGATTAGCTTTGCTAGATTCAGCCAAATGCTGTGAAAAAAACTTGCACAGCACTGGCACAGACCTGCCTGGCAAAAACTGATAGGAACTGATGTAACCTAGTCCTGAAAAGGACTCCAATTACAATTAGTCTTTACTCCCACAATCTATCTATTTAAGAGCACAGACCTGCATGATAAAAGTCGTAGGAAATGCTGTAACCTAGTCCTTAAAAGGACTGCAATCACAACTATTCCCTACTCCCAAGCTATCTGTAGATTTGTGCGAAAATTGGCTTGAAATTAACAAGATATAGCGCACACAGCAACAGCGGTGCCGACTAACACGCAGCTGCAGCAGTGAGAAAATGGTGGCGACGGGGAAAATGGCTTGGTCTTATAGGGTAAGGACATGTGACATACACTGCCAATGACACATGCCCTTGCTTGTGTGAAAAAAAGCAGTTCGCTCCGTGTGTGCGCTGCTGATAGGCTGACAGATTGCACCTCCCCACTGTAAATGCGGGAAAGAGAAAAAAAAATGGAGATCTTCATTGTTCCTGCAGAGATCCATCCCCTGCCCCTCCCCCCACCCCGCTGTACACTCAAACTGCGTATTAACCCCTTAAGCCCCGCGGGTGGTTTGCACGTTAATGACCGGGCCAATTTTTACAATTCTGACCACTGTCACTTTATGAGGTAATTACTCTGGAACGCTTCAACGGATCCCCCTGATTCTGAGATTGTTTTTTCGTGACATACTGTACTTCATGATTGTGGAAAAATTTCTTCGATATCACTTGCGTTTATTTGTGAAAAAAACGGAAATTTGGTGAAAATTTTGAAAATTTGCAATTTTCAAAATTTGAATTTTTAAGCCCTGAAATCAGAGCGATATGTCACACAAAAGAGTTAATAAATAACATTTCCCACATGTATACTTTACATCAGCACAATTTTGGAACCAAAATTTTTTTTTTTTAGGGAGCTATAAGGGTTAAAAGTTGACCAGCGATTTCTCATTTTTCCAACAAAATTTACAAAACCATTTTTTTAGGGACCACATCACATTTGAAGTCACTTTGAGAGGTCTTTATGACAGAAAATACCCAAAAGTGACACCATTCTAAAAACTGCACCCCTCAAGGTGCTCAAAACCACATTCAAGAACTTTATTAACCCTTCAGGTGCTTCACAGGAATTTTTTGAATGTGGAAGAAAAAAATGAACATTTAACTTTTTTCACAAAAATGTTACTTTAGACCCAATTTTTTTTATTTTCACAGGGGTAACAAGAAAAAATGGACCCCAAAATTTGTTGTGCAATTTCCCCTGGGCACGCAGATACCCAATATTTGGGGAAAAAACACTGTTTGGGCGCACGGCAGGGCTCGGAAGGGAAGGAGCGCCATTTGACTTTTTGATTGTAAAATTTGCTTGAATAATTAGCGGACGCCATGTTGTGTTTGGAGAGCCCATGTGTGCCCAAACTTTGGAGCTCCCCCACAAGTGACCCCATTTTGGAAACTAGACCCCCCAAGGCACCTTTCTAGATGCATAGTAAGCACTTGGAACCCCCAGGTGCTTCACAAATTGATTCGTAACAATGAAAAAGTGAAAAAAAAGACACTTTTTCATTTTTATGAATCAATTTGTGAAGCACCTGAGGGTTCCAAGTGCTCACAATGCATCTAGATAGGTGCCTTGGGGGGTCTAGTTTCCAAAATGGGGTCACTTGTGGGGGAGCTCCAATGTTTGGGCACACAGCGGCTCTCCAAACGCAACATGGTGTCGCTAACAATTTGAGCAGATTTTCCGTTAAATTTGTTAGAGGACACCATGTTGCATTTAGAGAGTCCCTGTGTGCCCAAACATTGGAGCTCCCCCACAAGTGACCCCATTTTGGAAACTACACCCCCCAAGGCACCTATCTAGATTCATAGTGAGCACTTGGAACCCCCAGGTGCTTCACAAATTGATTCGTAACAATGAAAAAGTGAAAAAAAAAACACTTTTTCGTTTTTATGAATCAATTTGTGAAGCACCTGGGGTTCCAAGTGCTCACTATGCATCTAGATAGGTGCCTTGGGTGGTCTAGTTTCCAAAATGGGGTCACTTGTGGTGGAGCTCCAATATTTGGGCACACAGCGGCTCTCTAAATACAACATGGTGTCCGCTAACAAATTTAACGCAAAATTGGCTCAAATTGTTAGCGACACGATGTTGCGTTTGGAGAGCCGCTGTGTGCTCAAACATTGGAGCTCCCCCACAAGTGACCCCATTTTGGAAACTAGACCCCCCAAGGCACCTATCTAGATGCATAGTGAGCACTTGAAACCCCCAGGTGCTTCACTAATTGATTCGTAACAATGAAAAAGTGAAAAAAAAAACACTTTTTCATTTTTATGAATCAATTTGTGAAGCACCTGGGGGTTCCAACTGCTCACTATGCATCTAGATAGGTGCCTTGGGGGGTCTAGTTTCCAAAATGGGGTCACTTGTGGGGGAGCTCCAATGTTTGGGCACACAGGGACTCTCTAAATGCAACATGGTATCCGCTAACAAATTGAATGGAAAATCGGCTCAAATTGTTAGCGGACACCACATTGCGTTTGGAGAGCCCCTCTGTGCCCAAACTTTGGAGCTCCCCCACAAGTGACCCCATTTTGGAAACTAGACCCCCCAAGGCACCTTTCTAGATGCATAGTGAGCACTTGGAACCCCCAGGTGCTTCACAAATTGATTCGTAATAATGAAAAAGTGAAAAAAAAAACACTTTTTCATTTTTACGAATCAATTTGTGAAGCACCTAGGGGTTCCAAGTGCTCACTATGCATCTCGATAGGTGCCTTGGGGGGTCTAGTTTCCAAAATGGGTCACTTGTGGGGGAGCTCCAATGTTTGGGCACACAGGGACTCTCTAAATGCAACATGGTATCCGCTAACAAATTGAATGGAAAATCGGCTCAAATTGTTAGCGGACGCCACATTGCGCTTGGAGAGCCCCTCTGTGCCCAAACTTTGGAGCTCCCCCACAAGTGACCCCATTTTGGAAACTAGACCCCCCAAGGCACCTTTCTAGATGCATAGTGAGCACTTGGAACCCCCAGGTGCTTCACAAATTGATTCGTAATAATGAAAAAGTGAAAAAAAAAACACTTTTTCATTTTTATGAATCAATTTGTGAAGCACCTGGGGTTCCAAGTGCTCACTATGCATCTAGATAGGTGCCTTGGGGGGTCTAGTTTCCAAAATGGGGTCACTTGTGGGGGAGCTCCAATGTTTGGGCACACAGGGACTCTCCAAATGCAACATGATATCCGCTAACAATTTGAGCCGACAATTTGTTAGCGGATATCATGTTGCATTTGGAGAGTCCCTGTGTGCCCAAACATTGGAGCTCCCCCACAAGTGACCCCATTTTGGAAACTAGACCCCCCAAGTCACCTATCTAGATTCATAGTGAGCACTTGGAACCCCAGGTGCTTCACAAATTGATTCATAAAAATGAAAAAGTGTTTTTTTTTTCACTTTTTCATTTTTACGAATCAATTTGTGAAGCACCTGGGGGTTCCAAGTGCTCACTATGCATCTAGAAAGGTGCCTTGGGGGGTCTAGTTTCCAAAATGGGGTCACTTGTGGGGGAGCTCCAAAGTTTGGGCACAGAGGGGCTCTCCAAACGCAATGTGGTGTCCGCTAACAATTTGAGCCGATTTTCCATTCAATTTGTTAGCGGATACCATGTTGCATTTAGAGAGTCCCTGTGTGCCCAAACATTGGAGCTCCCCCACAAGTGACCCCATTTTGGAAACTAGACCCCCCAAGGCACCTATCTAGATTCATAGTGAGCACTTGGAACCCCAGGTGCTTCACAAATTGATTCATAAAAATGAAAAAGTGTTTTTTTTTTCACTTTTTCATTTTTACGAATCAATTTGTGAAGCACCTGGGGGTTCCAAGTGCTCACTATGCATCTAGATAGGTGCCTTGGGGGGTCTAGTTTCCAAAATGGGGTCACTTGTGGGGGAGCTCCAATGTTTGGGCACACAGGGGCTCTCCAAACGCAACATGGCGTCCGCTAACAATTTGATCCGATTTTCCATTCAATTTGTTAGCGGACACCATGTCGCGTTTGGAGAGCCCGTGATGTGCCTAAACAGTGGAGCTCCCCCACAAGTTTCCCCATTTTGGAAACTATACCCCTCAAGGATTTTATTAAGGTGTATAGTGAACATTTTGAACCCAGAGGTACGGCACATTATTTGTTTACATTAGGTCATCATATTGAATAAGTTGTCATTATTCTTGAGCGCAAGTGCTCGCTACTTGAGTTTGCATCGGGTACTCAGGTATGCCCCATGTACAGCGTGTGCTCGAGTGACATGCTCGAGTCCCTGCTCCGCATGTTTCACGGTTATTAGACACCCAAAAAAAAACATGCGGGGATCGCTCGTGCATGGCAGGCAATCCCCGTAAAGTTTTTTGGCCGCGAAGCATATGGGGCAGAGACTCGAGCATGTCACTCAAATACCCACGATACTCAATGCATACCAGAGCACCCGATGCAAACTCAAGTAGCGAGCACTTGCTCTCAACACTAGTCGCCATATCGTCATCTTTTTCTCTTACTTTTGAAAAAAATCCCAACCCCAGCCCTAACCCTAGCACAACCCTAGCCCCAGCACAACCCTAGCCCCAGCACAACCCTAGCCCCAGCACAACCCTAGCCCCAAACCCAGCCCTAACCCTAGCCCAATCCTAACCCAAGAGTTTATTTTTGACGCTGTTCCTTGTGCGGTATAAGTGATTAGACGACTTTATTCTTCGGGTCGGTGTGATTACAGCAATGCCAGAATCATATGGGGTTTTTATGACTGACAGCTGTCACACACTAAAAGACGCATTTTTTGTAAAATCTAGTTTTTGCATCGCCATATTTTGAGAGCTATAATTTTTCCAGATTTTGGCAGACAGTCATGTGATGGCTCGTTTTTTGCGGGATGACTTGACGTTGTTATTGGTGCCATTTTCAGGCACGTGACATTTTTTGATCGCTTTCTATTCCGATTTTTGGGAGGCAGAATAAACAAAAACCAACAATTCAGGAATTGTTTTTTTTTTTTTTTTTATTCCGTTCCGCGTGTGGTAAAATTGATGAGGTAGCTTTATTCTTCGGGTCAGTACGTTTACAGCGGTACCACATTTGTATCATTTTTCTATGTTTTGGCGCTTATACACAATAAAAGCTATTTTATAGAAAAAAATATTTTTTAGTATCGCTTTATTCTGAGAGCTATAACTTTTTTATTTTTCGGCTGATGGAGCTGTATGGCGGCTTGTTTTTTGCAGGACGAGATGGCGTTTTCAGCGGTATCATTTTTATTTATATGCGTCTTTTTGATCGCGTGTTATTCCACTTTTTGTTTGGCGGTATGGAGATAAAGCATTGTCTTTTGCTTCGTTTTTTTTTTTTTTTTTTTTACCGTGTTCACTGAAGGGGTTAACTAGTGGGACAGTTTTATAGGTCAGGTTGTTCCGGACGCGGCGAAACCAAATATGTGTACTTTTATTGTTTTTTTTTTATTTTTTTTATAATAATATTTATTGATGGGTACATTATACTTTTATTTTTGGTGTATTATTTTTTTAATTTTTTTATAATATTTTTGCACATTTTTTTTTTTTTTCCACTTTCACACAGTTTATACACTTTATTACTTTGTCCCACTCTGGGACTTTCACTTTTTTTTTTCTGATCGCCTGCATGGCACAGGAATGGAGCACCATCCTTATGCCATGAAGGCTGTCAGAAGTGCACAGTGTGAAGATTGCTTGGAGATGCACTGCGCATGTCCAAGCAATCTTCCTGCAATCTGGTGACCCGGATGTTGTCATGACGACATCGGGTCGTCATGGCAACACCCGGGAAGCCTTTGCAGACTGCGCTGGAAGCCGGAAGAGGAGGTGAGTATCGCCGATCACCTCCCCTTGCCCCCGCAATGCCGCGATCGACTTTGATCGACTTCGATCACAGCATCGCGGGGGTTAATGTGCTGGGAGCGGTGCGTGACCGCTCCCTGCACATAGTACCGGGTGTCAGCTGTGACAATCAGCTGACACCCGGCGGCGATCGCGCCCGCACAGCCTGTGTGCGCGCGCGATCGCGATGACGTACTAATACGGGTCTGGCTCTTAAGTCCCAGGGCACAGACGCGTATTAGTACGTCAGATGTTATTAAGGGGTTAACATTAATTTTCATCATTACTGAGAAAAAATCCAGTTATGATTTTGGTGCACGAACAGTTATCGAACATAACCTCGAACAGCTGAATTTTTCTCAAATTGTTCGTGTTCGCCGAACGGCTCGAACACCGCCCAAAACAGCTCGAATTTGAGATTGGCGAACAGTTCGAGTAGAACAACGCTCATCTCTAGTGCTGACATTGCTGTATATGTGTGGAGAATACTGGATCTGTACCCTGAGGCTTGCACCTATATAGTGTTTCTTTCTCTCAGGATAGATGGATAGATAGATGTGGATTGATAGATATATAAATAGATAAATATATATAGATAGATATGGATAGATTATAGATAGATAATAGATAGATAGAAAGAGATAATAGATGATAGATAGCTATAGATAAATGATAGATAGATAGATTTATAGATAAATGGATATATTATAGATAGATAATAGATAGATAGATAGATAATAGATATATGGATAGATTATAGATAGATAATAGATAGATAGATAGATAATAGATATATGGATAGATAATAGATAGATAGATAGATAGATAGATAGATAGATAGATAGATAGATAGATAGATAGATAGATAGATAGATAAATAGATGGCTATGGATACTTTTGATTACTTACCTTACAGCTGCACTGTCCGGTCTCTTCAGCACAAGGACATTTTTCAGTTTCCCGATCACAGTTCTCAGGTTTACTTCCGGCTAAAGAGCAGTCACAGCCGACACAATAGGGATAATTTCGGTATCCTACTCTACAACTGGTGCACTTCTCTCCTGAGAAATTTGGACGGCAGAAACAGCAACCTGTGTCTGGATTGCACTGTGTGCTCAGAGATCCTGCACCACCACAATCACATGCCTGAAGGGAAACATAATAAAAATGTCACCGTTAATGTATTTTAGGAGTAGATTTGGAGAGTAGTTGAATAAATATTAAATAGTGAATGTACAATGTTTCACCAATATAATACATTTGGATTTTTGATTTATTTTACTCACTTATACAGCACTATTAATTGCAGAGCACTTTACAGACACTGTTCCCATTGGGGCTCATAATTTACATTCTCTATCAGTGTGTCTTTGGAGGGTGGGAGGAAACCAGAAAACCAGGAGGAAACCCACACAAACACAAGGAGAACATACAAGCTCATTGCAGATGTTGTGCTTGCTGGGATTTGAACCCAGGACCCCAGCGCTGCAAAGCTGCAGTGCTAACCACTGATCCACCGTGCTGCCTCAGTACTCTTCTATAAAACAGTCTCACAGTTACACAATCAAAAAAGGTATAAGGGGCACTCACCACCAGATGAGTATAAAAGATAGCTTTATCATACATAATCCCAGAGAATAGAAGAACAAATAGGTTAACAGTCATTTTTCATGTATCTCAGGCTTCCTCTAAGCTTATAGGAAGATATACGCAAAATGGCTGTTAACCTAACCATTCTCGTATTCCTGTATTATGTGTATCTGAGAATATAGCTATTTTTCATTCGCATGTGATGGTTAGTGCCCCTTATACCTTTTTTAAATTGTGGAATTATATTGATCTTTAATAAGGTTGAGCACCACAGAAGATGTTTGCTGCTAAATGAACTTTCCAAGTTTCATGACATAAATGTGACTCTAGGAGTAAATTCTTAAAATTACAGCTCTACATTCTTACAAAATGATTAATTGAAGACCCTAATTAAAACTCCCTTAGAGGAACTAATAAAAAGTGCAAACATTTTTAATGTTTTTACAAATATTTAAAATGAATCTACTATATAATTGTCTTATCCCGTCTGTCTGTCTGCCTGTCTGTCTGTCTGTCTGTCCTGGAAATCCCGCGTCGCTCATTGGTCCGGCAGCGGCCAATCAGCGCCGCGGGATTTCTGAAAAAAGATGGCGGCCGTTAGCGGCTCATTTGGCGGACGGAGGTCAGCGGCGATGCAGCGGGGAGATGAGCGGCGCTAGCAGCACAACTACCCCGACCGGCGCCGCTGACCTCCATGCGGCTAAAGTCGGAAGATTAGCGGCTTGTCCCGCTGATCTCCCGACAGCAAGTGTGAACGGAGGACCGGGGAGCGGCGCCGCCGGTCGGGATGCTTCTGCTGCGAGCAGCCGCTCAACTCCCGGCTTCTCGCAGCAGAAGGAGCCGCACAGGCAGCGCCGCTCCCCGATCCTCGCTAATACGGAGCCGCACAAGCAGCACCGCTTCCGGGCCCACACTAATACGACGCTGATTGGTCGCGGTGGCCGGCCGCGACCAATCAGCGAGATGGGCGGCAAATTTAAATGCCGCTCTGCTGATTGGTCGCGGTGGTCGTCCGCGACCAATCAGCAAAATGGGCGGCAAATGTAAACGCCACTGTGCTGATTGGTCGCGGTGGCCGGCTGCGACCAATCAGCGAGATGGGCGGCAAATTTAAACGCCGCTCTGCTGATTGGTCGCGGTGGCAGGCCGACCGCGACCAATCAGTGAGATGGGCGGCAAATTTAAATGCCGCTCTGCTGATTGGTCGCGGTGGTCGTCCGCGACCATTCAGCAAGATGGGCGGCAAATGTAAACGCCACTGTGCTGATTGGTCGCGGTGGCCGGCTGCGACCAATCAGCGAGATGGGCGGCAAATTTAAACGCCGCTCTGCTGATTGGTCGCGGTGGCAGGCCGCGACCAATCAGCGAGATGGGCGGCAAATTTAAACGCCGCTGTGCTGATTGGTCGCGGTGGCCGACCGCGACCAATCAGCGAGATGGGCGGCAAATTTAAACGCCGCTCTGCTGATTGGTCGCGGTGGCCGGCTACCGCGACCAATCAGCGAGATGGGCGGCAAATTTAAACGCCGCTCTGCTGATTGGTCGCGGTCGGCTACCGCGACCATTCAGCGAGATGGGCGGCAAATTTAAATGCCGCTCTGCTGATTGGTCGCAGCCGGCCACCGCGACCAATCAGCGAGATAGCCGGCAAATTTAAACGCCGCTCTGCTGATTGGTCGCGGTGGCCAGCCGCGACCAATGATCGAGATGGGCGGCAAATTTAAACGCCGCTCTGCTGATTAATCGCGGCCGGCCACCGCGACCAATCAGCGAGATGGATGGCAAATTTACACGCCGCTCTGCTAATTGGTCGCAGCCGGCCACCGCGACCAATCAGCGAGATGGGCAGCAAATTTAAACGCCGCTCTGCTGATTGGTCACAGCCGGCCACCGCGACCAATCAGCGAGATAGCCGGCAAATTTAAACGCCGCTCTGCTGATTGGTCGCGGTGGCCGGGAGCGACCAATGATCAAGATGGGCGGGAAAATTTAAACGCCGCTCTGCTGATTGGTCGCGGCCTGCCACCGCGACCAATCAGCGAGATGGGCGGCAAATTTAAACGTCGCTCTGCTGATTGGTCGCGGTGGCCGGCCGCGACCAAACAGCGAGATGGCCGGCAAATTTAAACGCCGCTCTGCTCATTGGTCACGGTGGCAGGCAGCGACCAATCAGCGGGATGGGCGGCAAATCTAAACGCCGCTCTGCTGATTATACGCGGCCGCCGGACGACCGCGACCAATCAGCGAGATTGGCGCCAAATGTAAACAACGCTCTGCTGATTGGTCGCGGATGCCAGACGCGACCAATCAGCGAGATTGGCACCAAATTTAAACAACGCTCTGCTGATTGGTCGCTGACTCCAGACGCGACCAATCAGCGAGATTGGCGCCAAATTTAAACAACGCTCTGCTGATTGGTCGCGGACGCCAGACGCGACCAATCAGCGAGATTGGCACCAAATTTAAACAACGCTCTGCTGATTGGTCGCTGACTCCAGACGCAACCAATCAGCGAGATTGGCGCCAAATTTAAACAATGCTCTGCTGATTGGTCGCGGCTGCCAGCTGCGACCAATCAGCGATATGGGCGGCAAATTTAAACCCCGCTCTGCTTATTGGTTGCGGTGGCCGGCCGAGATCAATCAGCGATTTTGGTGCCAATTTGAAACACCGCTCTGCTAATTGGTCGCGGTCGCCGGCCGCGACCAATAAGCAGTATTGGCGCCAAATTTAAACCCCGCTCTGCTGATTAGTCGCGGTCTCCGGCCGCGACCAATCAGCAATATTGGCGCCAAATTTAAACACCGCTCTGCTGATTGGTCGCGGTCGCCGGCAGTGACTAATCTGCGATATAGGCGCCAAATTTTAACACCGCTTTGCTAATTGGTCGCGGTTGCCGGCCTCGACCAATCAGCGATTTTGGCGCCAAATTTAAATACCGCTCTGCTGATTGCGCCCGGTCGGCCGCATACCTATTCTAGAATACCCGATGCGTTAGAATCGGGCCACCATCTAGTATAAAATATAAAGGTTTAAACTATCCCCATTTTTCCAAGCGTAAATAGTGAAACTAAAAAATCTAACATATTTGACATTGCCATTTGTGTAATTATTACAACTAATAAAATATAAAAATATTTTTGCCATATAGTGAAAGCTGAAAAGGAAAGAATCAAAATGTCTGAACTAGCACTTTTTTGCAGATGCACATCAACCCACTCCCCGAAAAAAAAATACAAGAAAAATGTTTTATATACCCCAATAAGTATCAATAGAAACATCATCTCAGTTCACAGAAAACAAGCCCCACAAACTGTCCAAAAATAAAAAAAATGTATGAATCTCAGACCATGGCGACACAAACCAAATTTTTCATTTTTACAAAGTTCAAAGCCTTAAAAACAAAACCCTAAAAAATTAAGCAAAATTGTGTTTTTCTTAAGTATTTCATTGTTACTAGAATTTTTCATTTCTTTTCAATAGATCATATGGTAAATTGAAAATAACCAAAACTGCAACTCATCCCACAGTAAAACAAGCTCGCAAACGGCTATGCCAACACAAAAATAAACAAAAATAACACGTTATGACTGTTGGAAGAAGAGGAGGAAAAAACAAAAGCGCAAAAATTAAAAATCGACCGATTCTTGAGGGGTTAATTTACTTGATGATTACTTCTTTAAAGGTAATCCATCAGCATTGCTATATAATCTGAGAGCAACATGATGTAGGGGCTGAGAACGTGATTCCATTAATGTGTCAAGTACTACACCGTGTGTTGCTGTTTCAATAAAATCTGTGTTTTATCAGCAGGAGATTATCTTTACAAGACTAGGTGTATCATGCCTCCTAGTCAACTGCTCTGTGTAACCACGCCCCATCAACAATCAGCAGCTTAATGTCAAGGTACAGTGTACAAAGAAAGCTGTCAAAGAGTGGTGTGGATGGAGTTATACAGAGCTCAGCATTCTGAGCACTGCTAGAACTTCAAAAGATAAAACAGTGATTGTATGAAAATCACAGAATGCAGAGCAGCAAGTAAAACATCACAGCCCCTATATCATGCAGCTCTGGGATTCCATAGCAAATACCTGGTGACAGATGGCCTTTAACCGGTTAAGGACCGCCCACTGTACATAAACGTCGGCGCTGCCTGGGCTCTGTGCAGCACCGACGTTTGAAAATGGTGGGTGGTCCCGCAGCGCTCAGGACCCAGGGTTCTGTAAGCGCTGCGGTTCCGGTGCAGAGCGATAGCTCTGACAGGGGACATCATCGGGACCTGATTGGATCAGGTCCCAATGATGTTAACCCTTTGCTATCTTCTATATGCCGCTATCTATAGTGATCGCGGCATATAGAAGATAGTGAGAGGGGAGGGGGTCGTCTACTTACCTCTCCGATGGCCCCCTGATATCTTCCAGGACCTGCCGTTGTTATCGCAGCTGGAGGTCACATGACCACCTCCGGATCTGCCATATATGGTGTCCTGCTGAGCTCAGCCTGCAGCTGAAGCCTGGCAGGAGACACTGACTGTGAAACAGTCAGCAAAGATGTCATGTAATGTAATACATGTCTATTACATTGCATGAGATCAGTGATTAGAAAAATAAAAATTAATGTCCCATACAGGGACTAAGTAGAAATGTAAAAAAAAGTCTAAAAAATGTTTTCAAACTGTTAAAAAAAAAATCACAAAATAAATACAAATAAATAAATAAAATATTAAACCAATAAATACGTATATTAATGCAAAAACAAAAAAAGTACACATATTTGGTATCGCCGCATCCGAAACAACCCGATCTATAAAACTGTTACACTAATTAACTCGTACTGTGCACACCGTGATAAAAATAAATAAAAAACGGAGCAAAAAACTATGCTTTTTCATCATATCGCCAAACAAAAAGTGGAAAAAAATGCGATCAAAAAGCAAAATGGAAATAAAAATGGTACCGCTGAAAACGTCATCTTGTTCTGCAAAAAAAAAGCCGCAATACAGCTCCATCAGCTGAAAAATAAAAAAGTTATAGCTCTCAGAATAAAGCAATGCAAAAAAATATTTTTTTCTATAAAATTGTTTTATTGTGTAAAAGCGCCAAAACATAAAAAAAATACAGTAAGTGTAGTATCGCTGTAAATGTACTGACCCGAAGAATAATGCTGCCTTATCACTTTTACCACATGCAGAATGGCATAAAAAAACCCTCAAAAAACAATTCCCGAATTATTGGTTTTTGTTAATTTTACCTCCCAAAAAATGGAATAGAAAGCAATCAAAAAATGTCACGTACCCAAAAATGGTACCAATAAAAATTTCAACTCATCCCGCAAAAAACAAGCTGTCACATGACTCTGTCGGCTGAAATATGGAAGAATTATAGCTCTCAAAATATGGCGATGCAAAAACTAGATTTTGCAAAAAAAAGCGTCTCTTAGTGTGTGACAGCTGTCAATCATAAAAACCCGATATAAATCTGGTATCTCTGTAATCGCACCGACCCGAAGAATAAAGTAATCTCATTACTTATACCGCACGAGGAACGGCGTAAAAAATAAATAAAACCAATTCTTCACCTGCTACTGATATGTTTATTATGTCTCCCAAAGATCGCAGTAAGGCTCTGCTCACATTTATCCTGCGCTCTGTGCTGAGCACTTACACCAGAGTTTCCGTGTAAATCTCTTAAATACGTGATTCAGACGGAACCCATGACGGAAGATTCCCTGTAAAGAGGCAGATATAGGCCACTGTGGATGCCATCTGGCCTGTGATCCCACAGTGTCAGTTTTTTTAGGCGTGCATAAAAGTGCGGTTGGCCACAGTTTTGTGCACTTCTGAAAAAAAGGACACCGCTAAACAGAGGCCAGACGGAGTCCAGAGTAACTCTGCTGCCTCATTACAGTGAATGGATCCCGCAGGGGTTTCATCTGAATTACAT
Source organism: Phyllobates terribilis (assembly GCF_046119375.1). Classification (NCBI taxonomy): domain Eukaryota; kingdom Metazoa; phylum Chordata; class Amphibia; order Anura; family Dendrobatidae; genus Phyllobates; species Phyllobates terribilis. The sequence goes on along the minus strand of NW_027362763.1, from coordinate 515,802,107 downwards.
CACTTTAGATTTAGATGGAAACCCCGATGTAAGTGCTCAGCCTCGAGCGCCGGATAAATGTTACGCAAAATGTTCCCAATAAAAGCTTCAACTCAGTCCTCAAAAAAAGCTAGTCCCCACTCAGGTCCGTCATCTGTTAAAAATATTCCAAGTTACTGGTAGCAGAAAGGCTCTGGAAAAGGGAAATGGCCCTTGCCCCCAAAAGAAATTATGGGGTATTGCTACTTTTAGAAGAAATTGTGTGACACATTTTGGCACCAATTTTACCCATTGCCCTGTGTGAAAATGTAAAATCAGGGGGTAAAACATTTTTTTGTGGTAAAAATGTAATTATGTTTTTTTCACTGCCCAATGGTATAAATTTAAAAATGAAAAAATACTCACTACTTCCCTAGATGAATTCCTTGAGAGGTGTAGTTTACAAAATGGGGTCACTTGTGGGGGTTTCTGCTGTTTCGGCATGTCAGCGACTCTTCAAATGTGACATGGTGTCTGCAACCTATCCCAGCCAACATAGCGTCCTTTCTCTTCCGAACCCTGCCGTACACCAAAGCAGTGGTTTTCCCCCATATATGGGGTATCGGCGTACTCAGGAGAAATTGCACAACAAATTTCATGGTGCAATTTCTCCTGTTATCCTTATGATAATGCAAAATTAGGGAATGAAAAACATTTTTTTGTGGGAAAAATGTGAAAATTTTATTTTTACGGCTCAATATTATAAACTTCTGTGAAGCACCTGGGGGTGCAAGGTGCTCACCACACATCTAGATAAGTTCCCTAAGGGGTCTATTTTCCAAAATGGTGTCACTTGTGGGGGGTTTCCACTGTTTAGGCACATCAGGCGCTCTCCAAACGCAAAATGGCGTCTGCTAATTATTCAAACAAATTTTACATTCAAAAAGTCTAATGGCGCTCCTTCCCTTCCAAACCCTGCAGTGCCCCAAACAGTGGTTTTCCCTCACATATGGGGTATCAGCATACTCAGGAGAAATTGCACAGCAAATTTCATGGTGCAATTTCTCCTTTTACCCTTATGATAATGCAAAATTAGGGGAGGAAAAACATTTTTTGTGGGAAAAATGTGAAAATTTTATTTTTACAGCTCAATATTATAAACTTCTGTGAAGCACTTGGGGGTGCAAGGTGCTCACCACATATCTAGATAAGTTCCCTAAGGGGTCTAGTTTCCAAAATGGTGTCACTTGTGGGGGGTTTCCACTGTTTAGGCACATCAGGAGCTCTCCAAACGCAACATGGCGTCAGCTAATTATTGAAACAAATTTTACATTCAAAATGTCTAATGGCGCTCCTTCCCTTCCGAACCCTGCAGTGCCCCAAACAGTGGTTTTCCCTCACATATGGGGTATCAGCACGCTCATGAGAAATTGCACTACAAACTGTGTATTCAATTTTTTCCTGTTACCCTTGTGAAAATAAAAAAATTGGGTCTAAAGTAACATTTTTGTGAAAAAAAGTTAAATGTTCATAGTTTTCTTCCACGTTCCAAAAATTCCCGTGAAACACCCGAAGGGTTAATAAACTTCTTGAATGTGGTTTTGAAAACCTTGAGGGATGCAGTTTTTAGAATGGTGTCACTTTGGGGTATTTTCTGTCATAAAGGCCCCTCAAAATCACTTCAAATAAGATGTGGTCCCTGTTTTTGTAAATTTTGTTGGAAAAATGAGAAATCGCTGGTCAAATTTTAACCCTTATAGCTTCCTAACAAAAAAAAAATTTGGGTTCCAAAATTGTGCTGATGTAAAGTAGACATGTGGGAAATGTTATTTATTAACTATTTTGTGTGATATATCTCTCTGATTTAAGGGCATGACAATTCAAATTTTAAAAATTGCAAAATTTTCAAAATTTTTGCCAAATTTCCAATTTTTTCACAAATAAACGCAAGTGATATTGAATACATTTTACCACTATCATGATGTACAATATGTCATAAAAAAAATCTCAGAATCAGGGGAATCCGTTGAAGCGTTCCAGAGTAATTACTTCATAAAGTGACAGTGGTCAGAATTGAAAAAATTGGCCCGGTCACGAAGGCAAAAACGGGCTCTGGCGCGAAGTGGTTAAGTAAGAATTAAAAATGATACCATTAGATACAATTTTTTTGTTGCACTAGTCTAAAAAAAAAAAGTTCAAAGGGTCAAGATAGGGAAGTTTGAGCTATTAAAAAAGATACTAATACTATATTAAGATTGTAAGATAGTAATATAAATTGTAAGATAACATATTAACAGGGTCAGTGTTAGCTTAAAATACCATTTTGCTGCTCGATTTGCTATGCAGATTTAGTTTCGGCACAACTTTTAAACTACTTTTTTTGGAGTATAACCATAGCTTTTGTAAACACTTCTAAGAAAACTGACATAAAGAAAAATAAAATTCTATTCTTTTCTTCTTGTTTAATAAAGATCAAAACAGCTGAAAATACTTTTTACACTGATAACGGCTATTCTGGGAGATGAGAAAATTATTAAATGTGATAAGATCACAAAAGAAAAAAATTCACTTTCTGTTCCTTGTTAAAAAATCAGAAGTAGAATTATTGAAAATAGATACTTCTAGTAAATAAAGTCTGATACTGTTGCATAAGAACTGAAATACATGGTAGTTAGGGGACTGAAGAAATGATTGTGTGTGTCATTATTTACTTATTGCTGGATGTTAGGGGATAGGTTTAGAGGAGGGTAGGTTCAAGCCACTTTAACAAACTATGGGCTTTATGTATTATATTATTACAAAATAAATTAAAGGTTGTTAACAAGATTCGAACAAAGATAGAAAATAGTTTTATAAGACACTAGACCATTCAGTTGTAGCTGAAGCAGAGTTTGTTTTGCCTTGGGAAGGGAATGTTTGCTGCCCTTGCTTTGAATATAAACATTCTGGCCAGAGCAGGGTTGTGTGTTGGCACCCTCACTGACACCTAGCACCAGGGGTACTTGCCCCACCATAATCTTTTTATAGCCAACCACATGTGACTTTGGCAGTCTCTTACACAATCTGTTTTAAACCCAATTTTACCTGGTTATCACTGGTAATTTAAAACCCTGATTTTGTACTATTTACAATGGTATATGATTACATCTAATTATTTCCATATATTGTGTAGCTATTTACCAGCCAAAATGATGTATAAATCGTCCAGAACTCTCAGATACATCGTTGATCAAATCTTCCTTTATTTAGTCCATACTTAAAAATGTAAAAAGTCATAATCACTTGCATTCCCATAATCGACAACGTGTTTTGAAAAACAGTGTTTTATCAGACAGTAAGCTCTCCATTAAATATTTCACAACTAGAGATAATCAAATCGATCAGCAGAGTATTGATTGTGAGTCAAATTTCCTGATATCTGCTTGTCCCAAAATTGGAATATGGTGTGTTAAGGAACTATTGTTAAAGAACATTGAAAATGGGAGTGGTAGTCAGTGTTTTATTAATAAACCAAAGATTCAAGTGACAGGGAGGTGCTGTAGCTGCATAGTCAGTGTAACTGTGAATTTGTAGATCCATGATATACTGCATTTTTTTTAAATCTTCATACACTGCAATTGCAAACCAATAGGGTAATTTAATACTCTATGTCCTTATTTTGCTAGTAAATAAGAATCCCGAAACCTAAGTTTCTTTGTCCCAGGCAGGGAAGCCATATTTTTTTATTATTATTACATGAATCAGAAATCTCCAAAATACCAAAATTTAAAATCAACTCTCTACCTTCCAAGTATGCATGGTGTTAAATATTTTCATCTTTTTTTGCACACTTTATAGTTGTAGTAGTTCATAATTAGACCTGTACATGCCACCTGAATACAGGAGCCTATTGCAGGTGCTAGCCCTTTGGATGCAAACTAACAAGGTTTTCTTGTCCCTATATTTTTTGTAAAGTACAATGGGTATATTTAAAAAAAATGATAAAATGGACACGCTTAATTTTTTTAAATTCCTGTTTCAGTAGTCCAATTTATCGACTATGCGCCCAACGACCAAACTGCACGCTGTAGCCGTATTTTCATTTTGAGGCATGAACCTACATTTACCTGCTTTGCAACGCAGCATTTTGGATTATGTTGCATTTTTGTTGAAGGGGGAGGTGATTTAAAAAAATAATAAATAAAAGTTAAGGTGTTACAATTGTTTTAGTAGTTGAATTTAATAACCGTATGAGACACAACCATACTGCAGTTTGTTGCTGCAAATTACTTACCATGCCAGTATTTTGATGCCCTACTATTAGATTAGGCAGGCTGCCCAGCACTATATAAGTGAACCCCATTGGGACAGACACCCTAGTTTACAAGGCCGACATACAGTAGACGGGCTTGGCTGAACCATGTCACAAAAACAAATACAAAGTGCATAAACATATAAATATGAGGTAATGGTCGATATTTTATGCACTTTATATTTATTTTTGTGCAGGGTGCAGCCAAGCTCATCTATGTTGGCCTCGTAAACTAGGGTTTCTGTCCCCGTGAGTTACACTTCTATAGTGCTGGGCAGCCCGCCTAATCTAATAATATGGGTGTCACTAACAGGCTGTAAGACAGACACTGCGCACTACCTGTGTGTAACCAGCGCCCTATAGAATCATTTTTTAGCGTGCAGTGTCATTACTAAGCAATCACCCCATCCATGAATTAGTAGGTTGTGAGTGATTGTCTCATCACTATTTTGCACCTGTGTTGCCTCTACTTTTATAAAGGGGGACTTGCTGTGTCCTGTTAGTACATGAGTTTTTGTGATCTGGGCAGGAAGATACCTAGCTGCCATCATTTCTTACAGAAAAATTTGTAAATCTGTATTCAGTAAAGACAGATTATTCCAAGGAAAGGCGATGGCAGTTGGTGCTTTTAAAATTCTATGGAAGGGGATAGGGGGAGGACGGATATAGAGGCAGATCCATACATTCTACTGCAAGTTCTCCTGAAACAACAGTTACAGTTGTCCTTTAAACATTATGAGCACCAACTGTCATCTCCAATCTCAGTAATGGGAAATCTATATTGACTAAAGACAGATTTTACCAGTGAATTGAGCATTTTTAGACTGAATGATCAGGAGTAGAATGAAGCAGAATTTTCTAATTTAATGTATTACAAAGTTTCTTATTTTCACGTGGACTATTGATTTATGAAAATAAATAAATAGTGCTTAATTTTTAAGTAGTCTAACACGTCTGATACTGAAGTGTTTTGTTAAATAGCCCGTTATTTACCACAGGTTACCATCCATTTTTATCTAGCTCGATAGGTTATGACTTGGACATTAATAAGGTTGTGTCTGTATTAATGAGTTGATAAGAGGGTTAAATACAGTCCTGGGAGCTGTCCAGATGTTACACACTCAGTTCATGGCAATTAAAAGGCTTTGCAGTATTGTAATTTGTGGCACATTTATTTGCTGTAAATCAGTTTTTTAGGAGAATAACCGACAAAGTAGGCAATCATCTTTATTCACAAATATTCACAATGGAGTGGTAGACTATCTATACATAATTTCATTTAAGGTTATGAAAGATCATATGCTACCATGCACCTAGAGGAACAAAAACCTGCAGACATGGTGACCGGGCTCCATTTTCTTACAATTTACATAGCTACTAATATATAGCATAACAATTAGCTTCCTTATGTTACTTTTTTTCTTTATTTTATTATTTTAACATTATTTAAATGGAACCTGTCAGCAGGTTTTTACTATTTAATCTGAGAACAGCATAATATAGGGGCAGAGAGCCTGATTCCAGGGATATGTCACTTGCTCAGCAACTTGCTGTAATTTCAATACAATTAGTGCTTTATCAGCAGGAGATTATCACTAGGAGACGAGGAGTATTATGTATGGCAGAGCAGCTAATCTGTGTAACCCAGCCCCCACTATTATTAATATTATTATTTATTTTTAGAGCACCACTAATTCCATGGTGCTGTACATGAGAAGTGGTTACATACAAAATACAAATGTAAAATACAGTGAGCAGACTAACAATGACCGAGTGAGCTTACATTCTACAGGATAATGGGGAAGGAGACAGTAGGTTAGGGAATTGTGGCAACTTCAGTGATGGTGAGGTGTCAGGGGATTATTGCAGGCTGTAAACTTTCTTGAAAAGATAGGTTTTTAAGTTCAGTCTGAAGGTTCCGAGTGTGGCAGATAATCAAATTTGTTGCGGTACATAATTCCTGAGGATGGGGGATACTCGGTAAAAGTCTTGGAGATGATTGGGTGAGGAATATAGGAGGGTAGAGGAGAGAAGGAGGTCCTGGGAGAACTGGATGTTGTGTGTTGGAAGATATTGGGAGATTAGTTCATAGATATACATAGGAGACAGTTATGGATGGCTTTGTAGGTCAGTGTTAGCACAGGAGTAGCGTGGGGAGAGATATATTAGTCAAGCAGCAGAGGTAAGGATGGACTGGAGAGTTGTGAGAGTGTTAGCAGGGAGGCAACAGAGGAGGATATTGCAATACGGGAGAGGATGAGGGCATGTACTAACATTTTAGTAGATTTAGGGTTCAGTACTGAGGAGAGTGTGGTGTGTTAGATAGATCAGCTAGGGGGGTTAGGTGAGATGGCGGAAAGATGATGAGTTCAGTTTTGTCCACATTGAGTTTTGGGAAGTGAGAGGAGAAGAAGGAGGATATGGCTGAGAAATACTCTGGGATTCTGGAGAGCAAAGCGGTGATATCTGGGCCAGAGAGGTAGATCTGAGTAAAATCAGCAAATAGGGGATAATGAAAGCCATGGGACTTTATCAGTTGTCCAAGGCCAAAGGTATAGATCGAGAAGAGTAGGGGTCCCAGGACAGAACCTTGAGGGACACCAACAGAAAGAGGTGGGATGAGGAAGTAGTATGGGAGTGGGAGACGGCCAATGAGGAGATCAAGGAGAAGGCAATGTCTTTGACGCCAAGGGAAGAGAGGATTTGTAGTAGGAGGGAGTGGTGTAATGTGTCGAAGGCAGAGGACAGGTTTAGAAGGACAAGTATAGGGAATTGTCTGTTAGCTTTTGCAGTATGTAAGTCGTCAGTAATTTGTCAGGGCAGTTTCGGTGGAGTGGTGTAGAGGGAAGCCGGATTGTAGGTTGTCAAAAAGTGAGTTAGATGAGAGGTGGGAGGAAAGTTCAGCATGGACATGCTGTTCGAGGAGTTTGGAGGTGAATGGGAGCAGCGGTATGGGACAATAGCTGAATGTAGAGGTCAGGGAGAGAGATGATTTCTTCAGAATAGGTGTTCATATAGGCATATTTGAAAGCTGAAGGGAAGGTCCCAGAAGTTAATGATGAGTTGAAGAGATGAGTAGCTCTCTCAAATTCTATAGCAAAAACCTGTTAACAGATTCCTTTTAAGGCTCCCATACACATTAGACTAAGGTCGGCCAACAGTTTAATGTGTATGAGGCCCTCCCAATTGTCTCCTACAGAAGATGTCTGATTTTGGATTGCCAATTCCTTTATTCTCCTAGAGGTTAATTGCCATCAGAGGAGTCTGGCAGTGGTAGAGAACATAGGAGCACTCAGCTGAGTGAGTTCTCTGTGTGTGGATGAGTCGGGAGAAAAAGCTTTTGAAAAACAATCGACTGAACCATCTATCTGTTTTGCATGAGACCCCTTAGTATTTACTGAGGATTTTATACTTTTTCGTCCTGTTTCAGGCAATATCTTAACTTAAAAATATAAATATAATCCAGTTTCAATTCTCGAACAATGATATTTTGTACTTTCATCTGAAATGAATAAAGCAAGATCATGAAATTCAGGAGTAGAGCATGCTTGTAAGCAATGAAGGCGTCATCACTAATCTGACTTATGACAATAACAGCTGGGAGCATTTCCAAACAATGGATCTCACAGTCCTTCTGAGTACTGCTGCCAGACCTGCTTCTGCTATGTGTATAGCTTCCAGCTTGGCATGCAGATAAAAAGAAGCTTTTGACTATAAAAGCGCTCCTCTCTACAAATGATTGTTCATAGATTTTCTATAGTAATCATTTTAAGCATTTTATATGCCTAAAGGGTAAATTCAAGGTCAGTACTGTAATTTGTTTGATGTGGGTGCTACACGTTCTAAAGCAATTTATATTACAAGCATTCTGTATAAAATAGTGACAAGATGATAAAATGATGAAGGTGAGCACTGCATAATGCAAAGTCTGTAGAACTGAATATGTATTGTACAAGGTATACAGAAGAATATATAGAACTTCAAAGGATGAGAGTTCTGAAAGATGCAATATGTACACAACACAGTACAACTTGTGGATCATCTCGACACTCACAAGTTATTTGATATGGTTTCCCAAATGGCATTTAAATTAAATGTATAGCTGACAGTTATAAATATACTAAAAACTTTGCATTTTGCTATTTGTTAGTACTGTTTTAGTAACTTTTTATCATGTATTATTAAGCAATGTTCTTGACCTATTGTGCAGCATTTCATGTACGGGGTCCCCATACAGTCCTGACACCATCAAAACTGGCTTAGAAGATAGAAGATGATCTACAGTGACCCTTATTCATCATTTAAGGAAATCCTGGATTTTTTGAGTCCTTTTGAGGAAGTGTTTACTACATCTATGTAACTTCTATAAGACTCGTTACAGCGATCTCCAGTATTAAGTTACCCATGCACATTAGTTTAATGTTGGCCGAACCCAAGGATATCAACAGGTTTGGTTGATATAATAATGTGTATGGGAGCCCCAGACAATTGATTGTCTGTGGAATTAAGGGTCCAGCATGATTCTGACTGTCAATCTTTTTATTTTCCCTGAAATAAGTCATTGCTAGGCATATCTGGCATAGAGAACACAGGGGGGCTACTATTAAGCCTCATGTTTATGGATGGATGAAGGTTACTTCTAAAGTAGCAGGCCAATTTTGCCACCAAATACAGTGTGCCATTAATAGCTATTGTGGATTCTGATTGTGCTAATTATAAAGATAATTGTGTTCATTTTAATAGCGGAATAAATATATACTGATAACGGTAATACATACTAAACAGTTGCATGTCTATCGCCAGTTAACTAGTGACCTAGAAATAATTTAGTTTTCCTTCTAATTTTGAATATTGGAATTACGTCTTTTAAAGCTTTAAGTAAATGTTTCAAAAAGCTTCATGCACAATACAGAACATCAAAGCTGTAAGTGCCATATTATTGTTACCATATTATAAAATTACTGTTCTCTACTGGCAATGTTTCTAGTGGAGATTAGCTCATTGATATGCCATATACAAGTATAGATGATTAATTTATTTAGTGGGAAGCCATTGTAAGTATAATAGAAATAATTTCTCAATAGTTTCTTTTTAACCCTTAAATGTTCCGTGATGTACTATTACATAAGTGAGCATGTCAGGGTGTTTGGATAAGTCTCAGAAGCTGAGCCTGCTGTACACAGGGAAGATGATGGCATTGAAGCACGGCAGTCCAGCACAAGCGTGTCAACCCACAATATGGGTGCCCATTGCCATCCCACAAAAACCCTGTTATTCAATTATGGGGAGCAGTGATGAGCAAGTATGTTCTTTTAACCGGGTGCTCGCCGAGTATCCTCAGCATGCTCGGGTGTTATATTTTTGTCGCTCCGTGCTCATGATTTGTGACTGTTTGACAGCTTTAATACTTGTGAGGAATGCCTAAGAAACAGGTATTCCTCACATGTGTTAAAGCTATCAAACAGTCGCAAATCATGAGCATGGAATGATGAAAACATAACACCCAAGCACGCTGCAGATACTCGGAAAACATCCGAGCATGCTCATAAATCTCGAGTAACGAGCATGCTTGCTCATCACTAATGGGGAGGTGATGGGTTGGTTTGAAAGGCCAAAGTATGCTGAAGGCCTCCGTGCCTGTCATGTTAATTCTCCTTTGAAGTCCAGCCACAGTCTGGACGTTATAGTAGATACAGATTTTTACTTTATACAACAAAACTATTACAGTGAGCCGTAGGGGAGGCGCAAAATGTTGCAGAGGGGCCAGCTGGGACTGTAGTTGAAGCTGGACCCCTAAACACTTTCCTTGTGTCCACAACAATTGTCAATAGCATGAGGCGGCACTTAAGGAAATGATATAAGACCCCTCCCAGGAGCAGTCCTGTAGAGATGGTGTCTGGGAGCAGGTTTTGGAGCACATGTGATGTTCCTGCAATTTGAAGCAGCCAGACCCATGTGTGAACTTGTAAACAAATCACTTTACTCAGGGAAAAAACAGAGTACAGTCATTCTCTTAATGTTAAAGTGGTGGTAGTTCACAGCATAGGTTTCTCTATGTATTGTGTGTATGAAAAAAAGGTGTCTTCTCCTTATGAAACAAGCAAGTTTAGGGCCTCTCAGAGTGGCTGGATCACAGTTCTTTTCACTTTCTATTGGAGGAAATAAGCACTGTCCAAGTAATGCTGCACTGATGGAGAGATCTTCATGGGTTGGCTCCCCGTGGTGACACACTAGTTGTTTAGAAGTACTTATGGTTTTGGCCGTACCTTTTCCTATTGCAGGGGGTAGATCGGACAGAGTTTGTGGTGTGGCAGATATGTGGAACTGAATTCTGGCTGAAAGCACATAGGAAAACCAGTAGAAAGGAGAGCACTTAACCAGTCTTATCTCTCCTAACTGTATGAGGCTTCACTCATTTGTGGAGGCAACTATGTGGAGAATGATGTAGCATCAGGGTGGACTGGAATGGATTCAGGGAGCAATTGAGCTTCTTTGCTGTTCCTTCCCTGGACTAAATGTGTTAGAAATGAGTTGGGAGGCTCCTCCCAGCCTTTTCTTTGGTAATTGGTTGTGAGAAGATTAAACACCTATCTTTCATATGCATACATTGACAAGTAGATGGCAGCAAAGTAGAATTCACATTTATGTATCATAAATCTCCTAACTCACAGTTCCCAAAGTAGTTCTGGCACACTGGAACAAATCTACTGCCACACCTCAACTGTTACACTCAGAAGCATCAGAATGGGTACTGGGATAGCGCACTATCGTATTGCAGTATGTGATACAAGCAATCAGTCATTGGCAACACCAAGTCCCGTAAGTGGACTAACAAATAAAGTGAAAAGTAAAAAAAATAGATTAAAAAAAAATAAAAAAAACATAGAAATTCTAATCACCCATTTTTTTCCCCAGTTAAAACTAAAAAATGTAAAACATAAAAAATATATACATATTTGATTTCACAGCATCCATAAAAGTCTGATCTATAAAAATATAAAATTGAGTAACCTGATCGGTAAACGATGTCAAGAAGAAAGGAAAAATGACAGAATTGGAAATGTTATAAGAAGTGATTAAAACATAGTATGTATTCCAAAATGGTGTAAATAAAAAAAAGCTCACCACAGAAAAAGCAAACCCTCAACAGCTCTGTTAATGGAAATATATAGAAATATGATAGCACAAACCAAATGTTTTTGTATTTTACAAAGTTCACAATTTTTTCAAGACAATAAAATTGAAAAAAAAACTTTATATGTTTAGTATTACCCCCAATCATGATGACCCGTAAAATTATGTTGTCAGATCATTTTTAATGCACAATCATTGCCATATAAATAAAACCCCAAAAATAAATAGAGAAATTGCATTTTTTTTCCACTTCACTTGGAATTTTTTTTTTGCAATTTTCCCTTTCTCTATATGGTAAAATGAATAGTATAATTCAAAACTGCAGCTCAACCTGCAAAAGAACAAGCCCTCATATGTTTAGGTTGGTGGAAAAATAAAAAAAAGTTATGGCTATTTGAAAAAGGGGCGGAAGAAATTAAAATTAAAAAAAGAAAATTGGCAACATCTTTAAAGGGTTAGTAACAGTGCCTTCTGTTTTATACTATTGTACGCCAGTTGTAGAGCTGGATTTTGTGGCAGGAAATAATTGTAAAAAATTTAAAAAATATTTACAGTACAGACCAAAAGTTTGGACACACCTACTCATTTAAAGATTTTTCTGTATTTTCATGACTTTGAAAATTGTACATTCACACTGAAGGCATCAAAACTATGAAAAAACACATGTGGAAATATATACTTAACAAAAAAAAGTGTGAAACAACTGAAAATATGTCTTATATTCTAGGTTCTTCAAAGTAGCCACCTTTTGCTTTGATTACTGCTTTGCACACTCTTGGCATTCTCTTCATGAGCTTCAAGAGTTAGTCACTGGAAATGGTTTTCACCTCACAGGTGTGCCCTGTCAGGTTTAATAAGTGGGATTTCTTGCCTTATAAATGGGGTTGGGACCATCAGTTGTGTTGTGCAGAAGCCAGGTGGATACACAGCTTACAGTCCTACTGAATAGACTGTTAGAATTTGTCTTATGGAAAGAAAAATGAGTGGCCATCATTACTTTAAGAAATGAAGGTAAGTCAGTCCGAAAAATTGGGCAAACTTTGAAAGTGTCTCCAAGTGCTGTTGCAAAAACCATCAAGCGCTACTAAGAAACTGGCTCACATGAGGACCGCCCCATGAAAGGAAGACCAAGAGTCACCTCTGCTTCTGAGGATAAGTTTATCCGAGTCGCCAGCCTCAGAAATCGCAGGTTAACAGCAGCTCATATTAGAGACCAGGTCAATGCCACACAGAGTTCTAGCAACAGACACATCTCTACAACAACTGTTAAGAGGAGACTTTGTGCAGCAGGCCTTCATGGTAAAATAGCTGCTAGTAAACCACTGCTAAGGACAGGCAACAAGCAGAAGAGACTTGTTTGGGCTAAAGAACACAAGGAATGGACATTAGACCAGTGGAAATCTGTGCTTTGGTCTGATGAGTCCAAATTTGAGATCTTTGGTTTCAACCACCGTGTCTTTGTACGACGCAGAAAAGGTGAACGGATGGACTCTACATGCCTCGTTCCCACCGTGAAGCATGGAGGAGGAGGTGTGATGGTGTGGGGGTGCTTTGCTGGTGACACTGTTGGGGATTTTTTCAAAATTGAAGGCATACTGAACCAGCATGGCTACCACAGCATCTTGCAGCATCATGCTATTCCATCCGGTTTGCGTTTAGTTGGAAGATCATTTATTTTTCAACAGGATAATGACCCCAAACACACCTCCAGGCTGTGTAAGGGCTATTTGACCAAGAAGGAGAGTGATGGGGTGCTACGCCAGATGACCTGGCCTCCACAGTCACCAGATCTGAACCCAATCGAGATGGTTTGGGGTGAGCTGGACCGCAGAGTGAAGGCAAAAGGGCTGACAAGTGCTAAGCATCTCTGGGAACTCCTTCAAGATTGTTGGAAGACCATTTCTGGTGACTACCTCTTGAAGCTCATCAAGAGAATGCCAAGAGTGTGCACAGCAGTCATCAAAGCAAAAGGTGGCTACTTTGAAGAACCTAGAATATAAGACATATTTTCAGTTGTTTCACACTTTTTTTTGTTAAGTATATAATTCCACATGTGTTTTTTCATAGTTTTGATGCCTTCAGTGTGAATGTACAATTTTCAAAGTCATGAAAATACAGAAAAATCTTTAAATGAGAAGGTGTGTCCAAACTTTTGGTCTGTACTGTATGAGAAAAAATGTAAACTTCCAATTGTATAAAAGTTAGAATATTCAGGGTTATTCAGAATAATCTATTTAATTTGTTAAATCTCTATCATAGTAAGGGCTACATATCTTCTCGTGTGTGACCACTCAATGAAATGACTTTAATTACATGCTATTCCCTGCACAATTCCTCTGCTTGCTGTATATGCCGCCATCTAATGCTCTACTCTCCTGATTCAACCCACTGGTACTATTCTCTGCTTGATATTTCTGCTCTATCGGTCCCATTCCACTCAATACTCACATATGTCTGTCCTTTCCCCACTGTTGATTTTATCTGATGTTTAGAGGTGCTAAACTGCAGAGCTTACAGAGTCCTGGCTCTGTCTTTGATCACCCAGCCATCTCCTGGTGTGATGACCAGCTGGTAATTTAGCCACAAGCAGCTCCCACAATGCCCCTCACCTGATGGTTTAGTGTGCCCTATATATTTAGAAGCTCTTTAAGGGGTGCATGCGTGCTGGGTTGTGCACGCGTCTTCTTGTGCAAAGTGGCTTCGGAGATAAGTGGCAGTTATTTCAGAGGCAGTTAGTCAGGGCAGGAGTCAGGTAACCAACACTTTGACCACTTACTCTCTTTTAACTATGTTTCTGTTAGCTCTCACTTTTTCCTCTATAGTCCTCCACTTTCTATTAACCCCTCAAATCCCTACACCTAGTAAGGAACTTTTCATCTCTCCCTCCATTCTCCCCATTCATCTTACCTCCTCCTCCGAATTATTCCACAACATTCAATCCTGGATCTCCAAACACAGACAGCCACCTCATGCTCTCTCTTGCTCCCACTTTCTCTGCTCCTCCTCGCTGCTGGAGATATCTCTCCAAATCCTGGTCCTCCTCACCATATCCCCACAGTTACTTCTACCTCCTATCCACGACCTTCCACAAACTGTCGCAACCCTTCTAACCTCATACCCATCCAACTAATACCCACTTCCTCAGTTGCACTAACAGGAGCTCTATGGAATGCTCGCTCTGTCTGCAACAAACTTTCCTACATCCACGACCTTTTCATTACTAACAAACTTTTCTTCCTCGCCATCACCGAAACCTGGCTCACCCCCTTTGACACAGCCTCCCCAGCTGCACTTTCATATGGCGGATTCCACCTTTCCCACACCCCCCGCCCCAACGGCAAACATGGCGGAGGCATAGTTTTTCTTCTGTCAGATACCTGCGCTTTCACCCAAATATCACTGCCACCCTCCGTTACACTCCCCTCTTTTGAGGTGCACTCTGTGCGTATCTATTCCCCCTCTGACCTCCAACTGGCTGTCATTTACCAACCCCCAGGGCTAGCCACCACCTGGCTGCTTCACTTCCTTTCCACTGACATCCCCACTATCATAATGGGTGACTTCAACATCCCCATTGACACTTCCCACTCGTCTGTCTCTAAACTCCTATCCCTCACTTCCTCCTTCGGCCTTACTCAATGGTCTTCGGCAGCTACTCATAAAGATGGCCACACACTGGACCTCATCTTCACCCGCCTCTGTTCCCTATCTAACCTCTCTAACTCACCCCTCCCTCTCTCTGACCATAACCTCCTCACATTCTCTACCCTCTCCTCTCCAGGTGCACAATCCCCACTCCACAAACTTACACACGCTCACAGAAACCTCAAACACCTTGACCTACACTCACTCTCTGAATCCCTCATCCCTCTCACAGACATAAATTCCTTACACAATGCAGATGCTGCTGCCGCTTCATATAACACCACAATAGCTGCAGCTCTCGACTCAATCGCCCCTCTCACACACACCAAATCTCGCACAATCAACAGGCAACCCTGGCACACCAAACTTACTAAAGAACTGCGACGGGCCTCCAGGGTTGCGGAGCGAAGATGGAAAAGGTCTCACTCCATCGAGCACTTCATCGCATTCAAACAATCCCTCACTACTTTCAAGTCCGCATTCACTACAGCAAAACAAACCTACTTCTCATTTCTCATATCCTCCCTGTCTCACAACCCTAAACAGCTATTTAACACTTTCAATTCTCTCCTTCATCCCCCAGCACCTCCTCCCTCTTCTCTCATCTCAGCCGAAGACTTAGCCTCATTCTTCAAGCAGAAGATTGATACCATCAGACAAAGCTTTTGCCTAAAATCCGCACAATGCCTTCTCATATCTACTCAACCTTCCTCCTCCAAACCCCACTTTTCCACCATTACAGAAGGTCAAGTCTCCTCCTTACTCTCCAAATCACACCTCACCACCTGTGAACTTGACCCAATCCCATCCCGCCTCATCCCTAACCTTACCACAGTCTTCATCCCAACCCTAACCCACCTCTTCAACCTGTCACTAACAACCGGTGTCTTCCCCTCATGTTTCAAACATGCCGCAATCACACCCATCCTCAAAAAGCCCTCCCTTGACCCATCCTCTCTGACTAGCTACCGCCCCATATCACTTCTCCCTTTTGCTTCAAAACTACTAGAACAACATGTCTACCTTGAACTGTCCTCCCACCTCTCTTCCTGTTCCCTCTTCGACCGCCTGCAATCTGGCTTCCGACCGCACCACTCGACTAAAACTGCCCTGACCAAAGTCACCAATGATCTACTAAAAGCCAAATCCAAGCGACACTACTCCATCCTCCTCCTTCTGGACCTGTCATCTGCCTTCGACACAGTGGACCATTCCCTCTTACTACAGATTCTCTCATCCCTTGGCATCACAGACTTAGCCCCATCTTGGATCTCCTCAT
Organism: Phyllobates terribilis; assembly: GCF_046119375.1. Classification (NCBI taxonomy): domain Eukaryota; kingdom Metazoa; phylum Chordata; class Amphibia; order Anura; family Dendrobatidae; genus Phyllobates; species Phyllobates terribilis. The sequence goes on along the minus strand of NW_027362763.1, from coordinate 515,785,800 downwards.
ACTTAACAGACAGGACATTCAGCGTCTCCCACTCACGCACCACCTCCTCATCTCACCCCCTATCTGTCGGTATACCCCGAGGTTCAGTTCTAGGACCCTTGCTCTTCTCTATCTACACCTTCGGTCTGGGTCAGCTCATAGAGTCTCACGGCTTTCAGTATCACCTCTATGCTGATGACTCACAGATCTACCTCTCTGGACCCGATATCTCCTCCCTACTAACCAAAATCCCACAATGTCTGTCCGCCATCTCATCCTTCTACTCTGCCAGATTTCTAAAACTCAACATGGATAAAACAGAGTTCATCATCTTTCCACCCTCTCATTCATGTTCCCCATCTGACCTATCCATAAACGTCAATGGCTGTTCACTCTCCCCAGTCCCACAAGCTCGTTGCCTTGGGGTAACCCTGGACTCTGTTTTTTCCTTCAAACCACATATCCAAGCCCTTTCCACTTCCTGCCGACTCCAACTCAAAAATATCTCCCGGATCTGTGCATTCCTCAGCAAAGACTCTGCAAAACACTAGTGCATGCCCTCATCATCTCCCGCCTCGACTACTGCAACCTCCTGCTCTGTGGCCTCCCTTCCAACACTCTTGCGCCCCTCCAATCTATCCTAAACTCTGCTGCTCGACTAATCCACCTGTCCCCCCGCTATTCCCCAGCCTCCCCCTCTGTCAATCCCTTCACTGGCTCCCCATTGCCCAGAGACTCTAGTTCAAAACCCTAACCATGGCATACAAAGCCATCCACAACCTGTCTCCTCCATACATCTGTGACCTAGTCTCCCGGTACTTACCTGCACGCAACCTCCGATCCTCACAAGATCTCCTTCTCTACTCCCCTCTTATCTCCTCTTCCCACAATCGCATACAAGATTTCTCCCGTGCATCCCCCCTACTTTGGAACTCTCTACCCCAACACATCAGACTCTCGCCTACCATGGAAGCCTTCAAAAGAAACCTGAAGACCTACCTCTTCCGACAAGCCTGCAACCTGCAGTAACCTCCGCTCCACAACATTACTGCATGACCTCCTCTACCCCCACCTACTGTATCCTCATCCATCCCTTGTAGACTGTGAGCCCTCGCGGGCAGGGTCCTCGCTCCTCCTGTACCAGTCGCTGACTCGATTTGTTAAGACTATGTAAATGTTTTTGCTATGTATACCCCTATCACATGTGAAGCGCCATGGAATAAATGGCGCTATAATAAATAATAATAATAATAATTGAGAAGAAACGTTGATGCTAAAATATACATTTCTTTTACTACGAGGATGATTGACAAGTACAAAGCTATTGTGTATGTTGTGAATGTCTATTACCCACTTCAATAGTGACCTTTAAATGATTCAATTTCTTTTTTATAAAACATGTTTGTCAGTGTAGAGCACAATTCAGGGAAGCTTTTGAGGCGTTTGAGGCTTCTTGACATTATGTTTAATATTATGAACATATGTAGTGACATTTGTACTGGAATGATAATGGACTTTTTACGTCATGTGTGTACACACATTGTATTGTAAATTCCACTCTCTGTATGAGACATCTAATGAAACGCATTCACTTTCAGAAAGCTAATAACTTCAGTCATGTCATCAAAGGACAGGTGACATACAAACATGAAGGTTAATTCACCCTTCACTCAGGCTATACCGTGTATAGCCTTTATGGATCCAATATTCAGGCACTTGTGAACAATCAGCAGCAAGCTCTAAAAGGAGTGTAGAGCTGCTCAGTGAATTTGAGATTTTGGTATTTTTAGCTTATAGGTCTATATTTTAGGAAGAGCGAGATGGATGGAGATGTTCTGCCATTCTACCCATCCAATAAAGACTATAGGGAGGATGATCAGTTAGCACAGGAGATGCTGCTGCTATCATTTTACAGGTATAGAAAAATATCTACATTCCATGCAGGTTAGTGGTAGCACAGAGGAGTAAGTGAATAATAATGTATAGGAATCTACTAATATATCATGCATAAAAAATAGATTGTGTTTCTAGGGGACCTTGAAGTCGCCTACATATGAGGCTACAGTCACACGACCTCATATCCTCTCATCCGTCAGAATTTGGCAGATTCCGCTAATCACACTCTAATCAGAATTTGATCCGAGTATGATCATAGTGTGATCCAATTCTCTCAGATCAGTAGAAGATGGAAAAAAAAGTTTCTCCATCTTCTCCAGTGTGTTAGTCTGTGATACAGTCAGATGTTTTCCAGTAACTCATTGACTTGGATGGTCGAGTGCGGTACGATACTACTTGGATCTAACTAAGGCATGCTGCGATCTTTTCCTCGGATGGGCCCGGTCCGAGGAAAAAAATCAGACATGTGCACGGCCCCATAGACTAACATTGGTCTGAGTGTGATCCTGCCATGTGCACGAGCCCTAAGATGGAAAACCAATTCAATGCCTAGATAGACACCAGATTAGGTGTTTTCAGTTGCTACATCTTGGGCCCATGTTTTGGGCATTTCTTCTTTAGAGTTTTATCTTTAGAAGAAATAATGTAATGGTTTGGGCTTTTATATATCTATAGGTCTATGAACAGTTGTTAAAAGCACAACCAGTAACTGGAAATATCCAGCACTACATCAATCCATATCCAAATATGTCTTTACTTATTCAGTTAAAACACTTGTGAGACATTTTTTGATGTGCTTTTTTAAAGTTATTTCAAAAAATTAAATTATCCATAAAATAAAGGCTGACTGGCTGATCTCTATGTGTTATATAGTGGAGGTGCAAATGCTTTGCCTTCACTCCATTCATTGTCTGTGGAACTCCCAGAAACAGCCAAGTGCTGTAGTAGGCAGTCCCGTAGATAATGAATATAGCAGAGACTGATCATATGTTCCTCTGATACTTTCAAGACTGAGCTGCAGTGCCCCATTCTGGGTGTTTCAGACCGCTGATCTCAGGATATCTGGAGGTCTCCGTGGTTAAAATCCTCCACAATCAGCAAGGTTTTCCCTTCTAACCTACAGTAGTGTTCAAAATAATAGCAGTGTGTTCAAAAACATGAGTTAAGCACAAAATCTTTACACTAGTTTTCTAGTTTTATTTCCATGCATTGGGAACATTGCACACTGTTTTCTAATTCAAAACATGAACAGAAATGTATATAATTTTTAATAACTTTACAGAAAATAACAAAAAATGAACATTTAAAAAATAGCAATGTCTGAATTTTTCTTAACAAACTCACAATATGTACTCTTTTTTTGAGGATTTAGTTGTATACTCACAGTTTTTTACAACTGTTTCACATCTATGTTGCATAGTCTACCAACTTCTGTCACCAGTCAACTGTTATTCCAGCCCAGGATGCTTTGATTACATCCCACAATTTTTTGGCATTTGTTGGCTTTGCCTCAGAAACAGCATTTTTTATGTCATCCCACAAGTTTTTTATTGGATTAAGATCCGGGGATTGGGCCACTCCATAAGTTCAATTTTGTTTGACTGGAATCAAGATTTTGCTCGTTTACTGGTGTGTTTAGGGCCGTTGTCTTGCTGATACACCCATTTCAAGGCCATATCCTTTTCAGCATAAGGCAACATGACCTCTTCAAGTATTTTAATATATGCAAACTGGTCCATGATTCATGGTATGCGGTAAATAGGTCCGGCACCATAGTAAGAGAAACATACCCATATCATTATGTTTGCACCACCATGCTTCACTGTCTTCAGAGTGTACTGTGGCTTCAATGCAGAGTTTGGGGGTCATCTGACGAACTGTATGCGGCCCTTGGACCCAAAAAGAACAATTTTACTTTCATCAGTCCACAAAATGTTCCTCCATTTCTCTTTAGGCCAGTTGATGTGTTTTTTTGCTAATTGTATCTGTTTCAGTACATGTCTTTTTTTAACAGTGGGACTTTGCGGGGACTTCTTGCTAAGACATTAGCTTCACACGGGTGTCTTCTAACTGTCACAGTACTCACAGGTAACTTGAGACTGTCTTTGATCATCCAGGAGCTGATCATTGTTGGCTGAACCTTTGCCATTCTGTCTATTCTTTGATCCATTCGAATGGTAGTCTTCAGTTTTCTTCCACGTTTCTCTGGTTTTGCTTTCCATTTTAAAGCATTGGAGATCATTTTAGCTGAACAGCCTATCATTGTCTGTACTTCTTTATAAGTTTTACCCTCTCCAATCGACTTTTTAATCAAAGTACACTGTTCTTCTGAACAATGTCTCAAAAGACCCATATTTCTCACGCTTTCAAGGAGAAATGCATGTACAACATGTGCTGGCATCACCCTTAAATAAGGGCCACCTGATTCACACCTTTTTCTTCACAGAATGATTGACCTCACTAATTGAACTCCATACTGCTATTATTTTGAACACACCCTGTTTCAATTAATTATTCAAATACACAGACTCAAAAACATGCAGATCATGAATGCTGAGTCTGTTGGTTTTCTTAAAATCTACTGCACCAACTGGTAAATTGACATGTGGTAATATAATTTATACCAAAAACAGTGATTAATCTGGTTAGTCATATTAGACTGCTATTATTTTGAACACAACTGTATGAATAAGGGATAACTTCATATTTTGGGAATAACTCTTCAAATATGAAAAGAGGATGAAAATTATATATAAAGAAAAAAATATTTTCCCTTAAGTCTATATTCACAAACCAAACAGATTTTGACTTGGAATTTTCAGCATTACATATTCAGGTAAAAATAATATTTTATGGAGTAATGTTTGAAGTGGGATTCATTTTGTCTATTAAGCATTTTCAGCTCCCTTTTCATTTCAATTTTAAGTTTAGTGTTTTTTCACTTTTAAAATGTGCAAAGAATTGATGTCATGTTTTAAATAAAAATTTAGCATAAAGAAAACTGAACATATCAATTATTTCTGTTCCTTTCCAGCAAGTAAATGGGGCTCTTATTGTATGGGAATCATATTCAGATTTTAACATAAATTCCATATTAAAATCTTGGTAATAAAAACAGTATGTGAACCCAACTTATACTTTTACATTATTTTTAGATCCATTTCTGGATTTAGTTCAAAAACTGTCAAAAAACTGCATATATTATTAAAGAAGTTTTCCACTACTTGGACTTCTTGTCATCCCCATGCTTTGCCCGATAAAATAAAAAAAGCTTATAGTCACCTTCCGTGCTGGTGCCGTTCCCACGGGGTCTGCACTCGCTCTCGCTGGGGTTCCCGTGCTGTTGTTGTGACACGTGGCATCGGTGCCCAATAAGCACTGGGATCACGGTCCACACCTCCTGTCGAATTGAACATGAGTAGGAAATCAGAAAGCAGCTGTAGCCCGGACTTCCTCTTCATGTTTGATTTGTATGAAGGTGAGGACAGTGACACCAGAGCTTATTGGGCGCCGACATCATGTGTCACAACAACGGCACGGGATCCCAGGGGAGAATGGGTGCTGACACCACCCAAACAGCACCAGCTCAGGAGGTAAGTATGGGCTTTTTAACTTTATTGAGGCCAAACATTTAGATCAAGAAGCAGTTGTTTAAGTTGTGGACAAACTCTTTAAGCCTTAAAAATTGCACTAATGTTGGTGTTTGTTAAAATGGAGGTTTATCTATGAGACAGTTTAAAATACTTAGATCCAATGGGACTAATTTATCTAAACTGCCTAGCAGAAAACCAGTCCTTGTTGCCAACTGCAACCTCCTGTTTTTGCAAAATAATTTAAAAAGGGTATTCCCATCTTCAAGATCCTACCTCAATATATATTATGTGTACTAATAATAATAATAATAATAGCAAATACTTCCAATTATAAATGTAATATGGTTCTTCTGATTTGCTATGTTGCTTTCCCCATGTTCAGGGCATTGTAATAGCTTAGATATCCATGGTTACAGCCACCAACAGCTAACAGTCACTATATGATTGGTTGTTGCCATGAATACCTAAGCAACTGCAATGCCCTGCACATGGGATAAGCGACATTGTTAGTCAGAAGAACTATACTGCACTTCTAATTGGAGGTATATGCTAATATTATTAGACCTACTAAATATTGGGGTAGGATTTTGTTGATGGGATTACCTCTTTAACCCCTTAATAACATCTGACGTACTAATACGCGTCTGTGCCCTGGGACTTAAGAGCCAGACCCGTATTAGTACGTCATCGCGATCGCGCGCGCACACAGGCTGTGTGGGCGCGATCGCCGCCGGGTGTCAGCTGATTGTCACAGCTGACACCCGGTACTATGTGCAGGGAGCGGTCCTGCACCGCTCCCAGCACATTAACCCCCGCGATGCTGCGATCGAAGTCGATCGCGGCATTGCGGGGGCAAGGGGAGGTGATCGCAGATACTCACCTCCTCTTCCGGCTTCCAGCGCAGTCTGCAAAGGCTTCCCGGGTGTTGCCATGACGACCCGATGTCGTCATGACAACATCCGGGTCACCAGAGAGCAGGAAGATTGCTTGGACATGCGCAGTGCATCTCCAAGCAATCTTCACACTGTGCACTTCTGACAGCCTTCATGGCATAGGGATGGTGCTCCATTCCTGTGCCATGCAGGCGATCAGAAAAAAAAAAGTGAAAGTCCCAGAGTGGGACAAAGTAATAAAGTGTATAAACTGTGTGAAAGTGGAAAAAAAAAAAAAAAAATGTGCAAAAATATTATAAAAAAATAAAAAAAATAATACACCAAAAATAAAAATATAATGTACCCATCAATAAATATTATTATAAAAAAAATAAAAAAAAAACAATAAAAGTACACATATTTGGTATCACCGCGTCCGGAACAACCTGACCTATAAAACTGTCCCACTAGTTAACCCCTTCAGTGAACACGGTAAAAAAAAAAAAAAAAAACGAAGCAAAAAACAATGCTTTATCACCATACCGCCAAACAAAAAGTGGAATAACACGCGATCAAAAAGACGCATATAAATAAAAATGATACCGCTGAAAATGTCATCTCGTTCCGCAAAAAACAAGGTGCCATACAGCTCCATCAGCCGAAAAATAAAAAAGTTATAGCTCTCAGAATAAAGCGATACTAAAAAATATTTTTTTCTATAAAATAGCTTTTATTGTGTATAAGCGCCAAAACATAGAAAAATGATACAAATGTGGTACCGCTGTAAACGTACTGACCCGAAGAATAAAGCTACCTCATCAATTTTACCACACGCGGAACAGAATAAAAAAAAACAAAAAAAAAACAATTACTGAATTGTTGGTTTTTGTTTATTCTGCCTCCCAAAAATCGGAATAGAAAGCGATCAAAAAATGTCACGTGCCTGAAAATGGCACCAATAACAACGTCAAGTCATCCTGCAAAAAACGAGCCGTCACATGACTGTCTGCCACAATCTGGAAAAATTATAACTCTCAAAATATGGCGATGCAAAAACTAGATTTTACAAAAAATGCGTCTTTTAGTGTGTGACAGCTGTCAGTCATAAAAACCCCATATGATTCTGGCATTGCTGTAATCACACCGACCCGAAGAATAAAGTCGTCTAATCACTTATACCGCACAAGGAACGGCGTCAAAAATAAACTCTTGGGTTAGGATTGGGCTAGGGTTAGGGCTGGGTTTGGGGCTAGGGTTGTGCTGGGGCTAGGGTTGTGCTGGGGCTAGGGTTGTGCTGGGGCTAGGGTTGTGCTGGGGCTAGGGTTGTGCTAGGGTTAGGGCTGGGGTTGGGATTTTTTTCAAAAGTAAGAAAAAAAGATGACGATATGGCGACTAGTGTTGAGAGCAAGTGCTCGCTACTTGAGTTTGCATCGGGTGCTCTGGTATGCATTGAGTATCGTGGGTATTTGAGTGACATGCTCGAGTCTCTGCCCCATATGCTTCGCGGCCAAAAAACTTTACGGGGATTGCCTGCCATGCACAAGAGCGATCCCCGCATGTTTTTTTTTGGGGGTGTCTAATAACCGTGAAACATGCGGAGCAGGGACTCGAGCATGTCACTCGAGCACACGCTGTACATGGTGCATATGTAGCACCCTGAGGATTCGGCTGCTACAGGGGTATTACACCTCAAGCCAGAGGTGTGGTATTCCACTCCCGGGTAAGGATGGAGTGTGGAACTGAGCTCAGTAGGCTGCATGCACTACATACATCCCATTTCCGGGGGACAGACCAATGGTACTCCCACTAGAGAAATGTGCAGGTACGACAGCGTCTGTCCCTGGCTGGAGTGGGAGGGGGGTGGAACATCCCAGTAGTGTAGGGGCAGATAGGGGGAGCAGTCTGGGTAATGCTAGGAGCTCATTGGGTGCTGGTCACCTGAGCTCACACATAGAGGGAGTATATAAGGTGGGAACCATCTTAGAACAGGGTCTTTTGTAGAGGTTTGGTCAGACAAGCAGAGCAGCTCAGCCAGCTCCAAGGCCAAGAGAGGGGGAGAAGAGTGAACTCCAAGAACCCAAAATTAGACCAGAGGGTGAAGAGTTGGCACAAGGGTACCGGATCCCAAGCTGGTGGAGGGCACTAATCCTTAGCCAGAGACCGGAGGTCGTGGGCAGGATCTGCCACGACCACCCACTAAATCCACCCGGAAGGCAAACCAAGAATAGGGTCAGGGAACCCAGAGACAAGGGTTTTACCAACAAGAGGCCCGAGGGAGCCGGACTTAGGTGGATCCCTGGTGGGGAAGGCCAGAGAGAAGGACAAGTCAGAAAGGGAGCTCAGGAACACGCTCCAGAATCACCTGGGGGTTGGCCGAGTCCAGGACCTGGTGGACGCAGCACGGCTCGGGTGGTCACTCAAGGCCGGAGTGACCAACACAAAAGCAGTAAGTAAAAACCCTGAACTGCACAGCCCGACTCTGAGTTTCATTACCATCCTCACTGCACCTCCACAACCACCATCCTCTGCAACTGACCCCCTGAGGCTATACCCCTCCCGTTGGGGGTTATACTACCTGAGCTGCACACACACCACCAGCCTCAGCGGACCCTGCTGCAGCGGCGGCCGTAGTGACCGCAAATCAACGGGTGGCGTAGTCGACACTAAAGAACATCCAGTAACATCTGTAGGACTGCCACACACTGAGCTTGACACCCTGGGCACGGACCGAGTCACCGCCACTCGGAGACTACAACCCCCATCTGATCCGGCTCCGGGTATCCCCCAAACAACACTGGCCCAGGGGGCACGTCAACTTTGGCGTAGTCGGCAGGATAACGTGCCCGCAACAACCGGGTACTGCGTGCCTGAAGAAAAGTTCACCGTTACCTTAAAAAGAAGTCTCCCGCCGGTTCCGGAGGGTCCCCGCCAACGGACCCCATCACAGGTCGTTTCCCGCCGGTTGTCCGCCATTTGCAGCTTTTTCCCGCCATCCGTGGAGTTTCCCGCCACTGGGAGACGATTCCCGCCATTTCCAAAGATTTCCCGCCTTGGCAGAGCGGACGCCATTATGGGCGTGCCAGAGGGTGGCAAGAGGTCACCTCCCATCGTGGGCCAGGTCGAAGAATGGCGCCAAAAGCGGAAACCGAGCCCACCAACAGAGACTGTGATGCTGGAAGTGTCCATCAGCGTGAGAGAACTGCCCCTGGAACTGACAATCACTAAGTTGCCCCGGGACCACCCTCAATGTGGGCGGAGACAGAACAAGACAGCAAAGATGGGTGTCGCCTGGAGAAGTCTGGAGAGAGCGCACCCGGAGACAAGAAGTCTGGAGAGGAGTCCAGAGAGAGCCTACCCGGAGATGGAGGGAGAGTCAGGCAGCACCGACCCAGTGGTCAGGAGCCTGCTACAAGCCACAACCCCACTAGGCCTAGTGGAGGTCCTGGCACAGCTCCCCCGAGACCGGGAGTGTGCACAGACTGCACTGGAGGGCCTCGCACGGAGGATGGCCCGGGTGCAGCGAGAGACGTTGGCGGAGTGGAGCCGAGAGATGGCCCAGCGGACCGAAACCCGTCAGCGGAGCACGCCACCCGAGACGAGGAGACAGACCGCCTCTGAGGATGGTGCAGGAGGACTCAAGGCCGGAGACGGCGCCGAGAAGGGAGCTGAACGAATGGAGGCAGGTAAAGGGGACGTCTCTACCCCGAGCCGGGAAACCGCGTGCCTGCCCCAGCTCCCCGTCGCAGAGCCCGAAATTCCCCCTGCCGTGCAGGTCGCTGCATCGTTACCGCCGCAGACTAGGCCTCAACCGGAAACCGCGGCCGCGACCCCTGTGACGTCACGCGCTTCGACCCTGAGCGCGGCAAAGCAGGAAATACCATCGGCCTGGTCGCAAGGCCTAGTACACCCGGGCGCCGCCATTCCAACAGCGCCCCCTACCTCCGCGGAGCCACCAGCCTGGTCGCAGGGCCGAGTAACCACGGGCGCCGCCGTTCTTACGGTGCCCTTTTCCTTTAGCGTGCCCCAAGCCTGGTCGCAAGGCCTGGTCAACCCGGGCGCCGCTACCACCACAGCGCCCATAACACCCAAAGTACCGCACCTGGGTGAGGACCTGTTCGCCCAGCATGCGTGCCCGGATGGGCAGCCCTTCATATGGCCCCAGGAGTACTACCAACTGGAACTCCAAAGGGCGAGGCCCCTGTGTGAGCCCCTGATTCCGGCTCCGAAGCCCGTCAGGAGGACCCAGCCCCCGCTAGAGGAGGCACAATTTGAGTGGGACCCCACCGGAGGAGACCTCATGGGGTTCACTCAGGAGACTCGGGCGGCCGCAGCGGAGCGTGCAGAGTGCTGCCGCCAGCAGCTCGAGGTCTTCGAGAAGGAGCGGAGAGAGAGGCGGGTCCGGGAACAGCAAGCACAGATAAGGAGCGCGGAGCAGAAGAGCCGGACCAGGAGAGCTCCCCGTGCAGCTCATGGTCCCCGTACCACCGGGACTGTGATTAAATTCAACCTGCAGCATGGGTGGGGCTTCATAAGAGACCATCATACCCCCGGCGACGTCTTTGTCACCCGCAGAGACGTAGAAAGCCATCTGCCGGAGGGACACAGAGGTCATGACCTGTATGTAGGGGACGAGGTCACCTTCACCCGGCACAAGTGTGCCAAAGGACCCTACGCCCTCCATGTACATCGCCTGACGGAGGAGGAGCTGCGGTGTGAGGAGGAGCAGGAGGACCCGGACGGGTCTGAATCCAAAGAAGGAGCAGGAGGACGCCGTCGTTAAAGTACGGTAAAGAGACTGTAAATAGTTACCCATCGGGGTACAGTGAACTGTTGCTGCTTTAAATATGTCCCCGTTGGGACAAGAGTGAACTGTTAACCCGTGTGTCCCTATTCCCATTACCTGGCCGAGGACTGAGAGCGGCCATATTCCCCCTGTATATAGTTGCGCTTTCTAAGGCGCCCTCTACAGGTTTTATAGGAAAACCGTGTTTCTAAAGGAGACTGTCGCACTTTTCCCGGTCACAAGTTGCACCGTGGCCGGAGGAGACAAGGATGTTATTTATGAAAAGTTTTATATGAAAAGTTTTATTGCTGATAATATATGTGATGTTTTATATGTTTATGTTTATGAAAAAAAAAAATTGTATGTTTTGGATGTTTTTTATATCTTACAGCCCGAGGACGTGCTGTGATTTACCAGGGGGGAATGTAGCACCCTGAGGATTCGGCTGCTACAGGGGTATTACACCTCAAGCCAGAGGTGTGGTATTCCACTCCCGGGTAAGGATGGAGTGTGGAACTGAGCTCAGTAGGCTGCATGCACTACATACATCCCATTTCCGGGGGACAGACCAATGGTACTCCCACTAGAGAAATGTGCAGGTACGACAGCGTCTGTCCCTGGCTGGAGTGGGAGGGGGGTGGAACATCCCAGTAGTGTAGGGGCAGATAGGGGGAGCAGTCTGGGTAATGCTAGGAGCTCATTGGGTGCTGGTCACCTGAGCTCACACATAGAGGGAGTATATAAGGTGGGAACCATCTTAGAACAGGGTCTTTTGTAGAGGTTTGGTCAGACAAGCAGAGCAGCTCAGCCAGCTCCAAGGCCAAGAGAGGGGGAGAAGAGTGAACTCCAAGAACCCAAAATTAGACCAGAGGGTGAAGAGTTGGCACAAGGGTACCGGATCCCAAGCTGGTGGAGGGCACTAATCCTTAGCCAGAGACCGGAGGTCGTGGGCAGGATCTGCCACGACCACCCACTAAATCCACCCGGAAGGCAAACCAAGAATAGGGTCAGGGAACCCAGAGACAAGGGTTTTACCAACAAGAGGCCCGAGGGAGCCGGACTTAGGTGGATCCCTGGTGGGGAAGGCCAGAGAGAAGGACAAGTCAGAAAGGGAGCTCAGGAACACGCTCCAGAATCACCTGGGGGTTGGCCGAGTCCAGGACCTGGTGGACGCAGCACGGCTCGGGTGGTCACTCAAGGCCGGAGTGACCAACACAAAAGCAGTAAGTAAAAACCCTGAACTGCACAGCCCGACTCTGAGTTTCATTACCATCCTCACTGCACCTCCACAACCACCATCCTCTGCAACTGACCCCCTGAGGCTATACCCCTCCCGTTGGGGGTTATACTACCTGAGCTGCACACACACCACCAGCCTCAGCGGACCCTGCTGCAGCGGCGGCCGTAGTGACCGCAAATCAACGGGTGGCGTAGTCGACACTAAAGAACATCCAGTAACATCTGTAGGACTGCCACACACTGAGCTTGACACCCTGGGCACGGACCGGGTCACCGCCACTCGGAGACTACAACCCCCATCTGATCCGGCTCCGGGTATCCCCCAAACAACACTGGCCCAGGGGGCGCGTCACATACCTGAGAACCCGATGCAAACTCAAGTAGCGAGCACTTGCGCTCAAGAATAATGACAACTTATTCAATATGATGACCTAATGTAAACAAATTCTGTGCCGTACCTCTGGGTTCAAAATGTTCACTATACACCTTAATAAAATCCTTGAGGGGTATAGTTTGGACACTTGTGGGGGAGCTCCACTGTTAATGCACATCACGGGCTCTCCAAACGCGACATGGTGTCCGCTAACAAATTGAATGGAAAATCGGCTCAAATTGTTAGCGGACGCCATGTTGCGTTTGGAGAGCCCCTGTGTGCCCAAACATTGGAGCTCCCCCACAAGTGACCGCATTTTGGAAACTAGACCCCCCAAGGCACCTATCTAGATGCATAGTGAGTAGAGATGAGCGTTGTTCTACTCGAACTGTTCGCCAATCTCAAATTCGAGCTGTTTTGGGCGGTGTTCGAGCCGTTCGGCGAACACGAACAATTTGAGAAAAATTCGGCTGTTCGAGGTTATGTTCGATAACTGTTCGTGCACCAAAATCATAACTGGATTTTTTCTCAGTAATGATGAAAATTAATGTTAATACGCAGTTTGAGTGTACAGCGGGGTGGAGGGAGGGGCAGGGGATGGATCTCTGCAGGAACAATGAAGATCTCCATTTTTTTTTCTCTTTCCCGCATTTACAGTGGGGAGGTGCAATCTGTCAGCCTATCAGCAGCGCACACACGGAGCGAAGTGCTTTTTTTCACACAAGCAAGGGCATGTGTCATTGGCAGTGTATGTCACATGTCCTTGCCCTATAAGACCAAGCCATTTTCCCCGTCGCCACCATTTTCTCACTGCTGCAGCTGCGTGTTAGACGGCACCGCTGTTGCTGTGTGCGCTATACCTTGTTAATTTCAAGCCAATTTTCGCACAAATATACAGATAGCTTGGGAGTAGGGAATAGTTGTGATTGCAGTCCTTTTAAGAACTAGGTTACAGCATTTCCTACGACTTTTATCAGGCAGGTCTGTGCTCTTAAATAGATAGGTTGTGGGAGTAAAGACTAATTGTAATTGGAGTCCTTTTCAGGACTAGGTTACATCAGTTCCTATCAGTTTTTGCCAGGCAGGTCTGTGCCAGTGCTGTGCAAGTTTTTTTCACAGCATTTGGCTGAATCTAGCAAAGCTAATCCTTTTTGGCCTATTGCAGAGTGTGTTAGTCAGTGGAGTAGCCTATCTGTGTTGCAAGATATACCACCTGTGTATAGAATACCAATTTTTTTACTGCACCTAGTGAAGTTAAATCTTTTGGGCATAGCATCATTCTATTAGTCCATCTATACTGACCTCCATCAGGTTGCAAACTGAATCTAATTTTTTTCTGCATCTAGCTCTCAAAAAATATTTGGCCTTCTAGCAGTGTGTCGGACTTTCTCTATTAGTCCATCTATACTGACCTCCATCAGGTTGCAAATTCAAAATAATTTTTATCTGCATCTACAGTACCTCTGAAAAAATATTTGGGCTTCTAGCTGTGTGTGGGACTTGTTGTATTAGTCCATCTATACTGACCTCCATCAGGTTGCAAACTGAATATATTTTTTTCTGCATCTACCTCTGAAAAAATATTGGGCTTCTAGCTGTGTGTGGGACTTGTTGTATTAGTCCATCTATACTGACCTCCATCAGGTTGCAAACTGAATATATTTTTTTCTGCATCTACCTCTGAAAAAATATTGGGCTTCTAGCTGTGTGTGGGACTTGTTGTATTAGTCCATCTATACTGACCTCCATCAGGTTGCAAACTGAATATAATTTTTTTCTGCATCTAGCTCTGAAAAAATATTTGGCCTTCTAGTAGTGTGTCGGACTTTCTCTATTAGTCCATCTATACTGACCTCCATCAGGTTGCAAATTAAAAATAATTTTTATCTGCATCTACAGTACCTCTGAAAAAATATTTGGCCTTCTAGCAGTGTGTCGGACTTTCTCTATTAGTCCATCTATACTGACCTCCATCAGGTTGCAAATTAAAAATAATTTTTATCTGCATCTACAGTACCTCTGAAAAAATATTTGGGCTTCTAGCTGTGTGTGGGACTTGTTGTATTAGTCCATCTATACTGACCTCCATCAGGTTGCAAACTGAATATATTTTTTTCTGCATCTACCTCTGAAAAAATATTGGGCTTCTAGCTGTGTGTGGGTCTTGTTCTATTAATCCATCTATACAGACCTCCATCAGGTTGCAAACTGAATATAATTTTTTTCTGCATCTAGCTCTGAAAAAATATTTGGCCTTCTAGCAGTGTGTCGGACTTTCTCTATTAGTCCATCTATACTGACCTCCATCAGGTTGCAAATTCAAAATAATTTTTATCTGCATCTACAGTACCTCTGAAAAAATATTAGGGCTTCTAGCTGTGTGTGGGACTTGTTGTATTAGTCCATCTATACTGACCTCCATCAGGTTGCAAACTGAATATATTTTTTTCTGCATCTACCTCTGAAAAAATATTGGGCTTCTAGCTGTGTGTGGGACTTGTTGTATTAGTCCATCTATACTGACCTCCATCAGGTTGCAAACTGAATATATTTTTTTCTGCATCTACCTCTGAAAAAATATTGGGCTTCTAGCTGTGTGTGGGACTTGTTGTATTAGTCCATCTATACTGACCTCCATCAGGTTGCAAACTGAATATAATTTTTTTCTGCATCTAGCTCTGAAAAAATATTTGGCCTTCTAGTAGTGTGTCGGACTTTCTCTATTAGTCCATCTATACTGACCTCCATCAGGTTGCAAATTAAAAATAATTTTTATCTGCATCTACAGTACCTCTGAAAAAATATTTGGCCTTCTAGCAGTGTGTCGGTCTTTCTCTATTAGTCCATCTATACTGACCTCCATCAGGTTGCAAATTAAAAATAATTTTTATCTGCATCTACAGTACCTCTGAAAAAATATTTGGCCTTCTAGCAGTGTGTCGGACTTTCTCTATTAGTCCATCTATACTGACCTCCATCAGGTTGCAAATTCAAAATAATTTTTATCTGCATCTACAGTACCTCTGAAAAAATATTTGGCCTTCTAGTAGTGTGTCGGACTTTCTCTATTAGTCCATCTATACTGACCTCCATCAGGTTGCAAATTCAAAATAATTTTTATCTGCATCTACAGTACCTCTGAAAAAATATTTGGGCTTCTAGCTGTGTGTGGGACTTGTTGTATTAGTCCATCTATACTGACCTCCATCAGGTTGCAAACTGAATATATTTTTTTCTGCATCTACCTCTGAAAAAATATTGGGCTTCTAGCTGTGTGTGGGACTTGTTGTATTAGTCCATCTATACTGACCTCCATCAGGTTGCAAATTGAATATAATTTTTTTCTGCATCTAACCCAGCCAATAGTCTTGGCCTAATACCACAGTTTGGCCACTCAGCTCTGCTCGGTTACCATCCATTGTTTTTTTGTGCAAACAACTCCAAAGTTGTGAATTAGTTAACCACCAAAATGAGTGGAAAAAGGCCTGCTGCTGGTGGAAAGGGGAATAGGCGTGTTGGGAAGGGGAAAAAAGGTTGTGTCCGTGGGGTAGGTGTTAAAGCAACAGTAACATCTGCAGAAGAAAGACCATCTTCCAGCCAAACTAAAATGTCTACTTCTTTTAGCGGACAATGTGATAAGATCCCTTTCTTACGGCCACGCCAATCGCTACAAATTCCAGATGAGGCACAAAAACAGCAGGTGCTTCAACGGATATCAAGTGCTCCTTTAAGTGGGCTCTCCTCCACATCAACTTCAACATCACAAATACTCCAGTCCTCAAATGTGTCACCCTAATCGCACTTGCTTCCTCACAGCTCCCAAATCTCCAGCTGCCCGTCTGAGTATGAGGTAGAACAGATGGTTGAGTCTGCAGAGCTGTTTACTCATACTATAGCCTGGGAATCAGAGGTCGACTCCAGCGCTTCTGTGAATCCAGACGAGGAAATGATCTGCACTGATGCCCAGAATCTTTATGAGTCAGATCCAGGACCAGACGCAGAAGGTTCTGACCATAATGTAGACCCTCATTCCCAAACTGTAACTCCTGTTGGTGGAGACAATGAGGAAGACGATGATAAGACTCAAATACCTGATTGGAGCGACAACTTTAGTTTTTTGTCAGGGCAGGAACAGGTTGGCTCTGAGGACGACGGGTGTGATAACACACAGGGTGATGATGATGAGGTTGGAGATCCCACTTACTGTCAACCCACAGTCAGCCAAGAGATGAGGTCAGCAGAGGAGGTGGAGGAAGATGGTAGTGACGACGAGGTCAGGTTGCGCCTTCCTGGACAGAGACGTAGTACTGGAAGCACGTCAACAACTGCATCCTCAAACACAACTCTGCCTCTCACCACAAGTCGTGGTGGCTCTTCAGGTCGCATGGGTGCTAAGCCTTGCATAGCCTGGGCATTTTTTCAGATCGATAAAGATGACCCAACTCGTGTTATCTGTAACATTTGTCAGCAAAAGCTAAGTAGAGGCCAAAAAATACATAGTTTGAGTACTTCATGCATGAACCGGCACATGGACATGAAGCATAAGTTGCAGTGGGAAGCTCAGTGTGCTACAATGCGGCCTAGCCGGCCGGGCCAACCACCGTCTGCCATATCTTGTGCATCCGCGGCCTCTTCATCCTCTGTGACTGGGGGGACAGCAGTCACACCTGTTTTGGGGCGCAGACCTGCCACCTCTTTACCCGCAACAGCCAGCGTGATTGGCAGGTCATCATTTTCTTTGGAGGTGGTAACACCAGCTGGTGTTGAGCGCTGTCCGACATCGATAGCACCACCTTTGGATCAAGGCAACCTAACATGTCCGCCTGCATCTTCCTCACAGACTGGCAGTTTGCCGGGGACACCCTTATCAACCCCGTCTAAGCACAATAGCCAGCCCTCGGTCCCTCAGATGTGGACAAGTAAAAGACCATTTCCTCCTAGCCATGAGAAAGCTAAGAGGTTGAATTTCACCATCTGCAAGCTCTTGGCTACAGAAATGCTGCCTTTCCGCCTGGTGGACACAGAGGATTTTCGAGACCTTATGTCCGTCGCAGTGCCCCAGTACCAGATGCTAGGTCGGCACTACTTCTCAAAGAAAGGTGTGCCTGCGCTCCACCAGCATGTCGCACACAACATCACCGCTTCTTTGAAAAACTCTGTGTGTGACAGGGTGCATTTCACCACAGACACTTGGACGAGTAGGCATGGACAGGGGCGTTACATGTCGCTGACTGGGCACTGGGTAACTATGGTGACAGCAGGACAAGGGGCTGCTGTCCAAGTCTTGCTGTCCCCACGAGTTGTGCGTCAATCCTCTTTATGTCAAAGTTCCTCCACTGCTTCTGCCTCCTCAACCTCCTCTCGGTCTTCCACCTGCACCCAAAGCCTGTCTGGTCATGCCACAAGCTTTCTAACTGTGCAGAAGGGATCCTGCACACCTCCTTACTATGCTGACAGTAGGGCTCAACGTCATCAGGCGGTTTTTACTTTGAAATGTCTGGGAAATGTGAGTCACACAGCTGAGGAGTTGTGGTCAGCTCTGGAGAACCAATTTCATGAGAAACCAGGGAAGGCCGTGTGCGACAATGCTGCAAACCTGGGTACGGCCCTTCGCCGGGGCAATGTCACACACGTGCCTTGTATGGCTCACGTGTTGAACCTGGTTGTCCAGCAATTTTTAGCCCACTATCCCAGACTAGATGGCCTTCTGCAGAGGGCACGGTCGCTGTGTGCTCACTTCCGCCGTTCGCATCCCGCAGCTCAGCGACTTACATCTCTACAGAAGTCGTTGGGCCTGCCACTTCACCGGCTAAAATGCGATGTGCCTACCCGGTGGAATTCAACTCTGCACATGTTGCAGCGACTGTGGCAGCACCGACAAGCCCTGGTGCAATACGTTCTGACGTATAGCCTGGGCCAACGAGATTCAGAGGTGGGGCAAATCATGCTGGAGGAGTGGTCTCAGATCAGGGACCTATGCACCCTTCTGCACAGTTTTGAAATGGGACGAAGATGTTTAGTGCTGACGATGCCATTATCAGCATGACTATTCCGGTGATTTACATGCTGGAGCACATGTTAAACAGAATTCGGAGTCAGGTGGTGGCACAAGAGGAGGTGGAGGAAGTAGAGGAGGAGGAGTTGAATGCGGAAGGGCTAACATCTGCAAGGTCCAGACGGTCGGCAGCACCAAGGCGGCAGGCATGTGAGGGTGGGAGAGATGGTTTTACCAGGGCGCATGGTAGCAGCCAAACTAGTGAGGAAGGTGCAGGAGCCCAGGAAGAAGTGGAGGACGAACTGATGGAAGACTCATCAGATGAGGGAGACCTTGATCACATTTCTGTTGTGCGAGGTTGGGGGGAGAGGACAGAGGAAGGAAGCATGATTGTTACCTCGCCACCAACACATCAGGGACTTGGTGCTCCTGGATGCGCAACACACATGAGTGCCTTCTTGCTGCACTACCTGCAACATGACCCTCGAATTGTGAGAATTAGAAATAATCCTGACTACTGGGTTGCCACACTGTTAGATCCCCGGTACAAAAGTAAATTTGCAGAAATTATTCCTGCCATAGAAAGGGATGCACGCATGCAGGAGTATCAGCAGAGACTGTTGCAGAATCTTACATGTGCTTTTCCACAAAATACCAGTGGTGCACGTAGTGAATCTCACAGTTCCAACTTGCCAACCGTGGGACCGTCAAGTGTTCAGCACTCAAACCGTAACAGAACCACAGTATCTGCTGGTAACATCAATTTTGCGGAATCATTTCACCACTTTTTTAGCCCATCCTTTGCAAGGCCACAGGAGACAAAAAGTCTGACACATAGTCAACGCCTAGAGATGATGGTACAGGAGTATCTCCAAGTAAACATTGAAGCCACGACTGTGTCACTGGACCCTTGCTCTTTTTGGGCTTCCAATCTGGATAAATGGCCGGAGCTAGCCACTTACGCCTTGGAGATCTTGTCATGCCCCGCAGCCAGCGTTCTGTCTGAACGTGTGTTCAGCGCTGCTGGTGGTGTGCTGACAGATAAGCGCACGCGGCTCTCCACTGATAATGTAGACAGACTCACGTTCATAAAGATGAACAAATCATGGATCCGAAATGACTTTTCTACCACTGTGTCATCATGGGGAGAGTAAAAGCTTGATGATTGGTTAAAATCACCCTACCAACCGTTTTAAGCTTTCAAATTAATAATCATGTTTATCTGTATCTTGACTGGAAAATAATTTGGGCTTTGTAGCAGTGTGCAGCACTGATCCTATTAGGCCATCTATAATAAGCTCCACCAGATTTAAAATTAAAAATAATTTTTAGCTGCATCTAGCCCGGAAAATAATTTTGGGGCTCCGAGATGCGCAAGACACATAAGTGCCTTCTTGCTGCACTACCTGCAGCATGACCCTCATATTGTCAGAATTCGAAGTAATCATGACTACTGGGTTGCCACACTCTTAGATCCCCCAAACTTTTCGATCAACCTTTTCATTTTAATAAAGACCAAAAAAATGGTCATTTTTGAAATTATAAGCATTAGCAGGTTGTTAGAAACTGAAATCAAACAGTTTTCAACTCAAAACTTTATTGTAGGTGATGTTACATTTTCACATAGGACCCCTTGTTCGAAAGGAGCTTCTGAACTCTCTCGTCCATTGAATTTGTCAGGTTTTGGATGGTTTCTGCTTCAATTGTTTTGCATGAGGACAGAATACCCTCCCAGAGCTGTTGCTTAGATGTGAACTGCCTCCCGCCATCATAGACACTCCTTTTAATGATGCTCCAAAGGTTCTGAATGGGGTAGAGGTCAGGGGAGCATGGGGGTCACACCATAAGTTTGTCCCCTTTTATGCTCATATCAGCCAGAGATGCAGATGTTTTATGTGCAGCATGAGATGGTGCATTATCATGCAGAAAAATGATCTTGCTGTGAAATACACGGTTCTTCTTCTTGAACCATGGCAGGAAGTGCTGTTTGAGAAAATCCACATACATTATGGAGTTCATCTTTAGCGCCTTCAGGGATCCTAAAGGGGCCGACAATCTCTCTCCCCATGATTCCAGCCCAAAACATTACTCCACCTCCTCCTTGTTGGCGCTGTAGCCGTGTTTGCGTGGGGTGTCCATCAACCAGCCATCCTCCACTCCATCCATCTTGACCATCGAGCGCTGCACGGCACTCATCCGTGAACAAAACAGTTTTGAAATCAGTCTTCATGTAATGTTTGGCCCACTGGAGCCGTTTCTGCTTGTGTGAAGTGGATAGAGGAGGTCGACAGGATGGCGTATGCACAGCTGCAAACCTCTGAAGGACCCTGCATCTTGTTGTTCGGGGGACGTTGGAGGCACCAGCAGCTTCAAAAACTTGTCTGCTGCTATGACAAGGCTTTCTTGCTGCTGCTCTTTTAACCTGACGTAATTGCCTGTAGGAAAGAGTCCTCAATTTGCCCTTATCAGCACGCACACGTGTGTACTGTGAATCAGCTACATACTTCTTGATTGCCAAGACACTTCATCCTGATCATCACACAATGTTGATTGTAGTCATGCCTTGACCTAAACACTCCACAATTTGTTGCTTCTCAGCAGCCGACACATCCTTTTTCTTTCCCATTTTGGCAGAAAATGTAGGCTGCTTAATAATGTGAGAGAGCCTTCTTAAGTAGTCTTGCCTTTCATTGGACACACCTGCCAAACTAATTAGCACAGGTGTCTGCAATTGCTTACAGTGATATAAAGAGCCCTGACACACATCACCATCAATGAGTTTAACTGACAAACAAACAAATTCTTCCCTTATCACTCCTAAACACTTTTTGCATAATAATTTGGAACGCAGTGTACATGTGCTTTTCCACAAAACACCAGTGGTTCACGTAGTGAATCTTACAGTTCTAACTTGCCAACCGTGGTCTGTATGGAATTGTTCAATAAAGGGCCCAAAATTAAGATAACATAGATGGGAGAGGTCTCTATGAATAGGAATTCCTAAGTATTTGATACCCTGTGAGGGCCAGGCAAAGGGAAAGTTGGACTGGATGGAATCCTATATGGATTTGGGGAGGGAGACATCGAGGGCCTCAGACTTCGCTGCATTGATTTTAAAATTTTACCATGTAACAAAGTGATCTATTTCAGCCATAACAGCAGGGATGGATATATGTGATTGAGTGATATATACTAGGACATCATCAGCAAACAGAGAGCACTTGTACTCGGTGCCTCCCACCTCAATCCACCTAATATTGGGGTTATGGCGAATTGATGAGAGCAGGTGCTCCGTCACTAGGATGTATAAGAGAGGGACAGAGGACATCCCTGCCTTGTCCCATTGGTGATTGTGAAAGGTGATGAAAATGTTCTGACGCACCCCCTGGGCCTTGGGACACCCGGAGCCGGACCCTTTTTGGTGGATGCTGGTGGTTGTAGTCTTCGTGGCGGCGACCCGGTTCCGTGGCTCAGGGCGGTCAAACCAGTGGCGGAACTATTTATGTGGTTTTGATGTTTAAATGTCCGACTACGCCACCCGTGGATTGCGGTCAGAGTGAACCGCCGCTACAGGGCAGACCGCTGAGGCTGGTGTTGTGGGTGCAGCAGAGCGTAGCATAACTCCCCAAGGGAGGAGTATAGCCTCAGGGCAGTGTATGCGGAGGATGGGGGTGATGGTGCAGGGCAGCAGCAGTAACGACACGGAGTCAGTGATGCAGTCCAGGGCCTTTACTCACAGTTCTTATTATCCAGACCACGTCTGCAGGTAACGGCTGCCCACGTCGTACTGTGCTCACCAGGTGAGGGGCTCAGACAACTCCCAGATAACTTTGGAGCACTTCACAGGACCCCCTTTGTGTGTCCTTTGTCTGGCCTTTCTTACCAACACTTCTGTCCGGCTGCCTCAGGCCTCCTCTTGGTAAACTTGGCGCCAGTTTCCCTGACCCTATGTGGTGCCTTCTTAGCGGGTGTAGCGAGGGGCTGCGCCACATAAAATGTCAGAGCCTCCGGTTTCTAGCTGAGGGTCGTTTCCTGCCTCCACTAATTCGGGGACCGGTCTCCCCCTTTGGCCTGACCCCTCCATGCAGGTGGATTCGGGCGTGCGGTGGCAACTCGCCCGTCCGCACCCCTGGGATCCCTTCATTCCTCATTCCTGGAGCCTTCTCCGCTCCTCTTCCTTCCTTCTCCCTCTTCCAGGCCTGGGCCTCTGTTACTAGGCCCGCCTCCGGAGCAGAGCTCATGCAGAGCCCCTGCTCCCTGCCACTTCTGCTCAGACTTCTCTGCACTGAACTAAGATGGTGCCCACCTTTTATACTCCCTTCTCAATGCACCCAGGAACTGCTTCCTCCCTGCTCCTGCACTACAGGGTTCCCCTTCCTCAGTGTTCCCTCCCCCCACTCCAGCCAGGGACAGGGACTGTCGTGCCCATCTCAGGGGCATATTGGTCATCCTGCCCCACGGCAATGTGGTGTAATGCATGCAGGTGTCGGGTCCTGATCCACACTCCATCCTTACCTGAGAGTGAGATATCACACCTCTGGGTGAGGTGCAATACCTCTGTAGCAACCGAGTCCTCAGGGTGCTACAGTTCCATTTATCTTCAGCCTAGGTGACGTATTGCGATACAGGGCCGTGATTTTGGCTATAAAAGGGTCCCCTAGACCCCTACCCCAAGCTTTTTAAGAGAATCATATATGGCGTGCCAGGAGACTCTATGGAATGCTTTCTCAGCATCCAACGAGAGTATCTAATTACAAATTTTTAACTGCATCTAGCCCAGGAAATACTTTGTGCCTAGTAGCAGTGCCTGCTAGTCAGCGGATTATCCCGGCTGTTAAGCAAGCTACACCACCTGTAGTTTAGACACTTAATTTTTTCAAAGGAAATGCTTCGGGACCATGGGATACTTAGTGAAGAGCATCAGGAGGCACCCCAAGGCATAGGGGCTGGGACTGACAGTAGGATGCCTTGCGGTGGACAGCCGAGCTCGATCCTTATAAAAGCTTTTTAACTGCAGCAGCTTTAGTGGACGCTACTGGAGCTGGAATTACCGCGGCTGCTGGCATGAGACTTGCCCTCCAATAGATCCTTGTAAATGGATTTAAAGTGTATTCATTCAAATTAGAGAGACAATTTAAATTAAAAAGCTTAGAGCTGCCTCCACCACAGGGGGGCTCGCTCGACCCACCAGCGGACAGGCACCAGTATTGGGAGAGGGGGGCTGGCCGTCAGGGTTCACCGCGGCTCTGGCACAAACCCGGCGACACGGAGGTGGCACGGGCAGGAGCGGACTGGCCGTGTCGGCTTCTCACTTTTTGGATTTTAGAAGGGTATGACATGCCTATATCTGTGTCTCCCCCTCCTTTTACTCCTCCACCTCTTTTATTTTCGCATGACTATATGTACTTGTCACTTTTCCATGTGTTAGTTATGTCTTCTGAGCAGTTTGTCAGCTTTTGGACACCTTTGAAGGTGTTTTCTATGTGTTTCTATGTGTTTTTGTTTGCCTGCCATTGGTTTTAACGGTGTTCGAAGGTGTTCGACGAACAGTTCGACGAACAGTTCGGCGAACACACGGGTGTTCGACGAACCGAACCGAACTCGAACACTATGGGGGTGGCTCAACACTAATAGTGAGCACTTGGAATCCCCAGGTGCTTCACAAATTGATTCGTAAAAATGAAAAAGTGAAAAAAAAAACACTTTTTCATTTTTATGAATCAATTTGTGAAGCACCTGGGGTTCCAAGTGCTCACTATGAATCTAGATAGGTGCCTTGGGGGGTCTAGTTTCCAAAATGGGGTCACTTGTGGGGGAGCTCCAATGTTTGGGCACACAGGGACTCTCCAAATGCACCATGATATCCGCTAACAAATTGTCGGCTCAAATTGTTAGCGGATATCATGTTGCATTTGGAGAGTCCCTGTGTGCCCAAACATTGGAGCTCCCCCACAAGTGACCCCATTTTGGAAACTAGACCCCCCAAGGCACCTATCTAGATGAATAGTGAGCACTTGGAACCCCAGGTGCTTCACAAATTGATTCGTAACAATGAAAAAGTGTTTTTTTTTTCACTTTTTCATTTTTACGAATCAATTTGTGAAGCACCTGGGGGTTCCAAGTGCTCACTATGCATCTAGAAAGGTGCCTTGGGGGGTCTAGTTTCCAAAATGGGGTCACTTGTGGGGGAGCTCCAAAGTTTGGGCACAGAGGGGCTCTCCAAACGCAATGTGGTGTCCGCTAACAATTTGAGCCGATTTTCCATTCAATTTGTTAGCGGATACCATGTTGCATTTAGAGAGTCCCTGTGTGCCCAAACATTGGAGCTCCCTCACAAGTGACCCCATTTTGGAAACTAGACCCCCCAAGGCACCTATCTAGATGCATAGTGAGCAGTTGGAACCCCCAGGTGCTTCACAAATTGATTCGTAACAATGAAAAAGTGTTTTTTTTTTCACTTTTTCATTTTTACGAATCAATTTGTGAAGCACCTGGGGGTTGCAACTGCTCACTATGCATCTAGATAGGTGCCTTTCGGGGTCTAGTTTCCAAAATGGGGTCACTTGTGGGGGAGCTCCAATGTTTGGGCACACAGGGGCTCTCTAAACGCAACATGGTGTCCGCTAATTATTCAAGCAAATTTTACAATCAAAAAGTCAAATGGCGCTCCTTCTCTTCCGAGCCCTACAGTGCGCCCAAACAGTGTTTTTTCCCCAAATATTGGGTATCTGCTTGCCCAGGGGAAATTGCACAACAAATTTTGCGGTCCATTTTTTCTTGTTACCCCTGTGAAAATAAAAAAAATTGGGTCTAAAGTAACATTTTTGTGAAAAAAGTTAAATGTTCATTTTTTTCTTCCACATTCAAAAAATTCCTATGAAGCACCTGAAGGGTTAATACAGTTCTTGAATGTGGTTTTGAGCACCTTGAGGGGTGCAGTTTTTATAATGGTGTCACTTTTGGGTATTTTCTGTCATAAAGACCTCTCAAAGTGACTTCAAATGTGATGTGGTCCCTGAAAAAATGGTTTTGTAAATTTTGTTGGAAAAATGAGAAATCGCTGGTCAACTTTTAACCCTTATAGCTCCCTAACAAAAAAAAATTTTGGTTCCAAAATTGTGCTGATGTAAAGTAGACATGTGGGAAATGTTATTTATTAACTCTTTTGTGTGACATATCGCTCTGATTTCAGGGCTTAAAAATTCAAATTTTGAAAATTGCAAAATTTTCAAAATTTTCACCAAATTTCCGTTTTTTTCACAAATAAACGCAAGTGATATCGAAGAAATTTTTCCACAATCATGAAGTACAATATGTCACGAAAAAACATTCTCAGAATCAGGGGGATCCGTTGAAGCGTTCCAGAGTAATTACCTCATAAAGTGACAGTGGTCAGAATTGTAAAAATTGGCCCGGTCATTAACGTGCAAACCACCCGCGGGGCTTAAGGGGTTAAAGAGTAAAATCTGAGCTCTGATAAGTTCATAGACAGCAAAGCATAAAAATGCTTAAATCAGCTTTACAATATTTTAAAAACAGCAGGAGAGGATTACTTCTTTGCAGGAGAGGCTTATGCATCTTTAGGTACATACTCATGATGTCTTTTTTAGGTGGATTCAGCTCCCAAAACCTCCTGAAAAAGTGGTCAAAATAAAATATAGTCTAAAAGACCTAGGGTTTTAACAGCTTTCAAAGTTAGTTTGATTATAGATATGAAAATTTGCATCATGCCCTTTCTATTGTGGAAATGCCTTAGATATTAACATCATCTTTTATAGTTGTGTAAGCAATCCATAGCTAAACTGCACCAGAATTCACAAAAAATGTATCATTTTAAGGGCAGGTGCAGACAAACTCTCTCATCAAGAGAATCGTATCGATTACGCAAATTTCACTTTGATCAAAGTTTGAGCACAGTATCAGCATAGTGTGACACATCTTCTCCATTCTGTCAGTGTGTGGAAATAGGACTGCACTCAGATGTCATCAGAGTGCAGTCTGATGGTTTTCACTGACTCACTGATTTGCATGGCTGAGTGAGGTCCAAATATATCAGATCAAGCTCGGGCATGCAGCGATTTTTTGAAGGAAAAAACAGACATGTGCAAAACCCCGTAGACTGGTCTGAATGTGATCTGATGTTTTGTGGGATCGCACTCGGACAGAAAATACAGTTGTATGCACTTGCCCCAAAGCCGATTTTGGTGCAGGTATACTTTAACAGCAATATTGTTTGATATTTGTGAGCGCCGCCTCAGACAACTTGCTGCATTTGGAGCCCTACTGTCGTTTCTACTGGAGGACACAAAGATCAATAAACCTGTCCTTTTTTCAAAGGCAAGAACCCTCCAGTATTTTCTGTAGAATTTCTCCAATACTGTTTATTTTAGTATGCAGAAAATCCTGCAGTTTCGCATTTTTCTTTTTTTTTCTGGGAGAAGAAAAAACTTTTAAAAAATACAATAGACAGGTATATCAAATAGAAGATTTAAAGCTATGCTAATATAATAGAGAAAAACAATACAATATATTACCAGGTTTAAGATAAATGGATATAACTAGACATTTTGATTTCTATAAACTCATAAATATGTAAAAAAAAAAAAAAAGAATAATACAGTAAAAATATGAAGACCTGGCAAGTTGTACATCAAGAACTGCTGAAGCTCCTGCTTTAAGAAAGTAACTTTATGAGTTATTACCAGCCTTCATGTTCCGGTAACAACCATGTAGAAAAATGACTTGCAAACATCACAAACTATGAGCCGCAGCCTATACATCATTAGTAATTTAAAGGAAGTGCTTCTCTGGGATATTACTGTCATACAGATATGATATTTTGTAAATTGAAAACAAAATTCTGCATAATGTTTGAGAGTACAGAGGAATATTAAAAGGCAGATCTTATACATAATTAAAATGAGCTCTTGGAATAAACTACCATAATTGTTTAATTTGTTTACCCCTTGAAAACACCAAGTCTTTCCCACCATGCAGAAGACGCATCTTATTTTTTAAATATCAAGGTGTCTTTTTATTATTGCAATTCCGCTTTATAATAGCGTTGATGTCGTATATAATTTTTATCGATTTAGCATAAAACATATGCCATGTGCTCACTTGTACTGGCAAAATAGAAATCCTGTGTAGCAATAGCAGATGAAGAACAAAATCGAGCTCAGCAGTTGGGATTTGGTAAGCTATTTACATCTCTATGAGGGCATAATTTTGTAATGTCATAACAAATCCTACAGAGACCATTGTAATTCTAACTATGGGTGGAATCAGCTAATTGATATGTGTTAACAAGCTGCACTGTGCTGAATGATGCTACAATCTGAAGCATTTCTCAGGAGGAAAATTCATATGATCAAATACCACCTCCCTATCTGGAAACCAAAATATAGCTAGTTGACTAGCTACGTTACCATCATGAGTATTTTGTGAGCATTTGATGTTGTAGATTTTCTGTAGCATTTCTGAACCTATAGGCTATTGCCCACAATGAGTTTTTGGTGAGTTTTTGACACTGCGTATTTTTGCTGTGTCAAAATTTGAGTTTCTTACTGCTCCAGGAATGCCCACTGTGCTTTTTTTAGGTAGTATAAAATGTCAATTTCTCTTGTGGGTATGCTGAGTTTTTTGTGCAGATTTTTCCCATAGACTTGCATTAGATGCGGAAGATCTGCAGGTAAAAAATGCACATGCTTTTTTAGTGTTTTCATGGAGGAAACTCAAGAAAAATGCATGTAATCTGCACATGATTATATCAATAAAATTTTGTCAAAGCCAAAAGCCAAGAAGTATCAAAAGCAAAGTAGCTTTGTTGAGGACATGACACACCAACAAAAGACAAAAAATTCTGTGTCAAAAACCAAATTTACTTAATAGGTGCAGAAATGCTGCAGAACACCTGCATCATCAAAAATCCACGAGAAAGTCATCACGGAAACGAAGCCATAAGGTAATTTAAGATATTTGCTTTTTATTGCATTTTTTTACAGTTGGTTTTATCACATTTTTGACGCAGAAGTTTTAGTTTATTTTTGGCCAGTCATACAGTTGTGCTCAAAAGTTTACATACCCCAGCAGAATTTTTGCTTTCCTGGCCTTGTTTCAGAGACTATAAATGACAACAAAAAAACTTTTTCTCCACTCATGGTTAGTGCTTGAATGAAGCCATTTATTGTCAAACTACTGTTTTCTTTTTATTAAATCTTAATGACAACCAAAAACATCCAAATTACCCTGATCAAAAGTTCACATACCCTGGTGATTTTGGCCTGATAACATGCTCAGAATTTGACACAAATAGGTTTGAATGGCTACTAAAGGTAACTCACCTTTCACCTGTTTGCTTGTAATCAGTGTGTGTGCATAAAAGCTGAGTGAGTTTATGGGATCCAGACACATTCTTCCATCTTTCATCCAGCCACTGACGTTTCTGGATTGTGAGTCATGGGGAAAGCAAAAGAATTGTCGACGGATCTACAGGAAAAGGTAGTTGAACTGTATAACACGGGAAAGGGATAAAAAAAGATTTCCAAGGAATTGATAATGCCAGTCAGAAGCATTCAAACTGTGATTAACAAATGGAAATTCAGGGGCTTTGTAAAAACCAAACCACAGTCAGGTAGACCAACAAAAATTTCGGCCACAAATGGCAGGAAAATTGTTCGGGATGCAAAGAAAAACCCACAAATAACATCAGCTGAACTTCAGGACTCTCTGGAAATTAGCGGTGTGGCTCTTTCAAGATGCACAATAAGGAGGCACTTGAAGAAAAATGGGCTGCATGGTCGAGTCGCCAGAAGAAAGCCATTACTGCGCAAATGCCACAAAGTATCTCGCCTATAATATGCCAAACCGCACAGAGACAAGCCTCAAAACTTCTGGAACAATGTAATTTGGAGCGATGAGACCAAAATTTAATTTTTTGGCCACAACATAAATGTTAAATTTGGAGAGAGGTCAACAAGGCCTATGATGAAAGGAACACCATTCCTACAGTAAAGCACGGAGGTGGATCACTGATGTTTTGGGGATGTGTGAGCTACAAAGTCACAGAAAACTTAGTAAAAGTTGAAGGAAAGATAAATGCAGCACGTTATCATTAAATACTGGAGGAAAATTTGCACTCATCAGCCTGGAAGCTGCGCATGGCATGTACTTGGACATTCCAACATGACAGAGATCCAAAACACAAGGCCAAGTCGACCTCTCATTGGCTTCAGCAGAACAAAGTGAAGGTTCTGGAGAGGCCATCTTAGTCTCCTGACCTCATTATCATTGAGCCACTGTGGGGAGATCTCAAGCATGCAGTTCATGCTAGACAGCCCTGGAGTTTACAGGAACAAGAGGCTTTTTGCCAAAAAGAATGCCCAGCTTTACCATCTGAGAAAATAAAGAATCTCATCCACAACTACCACAAAAGACTTCAAGCTGTCATTGATGTCACAGGGGGCAATACACGGTATTATGAACTGGGGTATGTGAACTTTTGATCAGGGTTATTTAGATGTTTTTGGTTGTCATTAAGGTTTAAAAAGAGAAAACACAATAGTTTGACAATAAATGGCTTCACCCAACCAATAACCATGAGTGGAGAAAAAGTTCTTTTATTATCATTCATATTCTCCCAAACAAGGTCAAGAAAGCAAAAATTCTGCCGGGGTATGTAAACGTTTGAGCACAACTGTATATTACATAAAGTTGCTGTGACGATAGTCAATACTCATGGTCAAGCCATAAGGAAGGGTAGTCAAGAGGTCTTGGGTCAAATGCCAAGAGAGCTCATCATAAACTAAGGGGAAAGACAAATGCGTAGTCAGGTCATGGTCCAAGGTCAGAAGTCCAGAAAGATAGCGGATCAAGACAAAGAGGCTATGCAAACCGATGGTGAGAGGCAAGATCCAAGGTTCCGAGATAAAGCAGCAATAGATCAGAAACAGAGCACAGAAACACAAGGCCCACACCTGAACCCCCAAGCAATTACCCAAGACAGGAGACACCTATAGGAAACCCAGCATGCCAGGGCCCTGATTGGACTGACTGGACTGTTACTGACAACACTGACACAAGCATGCCTCAGCCTCAGATTGGACAGCTGAGCTGTCAATCACCATTCCAGACAGCTCACCACACCCCTGCCAGCATTGGACAGCTGAACTGTCACTCATGACAGTTGCTTTGTTACTTCCTGGTATATTTAATTTTTACAAGACTTTATTCTTATAGTCATGTGCAGATTACATGCATTTTTGGAGCGTTTGCACATCGGAACCGCACTAATAGTGCATATGCATTTTTTTACCTGTGGATTTTCTGCATGGTGGGTAAGAAACTAGTATCATAATTTTTTTTCAGGGCAATTGGAGTTTATTGAGGACTGATGCTTCACTGTAAATTGACTCAATGCAAATCAAATTTCCTGGAAAAATTTGGTGAACCTAGCAAATTTTAAATGTTAAAAGATTAGCTTATCTAAACTACACAATTATCACACATACAGTAAATACTAATGATTGGTATAAGCAGAAAAAAAACTTCATTTTGGGTTTTTAAAGCAGATCATTCTATTAAAATAGTTTTCTGAGACCTCAATTTTCATCCAATAAATATCTGACTCCTGAAACATCTACAATCAGCTGAATGAAATGACCATATTCCATCTAAGGTACTGTATACGCACGTTATGGATTTGATACAGATTTTCCCCTGTATGTCCACAATGTTTCTGCAGTGCTTCCACATCATTTCAACTGTGTTCCTTAATCAAAATCTGTATACACTACTTGTAGATTTTGCTTCAAATTATATTGAGAATTTCACCCTATGCATTGCAAGAGTGAATATCTAAATGAATTCAGCACAAAGTATTGACATACTTGGATTCTAAAATCCAGACAGCAAGTCAATTTATGTGCAGAAAAAAATCTGCAATATGTAAATTATATTAATTTTCCACACGCAAATTCAAATGAAAAATCTGCATCAAATCTGCAGTGTGCATCCATAGTTACTGCTTAATGAGACACATCACCATACTTGGATGGTACTTAGTTCTGTGATCTGCCTTAAATGGTACAAGCACAAACAAATGTGCAATGCTTTTTGAATTGCCATGGCATGCACCCAACATTAAGCTAATCTAAAAGGGTCGTGTAAGTTACCCATTTTATAATTTGTTTCACATGTAGACTAAGCGACTCTTATGCCAACTTTTTGACCCCAGTTCTGGAAACAGTGCCTTCAGTACCAACTTCATTGCCTCAAATGATACTGACACATTTGACAAAAGAATTAATTTGACTTCTAACTTTGTAACTTCTGAACAGGCTATTGTCATCCTGATTATAGTGATTTGTAATGCTGTACATCAATTATTCTAGAACAGAAGTATTGTGTCCTGTGACAGTTATATGGTCCTATTAATCTCCTTAGGTTGAATGTGACCACTCATCATGAACTGTGTGAAATTGAAAAATTTGAGAAGCAGCCCAGTCAGTAATACTGTAAGATTATAGATTCAAAGGCTTATAAAACTATAGTTGTTTTATTACAATAAATATTTAACTAGCAAAAGTTATGCTTTTTCTATGTAACGTAAGCAGATTGTGCAGTAACAGTAATGCTATCAGTAGAGTTCCAAAATGAATAACATTAAATTATGTGAAAGGTACCATATCCAATGTCAATCTCCCAGTGGAAAGGAGAATAATCAGCAGAGCCATTGACTATCACACCTTGATGTTTTTTGAACCTATAAGAGCATTGGCTACCTGTTATTTACACCACTGAGAAAATATTGATTGGCTAACCTTGCATCCAGAAATAATGCTGTATCCCCAGTGGTTTGGTGCACACTTGTCACACCGCTCTCCAATAGTGTTGGGAGGACATACACACTGACCAGTTTCTTCATCGCAATTATTCCCAACATGAGGGCAATCACAAGCTTTATAAAAGAAAAAAAACATATCACAGAATAGCAAAGCTAATTCATAGTTGTTAAAAAAAAATATTGTATGTAACATATACATATATATAATACATACATATATATGTATATATACAGCGATATATATATATATATATATATACAGTATATATATATATATACGTAGGGGGAAAATAAATGTACAGTGGGGAAAATAAGTATTTGATACACTGCCGATTTGCAAGTTCTCCCACCTACAAAGAATGGAGAGGTCTGTAATTTTTATCGTAGGTACACTTCAACTGTGAGAGACAGAATCTAAGAATAAAAAACAGAAAATCACATTGTATGATTTTTAAATAATTAAATTGCATTTTATTGCATGAAATAAGTATTTGATCAACTAACAACCAGCAAGAATTCTGGCTCTCACTGACCTTTCAGTTTTTCTTTAAGAAGCCCTCCTACGCTGCACTCATTACCTGTATTAATTTCACCTGTTTGAACTCATTACCTGGAGAAAAGACATCTGTCCACATAATCAATCACACTCCAACCTCTTCACCATGGCCAAGACCAAAAAGCTGTCTAAAGAAACCAGGGACAAAATTGTAGACCTGCACAAGGCTGGGATGGGCTACAGGACAATAGCCAAGCAACTTGTGGTGAAGGCAACAACTGTTGCACTGTTGGTGCAATTATTAGAAAATTGAAGAAACACAAGATGACTGTCAATTTTTCTTGGTCTGGGGCTCCATGCAAGATCTCACCTCGTGGGGTAAGGATGATTCTGAGAAAGGTCAGGAATCAGACCAGAAATCCATGCGAGGACCTGGTCAATAACCTGAAGAGAGTTGGGACCACAGTCTCAAACATTACCATTAGTAACACGCTATGCTGCCATTTATTAAAATCCTGCAGGGCAAGCAAGGTCCCCCTGTTCACGCCAGCACATGTCCAGACCCAGGAGTCAAAAATAGAACTTTTTGGTATCTACTTCACTTGCCGTGTTTGGAGGAAGAGGAAGGATGAGTACAACCTTAAGAACACCTTTCCAACCATGAAGCATGGTGGGAGATACCTCATACTTTGGGGGTAATTTTCTGCAAAGGGGACAGGATGACTGAACCATATTGAAGGGAGGATGAGGTTATGTATTGCAAGATTTTGGCCAACAATCTCCTTTCCTTAGTAAGAGCATTAAAGATGGGTCATGGCTGGTTCTTCCAGCATGACAATGACCGGAAACACACAGCCATGCCAACTAAGCAGTGGCTCGGTAAGAAGCATTTCAAGGTCCTAGAGTTGCCTAGCCAGTCTCCAGACCTGAACCCAATAAAAAATATTTAAAGGGAGCTGAAACGCAATGTTGCCCTGCGACAGCCACAAAACCTAAAATATCTGGAGAAGATCTGTATGGAGGAGTGGGCCAAAATCCCTGCTGCAGTGTGTGCAAACTTGGTCAAGAACTACAGAAAATGTCTGACTTCTGTAATTGCAACCAAAGGTTTCTGTACCAAATATTAAGTCCTGTTTTTCTATTGTATCATATACTTATTTCATGCAACAAAATACTAATTAATTATGTAAAAATTATACATTGTGATTCTCTGGATTTTTTTAAGATTTTGTCTCTCATAGTTGAAGTGTACCTACGATAAAAATTACAGACCTCTCCATTGTTTGTAGGTGGGAAATTTGCGAAATCAGCATTGTATCACATACTTATTTTCCGCACTTTATATACACATAAATATATACATACGTATTGTATTCACAAGTTAAATAAGTGGCCTCCATAAGCTAAGTTATTGTGATTTTTTAAGCTTTGTTCCATTAATTTTATCAATAAATTTATACCTTATATAGTGCGGTGATCCAAATTATTATTTTCCAACAAGAAAATGTAAAATTCCTTTGTGTAAAATATTAAGTTAAACCTTGATTGATAGATAGAATAATAACCAGTTTGACCATTATACTCAGAAAGGAACCTATTAACATGTTGTAAGAGCATAAGATCACCTACAAGGTTCTGACATGACCTGCAATAGTCTTTTGTTCTAACTCCACTCACACCTAAAATTTTCATATTATTGCTTTCTGGGATGCAAAGCCAGTAAAGTGAATAATTAGAAAAGGTCAGTTTTACCCTAAATTTTAGATACTCAGAAGGTAAGTTTGTCAACCCTACCCCTATGTGGCTCAGTGTTACATCACATAGTATTTCTTTGGCAATTTAGTGACAGTAATAAAATTTATCCTTTAACCAGTTAGGAGATCTAAAAGTGAGAAAAGTGGGGTCAACAAAAATGTTTCACAGACATGGCAGATATGGGCTTTTGTACTTACGGGTACAACCGCCTTCCTGGAAATCAAAATATCCACGGTCACATCGGTCACATTTATCTCCTGTTACTCCTGGTTGACAACGACATTGACCACTCTCATCACAGTCAAATGACTTCGATCCAAAAGAATTGCAATTACAAGGGACACATCCCTGTGCGAATATAGGACCATATGTCTGTGGCTAAAATTTTGAAAAAATTGTGAAATTATTATACAATATTATAACATATTAATGAATTCAATTTGCATTTGTAAAAATCACAAATTAGGTACTTTGTGGCAATTTTCTTAAAAAATTGTTTTAGAGCATATTTAAGGGCTCCCAATGTAGACAGTATATGGGATGCAAATTCATAAATCACATTTTGCAACCATATTACGCCTTGTCTGTTGCAGGAAACAACCAGTTATGTTTACATCAAGTTTTCAGTCTCTCCTCAAAACAGCTAATTATAAGGGGTCCCATAAGGGAAGGCCTATTAACTGTTATTGCTGGGAGATGCTAAGCAATTGAGTCGTATAAAATAGGCAACATAACATGTTCAAAAACAAAAGAAATAACAAGTATAATAGCAACCAAGCAAAACATAAAAGTCAATCGAAAAAACATGCATTTGTAGACAAAATTTAGCAAGCAAGGCAATCCCTGGGAGATATTATTGTTGGTTAATCATTTTGTACAAATCAAGCCAATATTTTATATTACTTCTATATATTTAGGTATATCGGGACATCAAAATAAAAATTTGCAACATTTTTAATAAAAGCCCTTATAACAATTGTCCTTTGAGTGCTAAATAAGTACACCATGGTTGTCCTATGACCTCATGTGTTCATCTATACAAATTGTCTTTGATATGGAATAATTCTTAAAGGGGTTGTCCACTACTATTCAAAATAGCCCAATGTGTTTTTATGATGAAAAGAAGCCTCTTTCTAATTACCTCCCGCTGCTGTTGATGCCTGTGAGTGGCGCTATCACTGGCATCACGTGACCCCCGGCTGGCGCCGGCACTGACATCGGCTGATGTCATGATTCTGGATGCAGTCGGGGGTCCCTCTTCTGCATTCCACGGTGGCTGCTGGGTTGTGGGCAGGGTTACCCCCCGCGTTACACCCGGCATCAACTGCGCGGTGTCCCTATCCCATTCATTGGGAAAGCGTGCAGTGGATGCAGGGTGTGATGCGTGGGGTAACCCTGCCCACAACCCAGCAGCCACTGTGGGGACCCCAGCGCTGAGTCATACCTCACTTGAGGTGACATCAGTGGGGGGTCACGTGCTGCCAGTGATCGCGCCGCTCACAGGCAGAAACAGAAGAGGGAGGTTATTAAAAAGAAGCTTCTTTTCATCATAAAAACACATTGGGCTATTTTGAATAGTAGTGGACAACCCTTTTATGTAGTATTGAGTGGATCAGGCAAAATTCGATTTTCAGCATGTAATTTTTTTGGCATTTTATTTCTTCTTAGAGAAATGCCTATTGTAAATGGCATTGAAAAAATGTCATAACTAGAGCACATTGCCAAATACAAAAACACAAATAATGTACAGAAAAAAATGCCTTAAAGCCTATACTTGTTTACAATTTCCTATTAATTATGAGTTAATATCTGGTTGGAGTAGTTTTTGCCAAAAAACAATAGTAAAAACACAGCAAAAAAAATGTTGATATTCTGACAAAAAAGCTACATTTGAAACCACCTAGTTGTGTGTAACCTGTGCATCAGTTGGCCTTGCTTAAAGGGAATTTCCCAGTGGCCTAGTAAGGCTATGTTCCCATAATATTTGGTGAGTTTTTGATTGCATTTCTACACCTGACACTGGATTAAAATTTTGTTTGATCATTGTATTTCACTATTCTCGACACTTAATATCAATGTTAATAGATATGGTGATAGCACAGTGAAATTTTAAATAAGAAAACACATGCTCACACAGCAATCCACACATTTGTTACTTATCCACAATTAAATAAAAAAAAATACAAATAATGCGGTCACTTTAAAAAAAAAAAAACGAAAAATTCAAAAGCTGTATGGCAGATTTAAATGTCATCTTCTCCACTCCATGCATAAAGGAGTGCACAGCCAATTACCGGAGTGGCTGGTTTGTAAGCCCCCCGAGGACAGCCTCTTGATGTAGGGTAGTTCCATCTCCTACTAGGTAAAGCTTGGATATTCTGGGATTTCCACATGGGATTTTTCCTTTCATATACTTGTCTTCTAAGTTCACATCGTTTCCCAAAGTACTCAGGTTTACAAATACATCTCCCTGTAATGTCACAGCGCTGGGACATTGAGCCGCTGACGCTGCAGTTACAAGGTAGACATACCTGCTTGTCAGAATCCCACCAACAGTTTGGCTTTGAAAGCAGAAGAACAAAAGGAAAGTGTAAGAGAAACCAGAAGTATGGAAAAGAAATGAAAGGAAGAGAGATTGTTATGCAGCTGAGCTCTGACATTCATGCAACATGATGATATTACAAGATGGAACACAATGTCGTCTTGAAGAATATAACAAATGACAATATCCAATGAATATTTCATGCTTTTCCTACAGCACATCACACAGAAGATTATGCAGTAATTGTAATTAAATGATTGATGATTCTGGACAAATGTTGCTCCATCATTTATTCACTTGCAGTTACAAATCACTGCATCAGTGGAAAATAAGAAAAAGAATATGATGCATAAAACAGGCTAAACATTTTAAAAGGTTGAATTGGCAATCCCCATATCCTTTCTAAAAATATAAGTCTAATATTAGTTTTGCATGTGCATGAACTTAAATAAATTAAGGGAGTTGTCCTGGACTTTTATAGTGATGGCTTATCCCTAGGATAGATCATCAATATCTGATCAACGGGGTGCAACACCCAGCACCCCCACCGATCAGTTGTTGCTGGTGCTGGCGGCGTCCGGATGTGCTCATTTGTGGAGCTGCACAGCTCCATCAACTGTATATTGTCACGTACGGGCACTGTACATCCAACCCCTAAAGCAATCTAAAGTCTTAATCATTTTAATGAAACTGAATTTTCAGAGAAATATTTGACATCTTATAATCAAGTTCATGTGTAGCGATATACTATACTATATATACTACACATGTGGTCAAAATTGTTGGTACCCCTCGTTTAATGAAAGAAAAACCCACAATGGTCACAGAAATAACTTGAATCTGACAAAAGTAATAATAAATTAAAAATCTTTGAAAATGAACAAATGAAAGTCAGACGTTGCTTTTCAACCCTGCTTCCACAGAATTTAAAAAAAAAATTAAACTCATGAAATAGGCCTGGACAGAAATGATGGTACCCGGAAAATAATGTGACAAAAGGGACATGTTAAATCAAGTTGTATCCACTAATTAGCATCACGGGTGTCTACAATCTTGTAAAATTGATGACAAATCAAAGAGACGGAAAACAAGAATGGTAACAAAAGAGCCAAAGATAACTTCTAAAGAGATTAAAGGTGAACTTCAAGCTCAAGGAACATCAGTGTCAGATCGCACCATCCGTCGTTGTTTGATTTAAAGTGGACTTCATGGGAGACGACCAAGGAGAACACCAATGTTGAAAAAAAATCAGAAAAATGCCAGGCTGGAATTTGCCAAACTACATGTTGACCAGCCACAAAGCTTCTGGGAGAATGTCCTATGAGACAAAAATTGAAGTTTTTGGCAAGGCACATTAGCTCTATGTTCACAGACAGAAAAATGAAGCATATCAAGAAAAGAACACTGTCCTTACTATGAAACATGGAGGAGGCTCTGTTATGTTCTGGGGCTGCTTTGCTGCATCTGGCAAAGGGTGTCTTGAATCTGTGCAGGGTACAATGAAATCTCAAGACTATCAAGGGATTCTAGAGAGAAATGTGCTGCTCAGTGTCAGAAAGCTTGGTCTCAGTCGCAGGTCAAGAGTCTTGCAACAGGATAATGACCCAAAACACACAGCTAAAAACACCCAAGAGTGAATAAGAGGAAAACATTGGACTATTCTGAAGTGGCCTTCTATGAGTTCTGGCTAGTGTTGAGCCACCCCAGTAGTGTTCGGGTTCGGTTCAGTTCGTCGAACACCGGGATGTTCGTGGAACTGTTCGTCGAACACCTCAGAACACCGTCGAACACAGTCGAACACCGTTAAAACCAATGGCAGGCAAACAAAAACACATAGAAACACATAGAAAACACCTTCAAAGGTGTCCAAAAGCTGACAAACTGCTCAGAAGACACTCTCTTTAAAAAAGCCGGCCGGCAATTCAGCAGCGGCAGACACCGGTACCCGACAATTTAGACAAGAAGGAATAGAGCATCACACAAAGATTAGATAGATAGAAACATGTCAGTCACATATATAAGAAGTACAGTGACAGTGTTGGTTACTGTACTTGTCATTTAGTGTTAAAGGATTTATTAAAAAAAATATTAGTGTTTTCATGCACCGTCTCTTTAAAAATGCCGGCCGGCAATTCAGCATCGGTACCCGACAGTTTATAACAGAAAGAATAGAGCATCACACATAGATTAGATAGATAAAAACATGTCAGTCACATATATATGAAGTACAGTGATAGTGTTGATTACTGTACTTGTCATTTAGTGTTAAAATAAAGGATTTATTAAAAAAAAAATTGGCGTGGGGTTCCCCATAATTTTAGTCTCTAGCGGATGTTAAGCAGACTGCTGGGGCAGATGTTTGAAGCCTGGGAAGGGGCTAATACCCACGGAGCTTCCCAGGCTACTAATATCAGCCCCCAGCTGAATGCCATCCTTCATTGGACATGAGCTCACCTCATGCACGTCACTGACAGCGTGGGAAAATTCTCCTGCGCATGCGGTGAGTGCAGGAGAATTTTCCCACGCTGTCAGTGACATGCATGAGGTGAGCCGAGTTCATTGGACATGACCTCGGCTCATCTTTATGCTGTCACAGCGAGACACTGAGGAGCGCAAGCATGCCTGCGCTTCTCAGTCTCTGTGGCATGGCAAGCTGGATGGCAGCGTTCTGCTGCGGTCCAGCCTGTTATGTGAATGTAGCAGAGCTGAAGCTGTCGTGGGAACCATGGAAAGGTAAGGATGATGTTGCTTTATTAATTTACTTTTATTGCAGGAGATCGTTGGCTTCAGCTGGAATGGGCGTGATGGTAAGTATGGTTTAATTTAGAACAATAAAGAATTGTGTCTTTATTTCAATTAAAGGACTTTATTCTGGGTGTTTGTGTTTTTTTTTTAACTTTGACTATGGGGTTAGTAATGGGGGTGTCTTATAGACGCCTCTCCATTACTAACCTGGGCTTGATGTCAGCTGGCATTATCAGCTGACATCAACCCCAGCCCTATTACCCCACTGCCACCGCTACAGGGCAGTGGGAAGAGCGAGGCTAAGTGCCAGAATTGGCGCATCCTATGGATGCGCCATTTCTGGGGCGGCTGACGGCTGGTGTTTCTAGCCTGGGAGGGGGCCAATATTTATGGCACCCTTCCTGTGCTATTAATATCAGCCCCCAGCTGTCTGCCTAGCCTTTGCTAGCTATTAAAATAGAGGGGACCCCAAGTCATTTTTTTTGGGGTTCCCCATTTTAATAGCTAGTAAAGGCTAGGTATTCAGCTGGGGGCTGATATTAGTAGCCTGGGAAGCTCCGTGGGTATTACCCCTTTCCCAGGCTTCAAACATCTGCCCCAGCCATCTGCTTAACCTCCACTAGAGACTAAAATTACGGGGAACCCCACGCCAATTTTTTTTTTAATAAATCCTTTATTTTAACACTAAATGACAAGTACAGTAATCAACACTATCACTGTACTTCTTATATATGTGATTGACATGTCTCTATCTATCTAATCTATGTGTGATGCTCTATTCTTTCTGTTATAAATTGTCGGGTACCGATGCTGAATTGCCGGCCGGCTTTTTTAAAGAGACGGTGCATGAAAACACTAATATTTATTTTAATAAATCCTTTACACTAAATGACAAGTACAGTAAGCAACACTATCACCGTACTTATTATATATTTGACTGACATGTTTCTATCTATCTAATCTATGTGTGATGCTCTAAATTGTCGGGTACCGCTGCTGAATTGCCGGCCGGCTTTTTTAAAGAAACGGTGCATGAAAACACTAATATTTTTTTAAATAAATCCTTTAACACTAAATGACAAGTACAGTAACCAACACTGTCACTGTACTTCATATATATGTGACTGACATGTTTCTGTCTATCTAATCTATGTGTGATACTCTCTTCTTTCGGTTCTAAATTGTCGGGTACCGGTGTATGCCGCTGCTGAATTGCCGGCTTTTCATGTTTCACTGTAAGCACTGTTCCCATCAATTTGGGCAACCACTGTAATGCCACAACCACCATGGCTGTGGCATTACAGTGAGTGGCAGACAATCCCTGCATGATTGGTGCTCTAAATAGCGCCAGACATGCAGGACACGCTTTTGGTGCACGAAAAGTTATCGAACATAACCTCGAACAGCCGAATTTTTTGCAAATCGTTCGCGTTCGTCGAACAACTCGAACACCGCCCAAAACAGCTCGAATTTGAGATTGGCGAACAGTTCGAGTCGATCAACGCTCATGTCTAGTTCTTACCTAAATCCTATTGAGCACCTTTGGAAAGAGCTGAAACATGCCATCTGGAAAAGGCAACCTTCAAACACGAGACAACTGGAGAAGTTTGCTCATGAGGAGTGGGCAAAAATACCTGTCTAGAGGTGCAGAAGTCTCATTGACAGTTACAGGAATTGTTTGATTGCAGTGATTGCCTCAAAAGGTTGTTCAACAAAATATTATCAAGAGTACCATCATTTCTGTCCAGGCCTATTTCATGAGCTTAATTTTTTTTTAAAATTCTGTGCAAGCAGGGTTGAAAAGCAATGTCTGACTTTCATTTGTTCATTTTCAATGATTTTTAATTTATTATTACTTTTGTCAGATTCAAGTTATTTCTGTGACCATTGTGGGTTTTTCTTTCATTAAACGAGGGGTACCAACAATTTTGACCATGTGTGTATATATACCGTATTTTTCCGACCATAAGACTCACTTTTTTCCTCAAAAATTTTGGAGGAAAATGGAGGGTGCGTATTATAGTCCGAATGTTGGGGGTGTGTGTATATTTATGTGTGGGGGGAGTGGTATCAGTGGAGGAGTGGGGCACAGGAGGCA
This sequence comes from Phyllobates terribilis, assembly GCF_046119375.1. Lineage (NCBI taxonomy): Eukaryota > Metazoa > Chordata > Amphibia > Anura > Dendrobatidae > Phyllobates > Phyllobates terribilis. The sequence continues at coordinate 515,743,591 of NW_027362763.1, read as the reverse complement.
GCATCCGCCCGCTGCAGCCTACACTGTCCCCACTGCTAAAGAAAATAAATATTTACTGCTCCCCACGCCCATGGGGCGTGGGGAGCACTGAATATTCATGCTCCTTAATAGCGGTATACAGTGTAGCCTCGCTGCGGCTGCTGCTGCCGGCTATCTCCTGTGCCCGCTGTTAAAGGGCATGAATATTCAACCTCTCTCCATGCCCATGGGCGTTGGGAGGGGGTGAATATTCATGACCTTTAATGAGCGGGCACAGGAGATAGCCGGCAGCACCAGCAGCCGCAGTGCGGCTCTGCTGTGTGCCTGCTATGAAGGAGAGTGAAGTCACTGCTCCCCGCGCACACAGACCCGGCGTGGGGAGCAGTGGCTACCGGCAGCTGATCTCTCCTTGTGAGCCGCGCATGGCAGTGACATCATGCGCGGCTCACATGGAGAGATCAGTGCAGGCAGACCGGACGCAGCCCTGGAGGAGAGAAGAAAGGTGAGTAGGAGTGTTTATTTTTTTTAAAGTGCAGCCTGATGGGGATTAGAGGGACTATGCATACTAGGACAGGGATTAGGGGTGCCATGCATACCAGGACAGGGATTAGGGGTGCCATGCATACCAGGACAGGGATAAGGGGTGCCATGCATACCAGGACAGGGATTAGGGGTGCCATACATACCAGGACAGGGATTAGGGGTGCCATGCATACCAGGACAGGGATTAGGGGTGCCATTCATACCATGACAGGGATAAGGGGTGCCATGCATACCAGGATAGGGATGATGGGTGCCATGCATACCAGGACAGGGATTAGGGGTGCCATGCATAACATGACAGGGATAAGGGGTGCCATGCATACCAGGATAGGGATGATGGGTGCCATGCATACCAGGACAGGGATTAGGGGTGCCATGCATACCAGGACAGGGATGAGGGGTGCCATGCAAATCAGGATAGGTATGAGGGGTGCCATGCATACCAGGATAAGGATGAGGGGTGCCATGCATGCCAGGATGGAGGGATGCCAGACATACCAGGATGGGGATGGGGACCACATATAAAAGTAAGGGGGGTGGCATATATACCAGGATAGGGGATATTGTCAGAATTCGGGGACATTACCCCTATACCTGTGTCAGCAGAAGACCCCCCCCCCCCTTAAAGTGCATCATGACCACATTTTTTGCTTTAATTTTCCTCCTCTAAAACCTAGGTGCGTCTTATGGTCCGGTGCGTCTTATAGTCCGAAAAATATGGTAATTGAAAGTTTAACACCTGTTCTGCGTTTTAGAGACACTCTTTGTTTTGGTATGCAAATTCTGAAATACTAATCAAAAATACTGATGTGTGAAGAAAGCCTCTGGTCCCTTTTACTTTTATGCAAAAATCATTTCAGCATAGGAAAAATTAGGATATCAGCTCATCTGCTGCACAACAATGGATACTGTAAATACAATCCTGGAGTATTGTAAAAGGTGTAGATATGCAAAGTATTTACAAACATATTTATTTAAATAGATTTTTTTAAATTGGGGAAAATGGACAACCCAGTGGGGAGATGGAAATTATACATTATAGGTGTTCTTCTGTCCAGAAATAAAGCTTTAGTATATTTTTTCCTGGAATTCAAACCTTCTTTATGGGTGGGATGTTGCTATTGTCAATTTGCTCTATTTCTTCCCCCTTTATATTTTTTGGCCCCAAAATCACCTATTTTAAAACCTGTTGTCCTTCTTAACCATATATTATCTAAAATTTCCTCCACCAACCAATTCCTTTCTCTGCGCAAATTGTACTTCTTCAACTCCACTGTGTAAGATTCTCCTTAGATGTTATCAAGAGATGAAACTCCTGCCATTATTCCTCTCTATTTATTTTAGAAAACAAAATGCATAAAATGTCAGTGTTTTAAGTTTCAAATTTGCCAAAATGGAAACATTTTTATGTTCTTTTCTTTTCTCTTTTAGGAATATAGAACAGTATAGTTTGCGAAACTGTCATTTGCATTGCGGGAGATACTTTGTGTAATTCTTCTGTCATGATGGTAGACCAGGATATTTAACAAAGCAAATGCCAACGGCTTATATTTAAATGTTAAGTGCTCTGCAGCGTCTTCTAAAGAATACTTTACTGAATTATAATCTGAAAGTTTTACTGGCAATATTGTAAAATATTTCTGTTGTATAAAGAAAATTCCGTTCTTTCTTTTCATTATAAGCTTTTGCAATAATAATATAAAACTGCATGCTGCATTTAAATGCTTGTTGAATTTTTCCCTTAAAGGGAACCGCTCAGCAGGTTTATGTTATGTAATCTGAAGACAGCATGCTGTAGGGGTTAAAACACAGATTTCATGGATGCCTCTCTTATCAAGCTCTGTGGTTTTATTTGCTTGCAATTATTGTATTGCTTTAGCACCAGGAGCTTTCCATTGCTGAAAACAGCAGCATGTGCCTCCTCGTCTGGCAATGCCACGTCCTGTGATGAGCACCTCATTGTCTATGGACTTTGTACACCTAGAGCCTGGTGTGGGCGGGGTTTGGTTTCTCAGCTCTGCTGTATTGCTAAATCTAAAAGCTCTGATTGTGACAGAACACCTGCACCAATTAATCTAACTGATACATTATTGGATTCAGCAACTCTTTGCCTACATCAGACTGCTATCAGATGAGGTAGAAAAAATCTGCTGAGAGGTTCCCTTTAAATGTTTATAACCACTCTTATTAATCCTTGGTGTATCTCCACACGCGTACATAGGTCATTAAAACTCTGTTTTCCAGTGAATAAATTGAAGGAAGCACTTCAATACCTTACACTAGAACTGTGCGCCAAGGCATAGTATTCTTGAATTAATAAAAGCATACTTTAGTTGAAAAGGCCCTGGCTTAAGATGATGAATAGACTCTTCAAACGCTTTTAGCACAAGTGAATGGCAAAGCAAATCAACAGAAAATCAACAGGATTTGTATGACAGCTTCTACCTTATATTAATCTGTGGAAGTAAAATGTTAGAAATGAAAGCATGCAGTTTATGCCAGGGGAAGTTGAAGTGCCTCTGAAATGTATTATGATAAGAAAACCATTTTGGCACCATAGTAAAGCAAAAATCAATGCATAAATCATATGTTCTGAGGCAGATTTGGATCAAAATACAGAAAAGATATTTCTGAGACCGAGACTGACGGGTTTTAGACTATCATTGACTACAAGTTCTGCTTCTCCCTACATAATTTATGAAAATTGCAGCTTCTCCTTTACAAATAAAAGCTTAATAATGTTTATTATTGAGCTAATATACAGCAGACTGTATAAAGTGGTTGTCGGATCACAGACAATCCCTTTCGTAATTCAGATCACATTTAGTTCGTCCAGCACAGGGTTGCCAACTTGACTTTTTATTTTTTCTGGTTAGCTTATCAAAAAATCATGGACAGACAATATTTTTTTTTACATATACATACATGGTATGTCAGCACACTGTTACTAATGAATACATGAACTCCAATATTGCTGCTCACGTTGAAAACGTATAATGTACTTAGTTAGCGTTTTTTTTATCAAATAGCTCAAAAGCCATCCAGACACATTAAAATGATCTTTTAATATGGATGGTCCCTAACCACTAAATGTCCTACCTTTCTTTGTGCCAAAACAGCAGCTTGTGAATGGGGAGTGAAAAAGATATCAGGCATAGCTTGCAATTAAACCTTGTGTGGGAAAGATGAGTGGACAAGGGTGCTGAGTACAAAAGGGGTCGCACCCCTTAATATATTCTACACAAAAAGAAAAAATAGGGCCTGCACACCTTTGGTATTAAATTAATGCACAGATGCACAAATGCACAATGTGGCCAATTTACAAACATATACATAGATGATGCGTCAGGACACTGCAACTAATGACTACATGAACTCCAATATTGATGAAAACATTAAAAGAGCACAAAAGCCATCCAACCACGTAAAGGTGACCTTTTAATATGGATGATCCCTATCACTAATGTCCTACTATGTACAAAAAAGCGATATTTGTGCACCTATGAAATAATTTAATACTAAAGGTGTGCGGGTCCTATTTTTTATTTTTTGTCTAGTACATATCACGCGGTGTGACCCCTCCAGGGCCCAGCCCCTTAATCCACCCATCATTCCCACATAATGCTTTAATTGTGAGCTATGCCTGGTTTCCTTTTCACTCCCAATTCACATGAGGCTGTTTTGACACATAGAGAGGTAAGACATTAGTGATAGAGACCATCCATATTAAAAGGTCACCTTGACGTTCTTGGATGGCTTTTGCGCTCTTTGATAAAAAAACGCTAACTAAGTACCTTATGTTTTTAACGTTTTGCCACAGTATTGGAGTTCATATATTCATTAGTCACATTGTGCTGATGCATTGTGTATGTATTTGTTAGTATTTTGTCCACATAGCATATTTGTGCACCTGTGCATTAATTTTAATAATAAAAGGTGTGCGGGCCCTATTTTTTCTTTTTTGTGTAATATTTTTAAAGGACATATTGTAAAATCATAGTAATTCACCATTACTAATTCTGATATGAAGACATCAGCTGTAATCACTGTAAACTCTAACATTATGATAATTGCTGTCAAAATAATTTGCATAAGTTTAAAAAAATCATGGATACCTTAAAAAAAATTTACAGACAGGGCAAAAAAGTGACCAATTTTTATGGACTATCCTAGGATAGAATTTCTGAACGTTGGCAACCCTGTTCCAGTATACTACAGCCACCACAGATTTTGCTGATTAAGCTGCAGCCAGACAGGCATTTGAAGCATCACATGGTGTGCTTAAAGTAAACCTGACAGCTGATACATGCTGCTCAATGAACAACCAGCATGTATCAGACACTGGATGCATCATTTCAACCTTTTATGTTTGGCTCTGAAAAGCTGCGGGTGTTTCAGAGAAAAACATACTTCAAAAACTAACCAGGTCCCCAACAGTTTCGCTTCACCTGCTGCCAATGCTACACAGGTCGCTTCTTATACAGGTGCATCTCACTAAATTAGAATATCATCAAAAAGTTAATTTATTTCAGTTCTTCAATACAAAAAGAGAAACTCATATATTATATAGAGTCATTACAAACAGAGTGATCTATTTCAAGTGTTTATTTCTGTTAATGTAGATGATTATGGTCTACAGCCAATGAAAACACAAAAGTCATTATCTCAGTAAATTAGAATATTTTATAACAACAGTTTGAAAAGTGTTTTTAAAATCAAAATGTTGGCCTACTGAAATGTATGTTCAGTAAATACACTCAATAATTGGTCGGGGCTCCTTTTGCATCAATTACTGCATCAATGCAGCGTGGCATGGAGGCGATCAGACTGTGGCACTGCTGAGGTGTTATGTAAGCCCAGGTTGCCTTCAGCTCGTCTTCATTGATGGGTCTGGTGTCTCTCATCTAACTCTTGACAATACCCCATAGATCCTCTATGGGGTTAAGGTCAGGCAAGTTTTCTGGCCAATCAAGCACAGTGATACTGTTGTTTTTATACCAGGTATTGGTAATTTTGTCAGTGTGGACAGGTGCCAAGTCCTGCTGAAGAATTAAATTTCTATCTCCAAAAAGCTTGTCAGCAAAGGGAAGCATGAAGTGCTCTAAAATTTCCTGGTAGACGGCTGTGCTGACTTTGGTCTTGATAAAACACAGTGGACATACACCAGCAGATGACATGGCTCCCCAAATCATCACTGATTGTGGAAACTTCACACTAGACCTCAAGCAACTTGGATTGTGGCCTCTCCACTCTTCCTCCAGACTCTGCGACCTTGATTTCCAAATGAAAATTGGAACTATTGGACCTTGTGGAGTGAACTGCCTTCTGGACATCTGTCAAGTCAGCAGTCTTCCCCATGAATGTGGAGCCTAGTGAAACAGACTAAGGGAACTTTTTAAATGCTTAGGAAGCCTTTGCAGGTGTTTTTCGTTAATTAGTTTAATTTACTGAGATAAGGACTTATATGTTTTCATTGGCTGTAAGCCATAGTCATCAACATTAACAGAAATAAACACTTGAAATAGATCACTCTGTAATGACTCTCTATAGTATATGAGTTTCACTTTTTGCATTGAGGAACTGAAATAGATTAACTTTTTGATGATATTCTAATTTAGTCCTGTCACTCTAGGAGAGTGGGTGGGGACCTGCTTATCCACCTAGTCACCCTGGATCCCTGGCTGACTAATATCAAATGTAATGATGTGCCTGTTGCACACCTATAATTTGATTTGGGAGATGACAGTTCAGTTAGTTTATCAATTAGAACATAGAGGAAAGTTGAAATACATGTTACCACAGCAGATAGAGATGACATTGACTCTAGCTGATCATGTCATGCTGTACTGTTGCAAACATGGGATTTATAGCAGAGCATGGATTAATAAAATTTAGGAATCCAGATGGAGGCTGAAGACAAGACAACAGGAGGTGGAAACACATGGAAGTAAGTACACTATATATGAAAAAAGTGCAGATTGTGACAGATAAGTGGTGCGATTATAAAAAAAAACTGGATGAACGTCATTAATTTAATTTTTTTTTATATAATAACAGTGAATATTATGTTTTTTATACTGTATATACAGTCTCAGGACCAGTGTAATGGAGATATATCCAGAAACTTACCAAGCACTCATCACACTGTCGGCCTTTCACATTACTTCTGCACTCACACTGTCCATTCTGTAGGTTGCAAACAGTAGATACAGATCCATTGATGTTACAGTTGCATGCTGTAAGACAAAATGATGATCAGGTTGGAATCGCTTAACATTCCCTGAAGACTTTGAATACTATCATTTTTCAATTAACTACCCAGTTGAAAATATATGAATATTACTCATAGCTCGTTTTTACACAACTGTCAGCATTTTGCCCTCTTAAATCACGCTGTGTACAGATAGGTGTTTATGGTTTGGCTTGTTATAAGGTGACGCTTGGAGAAAAACTGACTGAGCACTTCATCCAATCCCCTACAAAAGATGCTGTTCTTGAACGGCACCTAGCCAGTGAAATAATTGCTGACAAAAGTGATTGTAACTTCTTTATATTATGTGTCTCTGCAATGTTGCAAACAATTATTATATTTGTATTATGCTGTCCAAGTTTCTGTCTTTTGTCTGTAGCACTGATGTCATGTTGACAGCACTGCAGCCAATCAATGAGCTTAGTGGCTCGTACTATCTCCATTTTTCAGAGAAAAAGGAGCCAAAAGGAGGTCAAAGAATCAGCAATTCTAATTGGCTCATTTTCTGTCTGGTCTAATTGTATCCTTTTTAAATTTAGGGTATGTACATTTAACCACCTAGCTTAGTGATTGGCTGCAGTGCTTGTTGAAGTGACATTAATTCCACAGCCAAACAACAGAGACTGGAACAGCAGCAGAGAGCTGGTGCTGGATGAGTTGAGGCATAAGTAGTACTCAGTTTGCTTCTTTTTCATACAGTAACTATCATAGCACATGGCATAAAGTTTTGTAAAAGAGAACAATTCCTTTAAACAATCAATTGTGCTTCTTGTAGATACTCTGCTTTATGAGAAGTGAGTATGCAGGGCTGCTAAGATCACAGATCACTTGTTCAAACACCACTGCGTTGTGCAGAATGGGCTATGGAATACTCGGGTGCTCGGTCTGAGTAACGAGCCCAATGTAAGTCTATGGGAAACTCGAGCATTTTTCCGGCGGCTCCCCCCGGCGGTCTGCAGAGGGCCTAAAAATTGCTCAAATCGATGAGAACAGTGCTCAGATGACATAGGATCAGCATGGGGAAGACCCTTAGAAGCATTTCTGGGAGAAATAGTGGCAGCTGGGGACCGAGTATGGACACCCGGCCGGTGCCACCATGAGGTTGTGGAAAGCTTCCGCCTCCACGAGCCTACAAGGCAACATTTCAAGTGCAAGAAGCTGCCCAGAAATCTAGCAGTTTAGTATTGCGGCCTGTGAGTGGGTGGTGAGTGGCTGGCTGCATACTTGCGCTTGCATTCCAAGTAACAGGAAACTAAGTAGATGGTGGCCTCTATCATCTTCATGGCCTCACCTCGGCACTATAAACTCTCCTGATGGAGAAGCCAGGGCCCATCGGAGGAGTCTCCGGTTTTTTGGTGGGCCCGTCCAACCCTGCCGAGAAGCAGCCCTCGCTAAGAAAAGTGTGTGGGAAAGTTCCTGGACACTCTATGGCTGCTTTTTTAATGTGGACTGGCTCTGTACTATCCCTGGCCACATTCACCTGTCCACGTGTTTGTGGTTAGGTGGCCCTTCCCAGTAAGTGCACTGGGGAGGGCAGGGGTAATGTTGTGGGACCCACGCTTGGGGAAGGCGGAGATGACACGGGGAGAAATATGACCGTCCCTGCCCACAAGCACTCGTCCACATGTCCATGGTTAGGTTGACTTTCCCAGTAACTGCGTTGTTCAGGGAACGTCTAATGTTGTGGGACGCATGCTCATGTAATGCGAGGACGGCACACCAGGAGAAATAGTGGCAGCTGGGGACCGAGTACTGAGGGATGGCCGCCGCCATCAGGTTGCGGAAAGCTTCCATCTCCACGGGCCTAAAAGGCAACATTTCGAGCGCAAGCGTTCGCGAAATGTGTGAATTTAGTAGTGTGGCCTGTGGGGCGTTGGCTGCGTATTTGCGCTTGCGTTCCACAGACTGGGGTAAGGACAACTGAATGCTTTTGCTACCCCTGCTGATGCTGGCCTGGCAGGTGGTGCAAATGGCATTTTTGGGGTTATCTGCAGAGTCTTTAAAAAATAACCAGACTCCGGAAGACCTGACAGTTGTACTGGCAACTTCCGTCGTGTTGGCGTTACGAGGAACGCTTTCCTGCCTTGTGTCTGCAGCCACCACACTGCTTCTTGCTGCCTGTTGTGGTGCTACGCCTCCCTTCCCCTGTGTGCTGCTGTCCCTGCTCTGCATGTCCCCCTGCCAGGTTGAAACAGTTACTATATCATCCATAACCTTGTCTTCCACTTCCACACACCTGGTTCTCCTCCTGACTTTCTGTTAATTGTGTCTCATCATCATCATCCACCTCTTGCGACAGTAATTGCACTTTACCACCATTGCCTTCGCGTAACCGTGGCTGTTTGAATATTTGGGCATCGCTACACGCGTTGTCCTCTTGATTTGCTTGAAGCTGGCCGGGCGAGAGGCCCGAATCTACAAATGGAAAATTGAACAGCTCTTCTGAGTGTCCAACTGTGGGATCAGTTGTCTCTGGGCACTTGGCATGGTGGGAGGAAGGAGGATCAGGGTGAAGAATATGCAGTCCAGACTCATGGCTACTGTGACTTGACCGTGTGGCAGACAGGGTGGAGGTGGTAGTGGCAAAGTGACTGGAAGAATTATCTGCTACTACTATCCAACCAACAACCTTTTGACACTGCTCTGTGTTCAATAGTGGTGTTCTGTGGTCCCCTAGTAATTAGGACAGGAAGGTTGAGCGACAAGATGTGGGTGTTTGTTGTGGCACAATTTCACCTTGCCCATGGCCACGTTCTCGGCCACTGCCTGCACCATCATCATTACGTCCACTTCCCCATCCCTTGCCACGCACCTTGCCCATTTTTATTTTCCACGCTCATGAGAACTGGCTGATTTTGGAACGCATTTCTATGTGATACGACTGACAGAGAACCACGATTTTAAATAGCAAGCTTGTAATTTACTAATATTATTCTGCACAGAGACCTAGTGTGAATAGCTTTACCGACACACTACAACGGAATGAAAATGGAAGAAATGTATGATTTTTGAACAGTCTTTCTTATAGGTGATATGTCTGACAGAGAACCACCGTTTTAAAAAGCAGGCCTGTAATTTACTAATATTATTCTCCACAGAGACCTAGTGTGAATAGCTTCATCGACACACTGCCACAGAATGGAAAAGGAGGCCAATATTTTCCACGTTTAGTTCAAATTTCTGGATTTTTATCACTGAAATATGGAACAGATCTGGCTTTATTCTGCAGTGAGAACAAGCAAATGGAGACGAAAAATGGTGCACTCTGGATTGCTTCTTAAGCAAATAACCAGGATTAAGATAAAGAAAAAAAATTCCCTGGTCCCTGATCTCTGGGACTATGTCTACAAATATCTGTAATTATTACAGCAGCAGCAGCAGACAGGACGTTCAATGGACCCTCTTGCGCTATGTGCACTGCAGTCACATACACTGCTTGCCTGCCTAACACTGATTATATGCAGCTGGATTAGTCCTTAGAAGGACTGTTAGTTCAGATGGATATATATATATATATATATATATATATATATATATATATATGTTGTGGAATACCTATACTAACAGGACATTCAATGGACCCTCTTGCACTATATGCACTGCAGTCTGCCACATACACTGCCTGCCTGCCTAACTCCTGCTATCAGCACTGAATATATGCAGCTGGATTAGTCCTCAGAAGGACTGTTAGTTCAGATGAATATATATATATGCTGTGGAATACTTATACTAACTATAAACAAGCAAATCTCTCCCTGACACAGAAGCAGCTCTCCCTACTCAGCCTGATTCTGGGGTAGACTGTGATGAGCATGGCGGTGCCAGGTCTTATATAGACCTGATGATGCTGTGCGGCCAGCGAATCACTGTAATCATAGAATCATAGAATGGTAGAGTTGGAAGGGAACTGCTGGGTCATCTGCGACAACCAACATGGCTACGGAATTACAGTGTTTGGCAAGCAATCCCTGCATGTTCATTGGCTCTCTAAAGAGTGCCAAACATGCAGGGAGGGGACCCGAGTACCCTCCCGAAAAACCCGGAAATACTCGCCGAGCACCAAGCTCGTCGAGCACAGTGATGCTTGGCGAGTACTGAGCAGTGGCGCTCATTACTAGCAATTACTTCATCTTATGGTCAGTATGACTAAGCCACATACTAAGTGTATCAGAGTGCAGAATTGTCATTGCTAATTTAATGCAGTGTTTCAACAATTGAATTAGTGACAATTAGGTATGACATTGCAGTTGCGGACCACTACCTATGCCCTAAAACCTACTATGAACTTCATTGCAAATTGAGGTAGCTGGTGTGAGAGCTCCAGAGGGAAAGTAATTCTGGATCCTATGAGTGGTTGCAGGATAATCTTTTACTGGTACTGGAATCTTAAACGAGTAAAAAGAGGAACACTGGTAAAGGTTGTGACCCTTTTGGCTTGTACTAGGAGGAACACTGGTGAAGAACCTTCACGCTTTTACCATGTACGCCTACCTGCCCTGCAACCGCCGGTAGGGAAATAATCTTTAACCCCATCATGACTTCTGCCGTACATGAAAGGCGCCGTTGGAGGCGCATCCCTTCATACCGCCATATGACGTTCCTGTCGACCCACTCGTAGAGCCGGTGAAATCATCAGCGAATGTCAGCTACGTATTTTAGCTGACATTCTGCAGAAATGCCCACGATCGGTGCTAGCACCGATCGCAAGTGTTTAACCCCCTTAATGTCAATAGTGACAGCGACATCGATTGACATAGCAGAGGGAGGGGGCTCCCTTTCTGCTCCAGTGAGCACATTACATTGACCCCTGGCCAAAAGATGGCGGTGGAGTCATCCAGGTGCGCTGCCCCATGCCTCCTCCCTTTGTGCAATTACATGATCTAATGCCCTGCAATCCTGCATTGCAGAATATTAGATCAGCGATCAGGGCAGTGAAAGTTGATGTCTCATGGAAGGACAAGTTAAAAAATGAAAAATAAAGTTTTTAAAAGTTATAAAAATATTAAAAATAGATCACAAAATAAAGAACAAAAAAATGAAAAAAATATGGTACAAATAAATACATATATTAAATGTAAAAACAAAAATAAACAAAGTTTACATATTTGGTATCGCCATTTCTGAAAAAACCCTATCTATAAATATGTCCAGTTAGTTAATCCCTTTAGTGGACACTGTAGAAAAATAAAATAAAAAAAACTGTCAAAAAACATGCTTTTTCATCATACTACTGAACAAAAAGTGGAGTAATAAGTGATCAAAAAGTGGAATGTAAATAAAAATTGTATAGCTGAAAACGTCATCTTGTCCTACAAAAAACAAGCCATCGTACAGCTCCAACAGGGGGAAAATGAAAAAGCTATAGCTCTCAAAATATAGCGATGCAAAAACAATTCTTTTTTCTAAATAATTTGTTTTATTATGTAAAAGCTGCAAAACATAAAAAAGTACACATATTTGGTATCACCATGACCAGAACGAGCCATTCTATCAATCTGTCACACTAGTTAACCCCTTCAGTTGACACAGCAAAAAAAAAAAAGAGCCAAAAAATTATGCTTTTTTATCATACCGTCAAACAAAAAGTATAATAAAACATGATCAAAAAAGTTGCATATAAATATAAATGATTTCGCTCAAAATGTCATCTTTTCCCACAAAAAACAAGTTGCCACACAGCTCCATCAGTAGAGAAAAAAAAGCTATAGCTCTCGGAATATGGAGATGCAAAATCAATTATTTTTTTTTATAAAATTGTTTTTATTCTGTGAAAGTTGGAAAACATAAAAACAAGACATAAATCTGGTATCTCTATAATCGCACCGACCTAAAGAATAAAGCTGTCTAATCACTTATATCGCACGAAAGTCTGGGTAAAAAATAAATACAACCAATTTTTGACCTGCTGTTGATTTTCATTCTGCCTCCCAAAGATCACAGTAAGGTTCGGCTCACATTTATCCTACGGTCTACGCTGAGCGCTTACACCAGGGTTTCCATGTAAGTCTCTGAAATATGTGATTCAGACAGAACCCCCAAAGGAAGTTTCCTTATAATGAGGCAGATGGAAGCACTGGACGCTGTCTGGCTTTTAATCCGTCTTTGTCTGTCTTTTTAAGAATGCATAAAACTGTAGTCGGGCCACAATTTTGTACACCTCTGAAAAGGAGGACACCGCTGAAGAGAGGCCAGACGGAGTCCAGAGTAACTCTGTTGCCTCATTATAATGAATGGATTCCTCAGGGTTTCATCTGAATCCCATCATTTGGAGATTTAGATGGCAACCCCCAATGTAAGTGCTCAGCGTAGAGCACCAGATAAATGTGATCCAAAATTTTATGTAAAGCTGTTAATGTTACTGGTAACACAAAGAATTCTGCGCTACTAAATCAAAATGTTCCCCTCCCTCTTGAGCCTCAGTGTGCTTAAACCACCTTTAAGACAACATGTTTGTCAGTACCGTAGCAATGAGAGCCCACTTAATTTTCGGGATGCATGTCTGCAGAAGCACGAGCTGGGCTTAACGTACAGGCACTACAATGTAAGTGCCCTACAATGTACTGGTCACTACAATGGCAAATTTGCAATTTTAACTCAGCAACATCAATTGTTGTTTGCTTTTGGAAAACACCCTTGGAGTCAAAATCGTTACTACAATTGTATATAAATTAACAGAGGGGTATAATTTCCAAAATGGGGTCATTTGAGAGGGGATTCTGCTCTTCTGGCTCTTAGGAGCTCTGTATATGGGGCCACAAACTATTATAGGAACATTTGTGCTCCTAGAGCCAAATAGCTCTCTGTCCCACCCGAGTCTCGCCATGTGGCTAAGCAGCACTGTACAGCAACATATGGGGTATTACCACGTTCAGCAGAAATTGCTGGTGACTTTTTTTTTATCAATTTCCATGTGTGAAAATGTAAAATCTGGGGCTAAAACAAAGTTTTTGTGATATTATTGTAATTATTTTTTTTCTTCACTGCCTAATGGTATAAGGTACTGTGACACATTTGTGTTGTCAATATGACCACTGCATGCTTAGATGAATTCAATGAGAAGTGTATATTGCAAAATGAGGTCACTTTTGAAGGGTTTCTGCTGTTCTGGCACCTCAGGGGCTCTGCAAATGTGACATGGCACCCACAAACCATTCCAGCAAAATCTTCATTATAATGTGGAGCTCCTTCCCTTCTGAGCTTTGTACTGTGCCTCAAAAGTAGCTTTTGACCACATATGGGGTATTGGAATACACAGGAGAAATTGCCCTGCAAATTGAACTATTTGTTTTCTCCTGTTTACTGTTGTGAAAATGAAAAATTTTGGGCTAAAGCAACAGTTTTGTGGTAAAAATATAATTTTTGTAGTTTCACGGCTCAACGTTTTAAAATTCTATGAAGCACCTGCAGGTTGCTCACCACACCTCTAGATTTGTTCCTTGAGGGGTGTAGTTTTCAAAATGTGGGAACTTGTTGGGGGTTTCTGCTGTTTAAGCACATCAGGGGATCTCCAAACACAACATGGTGCCCACAAACTATTCCATCAAAGTCTGTGCTCAAACACATAGCTCCTTCCTTTCATAGCTCAACAGTGTACACAAACAGTACTTTGGCTTTGCCTTATTTTACAGGTCTTTCCTATTCAAGTGAATGAGACTGAACTGCAATGTCAGACATATCACACTTTTTCTAAAGAAAATTACCCAATTTATGATTATGATCAGGTAATTGGTTCAATATTTTATTAAAAAACAAAAGAAGAAGAGAGAAGATACTCACCCTGACAACTTCTTGGTCCAAGAGCATCTCCAAAATATCCTTCTGCACATTTATTGCAATATTCACCAGTCACTCCTGGTTTACATATACGACATGCGCCTGTTTCACTGTCGCAACAACCTGGGGCTGAAAGGTCGAGGTTGTCATTGCATTGGCATGGCTTGCATGATCCTCCTGGTAGTAATGGTTGACCAAAATATCCATCAATGCACCTAAGGGCATAAAAATACAGTCAAGAAATTCATTATGTATTAGATAGCAAAATAATATTGTACATTACTTCTTCAGTTTAATGGCAAAAGTATTTCAATAATATGTAACTTTGTCATAAAGATATATCTAGTTTCTCAGGGTATTTACTAAATAGACCTAGTTTTGTGATCCATAAATATATTGCTGACTGTCAGAAAGGTCTTGAGAGAATACAAGCAACTATGTTTGGTTAATAATTTATATGTCATTCTTTATGCCTTCTTTGATGCCACCTTTGCTACCTCCACAAGCCATTTAGTTGGGACAACAGCAGATGATTTAATTTAAAAAAATATCAGCCATATTGTATAGGACATTACTGTAATACACTTTTGGAACATAAATAGTGTATCTAGTGAATTGACTGAGCTTTCTAACTATTATAAGGACCATACTATATCTGTGGTACACTGTAGTAAATTGTGCTCTATTAAGTATTTCCAGTTATTTATTATAGAATTAATTTTATAATATATGGTTGGAGGACACTTGATTATTTTAATCTTTAACTTTGTTGGTAAGGTAACTTATGGTTTAAGTATAGCACAATACAAGTTAAGTTTTAGAATAGTTGGCAGTCTTTTTTCCCTTTGTGCAACTGCCCACCCTGGAATCCATTAAATAAAAAAAATCAGTGTATCAGTGGAATAGTCACATAAAGTAGTCTAAGAAAATTCAGAAATCTCCTGATATGTTTGGATATACAGTATTCAATTGATAGGGTCCATGGACAGAATATATGAAAATAGTCATACATCAGACTAAAATTTAATGAATGCACCAAATTCAGCACAATCAAGGAACCATTAAATGTGTTCTTGATTTTCAGCCAATGTTCGTATGGCAGATGTAACAATAAAAAGGATAATGAAATAAGCCTTGGGTAATGGAAGTAATTTACGCTGCTGGACAATGACAAGCCATGTTAGAAGTGGAATAATAGTTTATTACCAATGCGTTTCAGAGTCACTCCGACATTTTCTTCAGGACAACCGCAATAAAAGCTTGGCTTGGCTTCTATTGTGGTTGTCCTGAAGAAGGAGTGGTTGTCCTGAAGACAGAGTTGTAGTGACGCATTGACATTAAACCATTATTCAATTTCTATCACGGCTTGTCATTGTCCAGCAGCACAGATTACTTCCATTACCCAAAGCTTATTTCAGTATCTTCCTTGGAAGCTGCAGCAGTTGGAGTATATGCTAATTTAGTGGCTGTGTCATACGCAACCCTACAAGGTGAGCAAAATTAAGTTTGTTTTCTCCTTTACAACTTAGAAAAGACCCTATTACGCGTTGAATCTTTTTATCTAATAAAAAGGATAATAATGCATGTCAAATTTCCATATTCCTGATTTTTTTGTTCTTATGGCAGATAATTGTCAGAGGTTTCTGCAAGCTACTTATTTACATTTCACCATTGAAAACACTTGCAAACTTGGCTGATCAAGGCATGCACTTTTTAGGAGTGCTGAGATGAATAGCTCTCAAATAAATACTGAAAGTACTTGATCAAGTGGTGTTACACTTATAAATTGTAATAGTCCATAGGCTTGATCTCCTTAAAATAAGTGATTGGCTGCAGTGCTCACAAGCTATTGACATGACCTACTGCCATGTCGACAAAATCCATGAAAGAGCAGCAGAAAGGCAACACTAGAGCGACAAGGATTAAATGATAACGTTAATTTTAAGAAAACCAAATCTTTGGGTTAAGAAAACCAAATCTTTGGATTATTAAGCTTTAAAAATGCAACCTATTTTTAATATTTTATTATTTTATTACCACCATTCTATTAAACAAGCACCCCCATCAACGTATTTTTAGACTTTTAATATATTGAAATCATCATATTATATGGCACTGTCTACTTACAATTGCTCATTTTGCTTTTGTACCCAATTAATTCTTCTGTTTTTCATTAGGTGTATGACATCACGGGATTAAAAACAGACTAGCTGAATCCTTCGAAGCTCTATGCAGAAACAATAAGTCTCTTTTTTCCTGCATGAGTCATCATTAGAACTACAATTCTATTTCACTGCAAAGTCCCTGGTAGTCCAGCTACACCCCCTCAACTCCTAACCCAGCTGCTCCGCTCCCTCCCCTTACCATGTACTTTGCAGTGATGACTCATGCAGGGAAAAGAGACTTTCTCTTTCTACATAGGATTCACCTAGCCTGTTTTTAATCACATGACCTAATAGAAAAGAGAATAATTAATTGGGCAAAAAAACAAAATGAGCAATTGTAAGTACACAGTGCTATATGATATGATGATTGCAACATATTAAGGGGATGAAAACATTGATGGGAGGAGTGCTTCTTTAATTTCCCATTTGAACAAATCTATACTAAACTGTCAAATGTAGATGAAAATAATGATCTTAGCAAAAAAAAATGAAAGATATGTTTTGTGCATGCATGATGATATTCCAAGTGGGGATACAGCGTGTGATGAAAGCCGGCCGGTGGGTGCAGCTCTCTGGCGCCCCCTTTCCTCTCAGGTCAGTCAAGGTACTGCACCTAGAGAAAGTAGTGCCAGGAAGCTGCAACCAGCGCAGGGAACACGGTAGTGTGTTATCCCTTCAACGTCACTAAACCGTAACGTCACTACACAGCACAACTCGCTAGCGCCCTCTTAGCCTCAGGTCAGTCAAGGAACTGCACCTAGGATAAGCGGTCGCCAGGGAGACTGTCCTGTAACCTACTGGGTATCGGGGCCCTCTGTAGTGAGGGCGGTATATATATCTTCCTTGGCCGCGCCAGGAATATACATATCTGAACCTCCGACCGTCACTACCAGCCTTCCCCAATCCCCAGTTGGTATGCTGCCACCAGTCCCTATTTTAGATATACGCCCAGTCCGTGAATGGGCCTATATCGGGTCAGGAACCAACCCTGGGTAGCGTTTTTGGCTTGAGCCGAGCTCACACGGACGTGCGTTCGTTATGCAGAATAAAAGGCAGGCCCACAATTACTTGAGGTAATTGATTATAATAATACACTAGATACACGACATACAACTAAATATACACAGGTATAAGGTCAGGCTAAACTATACAACAATGGAATACAACACACAGAATCACCACAGCATATCAGTTACCGGTTTCTTGATTTTCTTGTGACGCAGGGAGAGGATTCTGCGATCGCAGGCACGGTTCTTTGTTACAGGCTGAGGCCTACCACCGCATGGTCAAACTGCTCCTCCCCTTGGTGGCCTCAGCTGGTGCTCAGATGTTCAGCACACCACTCTTGGGTCAAGACTGACTTGTCTCTTGTCTGTCCTGCTATCTTACCTGCCCCGTCCCGCCCACTGCTGGTGAGGTCAGCTGGCTCAGTCTCCACCCTCAGGTCTAACTTCGATCAGAAGCCCAAATTCTATGGAACCCAATAACTTCTTCTGGGATGGTCTCATGATACCCCCAGGGGTTCCCATGGATTCGGGCCGCCGTAACCGACCTTTTGATATCAATTATGATACCATACGGTCCTCAGGAATGGCTCCGCGCTATATCTTGGCTTCCAGAGCACGTACAAACGTCTACCGCGGAGGCTTGTGTGCGCAATGGCTCCGGGACGCCGTGATATTTTTTTATTGGCCCATCCCACGCAACATGCGTGTACTTTTCATGTTTCTATATCTTATGCCTCCATGCTTGTGACAGACAAAGAAACTAGTCCTATGGGACAAATGGTCAGTTACAGATGGACGAAGCACCCCCCCCTGCTGGCTGTGTTTCCTCTCGAAGTCTTTGAAGCTCCTAGCATTCAAGTGTTAAGTAGGCTTCTTATCTTACAGGAGCCTGGATGGGGGGAAACTATCTAGTTGACGTTTTAACAGAAGGTCCCAAGGGTGGGGGCTGCTGAAGTGTGGCCATCCCTGGATATGATTTATCATTACCAAGATGGCGGCTACAGGTTCATCACACCTCCCCCTATACGAGGGCGCGAGGGGGTAGCACATTCCTGTGTTCCCCCGTGCGTCCTTCTGCACCCTCCCCTTGCCGGGATAACCCGTCAGCGTTACCGTGGTCACGGCCTCTTCTGTGGCGAATGGAGAAGTGGTACTGCTGGAGAGCGAGGCTCCAGCGTAGCAACCTGCCATTCGACCCAGAGACCGTGTGTAACCAGCTGAGGGGGTTGTGGTCCGTCTCCACGGTGAAATGGCTCCCGTACAAGTAGGGCTGCAGACGCTGCAGGGCCCATACAATTGCCAGGCATTCTTTTTCCACCGTGGAGTAAGCCACCTCCCGGGGCAGTAGCTTCCTGCTCAGGTACAAGACAGGATGTTCCTGGCCTGTCGTGTTGACCTGACTTAGCACAGCACCGAGGCCAAAGTCACTGGCGTCGGTCTGTACCACAAACGGCCGGTCGAAGTCGGCAGCTTGCAGTACAGGGGAGCTACTTAGGGCGGCCTTGAGTGCCCCGAAAGCTGTCTCACAGGCGACTGTCCAGTCGACTGCGACGGGCAGCTTCTTCTTGGTGAGGTCCGTCAGGGGCTTGGCCAGGGTGCTATAGTGTGGGACGAACCTCCTATAGTACCCGGCGGTCCCCAAGAAGGACATCACCTGCTTTTTGGTCCTAGGAGTGGGCCAGGAGGCGATGGCATCCACTTTCCCAGGTTCTGGCTTCAGAACCCCCCCGCCTACCCGGTGACCCAGGTAGAGGACCTCACTCATGCCCAGCTGGCACTTTTCCGGCTTGATGGTCAAGCCTGCCCGGTGGATCCGACCGAGCACCTGCCGCAGGTGCTCTAGGTGATCCTCCCAAGTGGGACTGAAGACTGCAATATCGTCCAAGTACGCAGCCGCGTACCCTTCAAGTCCCTCAAGCAGCGTATTGACCATCCGCTGAAAAGTGGCAGGGGCATTCTTCATGCCGAATGGCATCACTGTGGACTCGTACAGTCCAAAAGGGGTGATAAAGGCAGAGCGTTCCCTTGCCGCGGGGGTCAGAGGAATCTGCCAGTACCCCCGGCTCAGATCCATGATGGTCAGGTACTTAGCCCCGGCCATCCGATCGAGCAGGTCATCGATGCGTGGTATGGGGAACGCATCGGTGGCCGTTACAGCGTTGAGCCCCCGGTAGTCCACGCAGAACCGTGTAGTTCGGTCCTTCTTTGGTACGAGGACTACAGGCGAGGCCCACGCGCTGCTGGATGCCTGGATCACCCCCAGCTTCAGCATCTCGTCTATCTCTTGGCGCATGTTTCCCTGCACCTCGAAAGAGACCCGATATGCTGAACGCCGGATCGGCGGGTGATCGCCAGTGTCCACGTCGTGGACAGCCATCTCAGTCCTTCCGGGCAGGCTGCTGAACAGCCCCCGGAAGGGGTGCAGGGTGGTCCCCAGCTGGGACCGTTGGTCCTCCGTGAGCTGGTGGCCAACCCCCACATCCTCGATGGACCCACCCGCCTTGGCTTGGGTGAGCAGATCCAGGAGGGTTTCTACCTCTCCTTCCTCGGGAAGGTTGCACACTGGGTGGGCAGTCGCTTCCCGCTCATGATGAGCCTTCATCATGTTCACGTGGAAGGCCTTCCTCCTTCCACGGGCGTGATCCAGGGTGACCAGATAGGTGACGGCATTGAGTTTCTGGTGCACGAAGTAGGGACCTTCCCAGGCTGCCTGAAGCTTGTTCTGTGGTACGGGGACCAGTACCCACACCTTTTGACCCACCTGGTAGGTCCTCTCACAAGCATTCTGGTCGTACCACCGCTTCTGGTCGGCCTGGGCCTGGGCCATATTGTCCTGCACCAGCTTTGCCAAGGCCATCATCCTGTCCCGGTGGCGCACGACATACTCGATGACCGACACCTCGGGGGTGGCCAAATCCCCTTCCCATGCTTCCTTCACCAGAGCCAGGGGGCCCCGTACCCGTCGCCCGTACAGGAGCTCAAAGGGGGAGAACCCCGTTGAGGCCTGCGGAACCTCCCGGTAAGCAAATAGGAGGTGTGGGAGGTAACGCTCCCAGTCTCTCCCGTGGGAGTCGACCAACATCTTAAGCATCTGCTTTAAGGTGCCATTGAACCGCTCACACAGGCCATTAGTCTGTGGGTGATACGGGCTGGCCACCAGATGTTGCACCTGCATTTGCTTACAGAGGGACTCCATCAGCCGCGACATGAACTGGGTCCCTCGGTCGGTGAGCATTTCCTGGGGGAAACCCACTCTGGAGAAGATCTCCAGTAAGGCGGTAGCCACCTTGTCGGCCCGAATGGACGACAAAGCTACCGCTTCCGGGTACCGGGTGGCATAGTCCACTACCGTGAGTAGGAAGCATTTCCCGGAGTGGCTGGGAGTGGACAGAGGTCCAATAAGATCCACAGCGACCCTCGAGAAAGGCTCTTCGATGATTGGCAGAGTTACCAGTGGGGCTTTGGGGCGCGGCCCCGCCTTCCCCACCCTCTGACAGGTGTCACACGAACGGCAGTAGGCACCCACTGCGGCTCCCATCCCAGGCCAGTAGAAATGCTGAGCTATCCTGGCCTTGGTTTTAGCGATCCCTAGGTGTCCGGCCATCGGAATCTCGTGTGCGATCCGCAACAATTCCGCCCTGAACGGATAGGGTACCACTAACTGTCGGTCCCTGGGCCACGCCTCCGGTGAACCCTGCTGGACCGTTACCCGGTACAGCCGTCCCTGGTCCCAGACCACACGCTCGCAGTCTGACTCCATGGGAGGCTGTGCCGCCTGTTCCTTGAGAGCTTTCAGGCTGTCGTCTGCTTCCAACGCAGCCTGAAATTCCTGACTTGATGTGGCCAGAATCGACGAAACTGCCACATCCTCTGTCAGCCCCTCCGGGCATGTCACCTGGCCGCTGTCTGACCCGGCAGACACTTGGTCAGAAGTGGGGAAGCCGTCGGACCTCTGCAAGGCTCCTTGGGCTCCGGCGCTCCCACTCCTGGTGACAGCGGCTATGACCGCTGTGACCGTGGGTAGTGCCTGCTTCCCCTCTGTTTCTGACCAAGCCGCCCGATCAGGCAGGCTTCCTAGGCCTTTGGACATCTCGGATGTGGGGAACTCCTGCCCTGGGGTCTTACCTGGCGGCTCCTCTCTTGGGACACCCCCACCTCCCATGGCCTGTTCCTCCCCCTGCAGTGGGCCTATACTCAGCAGCCTGGATACCCCTGGGAGCCCTACACTGCCGGTAGCTGCCCCCCTCTCCATCCCTGAGCTTCCCTCTACAGAATCCTGCCCGCCCCCTCCCTCACCGGAGGACAAGAGGTCACGGCACGCCGGCTGAGCACCTCTGCGGGCATCCCCACACTCCCCACCTGCTTTCACTAACCCTGTTTGTGTTGTGTCTGTGCAGGTGTTACCCTCAGGTTTCACTCCCTCCTCCTCAGCAGGACACACACTACATACAACATGGTTGGCATTAGCAGCAGACAAATCAATACACTCTTGGGGGGCCGAACTTGGGGGTTCAGAGGGTACATACTGCGATACTAGACGCCCCAAGTCGGTCCCTAATAAAACATTTGCGGGAATATTTGGCGTTACTCCCACCTCCCGCATCCCCCTTCCGGCACCCCAGTCCAAATACACCATGGCAACGGGAAGTGCCGGCTCCACGCCTCCAACCCCGGAGACGGAAAGAGTCTTTCCTGGTACCAAGTCCTGGGGGGACACCACCTCAGGCCGTACCAGTGTTCGTTCAGCGCCCGTGTCCCGCAGTCCCATGACCGCAGAACGGCCTATGGTGACGGGTTGGATGTTGTCCAGGGACCTACCACCACCCCCTCCCACACACAAAACATTGGGCGCTCTCTGGGACTGGGATGGGGTCTTTTGGCGCTGGGGACACTCAGCCCTAAAGTGTCCTGGTTTGTTGCATAGATGACAACGTCTTACGTCTGGTCCTTGCCTGGAGAGGGCAACAGGGGGATACACCCCTTGTGTTCTAGGGGCCGGGGAAACAGGGGCATGACTGGGCTTACCCCCTCTCCAGGTGCTGCTGGCAGACTTCTTCAGCTCAGGCGCCCTGTTATTGGCATACTCGTCTGCCAGGGCGGCTGTAGCAGAAGCCCCTGTTGGTTTTCGGTCACGGAGGAACTGTCGGAGGTCCTCTGGGCAGTTCCACAAGAACTGCTCCGTGACGAACAGTTCCTGGACCTCCTGGCGGGTAGTAAGCGCTAGACCCGAGGTCCAGTGCTCTGCGGCTCTCAACAGCGCCCGCATATGATCGGTCCAGGTGTCCTTGGGGCCACGCAGCAGGCTCCGGAACTTCTGGCGGTACGACTCGGGAGTGAGGTTGTACTGCCGGATCAGGGCCCGCTTGATGCAGTCGTAGTTCTGTACCTCCCCGGCAGGTAAGTCCCCCAAGGCATCCAGGGACTTACCCCTCAAACGGGGGGTCAGGTATCTGGCCCACTGATCCCGGGCCAGATGGTGCTGAAGACAGGTCCGTTCAAATGCCACCAGAAAGGAGTCCAGGTCCCCATCCTTCTCCAGTAGAGGGAAGTCCTCAGCTCGGACTTTGGACGACTTGGTCTCCTGATGGGTTGGTTGCTCTAGCGGAAGCCCCCGCTGGGCCAGGTCCAGTTGGTGCTGGCGCTCCGCAGCTCGCTCTGCACGCTCCGCAACCTCCCGGCGCTCTGCAGCTTCACGCTCCGCAGCCTCCCGGCGCTCTGCAGCTTCACGCTCCGCAGCCCGCTCCGCAGCCCGCTCCGCAGCCCGCTCTGCACGCTCCTCCTCCGCTGCCTTCTCTGATGCTGCCAGGAGGGTTTTGTAGACGGCATCGCCATGAGACTGGAGACTTGCCATAGCCGCTTGTAAAAGGGCTTGTGATCTGGACAGGCTGGGCTGGGTAGGTGGTGGGCAGCCCACTGCGGGACCGTATACTGGGGACTGGCTCCCTGAGGTGCCCGGGCTGGACTCCTCCTCGCCATGAGTAACAATGTCCTCCCCTCCTGCCACACGGACCGTAGCATTAGCCTCTTGCAGGGTCTTGCTCCTGGTGCCGTCTGCCATCTTGGTAACCGACACCGCTGCAACCCTGAGTTTGCACACACCTTGTTATACTTTTAGCCTGACCGTCTAACGTTGGGCTGACCTTAAGACTCCAGCAGTGGAAGTTACCACTGGCAGTCTTTAGTGCCTGGGAGTAGGGGTCCCACAACACTATTATTCTGCAATCCCACCGCTCTGCCACCAATGTGATGAAAGCCGGCCGGTGGGTGCAGCTCTCTGGCGCCCCCTTTCCTCTCAGGTCAGTCAAGGTACTGCACCTAGAGAAAGTAGTGCCAGGAAGCTGCAACCAGCGCAGGGAACACGGTAGTGTGTTATCCCTTCAACGTCACTAAACCGTAACGTCACTACACAGCACAACTCGCTAGCGCCCTCTTAGCCTCAGGTCAGTCAAGGAACTGCACCTAGGATAAGCGGTCGCCAGGGAGACTGTCCTGTAACCTACTGGGTATCGGGGCCCTCTGTAGTGAGGGCGGTATATATATCTTCCTTGGCCGCGCCAGGAATATACATATCTGAACCTCCGACCGTCACTACCAGCCTTCCCCAATCCCCAGTTGGTATGCTGCCACCAGTCCCTATTTTAGATATACGCCCAGTCCGTGAATGGGCCTATATCGGGTCAGGAACCAACCCTGGGTAGCGTTTTTGGCTTGAGCCGAGCTCACACGGACGTGCGTTCGTTATGCAGAATAAAAGGCAGGCCCACAATTACTTGAGGTAATTGATTATAATAATACACTAGATACACGACATACAACTAAATATACACAGGTATAAGGTCAGGCTAAACTATACAACAATGGAATACAGCACACAGAATCACCACAGCATATCAGTTACCGGTTTCTTGATTTTCTTGTGACGCAGGGAGAGGATTCTGCGATCGCAGGCACGGTTCTTTGTTACAGGCTGAGGCCTACCACCGCATGGTCAAACTGCTCCTCCCCTTGGTGGCCTCAGCTGGTGCTCAGATGTTCAGCACACCACTCTTGGGTCAAGACTGACTTGTCTCTTGTCTGTCCTGCTATCTTACCTGCCCCGTCCCGCCCACTGCTGGTGAGGTCAGCTGGCTCAGTCTCCACCCTCAGGTCTAACTTCGATCAGAAGCCCAAATTCTATGGAACCCAATAACTTCTTCTGGGATGGTCTCATGATACCCCCAGGGGTTCCCATGGATTCGGGCCGCCGTAACCGACCTTTTGATATCAATTATGATACCATACGGTCCTCAGGAATGGCTCCGCGCTATATCTTGGCTTCCAGAGCACGTACAAACGTCTACCGCGGAGGCTTGTGTGCGCAATGGCTCCGGGACGCCGTGATATTTTTTTATTGGCCCATCCCACGCAACATGCGTGTACTTTTCATGTTTCTATATCTTATGCCTCCATGCTTGTGACAGACAAAGAAACTAGTCCTATGGGACAAATGGTCAGTTACAGATGGACGAAGCACCCCCCCCTGCTGGCTGTGTTTCCTCTCGAAGTCTTTGAAGCTCCTAGCATTCAAGTGTTAAGTAGGCTTCTTATCTTACAGGAGCCTGGATGGGGGGAAACTATCTAGTTGACGTTTTAACAGAAGGTCCCAAGGGTGGGGGCTGCTGAAGTGTGGCCATCCCTGGATATGATTTATCATTACCAAGATGGCGGCTACAGGTTCATCACACAGCGGTATGTGGATTTAACCCTATATTAATATGATTGAATAAAAAGAAAAAAATGTTGATGCAGATCACCACTATCCACCAAAGTTCCTCATTGTCTCTACAATGATAAATTCTCTTATACAAAGTACAATGTTCTTTGAGAAACAAGAGATTTTGAATGAAGGTGTTGAATGAGTGTTGGACAATTGCAAAATATCCTAATGTAGAAGCTACTGAGTTGCAGACAGTAAGGATATTAATGTTCCATGATGATAAAGTACAGTAGATTCTGGAACATAATGCCTGAAGCTAAATTCCTAATTAACTCTCTGAAATATCTTGCGTTTTGTTACAGTTGACTGGAAACATAGAACTTTTTAGTAGAAAGCTGGCAGATACCATATATTTTACTGCAATATTTATTAGGCAAATACATATAATGTCCATGAAACTCACAAAAAGGACAAACCAGATAATTTATAACATCTGAATAAATTCTATTTAATGAAAATATATTACATTAGCTAAGGAAGTATAGAAAATTGATAAACTTAGGCAAAAAGTATAATTCTACATACAACTATAGTGCTTTCATATTTGAATATAATGATAGTATTTACAGTATATAACCTAGATGGAATTCCTGAATTATAATGACTGCACTGAACAGATTTCTATGTTGGCTTACCTATAAGCAAAGCATATCTATAATTCTAAAATGATGTACAGTACATGAAATATACGCCTTTATATGGCATTTATTAAAAAAGCACTCTCATGAAGATTTTTTAAATAAATCTGTGTATGTAGTATGGTGTGTATGTGTTAAAACACTCATCTACCAACGTCTTCTCCAGGATACAGCTCCATTTTGCTTCTTTTCTCAGTGACCTCACCGCTCTTCAGACTTTACAGCTCACTCTATACTCTATGCGAGAGTCGGAAGACTCTTTTACATTTTACACCAATAGAACCTCATTCTGACGCACCGTAGGCTTACATTGTAAAAGGCACTTCCGGTTCATGTAAAGCGCAATGTGACCTATAGAGTCTAAGGAGCAATTATATAATTTAAAATAGGAGCACTATGATGCTGGACCAAGGAGAAGACAGAGGTAGGTGAAAATATTACACAGATACAAACTATATTACATTAACATATATACAGACTTATCAAAGAAATTTTCATGGGGTCCCATCTTTAACCCCTTACTGACATCGTCAGTAATAGTACATCCCTGTGCCCTGGGCCTTATGGACCAGCTACGTAGTATTACACATAATGTGATCGCGCCCGCACAGAAACTGTGTGGAGCGATCGCCGCAGGGTGTCAGTTGATTCTCACAGTTGACACCAGGTACCATGAGCCAGGAGCGGTCCCACACCGCTCCCGGCACATTAACCTCTGAAATCCTGCGATCAAAGTCGACTGCAGCATTTCCGGGGCAGGCAGCGGTAACAGCGCCTCTCTTACCTTGTTTCTTGGGTCAAGCGCTGTGTACGCTGGGTCCCAATCATTGCCATTGTGACCCGATGTTGTCATGACGACATCCGGGTCACCAGGCATCAGCAAGTTAGGTAGATCGTGCTCAGCACATGATCTACCTAACTTGTGTCTGCAGGGGCTGACAAGCAGAATAGTATAAGGATGTTGCTGCATCCCTATGCTATACAAGTGATCAGCCTGCAAAAAATGAAAGTCCCAAAAAAATATATATACTTTACCCATAAATAAATAATATTATGAAAAAAAGTAACAAACCAATAAAAGTACAAATATTTGGTATCGCCGCGTCCGGCGACCTGACCTATAAAACTGTCCCACTAATTAACCCCTTTAGTGAACACGGTAAAAAAATAAATAAAAAACAAAGAAAAAATGCTTTATCTTTATACTGCCAAACAAAAATTGGAATAAAACACGATTAAAAAGTCAAATGTAAATAAAAATGGTAAAGCTGAAAACGACACCTTGTCCTGCAATAAACAAGCTTCCATACAGCCCCATCAGCTGAAAAGTAAAAAAGTTATAGCTCTCAGAATAAAGCGATACAAAAAAAATATTTTTTCTGTAAAATAGTTTTTATTGTGTAAAAGCGCCAAAACATAAAAGAACTATATAAATGTGATATCGCTGTAAACGTACTGACTAGTGTTGAGCGAGCATGCTCGACACTGCTCAGTACTCGCCTGAGCATCTCACTACTCGGGATGTTCGGCGAGCACCGAGCATTTTCGGGTTACTTGGACGGGAGCTCGGGTCTCCGCCCTGCACGTTTGGCGCTCTTTACAGAGCCAATGAACATGCAGGGATTGCCAGCCAGTCACTGTAATGCCACAGCCATGTTGGTTGTGGGCATTACAGTGATTGGCTGGCCGCACAGCGTCACCTCTAGTTTTTAAAACCGGGCGCCGCCATCTTGGACACAGTTGCTCCGGATCAGACAGTGTAGGGAGAGTGCTGCTGAGCTAGGGAGAGATTTATACTGCGAAATAGGTAGTGTAGGGTCTCTAAAGCCTGCAAAATCAAACAAACAGTCCTTCTGAGGACTAATATCCATCCCAGATATCAGGCAGGCAGGCAGGCTGTATAGGAGACGCAGTGGTTATACCAACAAACGCTGCATTACAGTCCTGTGTGCTGCCGCTGCTCAAATGGCTAAACTTAACCCCAGGTCTCAGGGGCAAGGAAAAATCCTTTTTTTTCATCTAAATCCTAAAATTGAGTGTGTCTGTGAGTGTTCAGACACAAATATATCTGTTTAAAAGAGTCTGGTTTTGGCCAGATAACTAGAACTGGGGTTTTGCAGTTCCACGGTTCAAATCTCTGTACTATCCACTTTTTTGCCTTTTTTCCATAAAGAAAAAAAAACAGTTTGAGTGTATCACTGACTGTTCAGACACAAATATATCTATTTAAAAAAGTCTGGTATACGCCAGGAAATTAGAACTGTGGTTTTCCTCCTTCACGGTTCAAATCTGGGTGTTATCCACCTTTTTGCCTTTTTTACATAAACAAAAACAGTTTGAGTGTTTCGCTGACTGTTCAGACACAAATATATCTGTTTAAAAGATTCTGGTGTAGGCCAGAGAACTAGAACTGTGGTTTTCCTCTTCCACGGTTCAAATCTGGGTGTAATCCACCATTTTGCCTTTTTTACATAACCAAAAACAGTTTCAGTGTCTCACTGACTGTTCAGACACAAATATATCTGTTTAAAAGATTCTGGTGTAGGCCAGAGAACTAGAACTGTGGTTTTCCTCTTCCACGGTTCAAATCTGGGTGTAATCCACCTTTTTGCCTTTTTTACATAAAAAAACAGTTTCAGTGTCTCGCTGACTGTTCAGACACAAATATTTATGTTTAAAAGATTCTGGTGTAGGCCAGAGAAATAGAACTGTGGTTTTCCTCTTCCACGGTTCAAATCTGGGTGTAATCCACCTTTTTGCCTTTTTTACATAAAAAAAAACAGTTTGAGTGTCTCGCTGACTGTTCAGACATAAATATATCTGTTTAAAAGATTCTGGTGTAGGCCAGAGAACTAGAACTGTGGTTTTCCTCTTCCACGGTTCAAATCTGGGTGTAATCCACCTTTTTGCCTTTTTTACATAAAAAAACTGTTTCAGTGTCTTGCTGACTGTTCAGACACAAATATATCTGTTTAAAAGATTCTGGTGTAGGCCAGAGAAATAGAACTGTGGTTTTCCTCTTCCACAGTTCTAATCTCCTTTTTATTACCCTTTTGCCATTGATAGTGCGAGTGTAAGCTATTTTAATCCATTTACAATGAGCAAGGCGAGTGGCAAGGGACGCGGAACTGGACGTTCTGGTGATGGTGCGTGCAGAGGACGATGCCGTGGCCAAGGTGAAAATGTGTCACAACCAACAGACACATCTTCTCGCTTCCAGTTCTTGACCGAATTACTAGGGAAGCACACAAGAACACCACTATTGTGAACTGATCAGTGTGAACAGGTTATTAATTGGATAGCAGATAATACTTCCAGTCACCTGGGCACCACGTCCTCCGGTCTGTCTTCCACACGGTCAAGTCTTAGTAGCCGTGAGTCTCGATCCGCATACTCCTCCTCACCCTGATGCTCCATCCTCCCATCATGCCGAGTGCTGTCAGACAGCAACTGATCCCACAGTTGGACACTCTGAAGAGCTGTTCACTGGTCCATTTACATATTTGGGCGCCTCACCTGCTCTGCTTGAAGTGGTGGAAGAGGAGATCCCATGTAGCGATGGCCAAATATTTGAACAGCCACAGCCACAGGAAGGCGACGCTGGCAATTTGTCTCAACAGGTGGACGATGACGAGACACAATTGCCACGAAGAGAGGAGGAGGACAGTGGTGCGGAAGAGGAGGAGGTGGTGGATGATCTAGTAACTGACCAAACGTGGCAGGAGGACACGCAGAGCGAGGCCAGCAACAAACAGGGGGAGGGAGGCAGAGTACGCCAACAGGCAGGAAGAAGCAGTGTGGTGGCTGCAGACAGAAGGCGGCAAAAGTTCCCCGTATCAACAACACAAGGGACGTTGCCAGTACAACTGGTAGGTCTTCCAGAATCTGGAATTTTTTTAAAGACTCTGCTGATAACCCCAAAAAGACCATTTGTACCACCTGCCAGGCCAGCATCAGCAGGGGTGACAAAACTACCAGCCTGACCACCACCAGCATGATCAGGCACATGTCAGCAAAGCACCTGACTTTGTGGGGCTAACCCCAGGGTCCACGACCAGTGTCAGTGGGTGTCACCACTGCTTCTTCCGCTATTGTGCGTGTAAGAGAACCCCCTGTTGTGCGTGCTAGGCACTCCCCTGTCCATAATTCATGCAAAGATGCCCCCTCCTCTTAGTCTTCACTTGTTATGGCAGTTTCTCAAGAAACAGCATCAACGTCCACGTCCTACCGCAGCGTTTAATTGTCCATATCCCAGACATTTGAATGAAAGCGCAAATTCGGACACATGGACACGTGCTTGTGGCCAGGGATGGTACATCTCCCTGACAGCACACTGGGTAAACATAGTGGAATCCGGGACCCAGTCTGACCTTGGGACGGAACACATCCTCCCCACACTGAGGATTGCGGGCCCTAGGTCAGTCAGAGTTGCCCCCACAGTGTACAGCTCCTGCGCATCATCCTCCTCCTCATCATCATGTTCAGCCTCCATCTCAGATATCACCACATCAGTTACAAGCTGGAAGCACTGCAGTACTGCCTCAGCCAAGCGGCAACAGGCTGTGCTGAAACTCATAAGCTTAGATGATAAACCTTACACTGCTTGTGAGTTGTGGACAGCTGTGAAAGAGCAGGCAGATCTGTGGCAGAGACCGCTGAACCTACATCCAGGCATGGTCTTGTGTGACAATGGCCGTAACCTGGTGGCGGCTCTGAGGCGAGGCAAGATCACACACGTACCATGCCTGGCTCATGTGCTTAACCTCGTGGTTAAATCGTACCCTGTGTTGCCAGATCTGCTTGTCAAAGTACGCCGCCTGTCAGCTCATTTTCAGAAGTCGGCTACAGCTTCCGCCGCCCTTGCTGTGCTGCAGCAGCGTTTGCAGCTTCCGGCACACCGACTGGTGTGTGATGTCCCCACACATTGGAACTCTACCCTCCACATGTTGCAAAGGATTTGTGAGCAGAAGAGAGCAGTTGTGGAGTACCAGCTGCAGCAAGACCGTCGATATTCAGGTCAGACTCCACACATAAGACCTCAGGAGTGGACCTGGATGTCTGACATATGTACCATCCTGACAAACTTTGAGGAGTCCACCAAGATGGTGAGTGGCGATGGCGCCATCATTAGCGTCAGCATCCCACTTGTCTGTCTTTTTCAACGCTCTCTGCAGAGAATTAAAGAGGAGGCATTGCAGCCAGAGTATGATGAGATGGATCAAGAAGCCGTAGCGGGCGATTACACACAGCCCAGCCTCATCTCATTCCAACGTGCACTGGGGGACAATGAGGGAGAGGAGGAGGATGAGGAAGAACGGGAGCTGGTATCATGCGCTGTAGACGGTAGTACCTGTACAACTGTCATACCGTCGGTTCAGTGTGGGTGCCCTGAGGACAGGGGGGAGGAAGAGGAGGAGAGCATGGTCAGTCGTCATCTTGGTGAGTACACGGAAGTCTTGACTGTTACCAGTCTGGCACGCATGGCTGACTTGATGTTACGCTGCCTTAACCATGACCCTCGCATTGTCAAAATGTTGGGTGACAGTCATTACTGGTTGGTGACACTTTTAGACTCCCGCTACAAGGAGAACTTTCACTGTTATTCCTGAGGTGGAGAGGTCTACAAAAATGGGGCAGTACCAGAAGGCCCTTGCTGCAGAACTGTTAAAAAAAATTCCCATCTGAACACACTAGCGGCAGAGGTCACAGTTCATTGCCCAACCAAGGCGTACAGGCTAGAGAGACGCAACTCTAATCCAGCAGAGGCAGGGGAACACTGTTCTGGGACAGTTTTCTGAGACCCGCCCAGCATACAGGCACTGAGACGTGGGGTACTCTCACAAGGAGTGGAAAGTTTCAAAAGATGGTGAGGGAGTACCTTGCCGACCGTACCAGCATCCTCCGTGATTTCTCTGTGCCTTTAATTATTGGATATCCAAGCTGGACACTGGGAATGAACTCGCTCTGTACGCCTTGGAGGTCCTGGCCTGCCCTGCCGCTAGCGTGTTATCGGAGCGTGTTTTTAGTGCCTCTGGGGGAATTATAACTGATAAGCGCACTCACCTGTCAACTGACAATGCTGACAAGCTGACCCTTATCAAAATGAACAATGTCTGGATTGGGCCAGACTTCTCATCACCACCAAATGACAGCAGAGTAACATAAAGTCAAATCCACTGTGTTATTTCGGGAGGTGTATTCCCATGCACCGCTACACACCCACACATGGGTATATGCTTCCTCATTTAGGCTGTTTTTTGCTCTTCTCCTTATCCTCAGCCTCCACCACCACTATACCACCATTGTGACAGTGGTACCTGTTGCCAGCATTGCAAGTTCCTCCGCCCTAATTTTTGGCAGCTTTTGCTTGGAAGGCATAGGCAAAGACAATGGGAGACCCACTCCCCAATAATGGGAATCATGTTTTGAATATGCTGTACTGCATGGCTCTTGTAAGGGGCATTGCAAGTTTCTCCATCCTAAATTTTGACAGCTCTTGCTTGGAAGGCATAGGCAAAGACTATGGGAGACCCACTCCCCAATAATGGGAATAATGTTTTTAATATGCTGTACTGCATGGCTCTTGTAAGGGGCATTAAAATCGTCTTGTTAATAGAGATGAGCGGTGTTCGACTAGAACTGTTCGCCAATCTCAAATTCGAGCTGTTTTGGGCGGTGTTCGAGTTGTTCGACGAACCCGAACGATTTGCAAAAAATTCGGCTGTTCGAGGTTATGTTCGATAACTGTTCGTGCACCAAAAGCGTGTCCTGCATGTCTGGCGCTATTTAGAGCACCAATCATGCAGGGATTGTCTGCCACTCACTGTAATGCCACAGCCATGGTGTTTGTGGCATTACAGTGATTGCCCAAATCGATGGGAACAGTGCTCACAGTGAAACATGAAAAGCCGGCAATTCATCAGCGGCATACACCGGTACCCGACAATTTAGAACAGAAAGAATAGAGCTTCACACATAGATTAGATAGATAGAAACATGTCAGTCACATATATATGAAGTACAGTGACAGTGTTGCTTACTGTACTTGTCATTTAGTGTAAAGGATTTATCAAAAAAAATATAGTGTTTTCATGCACCGTCTCTTTAAAAAAGCCGGCCGGCAATTCAGCAGCGGTACCCGACAATTTATAACAGACAGAATAGAGCTTCACACATAGATTAGATAGATAGAAACATGTCAGTCACATATATATGAAGTACAGTGACAGTGTTGATTACTGTACTTGTCATTTAGTGTAAAGGATTTATTAAAAAAAATAATAGTGTTTTCATGCACCGTCTCTTTAAAAAAGCCGGCCGGCAATTCAGCATCTGTACCCA
The DNA here is from genome assembly GCF_046119375.1 of Phyllobates terribilis. Taxonomy (NCBI): domain Eukaryota; kingdom Metazoa; phylum Chordata; class Amphibia; order Anura; family Dendrobatidae; genus Phyllobates; species Phyllobates terribilis. The sequence goes on along the minus strand of NW_027362763.1, from coordinate 515,710,139 downwards.
ACAATTTAGAATAGAAGAAATAGAGAATCACACATAGATTAGGTAGATAGAAACATGTCAGTCACATATATATGAAGTACAGTGACAGTGTTGCTTACTGTACTTGTCATTTAGTGTAAAGGATTTATTAAAAAAAAATAATAGTGTTTTCATGCACCGTCTCTTTAAAAAAGCCGGCCGGCAATTCAGCATCTGTACCCGACAATTTAGAATAGAAGGAATAGAGAATCACACATAGATTAGATAGATAGAAACAGTCAGTCACATATATATGAAGTACAGTGACAGTGTTGCTTACTGTACTTGTCATTTAGTGTAAAGGATTTATTAAAAAAAAATAATAGTGTTTTCATGCACCGTCTCTTTAAAAAAGCCGGCCGGCAATTCAGCATCTGTACCCGACAATTTAGAATAGAAGGAATAGAGAATCACACATAGATTAGATAGATAGAAACATGTCAGTCACATATATATGAAGTACAGTGACAGTGTTGATTACTGTACTTGTCATTTAGTGTTAAAATAAAGGATTTATTTAAAAAAAAATTGGCGTGGGGTTCCCCTTAATTTTAGTCTCTAGCGGAGGTTAAGCAGACTGCTGGGGCAGATGTTTGAAGCCTGGGAAGGGGGTAATACCCACGGAGCTTCCCAGGCTACTAATATCAGCCCCCAGCGGAATACCTAGCCTTTACTAGCTATTAAAATGGGGGACCCCCAAAAAAATGACGTGGGGTCCCCCCTATTTTAATAGCTAGCAAAGGCTAGGCAGACAGCTGGGGGCTGATATTAATAGCCCAGGAAGGGTGCCATGAATATTGGCCCCCTCCCAGGCTAGAAACACCAGCCGTCAGCCGCCCCAGAAATGGCGCATCCTTAGAATGCGCCAATTCTGGCACTTAGCCTCGCTCTTCCCACTGCCCTGTAGCGGTGGCAGTGGGGTAATAGGGTTGGGGTTGATGTCAGCTTATAATGCCAGCTGACATCAAGCCCAGGTTAGTAATGGAGAGGCGTCTATAAGACACCCCCATTACTAACCCCATAGTCAAAGTTAAAAGAAAACACAAACACCCAGAATAAAGTCCTTTAATTGAAATAAAGACACATTCCTTTATTGTTCTAAATTAAACCATACTTACCGTCACGCCCATTCCAGCTGAAGCCAACGATCTCCTGCAATAAAAGAAAAATAATAAAGCAACCTCATCCTTACCTTTCCATGGTTCCCACGACAGCTTCAGCTCTGCTACATCGAGATAACAGGCTGGACCGCAGCAGAACGCCGCCATCCAGCCTGTCATCCCGCAGACACTGAGAAGCGCAGGCATTCTTGCGCTCTGCAGTGTCTGGCTGTGACGGCATCCAGATGAGCCGAGGTCATGTCCAATGAACTCGGCGCACCTCATGCACGTCACTGACAGCGTGGGAGAATTCTCCTGCACTCAGCACTTCAGCGTGAGAATTCTCCCACGCTGTCAGTGACGTACATGAGGTCAGCTGAGTTCATTGGACATGAATGAGCTCACCTCATGCACGTCACTGACAGCGTGGGAGAATTCTCATGCTGTAGCGCTGAGTGCAGGAGAATTTTCCCACGGTGTCAGTGACGTGCATGAGGTGAGCTGAGATCATTGGACATGAATGAGCTCACCTCATGCACGTCACTGACACCGTGGGAAAATTCTCCTGCACTCAGCGCTTCAGCGTGAGAATTTTCCCACGCTGTCAGTGACGTGCATGAGGTGAGCTCATTCATGTCCAATGAACTCAGCTGACCTCATGTACGTCACTGACAGCGTGGGAGAATTCTCACGCTGAAGTGCTGAGTGCAGGAGAATTCTCCCACGCTGTCAGTGACGTGCATGAGGTGAGCCGAGTTCATTGGACATGAACTTGTCTCATCTTTATGCCGTCACAGCCAGACACTGCAGAGCGCAAGCAAGCCTGCGCTTCTCAGTGTCCGCGGGATGACAGGCTGGATGGCAGCTTTCTGCTGCGGTCCAGCCTGTCATCTCGATGTAGCAGAGCTGAAGCTGTCATGGGAACCATGGAAAGGTAAGGATGATGTTGGTTTATTATTTTACTTTTATTGCAGAAGACATTGGCTTCAGCTGGAATGGGCGTGATGGTAAGTATGGTTTAATTTAGAACAATAAAGAATTGTGTGTTTATTTCAATTAAACGACTTTATTCTGGGTGTTTGTGTTTTTTTAAATACTTTACTAGAAATTCATGGTGGTCATGTCTAATATTGGCGTGACCCCATCAATTTCGGGCTTAGTGCCAGCTGATAATGCCAAGCTGGCCTTAACCCCTTTATTACCCAGTGAGCCACCGCACCAGGGCCCTGGATGAGTTGGGTACAGCGCCAGAAGATGGCGCTTCTATGAACGCGCCATTTTCTGGGGCGGCTGCGGACTGCAATTTGCAGCGGGTGGGGCCCAGAAAGCTTGGGCCTCCCTGCGCTGCGGATTCCAGCTCCCAGCTGCCGAGTTGTACCTAGCTGGGCACAAAAATAGGGCGAAGCCCCACGCATTTTTTTTTTAAATTATTTCATGAAATTCATGGAATAATTAAGAAAAAAAGGGCTTCCCTATATTGTTGTGTCCAACCAGGTACAAATAGGCAGCTGGTGGTTGGGGGCAGCCCGTCCCTGCCTGCTGTACCTGGCTGGACACAAATATAGTGCGAAGCCCCACGTCAATTTTTTTTAAATTATTTCATGAAATAATTTTTTTAAAAAAGGGCTTCCCTATATTGTTGTGTCTGGCCAGGTACAAATAGGCAGCTGGTGGTTGGGGGCAGCCCGTTCCTGCCTGCTGTACCTGACTGGACACAAATATAGGGCGAAGCCCCACGTCAATTTTTTTTAAATTATTTCAGGAAATTCATGAAATAATGAAAAAAAAATTGATGTGGGGCTTCGCCCTATATTTGTGTCCAGTCAGGTACAGCAGGCAGGAACGGGCTGCTCCCAACCACCAGCTGCCTATTTGTACCTAGCCGGACACAACAATATAGGGAAGCCCTTTTTTCTTAATTATTCCATGAATTTCATGAATCTAAAAAAAAAATGCGTGGAGCTACGCCCTATTTTTGTGTCCAGCCAGGTACAACTAGGCAGCTGGGGGCTGGAATCTGCAGCGCAGGGAGGCCCAAGCTTTCTGGGCCCCACCCGCTGCAAATTGCAGTCCGCAGCCGCCCCGGAAAATGGCGCGTTCATAGAAGCGCCATCTTCTGGCGCTGTACCCAACTCATCCAGGGCCCTGGTGCGGTGGCTCACTGGGTAATAAAGGGGTTAAGGCCAGCTTCGCATTATCAGCTGGCCCTAAGCCCGAAATTCATGGGGTCACGCCAATATTAGACATGACCACCATGAATTTCTAGTAAAGTATTTAAAAAAAACACAACACCCAGAAAAAAGTCCTTTAATTGAAATAAACACACAATTCTTTATTGTTCTAAATTAAACCATACTTACCATCACGCCCATTCCAGCTGAAGCCAACGATCTCCTGCAATAAAAGAAAAATAATAAAGCAACATCATCCTTACCTTTCCATGGCTCCCACGACAGCTTCAGCTCTGCTACATCGAGATAACAGGCTGGACCGCAGCAGAACGCTGCCATCCAGCCTGTCATCCCGCAGACACTGAGAAGCGCAGGCTTGCTTGCGCTACTCAGTGTCTGGCTGTGACGGCATCCAGATGAGCCGAGGTCATGTCCAATGAACTCGGCGCACCTCATGCACGTCACTGACAGCGTGGGAAAATTCTCACGCTGAAGCGCTGAGTGCAGGAGAATTTTCCCACGCTGTCAGTGACGTACATGAGGTGAGTCGAGTTCATTGTCGGCTCATCTGGATGCCGTCACAGTCAGACACTGAGGAGCGCAAGCATGCCTGCGCTTCTCAGTGTCCGCGGGATGACAGGCTGGATGGCAGCGTTCTGCTGCGGTCCAGCCTGTCATCTCGATGTAGCAGAGCTGGAGCTGTCCTGGGAACCATGGAAAGGTAAGGATGAGGTTGCTTTATTATTTTTCTTTTATTGCAGGAGATCGTTGGCTTCAGCTGGAATGGGCGTGATGGTAAGTATGGTTTAATTTAGAACAATAAAGAATTGTGTCTTTATTTCAATTAAAGGACTTTATTCTGGGTGTTTGTGTTTTTTTTTTAACTTTGACTATGGGGTTAGTAATGGGGGTGTCTTATAGACGCCTCTCCATTACTAACCTGGGCTTGATGTCAGCTGGCATTATAAGCTGACATCAACCCCAACCCTATTACCCCCTGCCACCGCACCAGGGCAGCGTGGAAGAGCGAGGCTAAGTGACAGAATTGGCGCATCCTATGGATGCGCCATTTCTGGGGCGGCTGACGGCTGGTGTTTCTAGCCTGGGAGGGGGCCAATATTCATGGCTCCCTTCCTGGGCTATTAATATCAGCCCCCAGCTGTCTGCCTAGCCTTTGCTAGCTATTAAATTAGGGGGGACCCCACGTCATTTTTTTGGGGGGGGTCCTCCATTTTAATAGCTAGTAAAGGCTAGATATTCAGCTGGGGGCTGATATTAGTAGCCTGGGAAGCTCCGTGGGTATTACCCCCTTCCCAGGCTTCAAACATCTGCCCCAGCCGTCTGCTTAACCTCCGCTAGAGACTAAAATTACGGGGAATCCCACGCCAATTTTTTTTAATAATAAATCCTTTATTTTAATACTAAATGACAAGTACAGTAACCAACACTATCACTGTACTTATTATATATGTGACTGACATGTTTCTATCTATCTAATCTATGTGTGAAGCTCTATTCTGTCTGTTATAAATTGTCGGGTACAGATGCTGAATTGCCGGCCGGCTTTCTTAAAGAGACGGTGCATGAAAACACTATTATTTTTTTTGATAAATCCTTTACACTAAATGACAATTACAGTAAGCAACACTGTCACTGTACTTCATATATATGTGACTGACATGTTTCTATCTATCTAATCTATGTGTGAAGCTCTATTCTGTCTGTTATAAATTGTCGGGTACCGCTGCTGAATTGCCGGCCGGCTTTTTTAAAGAGACGGTGCACGAAAACACTATTATATTTTTTAATAAATCCTTTACACTAAATGACAAGTACAGTAAGCAACACTGTCACTGTACTTCATATATATGTGACTGACATGTTTCTATCTATCTAATCTATGTGTGATGCTCTATTCCTTCATGTCTAAATTGTCGGGTACCGGTGTATGCCGCTGCTGAATTGCCGGCCGGCTTTTTTAAAGAAAGCGTCTTCTGAGCAGTTTGTCAGCTTTTGGACACCTTTGAAGGTGTTTTCTATGTGTTCCTATGTGTTTTTGTTTGCCTGCCATTGGTTTTAACGGTGTTCGACGGTGTTCTAAGGTGTTCGACGAACAGTTCGACGAACAGTTCCTCGAACATCCCGGTGTTCGACGAACCGAACCGAACCCGAACACTACGGGGGTGGCTCAACACTACTTGTTAAGCTACTGTGACCTCCACGTCTCTTCCAAGGGTCATTGATATTGTCTTTTTATTCCACTGGGACCTCCACGTCTCTTCCAAGGGGCATTAATATTGTCATTTTATTTCACTGTGACCTCCACCACTCTTTCAAGGGACATTAAAACCATCTTGTTAAGCTACTGTGACCTCCACGTCTCTCCCACGGGTCATTGATATTGTCTTTTTATTGCACTGTAACCTCCACCACTCTTCCAAGGGGCATTGATATTGTCTTTTTATTCCATTGCGACCTCCACCACTCTTCCAAGGGGCATTAAAACAGTCTTACGGTTACAGTGGAATAAAAAGACAATATCAATGGCCCGTGGAAGAGACGTGGAGGTTACAGTAGCTTACTACTGTGACCTCCACGTCTCTTCCACGGGACATTGATATTGTCTTTTTATTCCACTGTAACCTCCACCACTCTTTCAAGGGGCATTAAAACCATCTTGTTAAGCTACTGTGAACTCCACGTCTCTTCCAAGGGGCATTAAAACCGTCTTGTTAAACCATTCTGAACTCCACAGCTCTCCCAAGGGGAATTGAAATGTTATTTTTAATTACCTCTAACCTCCACGACTCTTCCAACGGGCATTGCATTTCCTCCTAATTTTAGTCAGCTTTTGCTTTTCAATGCATAGGTGAACACTAAGGGAGACCCACTACCCAATAATGGGTAGAAGGTTTTTAGTACGCTGTAATCCACGTCTGTTTCAAGGGGCATTGCAGTTCCTCATAATTTTTGGAAAGCCTTCCATTCACTGCTTAGGCCAACAGTGTACAGGAGACGCAGTTGCTATAAATGGAAAAAACTGTTTAGTTAAGGCCCTCTGACCTCCATGTCACTTCCAAGGGGCATTGGAGTGCCTCGAAATTTTTGGTAGGCATTGCACTCACTGTATGCCCTTTAACTGTGTAGCCGAACCGCTCCTTTTGGTACAGAAACATATCCTACAAGACATGTGTGGTTGACTGGACGGATATTGATGTGAATGGTCCCTGTTCCTCCTGCTCTTTCTCCTTTGCCACCACCTCATCCATCATTCATCACCTCAAGCTTTGTTTTAACGGAGTCATAGAACTGGGATAGTATCAGGAAAACATCCAGCAATCCTCGGAGGAGGTAGGATATGCGCCAAAACGCTGACCACCTCAGGCCTAGCCGCTACTACATACATGCGCTTGCATTCCAAGGAACAGAAAGCTAAGGAGATGGATGGCCTCATGATCATGAATAATTTACTCTTTGTGTAGGAGGCCGACCACTGCTGCTGTCTACCTTCTGAACTATGTGTTGAAGCCTGATTGACCCAGGACCCACAATCCTCTATGTCTGGAGGACGTGTTGCATCCCAGTGTCCAACTATGTCCCGGCTTCCACAATATTAAACCAGTGTGAAGGCGTCAGTGAGATGGACCATCCCTGGCCACATTCACTTGTCCACGTGTTTGTGAATAGGCTGTCCTTCCCACTAAATGCACTGGGGAGGGCACAGGTAATGTTTTGGTATGTGCGCTTGTGTAAAAGGCGCACCGGGACAAATACGGGCGGCTGGGGACCAAGCGTGGACACCTGGCCCCCGGGCGGCTGGGGACTGAGTATGGATACCAGGCCGCCGACACAGCCATGACGTGGTGGCCAGATTCCGCCTCCACATGCCTAAGAGACCCAATTTCAAGTGCAAGCAAGCAAGCAGTATGGTATTGCAGCCTGGGGTGGGTGGGTGTCAGGCTGCATACTTGCGCTTGCATTGCAAGGAATGGGGGAGGTACAATTGAACACTGCCCTGGGACAAGGACTTGAACGGGAATAGTTGCAAGTCTGCAACGACAGGTGCAGGGCAGGAGGCATCTTTGCATGTGCCATGAACAGGGGGTTGGCGTGCACACACTACAGCGGAATAGGCTGTCCTTCCCACTAACTGCACTGGGGAGGGCACAGGTGATGTTTTGATATGCGCGCTTGTGTATAAGGAGAAATAGGGGCGGCTGGGGACTGAGTATGGATACCAGGCCGCTGACGCAACCATGACATGGTGGCTGGCGTCTGCCTCCACAAGCCTAAAAGGCCTCATTTCAAGTGCAAGCAAGCTAGCAGTATGGTATTGCAGCCTGGGGGTGGGTGGGTGGCAGGCTGCCCACTTACGCTTGCATTCAAGGAAACAAAGCAGATGCTAACTTCTATCATCATCATCATGCTCCTCACCTTGGCACTCTTAACTCCCCTGATGGAGTAGCCAGGGCCCACCGGAGGAGTCTCTGGTTGTCTGGTGGGCTCGTCCAATGCTGCCCTAAAGCAGGCCAGGCTAAGAAAAGTGTGGGGAAGGTTCCCGGGACAAATAGTGGCAGCTGGGGACTGAGTATGGAGTCCTTGCCACCGATGCAGCCATGAGGTAGTGGCCAGCTTCGGCCTCCTCCAAACTAAAAGGCCCCATTTCAAGTGCAAGCTAGCAGTATAGTATTGCAGCCTGCGGGTGGGTGGGTGGTTGGCTGCATATTTGCGCTTGCATTGCAAGGAATGGGGGAGGTACAATTGAACACTGCCCTGGGACAAGGACTTGCACGGGGATAGTTGCAAGTCTGCATCTTCAGATGCGGCAAGGATCACTTCTAATGGGCACTCTTTTAGGCAGTGACCTGGGTGTCAGAGATGCTTCCAGGGGTCTTACCCATGCTGTTCCCATGTCTTTTCAGCACTGTATGCATGCATCACACAGCACATGGCCAGATAAGGTTGTAAAATGTTAAAATTACATTTCCCAGTGAATGCATTTGTCACGGTTGAAAGCAATATAAAAGTGCAAAAACGCATAAAAAATGCTACTTGTGAACATAGCCCAAGGTGTGGAGGAGTATTTTTGTTTTTGGTTATTTATTTTACCTTCTGCACAAGTCTTTACCCTGGAAAGGATGTTCCTTAACATATTTCACAGGAAAACAGTTTCAGTTTTGTTTTTGAACGTTTTATTGTGAGCCCGTAAAAGTGGTTTTATGCCTCTGGCCACATTGTTGACAGCAGTGACCTGGGGGTCAGAAATGCTTCCTGGGCCAATCCCCATGCTGTCCCCATGTCATTTGAGCACTGTCACTATCGTTTTGGGCATTTTTGAGGCTTTCTACAGACTGCCGGGGGTGCCGTTGCAAAAATGCTCAGGTCTCCCATAGACTAACATTGGGCTCGTTGCTCGGGTCGAGCACCTGAGTATCACAGTGAGCTCGGCCCGAGCTTCGAGCACCCGAGCATTTTAGTGCTCGCTCAACACTAGTACTGACCCGAAGAATAAAGCTGCTTTATCAATTTTGACACATGCGGAACGGCATAAAAAAAAACAAAAAAACTATTCCTGAATTGTTGGTTTTTGTATATTCTGCCTCCCAAAAATCGGAATAAAAAGTGATCAACAAATATAATTTGCCAAAAAATGGTACCAATAAAAACAGCAACTTGTCCAGCAAACAATAAGCCCTTACATGACTCTGTCTGCCGAAATATGGAAAAATGATTGCAAAAACTAGTCTTTGCAAAAAAAAGCATCTTTTAGTGTGTGACAGCTGCCAAACATAAAAACCAGATATGAGTCTGGTATTGCTGTAATCACACCGACCCAAAGAATAAAGTCATCTAATCATTTATACAACACGAGGAACGGCGTAAAAAATAAACTTTAGGGTTGTACTAGGGTTAGGTTTGTGCTAGGGTTAGGGTTAGGGTTGTGCTAGGGTTAGGGTTGTGCTTGGGTTAGGTTTGTGCTAGGGCTAGGGTTGTGCTAGGGTTAGAGTTAGGGCTGTGCTAGGGTTAGGGTTATGCTTGGGTTAGGGTTGTGCTAGGGTTAGGGTTGTGCTAGGGTTCTGTTAGTGTTGGGGTTGGGATTTTTTCAAAAGTAAAAAAAAAAATGATGACAATATGGCGACTAGTGTTGAGCACAAGTGCTCACTACTTGAGTTTGCATCGGGTGCTTGGGTATGCACCGAGTATCGCGGGTGCTCGAGTGACATGTTCGAGTCTCTGCCACATATGTTTTGCCAAAATAACTTGTGGGGACTGCCTGTCATGCACGAGCGGTCCCCGCATGTTTTTTTTGGTGTCTAATAATAGTGAAACATGTGGGGCGGGGACTCGAGCATGTCACTAGAGCACCTGCGATACATGGTGCATACCCAAGTACCCGATGCATACTCAAGTAGCTTGCACTTGCGCTCAAGACTAATGACAACTTATTCAATATGATAACCTAATGTTAGCAAATTCTGTGTCATACATCTGGGTTCAAAATGTTCACTATACCCCTTGATAAAATCCTTGATGGGTCTGGTTTCCAAAATGAGGTTATTTGTGGGAGGTTTCCACTGTTTAGGCGCGTCAGGGGCTCTCTAAACACGACATGGCATGTCTTGATTCCAGCCAATTTTACATTCAAAAAATCACACAGTGCTCCCAAACAATGTATTTTCCCCACATATGGGGTATCGGCGTATTCAGGAGAGATTGCGCAACAGTTTTTGTGTCCATTTTCTCCTTTTACCCTTGTGAAAATAAAAAAATTGGGGCTTAAAGATCATTTTTGTGGAAAAAGTTTGATTCTTTTATTTTCGCGGCTCTACCTTATAAACTTCTGTGAAGCACCTGAGAGTTCAGGGTGCTCAACACACATCTAGATAAGTTCCCTGAGGGGTCTAGTTTCCAAAATGGTGTCACTTGTCGGGGTTTCCACTGTTTAGGCACATCAGGGGCTCCCTAAATGCGACACGGCGTCTGCTAATCATTCAAGCAAATTTAAAATAAAAAAGTGAAATGGCACTCCTTCCCTTCCGAACCCTGCCGTGCGCCCAAACAGTGGTTTTCCCCCACATATGGGGTATCGGCTAACTAAGGAGAAATTGCGCAACAAATGGTATGATGCAATTTCTCCTGTTACCCTTATGAAAACATATGGGGTATCGGCGTACTCAGGAGAGATTGCACAACAGTTTTTGGGGTCCATTTTCTCCTCTTACCCTTGTCAAAATAAAAAAAATAGGGGGCTGAAAAACATTTTTGTGGGAAAAATGTGAACATTTTATTTTTACGACTCAATGTTATAATCTTCTATGAAGGACCTGGGGGTTCAATGTGCTTATTACACATCTAGATAAGTCCCCTGAGGGGTCTAGTTTTCAAAATGGTGGCACTTGTGGGGGTTTTCCACTGTTTAGGCACATCAGGGGCTCCCCAAACGCAACATGGTGTCCGCTAATTATTCAAGCTAATTTTACATTTAAAGAGTCAAATGTCACTCCTTCCCTTTCGATCCCTGCCGTGTGCCCAAACAGTGGTTTTCTCCCACATATGGGGTATTGGCGTGCTCAGGAGAAATTGCACAACTAATTTTGGGGTCCATTTTTTCCTGTTACCCTTGCAAAAATAAAAAAAAATTGGGTCTAAAGTAACATTATTGTGAAAAAAGTTAAATGTTCATTGTTTTCTTTTTTCACATTCCAAAAATTCCTGTGAAGCACCTGAAGGGTTAATAAATTTCTTGAATATGCTTTTGAGCACCATGAGGGGTGAAGTTTAATTAATAATTATTTGATCCCTTGCTGTTTTTGTAAGTTTGCCCACTAACAAAGACATGAACAGTCTATAATTTTAAGGGTAAGTTAGTTTTAACATTGAGAGATAGAATATCCCCAAAAAATCAAGAAAATCACATTTTATAAATTACATACATTTATTTGCATTTTGCAGTGAGAAATAAGTATTCGATTCCCTACAAACCATTATGAGTTCTGGTTCCTACAGACCAGTTAGATGCTCCTAATCAACTCGTTACCTGCATTAAAGACAGCAGTCTTACACAGTCACCTGTATAAAAGACTCCTATTTACAGACTCAATTAAGCAGTCAGACGCTAACCTCTACTGTCAGGGTAAAAAAGAACATATATTTTCTCTACTTTTATACGCTTTGCTTATGTACTAACCACCATTTTGTGTCTTATAACAATAAGCTTTCCTTGCTACGTGTTATTTAGATTGAAATTTATGCTAAGATGGCGCCGGTATCAGCCAAGCACCTGTTTCAGAGAAACGAAACCAAAACATCAACTGATGGTTGTCTGCCCAGAGACTGAGTTAAGGAGACGTGGACCAATCAGGAGTGGCCGGATACTAGACATTTATGGCTTACCCCACCCAAAACAATCCATTTATGGCTTACCCCGCCCCGAACAACCCCTTTCCCCTCCCCATTATGTAGTGTATTTAAGTTTGTGCATGCGGAAATAAAGCGGAACATTGCTGAGATTGTGGCTTGCCAGTAGCCTTCTGTGCATGCTCTGAGTTTGAACCAGCTTGTTGTCTGACTCATTCTTTGAATGGTTGACCCATGCTCATAGCCTTAATTTGGAGTGACTGGAGGACGAGTGGAATGTCGCTACGACCCCGACAAATGGCGCCCAACGTGGGGCGTGGCTAGCGGTACGCCGCCCTCCCGGACCCATATTGCTGACTTCCCTGGTGGTGACCGCGGCGGCTGAATTTGAGGCCTGATCAACCTCCATCGAACACGGTAAGTCGAGATGTATTTTATATGTCTCAATTGCCTGTGTGTCAGCCGCAGCGGTTCCTGTGGGATTATCAGTTTGGATCTGGGTGGGTGACCGGTCGAGTGGTGAGACCTCAGGCATCCCGCGCCACGTCCCGTACCAGCAACTGTGAGACCGAGTGACGTCGCATGCCTGCGCGTGCTCGTGTGCACACCACCTCCTCCTCCCCCGGTCACTGTACTTTTCTTAGCTGCCTCCCGTGACTAATAGTCGATTCCAAGCCATCCCTAGATTATAGTGTAAGGAAGAAAGAATCTGTGACGAATTGAGGAGTGCTCTTCGTCTACCACAGAGACTGCTGTAAAGTCAAGGTTAGGAAAGGAGATAGATTGAGGCGTCTCTCTATCTCATCAGTGTATTGAGGTGTGCTCTACACTGACGGGTGGTGACCTGTAATCAGGGTGCCGTGGTGAGTCGCACTGTAAAGTCGCCATTCAAGGTTAGGGAAGGGGATAGATTGAGGTGTCTCTCTATCTCACCAGTGTATTGAGGTGTGCTCTACACTGCCCGGTGGCGACCTGTGGACTGCATCAGTGATCTGAGTCGCGACAGATCATTGCATTCTATAAGAAAATGTTGCGTATGTTTAAATCTGAAAGACCTGGCAAATTGCCGGATGGTGCTGTGGGAGTCATCCAGCTACTAGAGTCACGGGAAGGCAAGGAGGCTGTTAAGAATGTTAGGAATCTGTATTAAATAATAAGACTACCCAGTACGGGCAAGCTTCAGCCTTCAGTGTGAAAGAATGCGTTATACAAAATAAGGGAAGTTGAGTGATGAAGGACACCTGCACCAGGCTCAGACACATCTTAGAGTAGATGGTGCAGGGGGGAACAGAGAATGCCGAGCCTTTGTTCGGATACATGAAAGCTGCAGAATGTGATTTGTTATGTTACCCTAAATTGGCCGTAACCCCGTTGATGCCTGTCACTACACCGAGCTCTCAGCCACCACCCTATAATGGCGCCGACGCTAAATCATCGGAAGGATGGACGTGTCGTATGTGCTGACAGCAGAACCCGCCCTGGGCGAAGTTCTGCTGTGTCTGTGGGGCGGGCCGCCCATGGCACGATGCCCAGCCTGCCTCCAAGAACAATCCCACTCCCACTCCTACTCCTCCCTCCAACGGCCATCTTACTACACCTTGTACTTGTTGTGGGAGGCCCGGGAAACCCCAATCCGGCCTATATCCACTACTAGATCCGTCCGGTGCTTATTACCAGCCGCCAGCATGGGTGGAAAAGCCCGCAGTCCCAGAGCACCCATCTGAAACTAATGCGATACCCTCTGCTCCAGTCCACGATGCTAAGGCGCTCCCTCTGTTCCCCATGGGGGTCGCCCATAACCCTGGGGATATCCTCCTCAACTCCCCAGAATTTCAGGCCAGACTGCTCTCCCTCCGCCAACATACTGTTACTCAAGACGATACGGAGCAAGATGAGGGATGGGCTCAAGATACTCCAGCGCCCCCCCCCTTTACCCCATACGTCTCCTATGGCCTCCTCCACCCCACATTCATGACCCATACTCCGGCCCTTGCTCCAAGCAACTGCTGAAAGAGCACCACCCCCCAGCCCCTCAGAAGTCTGGGACCCCTGCCGCTCCCGGAACCTAGTAGACCCATCAGGACGCCCCGTCACTCTGTCAATAGGCTATGGTGACATCCTTACATATCGGGTGGGGGCCATAATCAACCCTGCAAACACCCGTATGAGCCATGCTGGAGGATTGGCTCGTAAAATTGCCCTTGCTGCTGGTTCCACTCTGGCTGCAGAATGCCAGGCTCACTTAGCCGAAAACGGAGAGCTTCAAAAGGCCATGGATTCCACAAAAGCAGGATCCCTTAGTACGTATGAATCCGGTCTAGAATACATGAAACAGTTAAAAGCCTGGGCTCAGAATCGCTTGTCAGATCAAGCTGGGTCTGTACAAGATGTTCAACAAGACCCTGATGAATCTTTGGAAAGATATGCTGCAAGACTCAGCATGCATTTTGAGGATCTCGGATACAGTCCTCACGTCAAGACGCAGGCCGCCCTGTTGGTTCAGGCCCTAGTAGATGGCCTACAAGACGCTCTCAGAGATGAGGTTCTGAGGGTACGCCCCGAGATCCGTTCTTCTTCTTTTAACGACGCGGTGGACATTGTCAAAGCTTTCCAAAAAGCCATGCTAAAAATGGAAAAGGATACTAAGCCAAAGAAGAAAGCCGCTCCTGCCATGGTATATCAAGCTCAAGAAAGCTACCCACCCCCCGGCAACCAACATGGAATCAAGTGGGTAATGGTTAAAGGCACAGGTGATGATACTCCTCCCACATATAGAAAACAAGACAGAAGAAATGACAAGGGGCCACCTAGAGACAAGAGACAATCTCGTGATTCTGAAGGACGCATACTGTGTTGGGAATGTGGTAGCCCTAATCACCTTCTCAGAGACTGTCCAACCCTGCCACTTTGCTTCCACCTTCTAGGGGGGAAGACGAACAGGGTGAAGGTCCATTGGTGGAACCTCATGATTGTATAAAAATTTTGCAGGAAGAGACTGCTGCTCCAGAGAATATGGTGGCACATCCGCTCGCACACCCTGCCTTGCACCTATGGACTGATGGATCCCTTTTCGCAGACCCTCAAGGGAAGTTCCACACGGGATATGCTGTCACAACAGACCTAACAGTCCTCAAGGCTGAAGCTCTAACACCATACATGTCTGCACAAGAAGCTGAACTTGTAGCTCTCACAGAAGCCTGCCACCTGGCAGCTGGAACAACGACAAACATATATACCGATTCTAGGTATGGACATGGAATTTGCAATGATTTTGGACTCTTGTGGAAGTCTAGAGGATTCATCACAGCTGCAGGTACACCAGTGAAACATGCCTCATGGATTAAGGCCCTAATGAAGGCCCTGGAACTACCCATTCAGGTTGCTGTTATCAAGGTCAAGGCTCATGGAAGACTAGATTCCAGGGAAGCCAGGGGCAACCACCTAGCTGACCAAGCAGCCAAGACTGCAGCAGTGGAGAATGTGTCATCAAAGTGGCAGGAAAAGGAAGAAGAGATGGGGGAGACCCTGCAAACCGTAGCTGTGACGCTCACTAGAGCAAGAGCCAAAGAACAGCCGGCGGAAGACCATACAAGTCCAGCGGAGACACGAGTGGAATCCAGGGGGGTCAGGAAGAACAAAGGAAGACCCCCACTGAAGAAGTCAAGCAATGGAAAGCGGCGGGAGCCGTGCTGGCAGGTCGCAAAGATTTAAAGGTCGACTCAACTCTTTATCAAGTGGACGGAAAACCTTGCTTGCCCAGGCGCATGTACTCAGCCGTGGCAGCATGGGCTCACGGGCCTATACACAGAGGAAAGAATCAAGCCTTGGCATGTATCAAGAAAACTGTACTTTGCACCCGGAATCTCTTCCACTGTGACTGCATACTCAAAATCCTGCTCTGTCTGCGCTACCTGCAACCCAACGTGTATGGCACGGGTCCCTCTCCAACACCTGGCTAAACCAGACTACCCTTGGCAGAGAATACAAGTCGACCATATCCAAATGCCTAAAGCAGGAAAATATGAGTACGTTTTGGTAGCCGTGGATATGTTCTCAGCCTGGCCCGAGGCCTACCCGCTTGTCAACATGACTGCTAAAGTCACAGCCAAGAAACTGATCACTGAAATTGCCTGCAGATTTGGAGTTCCCCAAGTCATAGAATCGGATCAAGGACCAGCTTTCACAGCAAATATCTACAAAGAACTTTGGAACATGTTGGGAACAGATTTGGGCCTCCACACTCCATACCATCCTGCCAGTTCAGGCAAAGTGGAAAGGATGAATTCCACACTCAAGACCTAGCTCTTGAAAATGACCCAAGATCATCCCCTCCCCTGGCCCGACCTACTCCCTATAGTATTGTATCATATCAGACACACCCCACAAGCTAAACATGGGCTAACTCCCTATGAAATTTTGTTCGGGACCCCACCTAAAATAGGAGAAATTAGGCCCCAAGAGTTGTCTGAAACACATAATAGCGTAGTAAAATTTGTGATTGCTCTGTCTAAAGAATTGACTAACACCCGCTCTACAGTATCTGCTTCTCTCCCAGAATCCACAGGTGATGCGGTACATGATTTCACCCCAGGCGACCTGGTGTACGTAAAGAAGTTTGTCCGGAAACACTGTCCCCAACCCAGATTTGAGGGCCCCTACACTGTGATCCTGACTACTCCTACAGCTCTGAAGCTTGAGGGCAAGAGCACCTGGATTCACGCCTCCCACTGCAAGAGAGACAAAGTGAGCCTATAAAAGATGACTACCTTCTTCTATATCCTTTCCATATGCTTACTGTCTGTCCCAGGGTGGACAGCTACCACATTTTGGGTAGAGATGAGCGTTGTTCTACTCGAACTGTTCGCCAATCTCAAATTCGAGCTGTTTTGGGCGGTGTTCGAGCCGTTCGGCGAACACGAACAATTTGAGAAAAATTCGGCTGTTCGAGGTTATGTTCGATAACTATTCGTGCACCAAAATCATAACTGGATTTTTTCTCAGTAATGATGAAAATTAATGTTAATACGCAGTTTGAGTGTACAGCGGGGTGGGGGGAGGGGCAGGGGATGGATCTCTGCAGGAACAATGAAGATCTCCATTTTTTTTTCTCTTTCCCGCATTTGCAGTGGGGAGGTGCAATCTGTCAGCCTATCAGCAGCGCACACACGGAGCGAAGTGCTTTTTTTCACACAAGCAAGGGCATGTGTCATTGGCAGTGTATGTCACATGTCCTTGCCCTATAAGACCAAGCCATTTTCCCCGTCGCCACCATTTTCTCACTGCTGCAGCTGCGTGTTAGACGGCACCGCTGTTGCTGTGTGCGCTATACCTTGTTAATTTCAAGCCAATTTTCGCACAAATATACAGATAGCTTGGGAGTAGGGAATAGTTGTGATTGCAGTCCTTTTAAGGACTAGGTTACAGCATTTCCTACGACTTTTATCAGGGAGGTCTGTGCTCTTAAATAGATAGGTTGTGGGAGTAAAGACTAATTGTAATTGGAGTCCTTTTCAGGACTAGGTTACATGAGTTCCTATCAGTTTTTGCCAGGCAGGTCTGTGCCAGTGCTGTGCAAGTTTTTTTCACAGCATTTGGCTGAATCTAGCAAAGCTAATCCTTTTTGGCCTATTGCAGAGTGTGTTAGTCAGTGGAGTAGCCTATCTGTGTTGCAAGATATAACACCTGTGTATAGAATACCAATTTTTTTACTGCACCTAGTGAAGTAAAATCTTTTGGGCATAGCATCATTCTATTAGTCCATCTATACTGACCTCCATCAGGTTGCAAACTGAATATAATTTTTTTCTGCATCTAGCTCTGAAAAAATATTTGGGCTTCTAGCGGTGTGTGGGACTTGGTCTATTAGTCCATCTATACTGACCTCCATCAGGTTGCAAATTAAAAATAATTTTTTTCTTCATCTAGCTCTGAAAAAATATTTGGGCTTCTAGCAGTGTGTGGGACTTGGTCTATTAGTCCATCTATACTGACCTCCATCAGGTTGCAAATTAGAAATAATTTTTATCTGCATCTACAGTACCTCTGAAAAAATATTTGGGCTTCTAGCAGTGTGTGGGACTATTTGTATTAGTCCATCTATACTGACCTCCATCAGGTTGCAAATTCAAAATAATTTTTTTCTGCATCTAACCCAGCCAATAGTTTTGGCCTAATACCACAGTTTGGCCACTCAGCTCTGCTCGGTTACCATCCATTGTTTTTTTGTGCAAACAACTCCAGAGTTGTGAATTAGTTAACCACCAAAATGAGTGGAAAAAGGCCTGCTGCTGGTGGAAAGGGGAATAGGCGTGTTGGGAAGGGGAAAAAAGGTTGTGTCCATGGGGTAGGTGTTAAAGCAACAGTAACATCTGCAGAAGAAAGACCATCTTCCAGCCAAACTAAAATGTCTACTTCTTTTAGCGGACAATGTGATAAGATCCCTTTCTTACGGCCACGCCAATCGCTACAAATTCCAGATGAGGCACAAAAACAGCAGGTGCTTCAACGGATATCAAGTGCTCCTTTAAGTGGGCTCTCCTCCACATCAACTTCAACATCACAAATACTCCAGTCCTCAAAGGTGTCACCCAAATCGCACTTGCTTCCTCACAGCTCCCAAATCTCCAGCTGCCCGTCTGAGTATGAGGTAGAACAGATGGTTGAGTCTGCAGAGCTGTTTACTCATACTATAGCCTGGGAATCAGAGGTCGACTCCAGCGCTTCTGTGAATCCAGACGAGGAAATGATCTGCACTGATGCCCAGAATCTTTATGAGTCGGATCCAGGACCAGACGCAGAAGGTTCTGACCATAATGTAGACCCTCATTCCCAAACTGTAACTCCTGTTGGTGGAGACAATGAGGAAGACGATGATAAGACTCAAATACCTGATTGGAGCGACAACTTTAGTTTTTTGTCAGGGCAGGAACAGGTTGGCTCTGAGGACGACGGGTGTGATAACGCACAGGGTGATGATGATGAGGTCGGAGATCCCACTTACTGTCAACCCACAGTCAGCCAAGAGATGAGGTCAGCAGAGGAGGTGGAGGAAGATGCTAGTGACGAAGAGGTCAGGTTGCGCCTTCCTGGACAGAGACATAGTACTGGAAGCACGTCAACAACTGCATCCTCAAACACAACTCTGCCTCTCACCACAAGTCGTGGTGGCTCTTCAGGTCGCATGGGTGCTAAGCCTTGCATAGCCTGGGCATTTTTTCAGATCGATAAAGATGACCCAACTCGTGTTATCTGTAACATTTGTCAGCAAAAGCTAAGTAGAGGCCAAAAAATACATAGTTTGAGTACTTCATGCATGAACCGGCACATGGACATGAAGCATAAGTTGCAGTGGGAAGCTCAGTGTGCTACAATGCGGCCTAGCCGGCCGGGCCAATCACCGTCTGCCATATCTTGTGCATCCGCGGCCTCTTCATCCTCTGTGACTGGGGGGACAGCAGTCACACCTGTTTTGGGGCGCAGACCTGCCACCTCTTTACCCGCAACAGCCAGCGTGATTGGCAGGTCATCATTTTCTTTGGAGGTGGTAACACCAGCTGGTGTTGAGCGCTGTCCGACATCGATAGCACCACCTTTGGATCAAGGCAACCTAACATGTCCGCCTGCATCTTCCTCACAGACCGGCAGTTTGCCGGGGACACCCTTATCAACCCCGTCTAAGCACAATAGCCAGCCCTCGGTCTCTCAGATGTGGACAAGTAAAAGACCATTTCCTCCTAGCCATGAGAAAGCTAAGAGGTTGAATTTCACCATCTGCAAGCTCTTGGCTACAGAAATGCTGCCTTTCCGCCTGGTGGACACAGAGGATTTTCGAGACCTTATGTCCATCGCAGTGCCCCAGTACCAGATGCCCAGTCGGCACTACTTCTCAAAGAAAGGTGTGCCTGCGCTCCACCAGCATGTCGCACACAACATCACCGCTTCTTTGAGAAACTCTGTGTGTGACAGGGTGCATTTCACCACAGACACTTGGACGAATAGGCATGGACAGGGGCGTTACATGTCGCTGACTGGGCACTGGGTAACTATGGTGACAGCAGGACAAGGGGCTGCTGTCCAAGTCTTGCCGTCCCCACGAGTTGTGCGTCAATCCTCTTTATGTCAAAGTTCCTCCACTGCTTCTGCCTCCTCAACCTCCTCTCGGTCTTCCACCTGCACCCAAAGCCTGTCTGGTCATGCCACAAGCTTTCTAACTGCGCAGAAGGGATCCTGCACACCTCCTTACTATGCTGGCAGTAGGGCTCAACGTCATCAGGCGGTTTTTACATTGAAATGTCTGGGAAATGTGAGTCACACAGCTGAGGAGTTGTGGTCAGCTCTGGAGAACCAATTTCATGAATGGTTGTCTCCACTGGACCTGAAACCAGGGAAGGCCGTGTGCGACAATGCTGCAAACCTGGGTGCGGCCCTTCGCCGGGGCAATGTCACACACGTGCCTTGTATGGCTCACGTGTTGAACCTGGTTGTCCAGCAATTTTTAGCCCACTATCCCAGACTAGATGGCCTTCTGCAGAGGGCACGGTCGCTGTGTGCTCACTTCCGCCGTTCGCATCCCGCAGCTCAGCGACTTACATCTCTACAGAAGTCGTTGGGCCTGCCACTTCACCGGCTAAAATGCGATGTGCCTACCCGGTGGAATTCAACTCTGCACATGTTGCAGCGACTGTGGCAGCACCGACAAGCCCTGGTGCAATACGTTCTGACGTATAGCCTGGGCCAACGAGATTCAGAGGTGGGGCAAATCACGCTGGAGGAGTGGTCTCAGATCAGGGACCTATGCACCCTTCTGCACAGTTTTGAAATGGCGACGAAGATGTTTAGTGCTGACGATGCCATTATCAGCATGACTATTCCGGTGATTTACATGCTGGAGCACATGTTAAACAGAATTCGGAGTCAGGTGGTGGCACAAGAGGAGGTGGAGGAAGTAGAGGAGGAGGAGTTGTATGCGGAAGGGCTAACATCTGCAAGGTCCAGACGGTCGGCAGCACCAAGGCGGCAGGCATGTGAGGGTGGGGGAGATGGTTTTACCAGGGCGCATGGTAGCAGCCAAACTAGTGAGGAAGGTGCAGGAGCCCAGGAAGAAGTGGAGGACGAACTGATGGAAGACTCATCAGATGAGGGAGACCTTGATCACATTTCTGTTGTGCGAGGTTGGGGGGAGAGGACAGAGGAAGGAAGCATGATTGTTACCTCGCCACCAACACAACAGGGACTTGGTGCTCCTGGATGCGCAACACACATGAGTGCCTTCTTGCTGCACTACCTGCAACATGACCCTCGAATTGTGAGAATTAGAAATAATCCTGACTACTGGGTTGCCACACTGTTAGATCCCCGGTACAAAAGTAAATTTGCAGAAATTATTCCTGCCATAGAAAGGGATGCACGCATGCAGGAGTATCAGCAGAGACTGTTGCAGAATCTTACATGTGCTTTTCCACAAAATACCAGTGGTGCACGTAGTGAATCTCACAGTTCCAACTTGCCAACCGTGGAACCGTCAAGTGTTCAGCACTCAAACCGTAACAGAACCACAGTATCTGCTGGTAACATCAATTTTGCGGAATCATTTCACCACTTTTTTAGCCCATCCTTTGCAAGGCCACAGGAGACAAGAAGTCTGACACATAGTCAACGCCTAGAGACGATGGTACAGGAGTATCTCCAAGTAAACATTGAAGCCACGACTGTGTCACTGGACCCTTGCTCTTTTTGGGCTTCCAATCTGGATAAATGGCCGGAGCTAGCCACTTACGCCTTGGAGATCTTGTCATGCCCCGCAGCCAGCGTTCTGTCTGAACGTGTGTTCAGCGCTGCTGGTGGTGTGCTGACAGATAAGCGCACGCGGCTCTCCACTGATAATGTAGACAGACTCACGTTCATAAAGATGAACAAATCATGGATCCGAAACGACTTTTCTACCCCTGTGTCATCCTGGGGAGAGTAAAAGCTTGATGATTGGTTAAAATCACCCTACCAACCGTTTTAAGCTTTCAAATTACTAATCATGTTTATCTGTATCTTGACTGGAAAATAATTTGGGCTTTGTAGCAGTGTGCAGCACTGATCCTATTAGGCCATCTATACTAAAGCTTCACCAGATTTAAAATTAAAAATAATTTTTAGCTGCATCTAGCCCGGAAAATAATTTTGGGGCTCCGAGATGCGCAAGGCACATAAGTGCCTTCTTGCTGCACTACCTGCAGCATGACCCTCATATTGTCAGAATTCAAAGTAATCATGACTACTGGGTTGCCACACTCTTAGATCCCCCAAACTTTTCGATCAACCTTTTCATTTTAATAAAGACCAAAAAAATGGTCATTTTTGAAATTATAAGCATTAGCAGGTTGTTAGAAACTGAAATCAAACAGTTTTCAACTCAAAACTTTATTCTAGGTGATGTTACATTTTCACATAGGACCCCTTGTTCGAAAGGAGCTTCTGAACTCTCTCGTCCATTGAATTTGTCAGGTTTTGGATGGTTTCTGCTTCAATTGTTTTGCATGAGGACAGAATACCCTCCCAGAGCTGTTGCTTAGATGTGAACTGCCTACCGCCATCATAGACACTCCTTTTAATGATGCTCCAAAGGTTCTGAATGGGGTAGAGGTCAGGGGAGCATGGGGGTCACACCATAAGTTTGTCCCCTTTTATGCCCATATCAGCCAGAGATGCAGATGTTTTATGTGCAGCATGAGATGGTGCATTATCATGCAGAAAAATGATCTTGCTGTGAAATACACGGTTCTTCTTCTTGAACCATGGCAGGAAGTGCTGTTTGAGAAAATCCACATACATTATGGAGTTCATCTTTAGCGCCTTCAGGGATCCTAAAGGGGCCGACAATCTCTCTCCCCATGATTCCAGCCCAAAACATTACTCCACCTCCTCCTTGTTGGCGCTGTAGCCGTGTTTGCGTGGGGTGTCCATCAACCAGCCATCCTCCACTCCATCCATCTGGACCATCGAGCGCTGCATGGCACTCATCCGTGAACAAAACAGTTTTGAAATCAGTCTTCATGTAATGTTTGGCCCACTGGAGCCGTTTCTGCTTGTGTGAAGTGGATAGAGGAGGTGGACAGGATGGCGCATGGACAGCTGCAAACCTCTGAAGGACCCTGCATCTTGTTGTTCGGGGGACGTTGGAGGCACAAGCAGCTTCAAAAACTTGTCTGCTGCTATGACAAGGCTTTTTTGCCGCTGCTCTTTCAACCTGACGTAATTGCCTGTAGGAAAGAGTCCTCAATTTGCCCTTATCAGCACGCACACGTGTGTACTGTGAATCAGCTACATACTTCTTGATTGCCAAGACACTTCATCCTGATCATCGCACAATGTTGATTGTAGTCATGCCTTGACCTAAACACTCCACAATTTGTTGCTTCTCAGCAGCCGACACATCCTTTTTCTTTCCCATTTTGGCAGAAAATGTAGGCTGCTTAATAATGTGAGAGAGCCTTCTTAAGTAGTCTTGCCTTTCATTGGACACACCTGCCAAACTAATTAGCACAGGTGTCTGCAATTGCTTACAGTGATATAAAGAGCCCTGACACACATCACCATCAATGAGTTTAACTGACAAACAAACAAATTCTTCCCTTATCACTCCTAAACACTTTTTGTATAATAATTTGGAACGCAGTGTACATGTGCTTTTCCACAAAACACCAGTGGTTCACGTAGTGAATCTTACAGTTCTAACTTGCCAACCGTGGTCTGTATGGAGTTGTTCAATAAAGGGCCCAAAATTAAGATAACATAGATGGGAGAGGTCTCTATGAATAGGAATTCCTAAGTATTTGATACCCTGTGAGGGCCAGGCAAAGGGAAAGTTGGACTGGATGGAATCCTATATGGATTTGGGGAGGGAGACATCGAGGGCCTCAGACTTCGCTGCATTGATTTTAAAATTTTACCATGTAACAAAGTGATCTATTTCAGCCATAACAGCATGGATGGATATATGTGATTGAGTGATATATACTAGGACATCATCAGCAAATAGAGAGCACTTGTACTCGGTGCCTCCCACCTCAATCCACCTAATATTGGGGTTATGGCGAATTGATGAGAGCAGGTGCTCCGTCACTAGGATGTATAAGAGAGGGGACAGAGGACATCACTGCCTTGTCCCATTGGTGATTGTGAAAGGTGATGAAAATGTTCTGACGCACCCCCTGGGCCTTGGGACACCCGGAGCCGGACCCTTTTTGGTGGATGCTGGTGGTTGTAGTCTTCGTGGCGGCGACCCAGTTCCGTGGCTCAGGGTGGTCAAACCAGTGGCGGAACTATTTATGTGGTTTTCATGTTTAAATGTCCGACTACGCCACCCGTGGATTGCGGTCAGAGTGAACCGCCGCTACAGGGCAGACCACTGAGGCTGGTGTTGTGGGTGCAGCAGAGCGTAGCATAACTCCCCACGGGAGGAGTATAGCCTCAGGGCAGTGTATGCGGAGGATGGGGGTGATGGTGCAGGGCAGCAGCAGTAACGACACGGAGTCAGTGATGCAGTTCAGGGCCTTTACTCACAGTTCTTATTATCCAGACCACGTCTGCAGGTAACGGCTGCCCACGTCGTACTGTGCTCACCAGGTGAGGGGCTCAGACAACTCCCAGATAACTTTGGAGCACTTCACAGGACCCCCTTTGTGTGTCCTTTGTCTGGCCTTTCTTACCAACACTTCTGTCCGGCTGCCTCGGGCCTCCTCTTGGTAAACTTGGCGCCAGTTTCCCTGACCCCATGTGGTGCCTTCCTAGCGGGTGTAGCGAGGGGCTGCGCCACATAAAATGTCAGAGCCTCCGGTTTCTAGCTGAGGGTCGTTTCCTGCCTCCACTAGTTTCGGGGACCGGTCTCCCCCTTTGGCCTGACCCCTCCACGCAGGTGGATTCGGGCGTGCGGTGGCGACTCGCCCGTCCGCACCCCTGGGATCCCTTCATTCCTCGTTCCTGGAGCCTTCTCCGCTCCTCTTCCTTCCTTCTCCCTCTTGCAGGCCTGGGCCTCTGTTACTAGGCCCGCCTCCGGAGCAGAGCTCATGCAGAGCCCCTGCTCCCTGCCACTTCTGCTCAGACTTCTCTGCACTGAACTAAGATGGTGCCCACCTTTTATACTCCCTTCTCAATGCACCCAGGAACTGCTTCCTCCCTGCTCCTGCACTACAGGGTTCCCCTTCCTCAGTGTTCCCTCCCCCCACTCCAGCCAGGGACAGGGACTGTCGTGCCCATCTCAGGGGCATATTGGTCGCCCTGCCCCACGGCAATGTGGTGTAATGCATGCAGGTGTCGGGTCCTGATCCACACTCCATCCTTACCTGAGAGTGAGATATCACACCTCTGGGTGAGGTGCAATACGTCTGTAGCAACCGAGCCCTCAGGGTGCTACAGTTCCATTTATCTTCAGCCTAGGTGACGTATTGCGATACAGGGCCGTGATTTTGGCTATAAAAGGGTCCCCTAGACCCCTACCCCAAGCTTTTTAAGAGAATCATATATGGCGTGCCAGGAGAATCTATGGAATGCTTTCTCAGCATCCAACGAGAGTATCTAATTACAAATTTTTAACTGCATCTAGCCCAGGAAATACTTTGTGCCTAGTAGCAGTGTCTGCTAGTGAGCGGATTATCCCGGCTGTTAAGCAAGCTGCACCACCTGTAGTTTAGACACTTAATTTTTTCAAAGGAAATGCTTCGGGACCATGGGATACTTAGTGAAGAGCATCAGGAGGCACCCCAAGGCATAGGGGCTGGGACTGGCAGTAGGATGCCTTGCGGTGGACAGCCGAGTTCGATCCTTATAAAAGCTTTTTAACTGCAGCAGCTTTAGTGGACGCTACTGGAGCTGGAATTACCGCGGCTGCTGGCATGAGACTTGCCCTCCAATAGATCCTTGTAAATGGATTTAAAGTGTATTCATTCAAATTAGAGAGACAATTTAAATTAAAAAGCTTAGAGCTGCCTCCACCACAGGGGGGCTCGCTCGACCCACCAGCGGACAGGCACCAGTATTGGGAGAGGGGGGCTGGCCGTCAGGGTTCACCGCGGCTCTGGCACAAACCCGGCGACACGGAGGTGGCACGGGCAGGAGCGGACTGGCCGTGTTGGCTTCTCACTTTTTGGATTTTAGAAGGGCATGACATGCCTATATCTGTGTCTCCCCCTCCTTTTACTCCTCCACCTCTTTTATTTTCGCATGACTATATGTACTTGTCACTTTTCCATGTGTTAGTTATGTCTTCTGAGCAGTTTGTCAGCTTTTGGACACCTTTGAAGGTGTTTTCTATGTGTTTCTATGTGTTTTTGTTTGCCTGCCATTGGTTTTAACGGTGTTCGAAGGTGTTCGACGAACAGTTCGACGAACAGTTCGGCGAACACACGGGTGTTCGACGAACCGAACCGAACTCGAACACTACGGGGGTGGCTCAACACTAATTTTGGGTAGATACTCACGCAAAAATCCAGACGTATCGATTTGATTACTGTGACATAGTGAATTGCGCAGGAATGACATGGTATGCTGCATTGTCCCCTCATATAGGAAAGCTATAAACAATGCTGTTCCAACCCCCCATGACAGAGTCCAATTGAGAGATCTAGTTTAGGGTCAGTTGGGAGAACTCCATGTGTCATTTAGGGTAGAGCTCAATTGTTTGGGGGCGTCCCATAAGGGGGCAGTCTCTAAGATGATTGGGTGAAGAAATCCACCTCCCCTCTCCCCACACATGGACAGTCTCAAAGGCCCCGAAGCAAGGGAAAGCTTATTGTTTAGGGGGGAATGTCAGGGTAAAAAAGAATATATATTTTCTCTACTTTTATACGCTTTGCTTATGTACTAACCACCATTTTGTGTCTTATAACAATAAGCTTTCCTTGCTACATGTTATTTAGATTGAAATTTATGCTAATATGGCGCCGGTATCAGCCAAGCACCTGTTTCAGAGAAACGAAACCAAAACATCAACTGAGGGTTGTCTGCCCAGAGACTGAGTTAAGGAGACGTGGACCAATCAGGAGTGGCCGGATACTAGACATTTATGGCTTACCCCGCCCCGAACAATCCATTTATGGCTTACCCCGCCCCGGACAACCCCTTTCCCCTCCCCATTATGTAGTGTATTTAAGTTTGTGCATGCGGAAATAAAGCGGAACATTGCTGAGATTGTGGCTTGCCTGTAGCCTTCTGAGCATGCTCTGAGTTTGAACCAGCTTGTTGTCTGACTCATTCTTTGAATGGTTGACCCATGCTCATAGCCTTAATTTGGAGTGACTGGAGGACGAGTGGAATGTCGCTACGACCCCGACACTACAACATGGGCAAGACAAAAGAGCTTTCTAAGGATGTCAGGGACAAGATCATAGACCTGCACAAAGCTGGACTGGGTTACAAAACCATAAGTAAGACGCTGGGTGAGAAGGAGACAACTGTCGGTGCAATAGTAAGAAAATTAAAGAAATACAAAATGACTGTCAATCGACATCGATCTGGGGCACCATGCGAAATTTCACCTCATGTGGTATGCTTGATCATGAGGAAGGTGAGAGATCAGCCTAAAACTACACAGGGAGAACTTGTTAATGATCTCAAGGAAGCTGGGACCACAGTCACCAAGAGAACCACTGGTAACACATTACGCCTTAAATGTTTAAAATCCTGCAGTGCTCACAAGGTCCCCCTGCTCAAGAAGGCACATGTGCAGGCCCATCTGAAGTTTGCCAATGAACACCTGGATGATTCTGTGAGTAATAACTAAGGGAGAAGGTGCTGTGGTCAGATGAGACAAAAATTGAGCTCTTTGGCATAAACTCAACTTTGCCGTGTTTGGAGGAAGAGAAATGCTGCCTATGACCCAAAGAACACCATCCCCACTGTCAAGCATGGAGGTGGAAACATTATGTTTTGGGGATGTTTCTCTGCTAAGGGCACAGGAATAATTCACCGCATTAATGGGAGAATGGATGGAACCATGTACCGTAAAATCCTGAGTGACAACCTCCTTCCCTCCGCCAGGGCATTAAAAATGGGTCGTGGCTGGGTCTTCCAGCAAGACAATTACCCAAAACTTATAGCCAAGGCAACAAAAGAGTGGCTCAAGAAGAAGCACATAAAGGTCATGGAGTGGCCAAGACAGTCTCCAGACCTTCATCCCAAAGAAAACTTATGTAGGAAGTTGAAGCTCCGAGTTGCCAATTGACAGTCTCAAAATCTGAATGATTTAGAGATGATCTGCAGAGAGGAGTGAACCAAAATTCTTCCTGACAAGTGCGCAACCCTCATCATCAACTACAAAAAACGTCTGACGGCTGTGCTTGCCAAAAAGGGTTTTGCCACCAAGTATTAAGTGTTGTTTGCCAGAGGAATCAAATACTTATTTCTCACTGCAAAATGCAAATACATTTATCTAATTTATACAATGTGATTTTCTTGATATTTTTGGGGGATATTCTATCTCTCAATGTTAAAATTAACCTACCCTTAAAATTATAGTCTGATCATGTCTTTGTCAGTTGGCAAACTTACAAAAACAGCAAGGGATCAAATAATTCTTTCCTTCACTGTATCTCTCTGATTTAAGGGCATGAAAATTGAAATTTTGAAAATTACGAAATTTTCAAAATTTTCACCAAATTTCCAATTTTTTCACAAATAAACGCGAATCATATCAAATATATTTTACCACTATCACAAAGTGCAATATGTTATGAAAAAACAATCTCAAAATCAGAGGAATCTGTTGAAGTGGTCCAAAATTATTACTTCATAAAGTGAAAGTTGTCACAATTATAAAAATTGATTGGCCTGGTCATTAATGTACAAGCCGCCTTCGGTGGTCAAGGGGTTAATGGGGCCACTCACATATTCAAAAGAATAACTAGTTTCACAGCAGAATGTTTATTTTTAGAAATCAGGAAAGTTCATTGTTGTTTGATATGATTACCTTGGGTACTAATTTTGCACCAGTTTATCTATCCAATTAATTAAGGAAAGACTGATATATGACTTAAATTGCAGAGTCATAGCTAAACTTTCCATTACATAGGGCAAATATTAATCTTGCTGTCTCAGACCTATATTTAAATATTCTGTCCAAGACAGATTAATTTATTGCCGCCCAAGTCACCAGATAGCACAAGTCCTTTAAGAACATCCTTTGTAGATACTGTATGGTGTAAATATGTTACAGATATAGTACAGCAAGCTCACTATTTTGAGCTCACTGCTCAAAAAATAAAGGGAACACTCAAATAACACATCCTAGATCTGAAAGAATGAAATATTCTCATTGAATACTTTGTTCTGTACAAAGTTGAATGTGCTGACAACAAAATCACACAAAAATCATCAATGGAAATCAAAATTATTAAACAATGGAGGCCTGGATTTGGAGTCACCCCCAAAATTAAAGTGGAAAAACACACTACAGGCTGATCCAACTTTGATGTAATGTCCTTAAAACAA
The DNA here is from genome assembly GCF_046119375.1 of Phyllobates terribilis. Classification (NCBI taxonomy): domain Eukaryota; kingdom Metazoa; phylum Chordata; class Amphibia; order Anura; family Dendrobatidae; genus Phyllobates; species Phyllobates terribilis. The sequence continues at coordinate 515,681,020 of NW_027362763.1, read as the reverse complement.
GTCAAAATGAGGCTCAGTATTGTGTGTGGCCTCCACGTGGCTCTATGACCTCCCTACAACGCCTGGGCATGCTCCTAATGAGGTTGCGGATGGTCTCCTGTGGGATGTCCTCCCAAACCTGGACTAAAGCATCCGCCAACTCCTAGACAGTCTGTGGTGCAATGTGACGTTGGTGGATGGAGCGAGACATGATGTCCCAGATGTGCTCAATTGGATTCAGGTCTGGGGAACGGGCGGGCCAGTCCATAGCTTCAATGCCTTCATCTTACAGGAACTGCTGACACACTCCAGCCACATGAGGTCTGGCATTGTCTTGCATTAGGAGAAACCCAGGGCCAACCGCACCAGCATATGGTCTCACAAGGGGTCTGAGGATCTCATCTCGTTACCTAATGGCAGTCAGTCTACCTCTGGCGAGCCCATGGAGGGCTGTGCGGCCCTCCAAAGAAATGCCACCCCACACCATTACTGACCCACTGCCAAACCGGTCATACTGAAGGATGTTGCAGGCAGCAGATCGCTCTCCATGGCGTCTCCAGACTCTGTCATGTCTGTCACATGTGCTAAGTGTGAATCTGCTTTCATCTGTGAAGAGCACAGGGCGACAGTGGCGACTTTGCCAATCCTGGTGTTCTGTGGCAAATGCCAAGCATCCTGCACGGTGTTGGGCTGTGAGCACAACCACCATCTGTCGACGTCGAGCCCTCATACCACCCTCATGGAGTCGGTTTCTAACCGTTTGTGCAGACACATGCACATTTGTGGCCTGCTGGAGGTCATTTTGCAGGGCTCTGGCAGTATTCCTCCTGTTCCTCCTTGCACAAAGGTGGAAGTAGCGGTCCTGCTGGGTTGTTGCCCTCCTATGGCCCCCTCCATGTCTCCTGGTGTACTGGTCTGTATCCTGATAGCCTCCAGCCACTATGCTGACAGACACAGCAAACTTTCTTGCCACAGCTCTCATTGATGTGCCATCCTGGATGAGCTGCACTACCTGAGCAACTTCTGTGGGTTGTAGAGTCCGTCTCATGCTACCACAAGTGTGAAAGCACAACCAACATTCAAAAGTGACCAAAACATCAGCCAGAAAGCATTGGCACTGAGATGTGGTCTGTGGTCCCCACCTGCAGAACCACTCCTTTATTGAGGGTGTCTTGATAATTGCCAATAATTTCCATCTATTGTCTATTCTATTTGCACAACAGCATGTGAAATTGATTGTCAATCAGTGTTGCTTCCTAAGTGGACAGTTTGATTTCACAGAAGTTTGATTTACTTGGAGTTATATTCTGTTGTTTAAGTGTTCCCTTTATTTTTTTGAGCAGTGTATAATATGGTTAGGTGTTCTTATTTTATATTTGCTACTGGCCACAGTCCTTTACAGGTCTAGAAAACCTATATATTTTTAGTATATTTATTTATATATATTTAGTGTATTGTTTAGCTCTATTTTTAGTATTGAGTTAAACAATACACATAACAGATATCCTAAACCACATAACGCTTAAATGTTTATGCCCTTCTGCAATAGAAAATTGTTCTAGATATGACAAATGTTAGAAGAAGTGTGTGTGTGGAGGGGGTATAGTGAATATCTCTTTGTTTTGATGATTTTGTGTTGTGTTTCTAAATAAAAGATCATATGACTACTTTTAGTATGTAGGGACTAAACAATTACTGTATATAACATACATTATATAAATTGCCAATAATTAAATAAAATTAACTGAATCATGCCTGTGGCTAATGGATTTTTTTTTAAGTAGAAAGCAAAACTGACACAGTAGGGGAAACTAAGTAATGATGAAGCAATAGAATTTTCTCACAAACTGAGCCAAAAAAGTGAAGTGTAAGTATCCTACAATTTTTTTATGTATTTACGATACTTTTCAAATCTTCCTCGAAAGTAATGTAAAGGGGCATGGCAAAGAAGATTCTTAAAATGTGACAGATTTATGTTTTGATTTATTTTTGGCAAAAGAGGAGCCAAGAAGAGGCCAGAGAATAAGCCATAAGCCAGAATAAGGCACATTTTCTATATGTCAGGTCTAGTTTTATTTTGTCTAAATTTAGGTTGTAAGCAACAAAACTGCCCAAACGTGATCAGCCTCATATATGCAGTGCTGCCCTCAGCCCATGCATTTGGCATATTGGCCTGGTGTGATACTTCCACATTTCTCTAGTTTCTCGAAGTACCATAGTGAAGCTAAAGCCTAATTTTTAGAGATGGAGTAGTCCAATCAATATTTCCAATACATATTTTGAAATTTCAGTAACCTATTGTCCCCAAGTGCTCTTCAGTTAAATAAAACAAACTATACTTTGCATATTATCTTCAAGTTCAGCCCTTTGTCTCTGTCACTGTCCCAGTCTGTCCCATGACTTGTGTCATGGTAAGAAAGCTGCAGCCAAACACTGTGCTGCTTTGCTGACCAAGATGGCATGAGCCATTGTTGACATGATATCAGTGCTGAAGCCAAACAACGAAGATAAAGGCAGTGGCAAAGATACAGCATAGGACCAGGGGAAGGTAACTAAAGTACAGTATACAAAAAACTTTAACCCCTTTACCACCTTGGGTTTTTCCGTTTTTGCATTTTTGTTTTTGCTCTCCTTCTTCCAAGAGCCATATGTTTTTTATTTTGCCATCATATACGAGTTTTACTATTGAACAACACCATTGGTTTTACCATATCGTGTTCTAAAAAACAGGAAAAAGATTACAAGTGCTGTGAAATTGCAAAAAAGTGCAATTCTACAATTGTTTTTTGTTTTGTTTTTTTAAATGCTAAAACAGACCAGCCATTATGATTCTCCAGGTCATTATACCAAACATGTATAGGTTCTTTTTTATTTAAGTGGTGAAAAAAGCATCCAAAACTTGTAAAAAAAAAAAAAAGATTACACAATTTTTCTTGATCGTAGAGTCTACACTTTTTGGGATATAGGGCTGGGTGAGGGCCCTGAGCTGAGGTTTTTATTGTTATCATATTGGGGTAGATATGATGTTTTGATCACCAATTATGCCTTTTTATTGCAATTTTGCGGCGTCAAACACAAACCGTAATTATGGAGTTTTGACTTTCTTACTCGTTACGCCGTTTACTGAGCGGATTAATTATTTTTATATATTGATAGATCTGACGATTCTGAACATGACAATACCAAATATGTGTATTTTTGGGGTTTTTTTTTTATTGTTTTATTTTGCATGGAGCAAAAGGGGGTTATTTGAACATTTATATATATAGATTTTTTTTTTAATATTTTTAAAAACATTTTTTTTTCTTTTTACTTGCTTCAATAGTCCCCATGGGAGACTAGAAGCTGCAATCATCTAATCTGCCCTGCTGTGTGTAACAAAAATGCTCATCTGCTATGAAAGCCGACCGCTGGGTGACGCTCATAGCAGATCGGCTATGAAAACCACAGGGGTCTCCTGCAGACCCAGGGCTATCATGCTAACCCACTGGAGGTGTGCGATCATGTGGCACGCTGATGGGCAGGACTTATGACGCCCTTCTGGCACAGCCATGTTAAATGCTGCTGTTGGAGTTTGACAGCAATGTTTTGCATGTTATCAGCCGCAGGTGGATCGCGATTCTACCCTCGGCTGTTAGGGGCACATGACAGCTGATCAGAACAGCAATCATGTGCCCGAAATTATGCGGGCTCAGCGCCGAAGCCCGCATCAAAGGGAGGGAGACAACCTTAAATGTACCTATACGTCCAAGGTCATAAAGGGGTTAAAGGGAATGTGTCACCAGATTTTTGCTGTGTAATCTGAAGACAGTATGAGGTAAGGGTTAAATCACAGATTTCAGGGATGCATCTCTTATCAAGCTCTGATGTTTTGTTTGCTTACAGTGATTGTTTTAGCACCAGTAGCTTATCATTGCTGGACTAGCTGGTCCTGTGAGCCCTGGTCTCACAAGCCCCCTCCTGTGATAAGCACCTCACAGTCTATGGACTTTGTATATAGAGAGGCTGGTGTGGGTGGGGTTAGCTTTTCAGTTCTGCTTCATTGCTAAATCTAAAAACTCTGATTGTGTCTTAATGGCTGCACCCAGTAATCTAAGTGATACATCATTGGATTCAGCGTCTCTTTGCCTACATCATGCTGCTCTCAGATGACATAGCAAAAACCTGCTGGCAGATTCCCTTTAAGATAAATACAGCTATACCAAATAATGTTGGTGCTACTGCATATAAAATATATATAAATACACTACAGACCAAAAGTTTGGACACACCTTCTCATTTAAAGATTTTTCTGTGTTTTCCTGACTATGAAAATTGTACATTCACACTGAAGGCATCAAAACTATGAATTAACACATGTGGAATTATATACTTGACAAAAAAGTGTGAAACAACTGAACATATGTCTTATATTCTAGGTTCTAAGTAGCCACCTTTTGCTTTGATGACTGCTTTGCACACTCTTGGCATTCTCTTGATGAGCTTCAAGAGGTAGTCACCGGAAATGGTTGTCACTTCACAGGTGTGCCCTGTCAGGTTTAATAAGTGGGATTTCTTGCCTTATAAATGGAGTTGGGACCATCAGTTGTGTTGTGCAGAAGTCTGGTGGATACACAGCTGATAGTCCTACTAGATAGACTGTTAGAATTTGTATTATGGCAAGAAAAAAGCAGCTAAGTAAAGAAAAACGAGTGGCCATCAATTCTTTAAGAAATGAAGGTCAGTCAGTCCAAAAAATTGGGAAAACTTTGAAAGTGTCCCCAAGTGCAGTTGCAAAAACCATCAAGCGCTACAAAGAAACTGGCTCACATGAGGACCGCCCCAGGAAATGAAGACCAAGAGTCACCTCTGCTTCTGAGGATAAGTTTATCTGAGTAACCAGCCTCAGAAATCGCAGGTTAGCAGCAGCTCATATTAGAGACCAGGTCAATGCCACACAGAGTTCTAGCAGCAGACACATCTCTACAACAACTGTTAAGAGGAGACTTTGTGCAGCAGGCCTTCATGGTAAAATAGCTGCTAGGAAACCACTGCTAAGGACAGGCAACAAGCAGAAGAGACTTGTTTGGGCTAAAGAACACAAGGAATGGACATTAGACCAGTGGAAATCTGTGTTTTGGTCTGATGAGTCCAAGTTGGAGTTCTTTGGTTCCAACCACCGTGTCTTTGTGCGACGCAGAAAAGGTGAACGGATGGACTCTACATGCCTGGTTCCCACCGTGAAGCATGGAGGAGGAGGTGTGATGGTGTGGTCGTGCTTTGCTGGTGACACTGTTGGGGATTTATTCAAAATTGAAGGCATACTGAACCAGCATGGCTACCACAGCATCAGCGGCATGCTATTCCATCCGGTTTGCGTTTAGTTGGACCATCATTTATTTTTCAACAGGACAATGACCCCAAAGGGCTATTTGACCAAGAAGGAGAGTAATGGGGTGCTACGCCAGATGACCTGGCCTCCACAGTCACCAGACCTGAACCCAATCGAGATGGTTTGGGGTGAGCTGGACCGCAGAGTGAAGGCAAAAGGGCCAAGAAGTGCTAACCATCTCTGGGAACTCCTTCAAGATTGTTGGAAGACCATTTCTGGTGACTACCTCTTGAAGCTCATCAAGAGAATGCCAAGAGTGTGTAAAGCAGTCATCAAAGCAAAAGGTGACTACTTTGAAGAACCTAGAATATAAGACATATTTTCAGTTGTTTCACACTTTTTTGTTAAGTATATAATTCCACATGTGTTAATTCATAGTTTTGACGCCTTCAGTGTGAATGTACAATTTTCATAGTCAAGAAAATACAGAAAAATCTTTAAATGAGAAGGTGTGTCCAAACTTTTGGTCTGTTCTGTATATATATATATATATATATATATATATATATATATATATTTATATATTTATTCAGCCGCATGGCAAATTAGGTTTATTAGCAAAATGTACATACTTTTTGCTGTTTGCAGCAATACTATCGCACAAAAATAATTTCAATAGCTCAAAACAACTGATATAACAACTGGTTTTAAATTACTACTGAAGTCTCAAAATTGTTCCACTGTTTCATTACAAGTATATTTTGTTCTAAGTAGAGCACCTATGACTGTTATGACCTGCAGCAAATGTGAAGCATTGTTAGACTCTAGCTTCTGTCAGTGTTCCTGAGGAATCTTAGCCCATTCCTCATGGGTAATGGTAATCGGTTCCCTAATATTTTTTTGTTGTCAAGAAACTGGTCCAAAAGATTAAGAGAAGAGATCAGTCTTGCAGAAACAAGTTAATATATACAAAAAGATAACAAAGGTGCTGAATTTTCCTACAGATAAAGTTGGAAGTACTGTTCGCAAGTTCAAAGTTAAAGGAACACTAGCTACACAACCTGGATGTGGCAAAAGGAGAAGCTATCACCAGATGCCACCACCAAGTCCCTGCAAAAGACCCTCAGCAAAATTTGGTAAAATGGCTTGGCTCTCCCTTTTTGGGTGGGGCATTTTGTCTATATAGTTTTGCATAGGCAGATGTCTGAATAATCGGGTTTGGGTCCTACTCTGTCCCCATCTATTTTGATGTCTGCTGACACATAGTGAGGAGAACTGCAAGAGTTAGGGACCGTCCCGATTGGGAACGCCTGGTTGTGGTGGGATATCTTTTACACTTTTGTTGATCAAAATAGTGTCATCCAATTTTCCTGATTTATATGTACTACTACTATTTATTTATTTATTTATTTACTTACTGCAGAGTGTTTGCTATTTTTTATACAGGTTATGTCTGTTAAATGACCACAGTGTGAATTTACACCTACACAATGTGGTTATACCAACATTTTTTAGGTTTTACTTTAGTTATTTGTACTTTATACTAATAGGGGTGTGGCTCCCAGTCCTGCTCTGCCCCATCTATTTTGAGGTTTGCTGACACATAATGAGGGGAAGTACAAGAGATAAGGATCGTCCCGATTGGGTACACCTTGTCATGGTGGGATGGTTTTATGACAAAATAGTGCTAACTAACCCTATGTAATTTATATGTCCTATTACTATTTATTTACTTACTGCAGGGCATTTACTCATTTGTTTTTATCTTAGGTTCTGACAGAAAAGTGCATACTAAATGCTCAATGCCTGATCTCCAACGTACACCTCTACTGACTCAAAAGCACAAGACAAGTTGGGCCCAATATGCTAAAACAATATAAATCTTATAATTTGGGGATTTTGTTCTGTGGAGCGTTAAAACAGCACTGAAAGGTGTTGGACCATTGTATCAGCAGGGTGTCCGGATGAGAAGGAATGAAATATTTGCTTATTAATAGTAGCTTAGTGATGCTGTGAAAGCCATGGTGAAATCAATCAAGTATCAGGAAACCCTAGGAGAAGATATCATGCCCTCAGTGTGGATGCTGAAGCTTGGGTGTCTTTGAACCTTTCAAGAACACAATGATCCCAAATATACTTCAGAGTCCAGCAAGGCATGGTATATAAATAAATATTATTATTATTATTATTATTATTATTATTATTAAAAAATGAAGTCCTGAAGATTCTAGAGTCACCATCACAGTTGCCTGACTTGAACCTTAGGGAAAATCTTTGGTGGGATTTGATGAAGGTGGTTGCAGCATGGAAACTCAAGAATATTACTGAACTAGAGGCCATGAGGATTGAAGTAAAATTCTTTAGAAGCATTGCCAGAAGCTGATGTCTGGCTGTGTTTTGCAGTAGGTCATAACATCCAAAGGATGATCTACTAAGTACTAAAGATGCTTGTCTATACACATACATACACGCACACCTTGCTTTAGGAGTTACACACTAGAAAAAAACAAGAAGCAAGTCTTGATGTCCAGTGGTGTTTTTCTGAATTAAAGAAACTGAATCCTTCGTAGTACTGATGTGACCAATTTCTAAAGTCATTAACATCACAGCCAGCCGCTTAGCTGGAGTATGATGACTGCTGAAGCAGACAGGAAAGGAATGACAGAAATAGAATACAGTAACAGGAAGAGAAGCCACGGGTCTGATGAATGAGGACAGGTGACTGACTGCATGTTCATTCACATGGCCGGTCCATACCACACACACTGACTTCATGGAAAAAATAATATATTAGCAAGAATCTCTTTTAAGTGGTTAACAAATGATAATATGAATGATTTTATTTTTTATTGCTCCAATTTTTTAGCATCTCTTTGCTGAACATTCAAACAGGTAAGATTTACCAGGCTTTAGAAATGGTTAATTATTAGTTATGGTCAGTATCTGATTAAAATTAAACCATTATCTAATATTCTGGGCTGGTAAATTTCATATTACACCTTAGTATGGGGCACAAAGCACAGTTTATTCTAATGCAAAACCTCAAATCTCCTGCTACCCTTTAGCCAAACAGAGTTAATTGGTACATTCCCTGCAAGAGATAACTTGATTTTTTTTATTATAAAGTACTTGTCACTAAGTCAAAGTGGTCTGTTTTTAATCTTATTTATTTTTTTTTTTTAATCGACCATAGAATTACATAGATATGAGGCATTTTATTTAGTGGTTGTTTTTATGGGCCGTACCAAAGGGGCATTGCTCACAGACTAATAATACAGTGCCATCTAAAGACATGCCTTCAAAGAATACTGTGAGTAATAGCCCTTTGATAAAGAACATAAAAATTATCACAAAATAAAAAGGCCCATATCTCTGAAACTGTAGGGCGGATTTTATAAAAAATAAACAAAGAGAATATAGCAGGAATAAAACAATAGGAAAAATTGGCTAGCTTTGACCAGGTGATATGTTCTTTTTTTTAAAAAAAAAAAGTCTGTTTCTGCATAAGACCAGTGAAACACAAGATTTCATGTTTTATTTTTATTCCATTAGATTTCACAATATAGACAATAAAAAATTTATTTGGTGTTTATGTTGTAGTTTATTTATCACCCCCACAATTCCTGTAATGATCATGTTGGAGACCTAGACTTTTTTTCTGTACTTATTGCATAAGTTTGTAGAGTAAGAGGGGAGCTTTATGACAGCTGAAATTAAATTTTTTTTAATTTTTTTTATAGAGGATAGTTTTAATTTTTTATTGGCTTAATCATGTAACTACAACCCTCTCACCCAGGAACGATGCATCCTCCCTACAATATGAACTCACATGATTATAGCTCTTTTAGGAAAGTACTGTATGGATACTTTTAAGAAGTCTTCAATATTGACAGGATCTCATTAATGGGAGGTGTATATATCTCTTGTAATAAGCTCCCCCCTAGCTGGTGGTTGCAGAGAGTCAGAATGTTATCATTTTACTTCTTTATAAATGGTATAAATAAGTTGTTGTTCTGAATGACAAATACGTACATGTGGAAAAATTGCCAACAATCTTTAGTGTTGATGGGGTCACAACTAGTGTTGAGCGATACCTTCCGATATCAGGAAATATCGTATCGGATTGGATCGGGCCGATACCCAAAAAGTATCGGATATCGCCGATTCCGATACCGGAAACCAATGCAAGTCAATGGGACACAAATATCGGAATGAAAATAAACCCTTTCTTTCCTTGTAGGTTAATTCTACATGAAGTAAAACAACTAAGAATAATGTAGAATGACATGAAAAGCCGGCAATTCATCAGCGGCATTCACCGGTACCCGACAATTTACAACAGAAAGAATAGAGCTTCACACATAGATTAGATAGATAGAAACATGTCAGTCACATATATATGAAGTACAGTGACAGTGTTGCTTACTGTACTTGTCATTTAGTGTAAAGGATTTATTAAAAAAAATATTAGTGTTTTCGTGCACCGTCTCTTTAAAAAAGCCGGCCGGCAATTCAGCATCTGTACCCGACAATTTATAACAGACAGAATAGAGCTTCACACATAGATTAGATAGATAGAAACATGTCAGTCACATATATAAGAAGTACAGTGACAGTGTTGCTTACAGAACTTGTCATTTAGTGTAAAGGATTTATTTAAAAAAATAATAGTGTTTTCATGCACCGTCTCTTTAAGAAAGCCGGCCGGCAATTCAGCATCTGTACCCGACAATTTAGAATAGAAGGAATAGAGAATCACACATAGATTAGATAGATAGAAACATGTCAGTCACATATATATGAAGTACAGTGACAGTGTTGCTTACTGTACTTGTCATTTAGTGTAAAGGATTTATTAAAAAAAATATTAGTGTTTTCGTGCACCGTCTCTTTAAAAAAGCCGGCCGGCAATTCAGCATCTGTACCCGACAATTTATAACAGACAGAATAGAGCTTCACACATAGATTAGATAGATAGAAACATGTCAGTCACATATATATGAAGTACAGTGACAGTGTTGCTTACAGAACTTGTCATTTAGTGTAAAGGATTTATTTAAAAAAATAATAGTGTTTTCATGCACCGTCTCTTTAAGAAAGCCGGCCGGCAATTCAGCATCTGTACCCGACAATTTAGAATAGAAGGAATAGAGAATCACACATAGATTAGATAGATAGAAACATGTCAGTCACATATATATGAAGTACAGTGACAGTGTTGATTACTGTACTTGTCATTTAGTGTTAAAATAAAGGATTTATTTAAAAAAAAATTGGCGTGGGGTTCCCCTTAATTTTAGGCTCTAGCGGAGGTTAAGCAGACAGCTGGGGCAAATGTTTGAAGCCTGGGAAGGGGGTAATACCCACGGAGCTTCCCAGGCTACTAATATCAGCCCCCAGCTGAATACCTAGCCTTTACTAGCTATTAAAATGGGGGACCCCCCCAAAAAAATGACGTGGGGTCCCCCCTAATTTAATAGCTAGCACAGGCTAGGCAGACAGCTGGGGGCTGATATTAATAGCCCAGGAAGGGTGCCATGAATATTGGCCCCCTCCCAGGCTAGAAACACCAGCCGTCAGCCGCCCCAGAAATGGCGCATCCATAGGATGCGCCAATTCTGGCACTTAGCCTCGCTCTTCCACGCTGCCCTGGTGCGGTGGCAGGGGGTAATAGGGTTGGGGTTGATGTCAGCTTATAATGCCAGCTGACATCAAGCCCAGGTTAGTAATGGAGAGGCGTCTATAAGACACCCCCATTACTAACCCCATAGTCAAAGTTAAAAGAAAACACAAACACCCAGAGTAAAGTCCTTTAATTGAAATAAAGACACAATTCTTTATTGTTCTAAATTAAACCATACCTACCATCACGCCCATTCCAGCTGAAGCCAACGATCTCCTGCAATAAAAGAAAAATAATAAAGCAACCTCATCCTTACCTTTCGATGGTTCCCAGGACAGCTCCAGCTCTGCTACATCGAGATGACAGGCTGGACCGCAGCAGAAAGCTGCCATCCAGCCTGTCATCCCGCAGACACTGAGAAGCGCAGGCATGCTTGCGCTCCTCAGTGTCTCTCTGTGACGTCATCCAGATGAGCCGAGTTCATGTCCAATGAACTCAGCTCACCTCATGCACGTCACTGACAGCGTGGGAAAATTCTCACGCTGAAGTGCTGAGTGCAGGAGAATTTTCCCACGCTGTCAGTGACGTACATGAAGTGAGCGGAGTTCATTGGACATGACCTCGGCTCATCTGGATGCCGTCACAGCCAGACACTGAGGAGTGGAAGTATGCCTGCGCTTCTCAGTGTCTGCGGGATGACAGGATGGATGGCAGCGTTCTGCTGCGGTCCAGCCTGTCATCTCGATGTAGCAGAGCTGAAGCTGTCGTGGGAGCCATGGAAAGGTAAGGATGAGGTTGCTTTATTATTTTACTTTTATTGCAGGAGATCGTTGGCTTCAGCTGGAATGGGCGTGATGGTAAGTATGGTTTAATTTAGAACAATAAAGGATTGTGTGTTTATTTCAATTAAAGGACTTTTTTCTGGGTGTTGTGTTTTTTTAAATACTTTACTAGAAATTCATGGTGGTCATGTCTAATATTGGCGTGACCCCATGAATTTTGGGCTTAGGGCCAGCTGATAATGCCAAGCTGGCCTTAACCCCTTTATTACCCAGTGAGCCACCGCACCAGGGCCCTGGATGAGTTGGGTACAGCGCCAGAAGATGGCGCTTCTATGAACGCGCCATTTTCTGGGGCGGCTGCGGACTGCAATTTGCAGCGGGGGTGGCCCAGAAAGCTTGGGTCTCCCTGCGCTGCGAATTCCAGCCCCCAGCTGCCTAGTTGTATCTGGCTGGGCACAAAAATAGGGCGAAGCCCCACGTCAATTTTTTTTTAATTATTTCATGAAATAATTTTTTTAAAAAAGGGCTTCCCTATATTGTTGTGTCCGGCCAGGTACAAATAGGCAGCTGGTGGTTGGGGGCAGCCTGTTCCTGCCTGCTGTACCTGGCTGGACACAAATATAGGGCGAAGCCCCACGTCAATTTTTTTTAAAATAAGTCCTTTATTTTAACACTAAATGACATTTGAGGAGTTAATAAAGATGCAGTCCCTAAATTATTATTTATTTTTTAATTAATTTTTCCCAAAACTTTTGACGTGGGCTTCGCCATATTTTTGTATGCCAGCCAGGTACAGCATCCAGCTTCTATGAACGCGCCATTTTCCGGGGTGGCTGCGCACTGCAATTTTCAGCGGGGGGAGGGGGGGGGCAGAAAGCTTGGGCCTCCCTGCGCTGCAGATTCCATCCCCCAGCTGCCTAGTTGTACCTGGCTGGACACAAAAATAGGGAGAAGCTTCACGTATTTTTTTTTTTAAATTATTTCATGAAATTCATGAAATAATTAAGAAAAAAAGGGCTTCCCTATATTGTTGTGTCCAACCAGGTACAAATAGGCAGCTGGTGGTTGGGGGCAGCCCGTTCCTGCCTGCTGTACCTGGCTGGACACAAATATAGTGCGAAGCCCCACGTCAATTTTTTTTAAATCATTTCAGGAAATTCATGAAATAATTTAAAAAAATTGATGTGGGGCTTCGCCCTATATTTGTGTCCAGTCAGGTACAGCAGGCAGGAACGGGCTGCCCCCAACCACCAGCAGCCTATTTGTACCTAGCCGGACACAACAATATAGGGAAGCCCTTTTTTTCTGAATTATTCCATGAATTTCATGAATTTAAAAAAAAAAAAAACGTGGAGCTTCGCCCTATTTTTGTGTCCAGCCAGGTACAACTAGGCAGCTGGGGGCTGGAATCTGCAGCGCAGGGAGGCCCAAGCTTTCTGGGCCCCACCCGCTGCAAATTGCAGTCCGCAGCCGCCCCGGAAAATGGCGCGTTCATAGAAGCGCCATCTTCTGGCGCTGTACCCAACTCATCCAGGGCCCTGATGCGGTGGCTCACTGGGTAATAAAGGGGTTAAGGCCAGCTTGGCATTATCAGCTGGCCCTAAGCCCGAAATTCATGGGGTCACGCCAATATTAGACATGACCACCATGAATTTCTAGTAAAGTATTTAAAAAAAACACAAACACCCAGAAAAAAGTCCTTTAATTGAAATAAACACACAATTCTTTATTGTTCTAAATTAAACCATACTTACCATCACGCCCATTCCAGCTGAAGCCAACGATCTCCTGCAATAAAAGAAAAATAATAAAGCAACCTCATCCTTACCTTTCCATGGCTCCCACGACGGCTCCAGCTCTGCTACATCGAGATGACAGGCTGGACCGCAGCAGAACGCTGCCATCCAGCCTGTCATCCCGCAGACACTGAGAAGCGCAGGCATACTTCCACTCCTCAGTGTCTGGCTGTGACGGCATCCAGATGAGCCGACAATGAACTCGGCTCACCTCATGTACGTCACTGACAGCGTGGGAGAATTCTCCTGCACTCAGCGCTTCAGCGTGAGAATTTTCCCACGCTGTCAGTGACGTGCATGAGGTGAGGTCATGTCCCATGAACTCGGCGCACCTCATGCACGTCACTGACAGCGTGGGAGAATTCTCACGCTGAAGCGCTGAGTGCAGGAGAATTTTCCCACGCTGTCAGTGACGTGCATGAGGTGAGCTGAGTTCATTGGACATGACCTCGGCTCATCTGGATGACGTCACAGAAAGACACTGAGGAGCGCAAGCATGCCTGCGCTTCTCAGTGTCCGCGGGATGACAGGCTGGATGGCAGCGTTCTGCTGCGGTCCAGCCTGTCATCTCGATGTAGCAGAGCTGAAGCTGTCCTGGGAACCATGGAAAGGTAAGGATGAGGTTGCTTTATTATTTTACTTTTATTGCAGGAGATCGTTGGCTTCAGCTGGAATGGGCGTGATGGTAAGTATGGTTTAATTTAGAACAATAAAGAATTGTGTCTTTATTTCAATTAAAGGACTTTTTTCTGGGTGTTTGTGTTTTTTTTAAATACTTTACTAGAAATTCATGGCGGTCATGTCTAATATTGGCGTGACCCCATGAATTTCGGGCTTAGGGCCAGCTGATAATGCCAAGCTGGCCTTAACCCCTTTATTACCCAGTGAGCCACCGCACCAGGGCCCTGGATGAGTTGGGTACAGCGCCAGAAGATGGCGCTTCTATGAACGCGCCATTTTCCGGGGCGGCTGCGGACTGCAATTTGCAGCGGGTGGGACCCAGAAAGCTTGGGTCTCCCTGCGCTGCAGATTCCAGCCCCCAGCTGCCTAGTTGTACCTGGCTGGACACAAAAATAGGGCGAAGCGCCACACATTTTTTTTTTTAATTATTTCATGAAATTCATGGAATAATTAAGAAAAAAAGGGCTTCCCTATATTGTTGTGTCCGGCTAGGTACAAATAGGCAGCTGGTGGTTGGGGGCAGCCCGTTCCTGCCTGCTGTACCTGGCTGGACACAATTATAGGGCGAAGCCCCACATAATTTTTTTTTAATTATTTCATGAATTTCCTGAAATAATTAAAAAAAAATTGACGTGGGGCTTCACACTATATTTGTGTCCAGCCAGGTACAGCAGGCAGGAATGGGCTGCCCCCAACCACCAGCTGCCTATTTGTACCTAGCCGGACACAACAATATAGGGAAGCCCTTTTTTTCTTAATTATTCCATGAATTTCATGAAATAATTAAAAAAAACAAAACGTGGAGCTTCTCCTTATTTTTGTGTCCAGCCAGGTACAACTAGGCAGCTGGGGGATGGAATCTGCAGCGCAGGGAGGCCCAAGCTTTTTGCCCTCCCCCCCCCCGCTGAAAATTGCAGTCCGCGGCCGCCCCGGAAAATGGCGCGTTCATAGAAGCTGGATGCTGTACCTGGCTGGCATACAAAAATATGGCGAAGCCCACGTCAAAAGTTTTGGGAAAAATTTATTAAAAAATAAATAATAATTTAGGGACTGCATCTTTATTAAGTCCTCAAATGTCATTTAGTGTTAAAATAAAGGATTTATTTAAAAAAAAAATGGCGTGGGATCCCCCATAATTTTAGTCTCTAGCGGAGGTTAAGCAGACGGCTGGGGCAGATGTTTGAAGCCTGGGAAGGGGGTAAAACCCACGGAGCTTCCCAGGCTACTAATATCAGCCCCCAGCTGAATACCTAGCCTTTACTAGCTATTAAAATGGGGGACCCCCCAAAAAAAAATGACGTGGGGTCCCCTCTATTTTAATAGCTAGCAAAGGCTAGGCAGACAGCTGGGGGCTGATATTAATAGCTCAGGAAGGGTGCCATGAATATTGGCCCCCTCCCAGGCTAGAAACACCAGCCGTCAGCCGCCCCAGAAATGGCGCATCCATAGGATGCGCCAATTCTGGCACTTAGCCTCGCTCTTCCACGCTGCCCTGGTGCGGTGGCAGGGGGTAATAGTGGTGGGGTTCATGTCAGCGCCAGCTGCCATGAAGCCCAGGTTAGTAATGATGGCCGTCTATATGACACCCCCATTACTAACCTACAAAGTGTTAAAAAGAAAAAACACACTACACCCAGAAAAAAATAATTTATTTGAAATAAAACACCATTTTATTTAATTCTTAGTTTACTAAAAAAAAAATAGTTACCTGTCCACGTTCCTGCGCTGATCTCCCATGCACAGCTGTCACATCTGGAGATGGTGACAGCTGTGCATGGCTGCTGTAAGCTCACGCTGCCGGGAACACGTCCGCTCCCGGCAGCGGGAGCCACTGACTGAGGTCACCGGAGTGCATTCAGGCAGCGCAGCTCCGGAGACCTCCTTTACGGCAGTGCTGTACCGTGGGAATTTCTCACGATACAGCAGTGCCGTAAAGGAGCTAACCGGAGCAGCGCTGCCTGAACTCCGGTGAACCCTTACGGCCCCGTCATTCTAGCGGCGGCAGCGGTTCAGAGCGGTCACATTCTATGTGGCTGCTCTGAACTGGAGATCTTCGTGGGACACTCGTGGACTGCTACGGAGGGGTAAGGATAAGGTTGTGGTTTATTATTTTATATTTTATTACAGGAGATCGATGGCTTCGGGGAATTAGGTGTCTTGGTGAGTATAGGTGTAGTTTTTTATTTTTTACTTTATTTTAGGTGGCGATCGGCGGGGACAGGTAATGTATGAACTAATTTCTTTTAGGTAACCACTGGCCACCAATGACATGTATCTAACATTTATTGGGGACACAGTAGGGCAATTTAAATAGCAGGATCAGGCTGATGGGAACTACTGCTCCCATCGAGCTGATCCTGCTGGCAGGAGTGGACGGGGGACAGACATAGGCCGATGGGAGTAGTAGTGTCACATCGGCCTATGTCTGCCCGCACACACACCCGCACACATCGCACAGACACCCCGCACACACACCCCGCACACATCGCACAGACACCCCGCACACACACCCCGCACACACACACACCCGCACACACACCCGCACACATCGCACAGACACCCCGCACACACACCCCGCACACATCGCACAGACACCCCGCACACACACACACCCGCACACACACACCCCGCACACACACACCCCGCACACACACACCCCGCACACACTAATCATGACGGGTCCGGGAGGTGAGGCTGACCTGTGCGGCCGTGGGAAAGTTGATGTGAGTTCATGCAGTCAAGCATGAACTCACATGAACCCTCTGAGGGCACCGCGGCTACTTCAAATGAACAGCTGATCGGCATCACCTGATACCTCAGCTGTTCATTTGAAATAACCGGCGGGAAAGCGCAGCACAGAACGGGAAAGCCGGCGGTGAAGTCTTTTCACTGCCGGCTTCCCCGCCCGGGTCCTTCGCTCCTTGGTGCTGCGCTCCCCGCCCGGTCCTAACTTACGATCGGGATGGGAGGTGGCGAGGGGAGCGGAGGATCGGGGTGGGAGGCTGCGGGGAAGCAGTATGGGGCTGCGTGATTGTTTAAAAGCCGGCGGCTTTTTACCGCGCGCCGGCTTTTAAACAATCAGGAGAATTCTCCCACGCTGGGATGGCATTCTGATGACAAGCTGGATCGCAGCTGAGCGCTGCCATCCAGCTTGTCATCCTTCAGAGACACTGCAGAGCGCAGGCATTATGGGAACTTCCGATTCCGGTATTCGATATTATAAAAGTATCGGAATTAAGTATCGGAATTCCGATACAGTGAATATCGGCCGATACCCGATATTTCAGTATCGGAATGCTCAACACTAGTCACAACGTATGGCACATGTCTACTTGAGCATGTCAGATGCCTGTTATAAATGTCTTTTGATCATACTTGACTATGAGAAATAAAATAGCAAAATGTCTGATCAGCTTATTGCACAGATATCTGTCTAACCAATGTTTTCCAATGTGATTTTGCATATTCCTATAATTAGTATTATGTCAAGCTTTGAACTTACACATAATCATTTCCTAGGTTTCTTAAGTTTGATGCAATGATCATTCAGACATCAGTTTTTTTTGCATGAGTGCTATCAATTAGTGATGAGTGAGCACTAAAATGCTCGGGTGCTCGTTTCTCAGGTCAAACAAATCGTAATGCTCAGGTGCTCGACCCGAGCAACGAGCCCAATGTGAGTCAAAGGAAACTCAAGCATTTTTCCGGCTGCTCCCCCTGAGGTCTAAAGGGGGCATAAAAATTTGCCAAATCGAAGTGTTCCCAAAATGATATGGGAAAAGCATGAGGAAGACTCCTGCAAGCATCTCTGACTCCCAGGTCACTGCTGTGAACAATGTTGTCAGAGTATTACGCCACTTTTATGGACTCACAATAAAACATACAAAAACAAAAACAAAATACATTTTCCTGGAGAAAATGTTAAGTAACATTCTTCCCAGGTTAATGACTTGCATAGAAGGCATAATAAATAACCATAAACAAAAACGCTCCTCCACACTTTGGTCTATGTTCACACATAGCGTTTTTGATGCACTTTTGCATTGCTTTCAACAGTGAAAAATATATTCATATTCATATAAATGTAATTTTAACATTTTATTACCTTATCTGGCCTTGTGGAGTGTGAGACATGATCAGACCCATCCTGTTTCATTTATGAAGAAGGGATTCTGAAAGTCAAAAAGACTATTTATATTGGGCCATCAGGTGGCCCTTACTATTGTTAGAGGTACAGCAGTTGTCCCTCACTATTGTTAGCGGGCCATCAGCCGGCAATGCTTTGTTGTTCCCATTATTAAAGAGTGGGTCTCCTATACTATTATTGCATATGTAGTGACTGCAAGGGCTGCCAAAAATTATAACACACTCCAATACCCCTTTGAAGAGAAATAGAGAAGGGTATCATTAAAAAAGTCATTCCCATTATTAAGGAGAGGGTTTCTTTTAGTGGTAATGCCCATGCAGTGACTGCAAGGGCTGCCAAAAAATTTATCGCACTCCAATAGTCCTTTGAAGAGTAGAGATGAGCGTTGTTCTACTCGAACTGTTCGCCAATCTCAAATTCGAGCTGTTTTGGGCAGTGTTCGAGCCGGTCGGCGAACACGAACAATTTGAGAAAAATTCGGCCGTTCGAGGTTATGTTCGATAACTGTTCGTGC
This sequence comes from Phyllobates terribilis, assembly GCF_046119375.1. NCBI lineage: Eukaryota > Metazoa > Chordata > Amphibia > Anura > Dendrobatidae > Phyllobates > Phyllobates terribilis. The sequence continues at coordinate 515,662,187 of NW_027362763.1, read as the reverse complement.
ACCAAAATCATAACTGGATTTTTTCTCAGTAATGATGAAAATTAATGTTAATACGCAGTTTGAGTGTACAGCGGGGCGAGGGGAGGGGCAGGGGATGGATCTCTGCAGGAACAATGAAGATCTCCATTTTTTTTTCTCTTTCCCGCATTTGCAGTGGGGAGGTGCAATCTGTCAGCCTATCAGCAGCGCACACACGGAGCGAAGTGCTTTTTTTCACACAAGCAAGGGCATGTGTGATTGGCAGTGTATGTCACATGTCCTTGCCCTATAAGACCAAGCCATTTTCCCCGTCGCCACCATTTTCTCACTGCTGCAGCTGCGTGTTAGACGGCACCGCTGTTGCTGTGTGCGCTGTACCTTGTTAATTTCAAGCCAATTTTCGCACAAATATACAGATAGCTTGGGAGTAGGGAATAGTTGTGATTGCAGTCCTTTTAAGGACTAGGTTACAGCATTTCCTACGACTTTTATCAAGCAGGTCTGTGCTCTTAAATAGATAGATTGTGGGAGTAAAGACTAATTGTAATTGGAGTCCTTTTCAGGACTAGGTTACATCAGTTCCTATCAGTTTTTGCCAGGCAGGTTTGTGCCAGTGCTGTGCAAGTTTTTTTCACAGCATTTGGCTGAATCTAGCAAAGCTAATCCTTTTTGGCCTATTGCAGAGTGTGTTAGTCAGTGGAGTAGCCTATCTGTGTTGCAAGATATACCACCTGTGTATAGAATACCAATTTTTTTACTGCACCTAGTGAAGTAAAATCTTTTGGGCATAGCATCATTCTATTAGTCCATCTATACTGACCTCCATCAGGTTGCAAACTGAATATAATTTTTTTCTGCATCTAGCTCTGAAAAAATATTTGGGCTTCTAGCAGTGTGTGGGACTTGGTCTATTAGTCCATCTATACTGACCTCCATCAGGTTGCAAATTAAAAATAATTTTTTTCTTCATTTATCTCTGAAAAAATATTTGGGCTTCTAGCAGCGTGTGGGACTTGTTCTATTAGTCCATCTATACTGACCTCCATCAGGTTGCAAATTAAAAATAATTTTTTTCTGCATCTAGCTCTGAAAAAATATTTGGGCTTCTAGCAGTGTGTGGGACTTGGTCTATTAGTCCATCTATACTGAGCTCCATCAGGTTGCAAATTAAAAATAATTTTTTTCTGCATCTAGCTCTGAAAAAATATTTGGGCTTCTAGCAGTGTGTGGGACTTGGTCTATTAGTCCATCTATACTGACCTCCATCAGGTTGCAAATTGAATAAAAAAATTTTCTGCATCTAGCTCTGAAAAAATATTTGGGCTTCTAGCGGTGTGTGGGACTTGGTCTATTAGTCCATCTATACTGACCTCCATCAGGTTGCAAATTAAAAATAATTTTTTTCTGCATCTAACCCAGCCAATAGTTTTGGCCTAATACCACAGTTTGGCCACTCAGCTCTGCTCGGTTACCATCCATTGTTTTTTTGTGCAAACAACTCCAGAGTTGTGAATTAGTTAACCACCAAAATGAGTGGAAAAAGGCCTGCTGCTGGTGGAAAGGGGAATAGGCGTGTTGGGAAGGGGAAAAAAGGTTGTGTCCGTGGGGTAGGTGCAGAAGAAAGACCATCTTCCAGCCAAACTAAAATGTCTACTTCTTTTAGCGGACGATGTGATAAGATCCCTTTCTTACGGCCACGCCAATCGCTACAAATTCCAGATGAGGCACAAAAACAGCAGGTGCTTCAACGGATATCAAGTGCTCCTTTAAGTGGGCTCTCCTCCACATCAACTTCAACATCACAAATACTCCAGTCCTCAAAGGTGTCACCCAAATCGCACTTGCTTCCTCACAGCTCCCAAATCTCCAGCTGCCCGTCTGAGTATGAGGTAGAACAGATGGTTGAGTCTGCAGAGCTGTTTACTCATACTATAGCCTGGGAATCAGAGGTCGACTCCAGCGCTTCTGTGAATCCAGACGAGGAAATGATCTGCACTGATGCCCAGAATCTTTATGAGTCGGATCCAGGACCAGACGCAGAAGGTTCTGACCATAATGTAGACCCTCATTCCCAAACTGTAACTCCTGTTGGTGGAGACAATGAGGAAGACGATGATAAGACTCAAATACCTGATTGGAGCGACAACTTTAGTTTTTTGTCAGGGCAGGAACAGGTTGGCTCTGAGGACGACGGGTGTGATAACGCACAGGGTGATGATGATGAGGTCGGAGATCCCACTTACTGTCAACCCACAGTCAGCCAAGAGATGAGGTCAGCAGAGGAGGTGGAGGAAGATGCTAGTGACGACGAGGTCAGGTTGCGCCTTCCTGGACAGAGACGTAGTACTGGAAGCACGTCAACAACTGCATCCTCAAACACAACTCTGCCTCTCACCACAAGTCGTGGTGGCTCTTCAGGTCACATGGGTGCTAAGCCTTGCATAGCCTGGGCATTTTTTCAGATCGATAAAGATGACCCAACTCGTGTTATCTGTAACATTTGTCAGCAAAAGCTAAGTAGAGGCCAAAAAATACATAGTTTGAGTACTTCATGCATGAACCGGCACATGGACATGAAGCATAAGTTGCAGTGGGAAGCTCAGTGTGCTACAATGCGGCCTAGCCGGCCGGGCCAACCACCGTCTGCCATATCTTGTGCATCCGCGGCCTCTTCATCCTCTGTGACTGGGGGGACAGCAGTCACACCTGTTTTGGGGCGCAGACCTGCCACCTCTTTACCCGCAACAGCCAGCGTGATTGGCAGGTCATCATTTTCTTTGGAGGTGGTAACACCAGCTGGTCTTGAGCGCTGTCCGACATCGATAGCACCACCTTTGGATCAAGGCAACCTAACATGTCCGCCTGCATCTTCCTCACAGACCGGCAGTTTGCCGGGGACACCCTTATCAACCCCGTCTAAGCACAATAGCCAGCCCTCGGTCCCTCAGATGTGGACAAGTAAAAGACCATTTCCTCCTAGCCATGAGAAAGCTAAGAGGTTGAATTTCACCATCTGCAAGCTCTTGGCTACAGAAATGCTGCCTTTCCACCTGGTGGACACAGAGGATTTTCGAGACCTTATGTCCGTCGCAGTGCCCCAGTACCAGATGCCCAGTCGGCACTACTTCTCAAAGAAAGGTGTGCCTGCGCTCCACCAGCATGTCGCACACAACATCACCGCTTCTTTGAGAAACTCTGTGTGTGACAGGGTGCATTTCACCACAGACACTTGGACGAGTAGGCATGGACAGGGGCGTTACATGTCGCTGACTGGGCACTGGGTAACTATGGTGACAGCAGGACAAGGGGCTGCTGTCCAAGTCTTGCCGTCCCCACGAGTTGTGCGTCAATCCTCTTTATGTCAAAGTTCCTCCACTGCTTCTGCCTCCTCAACCTCCTCTCGGTCTTCCACCTGCACCCAAAGCCTGTCTGGTCATGCCACAAGCTTTCTAACTGCGCAGAAGGGATCCTGCACACCTCCTTACTATGCTGGCAGTAGGGCTCAACGTCATCAGGCGGTTTTTACATTGAAATGTCTGGGAAATGTGAGTCACACAGCTGAGGAGTTGTGGTCAGCTCTGGAGAACCAATTTCATGAATGGTTGTCTCCACTGGACCTGAAACCAGGGAAGGCCGTGTGCGACAATGCTGCAAACCTGGGTGCGGCCCTTCGCCGGGGCAATGTCACACACGTGCCTTGTATGGCTCACGTGTTGAACCTGGTTGTCCAGCAATTTTTAGCCCACTATCCCAGACTAGATGGCCTTCTGCAGAGGGCACGGTCGCTGTGTGCTCACTTCCGCCGTTCGCATCCCGCAGCTCAGCGACTTACATCTCTACAGAAGTCGTTGGGCCTGCCACTTCACCGGCTAAAATGCGATGTGCCTACCCGGTGGAATTCAACTCTGCACATGTTGCAGCGACTGTGGCAGCACCGACAAGCCCTGGTGCAATACGTTCTGACGTATAGCCTGGGCCAACGAGATTCAGAGGTGGGGCAAATCACGCTGGAGGAGTGGTCTCAGATCAGGGACCTATGCACCCTTCTGCACAGTTTTGAAATGGCGACGAAGATGTTTAGTGCTGACGATGCCATTATCAGCATGACTATTCCGGTGATTTACATGCTGGAGCACATGTTAAACAGAATTCGGAGTCAGGTGGTGGCACAAGAGGAGGTGGAGGAAGTAGAGGAGGAGGAGTTGTATGCGGAAGAGCTAACATCTGCAAGGTCCAGACGGTCGGCAGCACCAAGGCGGCAGGCATGTGAGGGTGGGGGAGATGATTTTACCAGGGCGCATGGTAGCAGCCAAACTAGTGAGGAAGGTGCAGGAGCCCAGGAAGAAGTGGAGGACGAACTGATGGAAGACTCATCAGATGAGGGAGACCTTGATCACATTTCTGTTGTGCGAGGTTGGGGGGAGAGGACAGAGGAAGGAAGCATGATTGTTACCTCGCCACCAACACAACAGGGACTTGGTGCTCCTGGATGTGACGCGCCCCCTGGGACATATTCCTTTTTGAGGGGAATACCCGGCACCGGATCAGATGGGGGGGTTGTAGTCTCCGAGCGGCTGTGACCCGGCCCGTGCCCAGGGCGTCAAGCTCAGTGTTATGTGGCAGTCCTACAGATGTTATTAAGAGTTCTTTTGTGTCGACTACGCCACCCGTTGTGATGCGGTCACTGTGGCCGCCGCTGCAGCAGGGTCCGCTGAGGCTGATGGTGGGTGCGCAGCTTGGTGGGATAACCCCCAACGGGAGGGGTATAGCCTCAGGGGGGACAGGTGCAGAGGATGGGGGTTGCGGTGGTGTAGTGCAGCCGGCAATGAAGACAGAGTCGGGTTGTGCAGTTAAGGGTGTTTACTTACTGCAGATGTTGTACTGGTCACTCCAGCTGCGAGTGACCACCCGAGCCGTGCTGCGTCCACCAGGTCCTGGATCCAGCCAACCCCCAAACAAGTCCGGAGCGTGGCCCTGAGCTCTCCTTCTGTCCCGTTCTCTGGCCGTCCCCACCAGTGATCCACCTAGGTCCAGCTCCCTCGGGCCTTCTGTTGGGACACCCTTGGCCTAGGGTTCCCTGACCCTTCATGTGGTGTGCCTTCGGGGTGGATGTGATGGGTGACCGTGGCAAACGCTGCCCACGGTCTCCGGTCTCTGGCTAGGGTGTGTTTTCTGCCCCCACCAGCTTGGGTTCCGGTACCCTGTGCCGACTCTTCACCCGGGGATTTAAGTTGGGATCTTGGAGTCCTTTTCTGCTGTTTCCCCCTCTGGGTCTCTCTTTCTCTTCTCCTCTCTCTCTCTGGGTCTTTCTTTTCTCCTCTGCTTGCTGACTTGTTCTCTGCATCTGACCCTGTTCTTAGTTGGTGCCCACCTTATATACACCCTCTATGTGTGAGCTCAGGTGACCAGCACCCAATGAGCTCCTATCTTTACCCAGGCTGCTCCCCCTATCTGCCCCTACACTACTTGGGATGTACCACCCCCCTCCCACTCCAGCCAGGAACAGACTCGGTCGTACCTGCACATTTCTAAGTGGGAGTACCGTCGGCCTGTTCCTCGGAAATGGGATGTGTGTAGTGCATGCAGCCTACCGAGCTCAGTTCCACTCTCCATCCTTGCCCGGGAGTGGAATATCACACCTCTGGGTTGAGGTGCAATACCCCTGTAGCAGCCGAATCCTCAGGGTGCTACATTCCCCCCTGGTAAATCACAGCACGTCCTCGGGCTGTAAGACATAAATAACACCAAAAACATACAAAAATTTTTTTTTTTCATAAACATATAAAACAACATATATTAGCAAATAAAACATTCTCGTCGCCTCTGGCTCCTCCTCCTCGCACTGCAACTCCTCCTCCGTCAGGCGGTGTACGTGGAGGGCATAAGGTCCTTTGGCACACTTGTGCCGGGTAAAGGTGACCTCGTCTCCGATGTAGAGGTCACGACCTCTGTGCCCCTCCGGCAGATGGGACTCCACGTCTCTGCGCGTGACAAAGACGTCGCCGGGGGTGTTGTTGTCTCTGATGAAGCCCCACCCATGCTGCTGGTTGAACTTGATTACAGTCCCGGTGGTGCGGGGACTGTGCGCTGCACGGGGGTCCCTCCTGGTCCGGCTCTTCTGCTCGGCACTCCGTACTTGGGCCTGCTGTTCCCGGACCCGCCTCTCTCTCCGCTCCCTTGCGAACTCTTCAAGCTGCTGTCGGCAACACTCAGCGCGCTCTGCTGCAGCCGCCCTAGTTTCCTGAGTGAACCCCATTAGATCTTCTCCGGTGGGGTCCCACTCAAACTGTGCTTCCGCTAGCGGGGGCGAGATCCGTGCCACGGGCTTCGGAGCCGGAATCAGGGGTTCATCCAGGGGTCTTAGTTTCTGCTGCCGTTCCAGCTCATGGTATCCTTCGGGCCAGATGAAGGGCCGCCCGTCCGGCCATGTGAGCTGGCTGAACAAGTCCTCCCCCAGGTGTGGCACCCTTGGTTTTACGGGTGCGGGCGCGGTGGTGGTGGCGCCCGGGTTGCCCAGGCCTTGCGGCCAGGCCTGGGGCACCTGGAAGGTGAAGGGCACCGTTAGGACGGCGGCGCCCTGGGCTACCTGGCCTTGCGGCCAGGCCGGAGGCTCCGCGGAGGTAGGGGGCGCTGTTGGTGATGCGGCGCCCGGGGGTACTAGGCCTTGCGACCAGGCTGGTGGTATTTCCTGCTTTGTCACGCTCCGGGTCGAGGCGCGTGACGTCACAGGGGTCGCTGCGGCGGCTTCCGGTCGGGGCCTAGTCCTTTGCGGTGACATGGCGGCTACGGGCACAGCAGGGGGACTTTCGGGCTCTGCGACGGGGAGCTGGGGCAGGCAAGCGGTGTCCTGATTTGGGGTATTGGCGTCCCCTTTACCTGCCTCCATGCGTTCGGCTCCCTTCTCGGCGCCGTCTCCGGCCTTGGGTCCTCCCGCGCCATCCTCAGAGGCGGTCTGTTTCCTCTTCCAGGGTAGCGTGCTCCGTTGACTGGTCTCAGCTTGCTGGGCCATCTCCCGGCTCCATTCCGCCAATGTCTCTCGCTGTACCCGGGCCATCCTCCGTGCGAGGCCCTCCAGGGCAGTCTGTGCACACTCCCGGTCTCGGGGGAGCTGTGCAAGGACCTCCACTAGGCCTAGTAGGGTCGTGGTTTCTAGCAGGCTCCTGACCAACGGGTCGGTGCTGCTCTGCTCTTCTTCCAGCAGGCTCCTGGCCAGCGGGCCGGTGCTGCTCTGCTCTCCTTCCTCGGTCTTTAGCAGACTCCTGGCCAACGGGCCGGTGCTGTTCTGCTTTCTCTCCATATCCGGGTAAGCTCCTCCGATACTCTTCGTTAGACTTCTTGCCTCCGGGTGCGCTCGCTCCAGACTGCTCCAGGCGGCACCCATCTTCGTTCTTTTCTTTCGTCTCCTCCCACTTAGAGGGCGGTCCCGGGGCAACTCGGTGACTGTCAGCTCCAGGGGCAGTTCTTTCACGCTGACAGACACCTCCAGCATCACAGTCCCTGTTGGTGGGGGCGGTTTCCACTTTTGGCGCCATTTTCTGTCCTGGCCCACGATGGGAGGCGGCCTCCTGCCCTCCTTTGGCACGCCCATAATGGCGTCCGCTGCTCTTCCAAGGCGGGAAATCTTCGGATTTGGCGGGAAGCGTCGCGCAGTGGCGGGAAACTCTGCAGATGGCGGGAACAAGCTGGAAATGGCGGACAATCGGCGGGAAACGACCTGTGATGGGGTCCGATGGCGTGGACCCTCCGGAACCGGCGGGAGACTTCTTTCTGAGGTAAACTTGCACTTTTCTTCAGGCACGCAGTACCCGGGTGTTGCGGGCACGTAATCCTGCCGACTACGCCAAAGTTGACGCGCCCCCTGGGACATATTCCTTTTTGAGGGGAATACCCGGCACCGGATCAGATGGGGGGGTTGTAGTCTCCGAGCGGCTGTGACCCGGCCCGTGCCCAGGGCGTCAAGCTCAGTGTTATGTGGCAGTCCTACAGATGTTATTAAGAGTTCTTTTGTGTCGACTACGCCACCCGTTGTGATGCGGTCACTGTGGCCGCCGCTGCAGCAGGGTCCGCTGAGGCTGATGGTGGGTGCGCAGCTTGGTGGGATAACCCCCAACGGGAGGGGTATAGCCTCAGGGGGGACAGGTGCAGAGGATGGGGGTTGCGGTGGTGTAGTGCAGCCGGCAATGAAGACAGAGTCGGGTTGTGCAGTTAAGGGTGTTTACTTACTGCAGATGTTGTACTGGTCACTCCAGCTGCGAGTGACCACCCGAGCCGTGCTGCGTCCACCAGGTCCTGGATCCAGCCAACCCCCAAACAAGTCCGGAGCGTGGCCCTGAGCTCTCCTTCTGTCCCGTTCTCTGGCCGTCCCCACCAGTGATCCACCTAGGTCCAGCTCCCTCGGGCCTTCTGTTGGGACACCCTTGGCCTAGGGTTCCCTGACCCTTCATGTGGTGTGCCTTCGGGGTGGATGTGATGGGTGACCGTGGCAAACGCTGCCCACGGTCTCCGGTCTCTGGCTAGGGTGTGTTTTCTGCCCCCACCAGCTTGGGTTCCGGTACCCTGTGCCGACTCTTCACCCGGGGATTTAAGTTGGGATCTTGGAGTCCTTTTCTGCTGTTTCCCCCTCTGGGTCTCTCTTTCTCTTCTCCTCTCTCTCTCTGGGTCTTTCTTTTCTCCTCTGCTTGCTGACTTGTTCTCTGCATCTGACCCTGTTCTTAGTTGGTGCCCACCTTATATACACCCTCTATGTGTGAGCTCAGGTGACCAGCACCCAATGAGCTCCTATCTTTACCCAGGCTGCTCCCCCTATCTGCCCCTACACTACTTGGGATGTACCACCCCCCTCCCACTCCAGCCAGGAACAGACTCGGTCGTACCTGCACATTTCTAAGTGGGAGTACCGTCGGCCTGTTCCTCGGAAATGGGATGTGTGTAGTGCATGCAGCCTACCGAGCTCAGTTCCACTCTCCATCCTTGCCCGGGAGTGGAATATCACACCTCTGGGTTGAGGTGCAATACCCCTGTAGCAGCCGAATCCTCAGGGTGCTACATTTGGATGCGCAACACACATGAGTGCCTTCTTGCTGCACTACCTGCAACATGACCCTCGAATTGTGAGAATTAGAAATAATCCTGACTACTGGGTTGCCACACTGTTAGATCCCCGGTACAAAAGTAAATTTGCAGAAATTATTCCTGCCATAGAAAGGGATGCACGCATGCAGGAGTATCAGCAGAGACTGTTGCAGAATCTTACATGTGCTTTTCCACAAAATACCAGTGGTGCACGTAGTGAATCTCACAGTTCCAACTTGCCAACCGTGGGACCGTCAAGTGTTCAGCACTCAAACCGTAACAGAACCACAGTATCTGCTGGTAACATCAATTTTGCGGAATCATTTCACCACTTTTTTAGCCCATCCTTTGCAAGGCCACAGGAGACAAGAAGTCTGACACATAGTCAACGCCTAGAGACGATGGTACAGGAGTATCTCCAAGTAAACATTGAAGCCACGACTGTGTCACTGGACCCTTGCTCTTTTTGGGCTTCCAATCTGGATAAATGGCCGGAGCTAGCCACTTACGCCTTGGAGATCTTGTCATGCCCCGCAGCCAGCGTTCTGTCTGAACGTGTGTTCAGCGCTGCTGGTGGTGTGCTGACAGATAAGCGCACGCGGCTCTCCACTGATAATGTAGACAGACTCACGTTCATAAAGATGAACAAATCATGGATCCGAAACGACTTTTCTACCCCTGTGTCATCCTGGGGATAGTAAAAGCTTGATGATTGGTTAAAATCACCCTACCAACCGTTTTAAGCTTTCAAATTACTAATCATGTTTATCTGTATCTTGACTGGAAAATAATTTGGGCTTTGTAGCAGTGTGCAGCACTGATCCTATTAGGCCATCTATAATAAGCTTCACCAGATATAAAATTAAAAATAATTTTTAGCTGCATCTAGCCCGGAAAATAATTTTGGGGCTCCGAGATGCGCAAGACACATAAGTGCCTTCTTGCTGCACTACCTGCAGCATGACCCTCATATTGTCAGAATTCGAAGTAATCATGACTACTGGGTTGCCACACTCTTAGATCCCCCAAACTTTTCGATCAACCTTTTCATTTTAATAAAGACCAAAAAATTGGTCATTTTTGAAATTATAAGCATTAGCAGGTTGTTAGAAACTGAAATCAAACAGTTTTCAACTCAAAACTTTATTCTAGGTGATGTTACATTTTCACATAGGACCCCTTGTTCGAAAGGAGCTTCTGAACTCTCTCGTCCATTGAATTTGTCAGGTTTTGGATGGTTTCTGCTTCAATTGTTTTGCATGAGGACAGAATACCCTCCCAGAGCTGTTGCTTAGATGTGAACTGCCTCCCGCCATCATAGACACTCCTTTTAATGATGCTCCAAAGGTTCTGAATGGGGTAGAGGTCAGGGGAGCATGGGGGTCACACCATAATTTTGTCCCCTTTTATGCCCATATCAGCCAGAGATGCAGATGTTTTATGTCCAGCATGAGATGGTGCATTATCATGCAGAAAAATGATCTTGCTGTGAAATACACGGTTCTTCTTCTTGAACCATGGCAGGAAGTGCTGTTTGAGAAAATCCACATACATTATGGAGTTCATCTTTAGCGCCTTCAGGGATCCTAAAGGGGCCGACAATCTCTCTCCCCATGATTCCAGCCCAAAACATTACTCCACCTCCTCCTTGTTGGCGCTGTAGCCGTGTTTGCGTGGGGTGTCCATCAACCAGCCATCCTCCACTCCATTCATCTGGACCATCGAGCGCTGCACGGCACTCATCCGTGAACAAAACAGTTTTGAAATCAGTCTTCATGTAATGTTTGGCCCACTGGAGCCGTTTCTGCTTGTGTGAAGTGGATAGAGGAGGTCGACAGGATGGCGTATGCACAGCTGCAAACCTCTGAAGGACCCTGCATCTTGTTGTTCGGGGGACGTTGGAGGCACAAGCAGCTTCAAAAACTTGTCTGCTGCTATGACAAGGCTTTTTTGCCGGTGCTCTTTCAACCTGACGTAATTGCCTGTAGGAAAGAGTCCTCAATTTGCCCTTATCAGCACGCACACGTGTGTACTGTGAATCAGCTGCATACTTCTTGATTGCCAAGACACTTCATCCTGATCATCGCACAATGTTGATTGTAGTCATGCCTTGACCTAAACACTCCACAATTTGTTGCTTCTCAGCAGCCGACACATCCTTTTTCTTTCCCATTTTGGCAGAAAATGTAGGCTGCTTAATAATGTGAGAGAGCCTTCTTAAGTAGTCTTGCCTTTCATTGGACACACCTGCCAAACTAATTAGCACAGGTGTCTGCAATTGCTTACAGTGATATAAAGAGCCCTGACACACATCACCATCAATGAGTTTAACTGACAAACAAACAAATTCTTCCCTTATCACTCCTAAACACTTTTTGCATAATAATTTGGAACGCGGTGTACATGTGCTTTTCCACAAAACACCAGTGGTTCACGTAGTGAATCTTACAGTTCTAACTTGCCAACCGTGGTCTGTATGGAATTGTTCAATAAAGGGCCCAAAATTAAGATAACATAGATGGGAGAGGTCTCTATGAATAGGAATTCCTAAGTATTTGATACCCTGTGAGGGCCAGGCAAAGGGAAAGTTGGACTGGATGGAATCCTATATGGATTTAGGGAGGGAGACATCGAGGGCCTCAGACTTCGCTGCATTGATTTTAAAATTTTACCATGTAACAAAGTGATCTATTTCAGCCATAACAGCAGGGATGGATATATGTGATTGAGTGATATATACTAGGACATCATCAGCAAATAGAGAGCACTTGTACTCGGTGCCTCCCACCTCAATCCACCTAATATTGGGGTTATGGCGAATTGATGAGAGCAGGTGCTCCGTCACTAGGATGTATAAGAGAGGGGACAGAGGACATCCCTGCCTTGTCCCATTGGTGATTGTGAAAGGTGATGAAAATGTTCTGACGCACCCCCTGGGCCTTGGGACACCCGGAGCCGGACCCTTTTTGGTGGATGCTGGTGGTTGTAGTCTTCGTGGCGGCGATCCGGTTCCGTGGCTCAGGGCGGTCAAACCAGTGGCGGAACTATTTATGTGGTTTTGATGTTTAAATGTCCGACTACGCCACCCGTGGATTGCGGTCAGAGTGAACCGCCGCTACAGGGCAGACCGCTAAGGCTGGTGTTGTGGGTGCAGCAGAGCGTAGCATAACTCCCCACGGGAGGAGTATAGCCTCAGGGCAGTGTAGGCGGAGGATGGGGGTGATGGTGCAGGGCAGCAGCAGTAACGACACGGAGTCAGTGATGCAGTTCAGGGCCTTTACTCACAGTTCTTATTATCCAGACCACGTCTGCAGGTAACGGCTGCCCACGTCGTACTGTGCTCACCAGGTGAGGGGCTCAGACAACTCCCAGATAACTTTGGAGTGCTTCACAGGACCCCCTTTGTGTGTCCTTTGTCTGGCCTTTCTTACCAACACTTCTGTCCGGCTGCCTCGGGCCTCCTCTTGGTAAACTTGGCGCCAGTTTCCCTGACCCTATGTGGTGCCTTCCTAGCGGGTGGAGCAAGGGGCTGCACCACATAAAATGTCAGAGCCTCCGGTTTCTAGCTGAGGGTCGTTTCCTGCCTCCACTAGTTCGGGGACCGGTCTCCCCCTTTGGCCTGACCCCTCCACGCAGGTGGATTCGGGCGTGCGGTGGCGACTCGCCCGTCCGCACCCCTGGGATCCCTTCATTCCTCGTTCCTGGAGCCTTCTCCGCTCCTCTTCCTTCCTTCTCCCTCTTGCAGGCCTGGGCCTCTGTTACTAGGCCCGCCTCCGGAGCAGAGCTCATGCAGAGCCCCTGCTCCCTGCCACTTCTGCTCAGACTTCTCTGCACTGAACTAAGATGGTGCCCACCTTTTATACTCCCTTCTCAATGCACCCAGGAACTGCTTCCTCCCTGCTCCTGCACTGCAGGGTTCCCCTTCCTCAGTGTTCCCTCCCCCCACTCCAGCCAGGGACAGGGACTGTCGTGCCCATCTCAGGGGCATATTGGTCGCCCTGCCCCACGGCAATGTGGTGTAATGCATGCAGGTGTCGGGTCCTGATCCACACTCCATCCTTATCTGAGAGTGAGATATCACACCTCTGGGTGAGGTGCAATACGTCTGTAGCAACCGAGCCCTCGGTGCTACAGTTCCATTTATCTTCAGCCTAGGTGACGTATTGTGATACAGGGCCGTGATTTTGGCTATAAAAGGGTCCCCTAGACCCCTACCCCAAGCTTTTTAAGAGAATCATATATGGCGTGCCAGGAGACTCTATGGAATGCTTTCTCAGCATCCAACGAGAGTATCTACTTACAAATTTTTAACTGCATCTAGCCCAGGAAATACTTTGTGCCTAGTAGCAGTGTCTGCTAGTCAGCAGATTATCCCGGCTGTTAAGCAAGCTACACCACCTGTAGTTTGGACACTTAATTTTTTCAAAGGAAATGCTTCGGGACCACGGGATACTCAGTGAAGAGCATCAGGAGGCACCCCAAGGCATAGGGGCTGGGACTGGCACTAGGATGCCTTGCGGTGGACAGCCGAGCTCGATCCTTATAAAAGCTTTTTAACTGCAGCAGCTTTAGTGGACGCTACTGGAGCTGGAATTACGCGGCTGCTGGCATGAGACTTGCCCTCCAATAGATCCTTGTAAATGGATTTAAAGTGTATTCATTCAAATTAGAGGGACAATTTAAATTAAAAAGCTTAGAGCTGCCTCCACCACAGGGGGGCTCTCTCGACCCACCAGCGGACAGGCACCAGTATTGGGAGAGGGGGGCTGGCCGTCAGGGTTCACCGCGGCTCTGGCACAAACCCGGCAACACGGAGGTGGCACGGGCAGGAGCGGACTGGCCGTCTCGGCTTCTCACTTTTTGGATTTTAGAAGGGCATGACATGCCTATATCTGTGTCTCCCCCTCCTTTTACTCCTCCACCTCTTTTCTTTTCGCATGACTATATGTACTTGTCACTTTTCCATGTGTTAGTTGTGTCTTCTGAGCAGTTTGTCAGCTTTTGGACACCTTTGAAGGTGTTTTCTATGTGTTTCTATGTGTTTTTGTTTGCCTGCCATTGGTTTTAACGGTGTTCGAAGGTGTTCGACGAACAGTTCGACGAACAGTTCGGCGAACACACGGGTGTTCGACGAACCGAACCGAACTCGAACACTACGGGGGTGGCTCAACACTATTGAAGAGCTGTAGAGCAAGGCCTCATTAAAAAAAATGTTCCCATTTTTAAGGCATGGGTCTCCTATAGTACTAATGCCCATGCAGTGACTGCAAAGGCTGCAAAAAAATTGGATGCACTCCAATACCCCTTTGAAGAGACATAAAGGAGGTTCTCATTAAAAAAAATGTTACCATTGTTAAGGAGTGGATCTCCTATAGTGGTAATGTACATGAAGTGACTGCAAGGGCTGCTAAAAAAAATAGACTCCAATACCCCTTGTAGATGTGGAGAAGGTACTCATTAAAAAATGTTACCATTGTTAAGGAGTTGGTTACCTATACTGGTAATGTCCATGCACTAAGCTCACGGGTTGAAAAACATTTTCCCCTCTGGGGTATACATGAACATACTATATAACTTACAGAATGTTAGCGGTAGGCCTCTAAAAAAATGTCCTACGAGCATCATAAACACCCTTAAAAAAATTATGTGGGTGTTGCATCACAGTCACCCTGGTAATATGGTGGTGGTGGATAAGGAGGACAACAGAAAATGGACAAAATCAGGAAGCATATATCCATGTCTGGGTGTGAAGGGGTGCATGGGAATAGACACCCCTAAAAAAACACTGGATTTCAGTTTATGTTCCACTGCTATCATCCTGTGGTGTTAAGAAGTCTGGCTCAAACCAGCGCTTGTTCATTTGGATAAGTGTCAGCCTGTCAGCATTCCAGCAGTCCCGGATCGCTTGTTTTGAAAGTACTTACACCCCGGTCTACCCCATTACAAATAACATACAACTGGCAGACTTTAAATGGAGTGTAATATTTGGCATGCTCCAAAAAATGTGACGATTATTACCGCAGTTGTGACGCTCGCAAGCCCTGCCCTGGGAAGATGGGGTGCTCGGAGCCGGGTCAGATGTTGAGAACGGGAATGCAGTCGTGGCATGGACCCGTTCCATGCCCAGGGCCGTCACATTGAAAATGGTGTTAGGGCTTTCCCGGTTGAGTGGTAATTGTCGACTACGCCACCTGTGGTGTCTGGTGATGCGCCACCAGCGCCACTACAGTCCGCTGAGGCCTGATGTCATGGCAGCTAAAGTTCTCGCTGCTCCCCACAGGCGGAGCGCGGCCTCAGGGTAGGCAAGGCAGGATGAAGGAGGTAGTAGTAGTAGCGCGGGGAGTGCGGGCACCGCGTCGCGTGGTATGGCGCGTAATGAACAGTCCGGAGGCCATAGGGATGAATTTCCAAGGCTTTACTCACAGTTCTCGTAAGCAGCACAAGGCTTCTCCATGCTCCTCGTGGAGTCCTGCGGCGACCAGGGACGGGGGTCCGACTACCTCCGAGGAAGTCCAGTGTGAGGTAGCATCCCTACACCAGAGTGTTCCTGCACTACAGACTTTACCCCTTCCCGTCTGTGCGTGTGTAGATAGGCCGGGTCTCCCTCTGAGCTCCTCTCAGGCGTAGGGCTCGGGTGGCAATTCCTCTCCATCCGAGGCCCGGCGAGATCCTCAGGGCCTAACCGGGCTTTCCCGTCCTGGACATAGAGTGCGAGGTCGGGTGTCGGGGGCTGGAACCCCTCTCGCAGCCGGAATCCCTCTGAATAGATCAGGTAGGCGAGGACAGGTGGCATGCTCCGCTCCGTCTGCATCCTCCCCGGGACCCATTTGCTAGGGAGCCACACTCTAAAGCTCCCGGACCTTCTTGATCCTGGTCCTTGGCCGGGTTGAGACTTTCCTCGTCTGCAACCTACCTCTTGTCCCATAGATCGGGGTACGAGGGCTGTGTCCCATGCCATGCCGGTGCAGGCCCACACAGAATCTGCGCTCCGGGAGGGAAGTCATTTTACACACAGTAGTTTAGACCGCTTGACAGCCCAAAACCAGCCGAAAGACCAAGATCAAAGATGGCATTCTATTAAATATGAAATTTGAAGTGTAACTTACTAGTGTTCCTCCACCCACACCCACTAACTGGTTCCTACCACTTTGTGTTCCCCAGTCTCCCTGTAACCAGGGGAGCAGCACATAGTGCATACTAGCTCCCTCTGGTGGAAATGTGATGTTGGATGCAAAAGGCTGGAACACAACCATCACACCAGGCTTACCTCAGAGGAGGAACACCACACTCCATTAAAGAAGTGCAGCATTCCTGTGGCGGCCGAACCCTCAGGGGCGCCACACAGTAATATTGGATAACATCTGATGACCACGGTTTTAGGCAGTGGCGTTAGAAATATAAATAATCAGGATTTAGAGCAAAAAAAAATTTAGCCCTGATATCTAGAGCTATGGATATCTGTAACAGCAGCAGACAGATTGTGCAATGGACCCTATTCTCCTGTATACAGTCTCCACACACTGCCTGCCTAACTTCTGCAATCACCAGGATTAATAATATATGCAGCTGGATTAGTCCTTAGAAGGACTGTTAGTTCAGATATATATATATATATATATATATATATATATAGTTGTGGAATACCTACTACCTCACTAATAAACCGTCAATTCTCTTCCTACCTCAGCAGCACCTCTCCCTACTCTGCCTGTCTGAAGGGTAGATTGACGAGCATAGGGTCACCGGGTCTTAAATAAACTTCATGACGCTAAGCGACCAGCTAATCACTGTAATGCCACAATCAATATGGCTGTGGCATTACAGTGAGTGGCAGGCAATCCCTGCATGTTTATTTGCTGTTAAAACAGCGTCAAATTTGCGAGGCAGGGACTCGAGCTCCTGTCCGAGCATCCCGGAAGTACTCGCCGAGCGCTGAGCATCTCGAGTAGTGAGATGCTCGGGCGAGTACAGAGCAGAAGCGAGCACGCTCGCTCATCACTACTATCCATGTTTTTGACAGATAGTCTATGGTATAGTTCACAAGTCCATAATTTTACTTGACCAAGTGTTCTGCGCAAAAGCATGGAAATTTCTCTGATTTTGATCTGAGTGTCAGATTAAAGGGAATCTGTCAGTAGGTTCAACCCTCCTAAGACATCTATATGGGCATATAGGTCATAGGAAGCAAAATAAAATGACAACTTGATATGTGTGATCCGATGTCTTATTCCAGAGAAATCCACGTTTTTCTTTTATCTAAATAAGCTATTCCAGGTTATGGTGCGGAAATTGATTTGCATAGGAATCTGCCCCCAGAGATTATTTTAAATGAAAGGGGGCATTACCAGGGTGAGGTATGTAACGACTGACAGTCTGCTCTACTGATCTACATTTGTCACACTAGTGGAGGCAAATTCTCAAGGAGATGTATGTCCGGCCCATAGATCTTAACAGCATATTTGCATATAAGAAAAATATAGATTTCCCTGGAATAAGACATTGGATAGCAGATATCAAGGTATAATTTTATTAAACTTTCTATGACCTGCATACATATGCAGCTTATTAGGGTTGATCCTAGTGACAGATTCCTATTAAACTCATCGATACAATTCTATAGATTTGTGAAAAATTTTGGACTGTACTCAGATGCCAAACATGTGCTGTCCATTTCTCTGACTGTTTGATAGGGGAAAAAAATAACGTTTGAATAAGCCCTCAGGCTGGCTGTTGTTCTGCCATTGATACAAGCTTTACAGTAAAGTTCGGTCTTCTTAATTTAACTGAGGCATATAAGATCAAGCAAACTACACGAGTTTAATAAATTAAACACTTACATACTGCTGCAAATATAAATATGTATATATATAGTAATGTGCAAACGTCTTAGACCGGTGTCAAAAACATATTATTTTCAAAAATAATAGTGTTAATAGTATATTTTTATTAATTAACAAAATGCAGCTTTCCAGCTGCCCTTGCAACTAACTACCCATAATCCAATGTTCTGTGCCTCCGCTGCATCGCATCTCTGATCCAATGTTCACTCTAGGCTGCGACTTACGGCTGCAAGTAAGTCTGAAACATGTGCAAAGAGCTACAGGGCTTGTACACTGGATGTCCTGGCCTAGAGTGAACACTGTGTTATGACTTCCGGCCCTAGGCTTCGGAGGTCACTGCACATGTGCAATCATCTCGGGGTGAGTATACGTATTTTTACGTGTATCATGTGCTGGGGTCGGGAGAGAACCCTGAGACTAAGTGACACTAAATTTGCAGAGAATAACGTCTCCTCACAGGGAATTTCCTAGAAAAAGCCTCAAAATCAAATTTTGCTCATCTTCTAATCAGATACATTGTATAAAACCATATGCATTTCGGCGAGTAATATAATACATATTCCAAATACTATCATATGCGTGAGGCCTTAAAGACAATGTAGAACTGTTATCTAAAACCTGTTTGCATGGAATACTGGGGTCCTTTAATCAGACTTTAAGAACATGATTCACTAGACTGCTCAAGTAGCAGCTAATTGCACACAATTACAGGGAAGTAAGTAGGTAGATAAAAAATAAACATTTTTAAAATCTGTTTTTTTTACCCTTTTTTAACCATTGTCTCGAATTGTTCCATTTATAACACTGAACTAAACGAAGTTTGCAAATGAAATACGATCCATGGAGATGTTTATTTCAGCTGTTGCTTTTGAGTGTTTATAGCTCCAAAGTTAGAATGGGCTTAAAATATATTGGTTTAACGCAAGGTTCACCTAACTAGGAAAATACCAGCAAGGTTGATACAAACAGTTATTCATTTATTTTGCATTTTAATATATGATAACACACACTGAATCATTGTCTGGTATATATGGCCATTATATGTGCAACACTATTTGATCTGGAGGAAATGAGCACTTCCTTTTGAAGCAAGTGCAGATTGTTACTTAGCTATAAATCTTTTATGTCAAGCCACATGTCAAATAGTACAAAACAAATGAGAATGGTATTAGTAATAGATATAAGAAAATTGGATTTAATAATCAACTACTCAGAACTGCATCATGTGTTGATTATAATAACCCTGTTACATAATGTAGCAGTGTTACTTGCAGTCCTATGTAAAATTGTAGGTAGCAGCATGGAAAGTGTCACTTGAATATTTAAGTACTGCATCGTTTCACAAACATGGCAATGCTATTTTATAGTTGTATTTCAATTAATACTAATATATTAAAGGCATAATAAGGCAAGAATACAAAAGTACAACATAACTTAACCTATTAAAATAAATTATACTTTATACTAAGAGGTCAATAGAGATGATAGAGTCATGTACATACCGTTCACAACGCAGCCCTGTATATCCAGGAGCACATGCATCACAAACTAATCCACGGGTTGGGTCCAAGTGGCAAGTTGGACTAAATCTTTGTTGTTGACCAAAAATGAAACAAGGGAGAAGGAATGAGAAGATTAGAACATTTAGCAGCATTTTTGCATGGACTCTTCAGAATTCATAACTCTGTAAACATGGAGACCCAGAAGACCCTTTCAGTCTTAGACACATTTAGCTTTGGCTGCAGCCAATAGTTGCTGGAATGACTCTACTATTTATGCCGACACTAGATATAGTACAGTGAGTGGCAGCATCCCAATGGCATGTTATGATGGGGCTTACTTTAGACTGTCACAGATCCTGCTCACTAGCGAATAAGCAGGAATGTACAGCTGTTTGTCTGTGCCCTGGAGGACATTGCCAGGATATACTATAAGGCTGAGACTCTATTAAGAGTTTCATTAGAAGTGAAATAATCTGAAACAAGTATCAATATGGACTAGAATATTTTGAAGAAATTTTTTGGACCCCATACAGTGTATATTTTCTTGTTATATAGGTTGCAGTATAGGTGTTTGTTGTAAATGAACTCAGCATAAACATCAATACAGAATATTGGAGAAACTGCTATATTCAGAGAAATATTTTATTGTATTAATATTTATTTATGTGTTATCTTGCTGAAAGTGACCTGGATGCATTCACTGGCTTTTATAAACTTAATAAACTTTGTTCTTTCCACTGGACTCTTAGATAATGCTGCACAGTTGTCTAAAATCAATGCTTGCTGTAGATGTGATCATTTTATAATAATAATAATTATAATAATAATAGTAATAATTTTATGATATTTCTCTGCTAGCTGGCTTTAGTAGGCATAACCTCTATATATAGATACACACTCCATATATATATATATATATATATATATATATATATATATATATATATATATATATATATATATATATAAATATGCATATAATGTATATATCTTGTATATATAATAATATTTTTTTTTCTAAAATGCCAACATATTCCGCAAAGCAAGAGGAGTGAGGTCCATACTCACAAGCTAATAATCTATAAGGAAATAGGGGGGGGCACAGAAGGTAAAATATGCCTGCCCTGTATGGTCCAGTCATTATTACACTAAATAAATAGGGGTATTTAAATAAAGCTGCATGATCCAGTCATCAGACAATATCTGTATAAGTACAGATTCAAAGTGCTAATGAGTACATACAGGGTGTGGGAATAGATGATAGAAGGGACTAGAAGCTCAGGAAAAATTAGGAAGGTAGAACAGGGAAGAATTAGTTTAATGAGAGGAGATGATAAGCCAGTCTAAAGAAATGCATTTTAGAGCACTCTTAAAACTAAGGATACTGAGAATTATTGGAATTGTCTAGGGTAGTGCAATCCAGGGAACTGGTGCAAAACATAAGAAGTCTTGAAGATAGGAATGTGATGTTAGTTTGGATTTTAGAGGATGTTAGTCTTAGGGCATAAATGTCAAACTCTGGCCCACAGGGTGGTTTTATTTAGCCTGTGACACCAGAGCAACCACCCCTATGTGGGGCCCATTATTCTGTATGGAGGACTATGTGGTGCCCATAATACTGTATATAAGGAAATGTGGGGCCCATAAAACCATCAAGAAGGACTATGTAGGTCCCATTATACTGTATGGAGGTCTATGTGGGGCCCATTATTCTGTATGGAGGACTATGTGGGGCCCATTATACTGTGTGGAGGACTATGTGGGGCTCATTATTCTGTATGGAGGACTATGTGGGGCCCATTATTCTGTATGGAGGACAATGTTGGGCCCATTACTCTGTTTGGAGGACTATGTTGGGCCCATTATTCTGTATGGAGAACTATGTGGTGCCCATAATACTGTATGAAGGACTATGTTGGGCCCATTATTCTGTATGGAGGACTATGTGGGGACCATTATACTGTATGGAGGACTATGTGGGGCCCATTATTCTGTATGGAGGACTATGTTGGGCCCATTATTCTGTTTGGAGGACTATGTGGGGCCCATTATTCTGTATGGAGAACTATGTGTGGCCCATTATTCTGTATGGAGGACTTTGTGGGGCCCATTATACTGTATACTGGTTGGCCCATGACTTTGTTCAAGTTTTTCATTAGTGGAATGGAGAGCATGGGTACAGAGGTAGACAGAGATGACTAAGGAGATGTAGGGCAGTGCTGGCACATAGTGAAGGCTTCGGTGTAGCGGCTGGGCAGAAATATGACCCTGGCTGTTGCATTCAGGAAATATCGGAGAGGGGAGAGTTTAGTAAGAAGGAAACCCATTAATAGAGTGTTGCAGCAGTACTCAGATTATATTACAAGTCCAAAGTTTGACACAAAGAATACAAATGAAACAGATAAATAATAGAATAACATTGATTAAACATTCACAGTAAAAACAGCACTAATGAAGAAGGTTTAACATTCACAACTAAAACAACTTAGTGCCACTTTAGACACTACGCTCAGGGATATGTGTACTTTTTTGTTTATTTTTGTTTTTACATAAATTTTGCGTATTTATTGGTGTAATATTTTGTTTATTTTGTGGGGTTTTATTGTTTTTTTTTCAAATAATTTTTCAATCTTTCTCTTAACTGTTTTTTATTTAGTCCCTCTATGGCACTTTGACTTTTATTACTCTGATTAATGGTCCCATGTTTTGCAATGCACTAGCACTGCAATAATGCATGACACCATACACAGATTACAAAGGCAGAACTACTACTAGACCCTGTTTATGGCTGGAGCTAACAGACCACCATACCTGGCACACCAGAACGTCATTGTTTGACCTCCATCTGCCATGACACCCATTGGCTCCCTGTGATTTCATTGTGGGAGTGCAGATGGAGGTGAAAAATGAAGCCCCTCCCTCTCACAACTTTCTAAATGACACAACCGCTATTGATCGTGGCATCTGGAAGGTTAATCAGTCAGGGGTGGTGCGGGTGCTGGCCCTGGCTGTTACTGAATGAGTTTGGCTGTCAGGTGTGCCAAGCTCCCGGTGGTGGTAGTGCGGGTCAGTGTTGATGTTTCAGCACTTCCCACCGATCACGGCAATCAGACAGCGGGCACCGCTAAAATCAACTAACAGTGAAAGTTAAAGTACTCGATGGGTATAATACATCAAGATGCTGGAACAAACACCCGCTCATGACGTACTAAACCTGTAATTTGGCGTTAAGGAGTTATTGTTCTTTATTATCAAATACCATATGTTGTTCACTTGTAATATGGTTATTTGTATTTCACATTACTTTAAAAAGTAATTTTCCATTATTCTATCAATTGTTACAGATGGCCTGATGGAGGTCTAATGACTAAAAATCATTTCACCACTGTCTTTTGTGCCTGGAAAAATCTGTGAATAAACATTTTTTTGCACTTTCCCACTGAAAGATAAAACCTAAGAATTTTTTCTTTATCTTTCTAGTTTTACAATTGTAAAAAATACGTGAATGTCTTTGGGTCCAATACATCAAGACCGATCTTGAGGAGATGTGAAGAAGACAGACTCTCCTGATTCATGAAGAGGCGTATGCCTCTTCATGAATCAGGAGTGTCGAACAAATGGCATACATTACTGTGTGCGCCTAGCCCCGCATCCTACTCTAGCCTCTGCTGGAGTAAGATTTGCATTGAGGAGAAAAAGGAGATGGATGTTTCTGGTTGACCGCGCTGCTGCTGGAAGAGTAATCACTCCATGTTGTGGTAGTATAAAACTGCAGCCTTATTACGTGTTTCAAGTTTGTATCGAACCCTTTTTCAAAAACAGACTACATACAGAGATCAATCCAACAGAGTAGGGTTTAAATAGATCAAGAAGGAAGGTCAATAAGGTGTGGTATACATAAGACCAATTATAAAATAGAATATAAAGAAAAAATATAATATTAATCCCATGACAACTGTTTTTTTTTTTACTATTTAGCTGTAATTGTTAATTCTAAATTAATTTGTTTTATTACTAGATCACCAGCAATGATTACAGTATGTTCTGATGCAGTCACTTGAAGATCGAATTCGTTGCTGATAGAAATTCAAGTACTGTCTTGAATTTTCTTCTTTTTTCGCAATTGCATTCACAATTAAATATCTCTTATGGAAATTTTGTCTTTTATGTATTTCACATGTGTTGTGCTTTTAGTCTTTTCATTATAACTCCTGCAATATT
This sequence comes from Phyllobates terribilis, assembly GCF_046119375.1. Taxonomy (NCBI): domain Eukaryota; kingdom Metazoa; phylum Chordata; class Amphibia; order Anura; family Dendrobatidae; genus Phyllobates; species Phyllobates terribilis. The sequence continues at coordinate 515,638,573 of NW_027362763.1, read as the reverse complement.
TATATATCTTGTATTCATTTACTTACTTAGTTTTTCTATCTGCGGACATGACTGCAGCAGCTGTATACTCTACACACATACAACTGAGTTGTGACATTCACAACTTGGTCAAGTCAGCACCCCCCTCACGTCCCCCTATCTTTCTCTACACTATACTATATCACCCAATGTGCACTTGTCTCTCTTTTTCTCTTCTTGAAGTAAGATTTGTGACACAGCAAACACCGCAGCTTGTCATGAATTTGATGACCAGTGGTTGCCGCGTCCTCGTCCCATCTCTGTCCACCCATTTTGTCGGAGCTGTTTGAAAATAAAGTGAGAACTCCAAAAGTTGCATAACTATAGCATAGCCTTTACTTGCGCCAAAATTACTTTTCAAAACTTTTAAAGCCGGAAAAGTGGTGCAAAAACTTTGATGAATTGGGCCCAGAATCTTCTAGTTGTACTTATCTTTACAAGAATAATGTGTTGTAACAATTTCCATTTGTTCTTGTTTACTAGTAGATTTTCACAGAAGGAAAATAAATGAATAACAAAGGATTTGCTTATAAAAAATCTATTAGAAATTCATTGGCTGCACTACTTTCCAGTTTGCTACCCAGCTGGCAAAGCAAAAAAAAAGATCAGAGACAGATTCCTAAAGCCTGACATTTTTTATTTGTATTATTGATTATAGAACTGCATTAGGAGAGGTTAAACACAATCATTTAATTTGGCCGTTTAGTAATGTTTACGGGCACCTGCAGCTGTCCTTTTCATTGGTAATGCAGGTCAGTGCATCCTTTCAGCAATGTCTAGGACGTAAATCAATCCATTTGTGTTTGACAAGCACAATAATGAAAAATAAATGTTTGCTCTTCTTAGGTAGCATTTCCTGTGGCATTTATAATTCATAATCCTCTACTTTAGTCTTTTTGTTTGGATAAGAAAATTAGAAAAAAATTGGATGTAAAAACAAGCACGTGTTTTTAGTCAATTATCCAAAAGGTGTCTACCATAATGCATGTGAATATTGGGTAGTGACGAAAAACGTACCAACTGCTACACAGGATCGGAAAACTGGAATATATCATAAATTCATTAACATATTCCTTCATTGAGAAATGCAGTATTTATACAAAAAAAGATTAAATCCAAACATAAGTGGATTATGTTTTTTTAATTATTCTTTTCCTTTTATATTTTGAAGGACATGGCTACAGCAAAGAATATTTACCCTTTGTTTTACTAATGATTGTTTTGTAAGGCTAATGGCTCATGTACATGACTGCTATATGGGCTGGTGTCACACTAATCACAGTAATATTAATAATATATTCCTATTGGTGAGTAACAACTGCTATACTTTAGCGCTATTGATTCATTCCCAGAAAATTAACATCAGCCCCCAGCCGTCACCCTTCCCTTTTCTGATTATGAATATTACGGGAAACCCCACTCCTTTTTTTCCTGTTTTTTTTATTAACAAGTACAGTAAAATACACAACCAAGGTAACTTTAGTTCACGGCCTACAGGTGTTCCAGCAGCTGGAAACGCCAGTAACCTTAAAGGTTTTGTCCAGTCAAAACCGATTAGTCTACAGTCACTCTGTGTGACTGCAATGTTATGCATCTTCCCTTGGAAACCACTGTGTGTTGAGACCCTGGGATCGGAGTGTATGTATGAGTTAGTGCTCATACCCATCACCATAAAAAAACAGTCCGATATTCCTGAAAAGTGAGTGTGATATATAATCAGTGCTTTGCGTATGTATCTTACTGTACATGCAATTTAGTAATACATAATTAAAGTTCTGAAAAAAATGGCATGGGATCTACAGTAATTTTGTTAACCAGCAGAGGGAAAGCAGACAGCTGGTGCTGATGTTTATAGCCAGGAAAGAGGGTAATTCCCATGTAGCTTCCCAGGCTATTAATATCATCTCACAGCTGTACACTTAGCCTTTACTGGTTATTAAAATGAGGGACCCCCAAAAAAATTATGTGGGGCCCCCTGTAATTAATAACCAGCAAAGGCTAGGCAGACAGCTTCAGGCTGATATTAATCACCAGCAAAGTGGCCATGGATATTAGCCCCCTCCCAAACTAAAAACATCAACTCTCAGCTGCCTCTGAAAATTCTGGCACTTAGACTTTGCTCTTCCCACTTGCCCTGATGCAGTGGCAAGTGGGATAATAGGGTTGGGGTTGGTGTTAGCTTTGTATTAGCAGGTGACATCAAACTCAGGAGTTAGTAATGCAGAGGTGACTATAAGACACCCCCATCCCCGGTCTGAAACCAGCGAATCCACGCAGTGCACAGTGGGTGCACTGGGGCGATTCATAAGACTGCAGTTGCACAGAGTGACTGCAGACTTATCGGTTCTGACCAGACAAAACCTTTAAGGTTACTGGCGTTTTCAGCTGCTGGAACACCTGGAGGCTGTGAACTAAAGTTACATTGGGTGTGTATTTTAATGTACTTGTTAATAAAAAAAAAAACAGGAAAAAATGGCATGGGGTCCCCTTTAATTTTCATAATCAGAAGAGGGAAAGCTGAAGGCTGGGGACTGATGTTAATATTCTGGTAACAGACCAATACATTAAAGGTTCCCTAGCTATTAATAACAGCTCACAGCTGTTTTATTAGCATTTACTGGCTATTTCACAGGGGGACCCCAGAAAAAATTTACTTAGGGTCCCTCTATAAAATCTAACCAGAAAAGGCTAAACAGACAGCTGTGGGCTGGTATTAATAGCCAGGGAAGGGGCCATGTATACTAACCACCTCCGAGGCTAATAACATCAGCCCTCAGCTTCCCCAGAGATTGTGCGTCAATAAGATGCACCAAATCTGGCGCTTAGCCTCACTCTTTCCACTTGCCCTGGTGTGGTGCAACTGGGATAATGGGGTTGGGGTTCATGTCAGCCTTGTATTGGCAGCTGACATGAAGCCCAGGTTAGTAATAAAGGGCATCAATAAAACATCCCCATTACTTACCCCATAGTAAAAGTTTGTAAAAAGTCACAGTCTGAAAAAAATCCTTTATTTGAAACAAAAGTCCACCCAGTTTTAATAATTTATTTACAAAAAAAACACAGTTGTACTCGCCTAACACCTAATCCTCTGAAGCCATTGTCCCCTGTAAAAAAACAGAAAATAGAAAAGCAAATTTATACTTACCTAAAACCTAATCCTATGACGATCTCACTTGAAGAATGGTCACATCAGCAGATGTGACTGCTCTAACTGGCTGCCGGCTACACACTGACAGGAGCGTTATTGCTCCCACAGTGTATAGCGCTGAACTTTTTCACGTGGCGGTGCAGTAAGCGAGATCACAGGGGATAACCAGCTGATGAACTCCTGTGATCTCTCTCACGCTAACTCAGTGCTATACACTGTGAGAGAGATCATGCTCCTGTCAGTGTTTAGCCGGCTGCCGATTAGAGAAGTCACATCTGCTGATATGTCTGTTCTACAAGTGAGATCACTGTGGGACACTCTGGAATACTTGGATTATGGTGGACAGGTGAGGGATATGGTGGTTTATTATTTTTACTTTTTTACAGGTGACATGGGCATCGAGGATTAGGCATTAAGGTGAGTTTTAGGGCTTTTTTTAATTTTTATTTTTTACAGGGGACTAGGGCATCAGAGATTAGGTGTAGGTGAGTATAACATGTTTTTTACTTTTATTTCAATATGTATTTATTTATTTAACTTTTTTATTTTGAGCACAAGCGCCCAGTGATGAATGCTCCCATCAGTGGCGCCTGCGCTCGCTGTTAACAGTGACAACAGGCGTGTACTGATGGGGATAATAGTCTCTCATCAGCTGATGCCTGTGACCAGCGGTAAGCTTTTTACTGCGGGTCACAGTCACAGCTGCGGGATCATTCTAACATCTCATAGTGTGATCCCGCAGCGTTGTGAACGGCGGTAACGATGCTTCCACCATTCAGAGTCCCTCTTTCCCCCAGCTGTCACGAAGCGGTGACCGCAGTGAGTAGAGTGGTGCTTACCGCCCGTGCGAGTCGCCATCATGTTTGCATAATGCACAACCTGTTCAAAGTGAAATTTATGAAAAACATGAGGAGACTTAAAAAACCCAAAAGTAACCATTTTTGCAAGTCAACCAGTCACATTTTCAGGTTTTATCGTACATTCACCTTTAATGGTTCTAAAATCTTCTTGTTTGGATCTTCAAATAATGTTTGCTTTTTTTGCAATACATTAAACTTAATTTTATGCTATTTTTATATTCCTCTTTTGGGGGGGCTATAGAGAAGTACTAAATATACAGGTGCTTCTTACAAAATTATAATATCATCAAAAAGTTAATTTATTTCAGTTCTTCAATACAAAAAGTGAAACTCATATATAATATAAAGTCATTACAAACAGAGTGATCTATTTCAAGTGTTTATTTCTGTTAACGTTGATGATTATGGCTTACAGCCAATGAAAACACAACAGTCATTATCTCAGTAAATTAGAATTATTAACAAAAAACACCTGCAAAGGCTTCCTACGCATTTAAAAAGATCCCTTAGTTTGTTTTGTAGGAGATTCACAAGGAGTGGACTGCTGCTGGAGTCATTGCTTCAAGAGCCACCACACACAGATGTATCCAGGACATTGGCTACAAGTGTCGCATTTCTTGTGTCAAGCCACTCATGACCAATAGACAACTCCAAAAGCGTCTTATCTGGGCCAAGGAGAAAAAGACCTGAACTGTTGTTCAGTGGTCCAAGTTGTTTTTTTCAGGTGAAAGTAAATTTTGCATTTTATTTGGAAATCAAGGTCCCAGAGTCTGGATTAAGAATGGAGAGGCACACAATCCAAGATGCTTGAGGTCTAGTGTGAAGTTTCCACAATCAGTGATGTTTTGGGGAGCCATGTCATCAGCTGGTGTAGGTCCACTGTGTTTTATCAAGACCAAAGTCAGCACAGCCTTCTACCAGGAAATTTTAGAGCATTTAATGCTTCCCTCTGCCGACAAGCTTTATGGAGATGGAAATTTCATTCTCCAGCAGGACTTGGTACCTGTCCACACAGCCAAAAGTACCAATACCTAGTTTAAAAACAACAGTATCACTGTGCTTGATTGGCCTGAAAACTTGTCAAGAGGAAGATGAGAGACACCAGACCCAACAATGCAGACAAGCTGAAGACTGCTATCAAAGCAACCTGGGCTTCCATAACACCTCAGCAGTGCCACAGGCTGATCGCCTCCATGCCACGCCGCATTGATGCAGTAATTGATCCAAAAGGAGCCCTGACCAAGTATTGAGTGTATTTACTGAACATGCATTTCAGTAGGCCAACATTTCTGATTTTAAAATAGTTTTTCAAGCTGGTGTTATAAAGTATTCTAATTTAATGAGATAATGACTTTTGTGTTTTCATTGGCTGTAAGCCATAATCATCAATATTAACAGAAATAAACACGTTTTGATGATATTATAATTTTGTGAGAAGCACCTGTATGTTGATTTTTTACTTTTTTTATGACCTCAAAGGGTTACTAACAAACCAATTAAATTTTATTCCTGTTTTCATAGAAATTATTTTTATATATTGGGCATATTTTTTATTCAGGTGGGGGTAGAAACAATGTTTCAAAGTTCTTGTTTCTTTTTTACATATAGTTTTTTTGCTTTTTTATTTTTTTTATTCTTTTTACACATTATGCCCCCAGAAAGTCTAAAAAGAACTTTGTGGGAGAATTTTATCATATTAATGTTTTGTTTTTATTTCTGATTTCGTCTTTAACTGGGGCTGTTATATTATCCCTAGTTATAGGGGAAATTCAGCCTTTTTTCTGCATTGCACAGGTGGCTAGGTCTCCTAGGACCCAGCAGCACCTGTTCCCTCTCTACACTCAGCATTCACGATAACAATGGATCCAGAGAATGAACCACTCTACTGATCTGTACACAAAACTGATTCAACATTGTGTATACAATGGTTGAGACATGCTAATGAACCATGTTTGCCTTTTTTGTGGGGAATCTGGCTGTGTAGTATAGCCGGATACTCATCCCTACAAATGCATGATCTCTTGAATGCTGCTTACTCGGTTCGAACTTTTATAGTCTATGAGAGGTTCATAGCTTGTTAATGTATATACTATGTGTTGAAAGTTATATAGTTGGGAGTTTTTTTAGCGCGAAAACCTCTTTTACCTCTTCATAACATTTGCTATACATGTACAGAGCAGTGGGAAGAGTGTTCCCGCAACCCGTCATATATGTACGGCGTGACAATCGCACCGCCTTACTAGCAGTGCCAACTAAATCATCAGCTGGTATCAGCTGTATATCATAGTTGACACGCTGCCACTCTGATGCCACTGTCAATAGCGACCTGCTTATAACACGATTGCCACTGCATCATGTCGATGGTGCCCATGATGACCCAAGCCAAATAATAGCTGCAAGGTCACCCAGTTATGATGGCTTGCAACCTGACACACCTTCTTCCTGTGTGTGATTGACAGATCTAATACCCTGCAATGCAAAAGGAAGTGTGATCTTTTAGCCTCCGTCTGGCCGGCATGAATTTGTGTAACTGTGTAGGAAAGCGCAGCAGATTGAAATTTCCTATACAGGAGGACACTGCAAAGAGATTTATTCCATGCACTTTACATCTCTTTACAGTGCTTTAGGATGCACCCTGACAGTGCACAGTGATGGACACATACCTCCCGAGCATATGCACGCGTTTGTGTAACTGTATAGGAAAGCGCAGAAGATTGCATTTTCTGATACAGAAGATTGCTCTCAGTGGGAAAAACAAGATAATCTTGTAGTTAGGACACCTTTTAATGGTTAAATTTAACATCCCAATGTTAAAAAATTATGTGAAGCACCTGTGGGTTTGATATGCTCACTTCAGCCCTAGATTAAGTCCTTGAGGGGTTTAGTTTTCTAAATGGGGTCATTTGTGGGGGGTTACTGCTCTTCTGGCAGAACAAGGGCTCTATAAATGCAGCATGGTGCTCGGAAACCATACAAGCATTGTCTGCTTTCCAAAATGTCCCTCCTTTCTTTTTGAACTCTACTGTGTGCTTGAACAGTAGTTTTACCCCACATATGTGGAATAGGCGTAAAAATGCTCACCACAAAATGCTCACCAAAGCCCTAGACAAATTCCTTGATTGGTGTCGTTTCCAAAGTTGGGTCACTTGTAGGGGGGTTCTTCTGTTTTGCCACGTTGGGCGCTCTTCAAATGTGACATGGCATCCACAGTCTGTTCCGTCAAAATCTGCGCTTGGAAAGTCAAATAGCACTCCTTACCTTTCGAGCTCTCCCATGTGATCAAACAGTAGTTTTACCCCATATATGAGGTATGACCATACTCCAGAGAATTTGCACAACATATTGGGTGGTCAATTTTCTCCTATTACCCTTGTGAAAATTAAACATTTGGAGCTCAATCAACAGTTTTGAGGAAAATAAATAAGTTTTAGTATTCACTGTACAATATTTTATAATTCTGTGAAACACCTGTGGGTTCAAAAAGCTCACCACACTCCTAGAGGAAGTCTGCTACGAGCATACGATGATTTGCTCTATAATTTTTGAAAGTTATAGAGGAGGATACACTGAGTTGTTAAAGACATAAACACTGAGTAGCTTAATACATCAATATTACCACTTACTTGTTGGAGGCTATGCTCATAGGACAGGCACACGGCAAACAGTCCTCGTCCGTTCCATCTGTTGGATTCCCATAATAGCCTGGTAGACAGTAATCACAGTATCGTCCATAGGTATTATGCTTGCAATTCTAAAAGAAATTGGGATTCCAGTAAATATTCTCTGTATGTGATGGATTAGAAATGTCAAATATTAGTATAGAGTGTCTTTTCTTTGTGTACTGATCCAAATATTACAAAAGTTACTGTGCAAGTGAGACACAGTCAATGTTTCAAAGTTTTAAGATTGACAAATTTTTTTTCACATAGTTTACTTCTTTAGGGGTTTAAGCAAGATTTTTGCTTTTAGCAAGGTTTTTCTTGATAAAAAAAATGCATCTTCTAGTACAAAACTATGGTAATTATTTATTTTTTGCTTTTATCATTCATTTCTAACAGTTTTCCAGAAGCTAATTACTACATTTGTGGAGCAATAACTGCATCTTACTTCAATATCCCAGTATCTCAAGATTTATTTTTCCCCATTCTAACAATTACTGTTAGGCTATGTTCACACAATGTGTTTTTGCTGCTCTTTTCCACAGGCCAAACCTGCTCTCTTTGTAGTAAAGAAGCAGCGTCAAAAAAGCAGGTTTTGCTGAGGTTTGGCTGCGTTTTCTTGCTACATGTTTTTGCTGCTTTTTTTTTACAAAAACGCAGCAGTTTGCCAAATCAGTCAGGAAAAAAAAAACAAGGTGTGTGCATGAGATTTCTGAAATCTTATAGACTTTGCTGGTACTGTGAAATGCAGCTTAAAATTTTCATAAAAAAACACAGCAAAAAATGCTGCAAAAACACAACGTATGAACATAGCCTAAGTTTCGGTGGTGGTAATAAATGATTTTACCACTCTCAGTCATTCTGAATATAAGAGAGTCACTGACAAATTTCATTCTACGAAACTGTACACTAGGCAAGAGTATATGACGCTGTATGCAAATGTATGCAAACAAGTGAAGATCTGCAGCAAGTAAATTCAGAGTGCACTAGTTAAAAGGGGTTACAGCTTCACTAAATCTTTTAAAAGCAGCTGACATAGGCATAAAACAAAAGTGTTTATTTGGGTCCGTTACCCTTAGTTTTCATTGTTAAACTTGGTGAAATCAACTCGACATAACAGATCCCAAGAGAAAGTGAACATAACAGATGTCAAATCTGCATAAAAAATAATTCTTTTTATGATATGACAATATGAGATTAATTATTGTGCATATATATATATATATATATATAAGTATATATAAATATATATATATATATATATATACAGTACAGACCAAAAGTTTGGACACACCTTCTCATTTAAAGATTTTTCTGTATTTTCATGACTATGAAAATTGTACATTCACATTGAATGCATCAAAACTATGAATTAACACATGTGGAATTATATACTTAACAAAAAAGTGTGAAACAACTGGAAATATGTCTTATATTCTAGGTTCTTCAAAGTAGCCACCTTTTGCTTTGATGACTGCTTTGCACACTCTTGGCATTCTCTTGATGAGCTTCAAGAGGTAGTCACTGGAAATGGTTTTCACTTCACAGGTGTGCCCTGTCAGGTTTAATAAGTGGGATTTCTTGCCTTATAAATGGGGTTGGGACCATCAGTTGTGTTGTGCAGAAGTCTGGTGGATACACAGCTGATAGCCCTACTGAACAGACTGTTGGAATTTGTATTATGGCAAGAAAAAAGCAGCTAAGTAAAGAAAAACAAGTGGCCATCATTACTTTAAGAAATGAAGGTCAGTCAGTGAGAAAAATTGGGCAAACTTTGAAAGTGTCCCCAAGTGCAGTTGCAAAAACCATCAAGCGCTACAAAGAAACTGGCTCACATGAGGACCGCCCCAGGAAAGGAAGACCAAGAGTCACCTCTGCTTCTGAGGATAAGTTTATCCGAGTCACCAGCCTCAGAAATCGCAGGTTAACAGCAGCTCAGATTAGTGTCCAGGTCAATGCTACACAGAGTTCTAACAGGAGACACATCTCTTCAACAACTGTTTAGAGGAGACTTTGTGCAGCAGGCATTCATGGTAAAATAGCTGCTAAGAAACCACTGCTAAGGACAGGCAACAAGTAGAAGAGAATTGTTTGGGCTAAAGAACACAAGGAATGGACATTAGACCAGTGGAAATCTGTGCTTTGGTCTGATGAGTCCAAATTTGAGATCTTTGGTTCCAACCACCGTGTATTTGTGTGACTCAGAAAAGGTGAACGGATGGACTCTACATGCCTGGTTCCCACCGTGAAGCATGGAGGAGGAGGTGTGATAGTGTGGGGGTGCTTTGCTGGTGACACTGTTGGGGATTTATTCAAAATTGAAGGCATACTGAACCAGCATGGCTACCACAGCATCTTGCAGCGGCATGCTATTCCATCCGGTTTGCACTTAGTTGGACCATCATTTATTTTTCAACAGGACAATGACCCCAAACACGCCTCCAGGCTGTGTAAGGGCTATTTGACCAATAAGGAGAGTGATGGGGTGCTACGTCAGATGAACTGGCTTCCACAGTCACCAGACCTGAACCCAATCGAGATGGTTTGGGGTGAGCTGGACCTCAGAGTGAAGGCAAAAGAGCCAACAAGTGCTAAGCATCTCTGGGAACTCCTTCAAGATTGTTGGAAGACCATTTCCGGTGACTACCACTTGAAGCTCATCAAGAGAATGCCAAGAGTGTGCAAAGCAGTCATCAAAGCAAAAGGTGGCTACTTTGAAGAACCTAGAATATAAGACATATTTTAAGTTGTTTTACACTTTTTTTGTTAAGTATATAATTCCACATGTGTTAATTCATAGTTTTGATGCCTTCAGTGTGAATGTACAATTTTCATAGTCAAGGAAATACAGAAAAATCTTTAAATGAGAAGGTGTGTCCGAACTATTGGTCTGTACTGTATATATATATATATATATATATATATATATATATATATATATATATAGTGCCTTGAAAAAGTATTCATATTCTGTGAACATTTCCGCATTTTTCACTTTACACCCAAAAACTTAGCTGCATTTTATGGGAATTTGAAATGAAATACCACCACAAAGTTGCAAGTATTTGTGAAGTGTAATGGAAACAATACATGGTTTTTAAATATTTTAAAAATATAAATCTGAAAATTGTAACTTGCATTTGTATTCAGCCCTCCCCTGAGTCAATACTTTGAAGGACAACTTTTTGCTGCAATTAAAGCTGCAAGTACTTTGGGTTATGCCTCTACCAGTTGTGAACATCTAGAGGGTGAACTTTTTGCTTTTCTTCTGTGTAACCTAGTTTCTAGCTCAGTGATATTGGATGGATTTTGTGAACAACAATTTTTAAGTTCTGCCACAGGTTCTCAATAGGATTTAGGTCTGGACTTTGACTTTCAAACATATAAATATGCTTTGATCTAAACCATTCCATTGTTGCTCAGGCAGTATGTTTGTGGTCGTTGCCCAGCTGGAATATGAACCTATTCCCCAGTCCCAAGTTTTTTGCAGCCTCTAACAGGTTTTCCTTCAGGATTGCCCTGAGTTTAGCTCCATCTATCTTCCCATTAATTCTGATCAACTTCCCTGTCCCTGCTGAAGAAAAGCATCACCACAGCATAATACTGCCACCACCATGTTTGACGATGGGGATGGTGTTTTCAGGGTGGTGTGCAGTATTAGTTCTCCACCACACATAATGTTTTGCATTTAGTCCAAAAATTTATACTTTGGTCTCATCTTCCACATGTAAGTTGTGTCCCCTACATGGATTTTTGCAAACTGCAAATGGAACTTCTCATGGCTTGCTTTAAAAAGGGCTGTCTTTCTTTCACTCTTCCATAAAATCCAGATTTGTGGAGCATAGGATTAATAGTTGTCCTGTGGACAGATTCTCCCACCTGAGCTGTGGATCTCTGCAGCTCTGCCATAGTGACTATGTGTCATTTGGCTGCTTCTCTTACTAGTGCTCTCCTTGCTTGGGATGTCAGTTTAGGTGGACAGTGATGTCTTGGAAGGTTTTCAGTTGTGCCATAATCGTTCCATTTTTGAATGATGGATTGAACAGAGTTTCATGAGAGATTCAGAGGGTGAACAATTTTTTTTATAACCGATAAGTTATTTGAGAGAAATCTACATTTTTCTTAATATGAAAATGAGGTGTTAGGTTCTCTGGGCTGATTTTAAAGCTTATTTAAATGCTTACCAATTCTTCTGGATGGAAATTGATACACTGTCTGCATATGTGGTATCAGGCTTCCTTCATGAAAACTCAGGTTTGCGCAGATAAGCTCTTTCTTTGTTCTGCCTTTTGTTCTACCATTGATTGTGCAGATTCCCAAGGTGCATGGTTCTGTCCTTTTATGAGTACTTGCCTAAATTTCCTGCTGCTTGGTTGGGCAGCCATTGCATTGAAGGAAGTTGCAGCCAATGCTCATAGAATGACAGTGGCGATCTGCACAAGCTCAAAATTTAATAAATGGAGTCCAATATCATGATGCTTTTTCACAAGACATCCAAAAATGTTTCCTTCATTTAAGGATTAATAATAAGTGTTCAGTTTTGAAATTAACGAAGTAATCGCTTCCTAACTAGTAGTGAAAAAATTATCCATTTTTATCTCTTTTTGGTATTTGCAACAGGTTTGCTATTTTCAAAATGACTAAACATTTACAATGGCTTTTTATAAAAACATCCAAAAATTATCCTTTTATTTAAAGTTCAAGAGCAGGTCACCTGTTTTCTAAATAAATAAGCATTGGATTATCAAAAAGCAGGACAAAATTCCTCCATTTTGCTTTTAGAGTGAGTATCTAAAAGCTTGACAATCCAATACTCATTCTTTTGCTTGATAGTAACAATACAATTGACAAACAGAACAATTGAAATGAGCAAACACTTTCCTAGTCATAGCCATCACCTTCTTTAATCGGGTACATTTCTAAAACAGATATTGTACAATTAAATTCAGGACTTGCACCATGAAGGGAGCATAAGTTACAGTGTTCGACTATAAAGCAGCCACAATTTTCTGGGCATTGTTGTTGATGACAATTCCCAGCTGCTGCTGATGAAAGCCAGCCAGAATGAGAGTTGCTAACTGATGCACAGCAGCAACTTGTCCACTATATGGCTTTTATCACTCAGGCTGTCAAGCTGTAAAATTGCTTAGCTGCGCTTTACCTTGCAAAAATGAAAAAAATTAGGATGCTATGTGGAATCAACGCTATGCCCTGTAACTGTTGGGGTTGTGTCTGTTGAGCTGTAACCAGAGTAGGAGACAGAAATGTCGGCCTGATGGTGGAAACAGACATAGTTCCCAGTCACAGAGTTTTCACCACCTGTCTCAGTTGCAGTGGTGTGTCTATGCTAACTAATTCATGTGTTCTCCCTGTCCATATTAGCTGCTCAAGGTGACTAGTGTGGAGTGCAGTCTATGTTCTCTTGCACTTGAGAAACAGAGTTAGCAACCTTTTCTGCGAGACACAATAGTGGCTTCTAGCAAGGTTGAGTGAACACCATAAATCCTTGCAAAGCAGCTGATGCCATATGGTGGGGACTGCACCATATCAAATTGACAAGGTGAGAGTTTAGCTAGCAAGCAAGCATATGACTGGGAGCACATGCCTCTTTTCATTGACAAAAATTTAGGGATGGATATCAGCTAGTGTGATGGAGGAGGAGGAAGAGGAGGCAGCGTACTCTGAGTATGACAAGCAGTAGTGGTGGTTAATGACAAGAACAGGTGTGCCAAAACAAACCTGCTCAGTTAAACCTCTCAATTTCGTGAATAATTTAGAGATTTTTGCTTACATAAGATTAATTTCCCTTCCAAAAAAGAGCCGCCTAACAACAAATACTATGAGCACAGCATGTAAATGAAACAGCCCACAATATTGTTGTGGCCAAATTTATATATTTTTTAAAAACACTACTAGTCTTACCCCCAAAAAATGAAACCAGAAATGCTACATTGGTTGGTAGGTACATGGAGGAAATTCAACTCAGTCCGCAGTGGATTGATTGACTCATCTAGTCACAAGAAATGGGTTTTTTGCACATCTGTTTTAATAGTTAAATTTTATATCTGTACATGCCACACAAATACAGGGCTCTGTTGCAGATATTGGATTTTTAACACATAACTACCTAGCATTTCTTATTAATTAAATATTATTATTTATTGAAAGGAAGTTGAATTTTGTTAAATACATGTAATAAAACAAAGACAATTAACTGGGCATGTCTGTTTTTTGCACACCTATCTCACTGGTCCAAATTGACAACTGTACATACCACACCTCTATTTTAAAAACATAAAAACTCTGTCCGTGTGCTATGTTATAAAATGGCCTGTTCGTTACTGCCATTCGTTTCTATGGTGAGGTCAATATAACATTATTAAGTCTGTGTTTGCATTAAAGAGCTTTAAAGGGGCTGGAAACAGTCCTAAGAGTCTATTTTCAGGACAATTGGATACTACAGTATTGCAAATCATGGCAAATCGATTTATATATATATATATATATATATATATATATATATATACAGTCATGGTCAAAAGTGTTCGCCCTTGAAATTGTCCCAGAAAATGAAGTATTTCTCCAAGAAAATTATTGCAATTACACATGTTTTGGTATACAAATGTTTATTTCCCTTGTGTGTATTAGACCAACACAAAAAAAAAGGCAAATTGGACATACATTCAAACAATACACCAGAAATGACCCGGACTAAATTGTTGGCACCTTTAGCAAATATTTGGTTGCACACCCTTTGGAATAAATAACTGCAATCCATCACTTCTTATAGTCATCAACAAGCTTCTTACACCTCTCAACTGGAATTTTGGACCACTCTTCGGTTGCAAACTGCTCCAGGTCTCTCAGATTTGAAGGGTGACTTCTTCCACCAGCAATTTTAATATCTCTCCACAAGTGTTCAATGGGATTTAGATCCAATGTAATTGCTGGCCACTTCAGAATACTCCAGCGCTTTGTTTCCATCCATTTCTGAGTGCTTCTTAGAGTATGTTTGGGGTCCTTGTCCTGCTGGAAGATCCTTGATCTAGGACACAAACCTAGCTTTCTGACACTGGGCACTACATTGCAATCCAAAATCCTTTGGTAATCTTCAGATTTCATGAAGCCTTGCACAGAGTTAAGGCACCCTGTGCCAGAGGCAGCAATGCAACCCCAAAACATTTTTGAAATCTTTGAACCCCTATCATATTTGACTGTAAGTACTGTGTTCTTTTCTTTATAGACCTCTTTCCATTTTCAGTAAACAGTAGAATGATATGCTTTACCAAAAAGCTCTATTTTGGTCTCATCTGTCCATAAGACGCTTTCCCAGAAGGATATTGACTTACTCACGTGCATTTTGGTAAACTGCAGTCTAGCCTTTTTATATCTCTGTGTCAACAGTGGGGTCCCCCTTGGTCTCCTGCCATAGCATTTCATTTAATTCAAATGTCAATATATAGTTTGCGCTGACACTGATGCACCCTGAGCATACAGGACAGCTTGAATTTCTTTGGAACTTGATTGAGTTTGCTTATCAACCATATATACTATCCTGTGTTGCAACCTTTCATTAATTTTTCTCTGCTGTCCACGTCCAGGGAGATATGCTACAGTGTGATGGGTTGTAAACTTCCTAATTATGTTGTGCACCGTGGACAAAGGAACATCAAGATCTCTGGAGATGTACTTATACCCTTGAGATTGTTGATATTTTTCAACAATTTTGGTTCTTAAGTCCTCAAACAGTTCTCTTCTCCTTTTTCTGTTCTCCATAATTAGTGTGGCACACCCAGACACACAATACAAAGATTGAGTCAACTTCTCCCCTTTTTATCGGGTTTCAGATATAATTTCATATTGACCACACATGTTACTTGTCATTGGTGAGTTTGAACTAGCATCACAAGCTTGAAACAAAGTTGTTTACACACCATTTTGGAATCGTACCAACAATTTTGTCAAGTCCATTTTTGGATTTTTGTGTAAAATTATGTCCAATTTGCCTTTTTTCAGTTTTTTTGTGTTGTTCCAATGCACACAAAGAAATAAACATGTATAACAAAACATATGTAATTGCAATGATTTTCTGAAAGAAATACTTCATTTTCTGGAACAATTTCAAGGATACTAACACTTATGGCCATGGTTGTGTATATATATATATACTGTACATACACATGCTAGAGATGCTTGACTCTTTTGAAATCATATTCACAACACTTAACTACATACATACAGTACAGACCAAAAGTTCGGACACACCTTCTCATTTAAAGGTTTTTCTGTATTTTCATGACTTTGAAAATTGTACATTCACACTGAAGGCATCAAAACTATGAATTAACACATGTGGAATTATATACTTAACAAAAAAGTTTAAAACAACTGAAAATATGTCTTATATTCTAGGTTCTTCAAAGTAGCCACCTTTTGCTTTGATGACTGCTTTGCACACTCTTGGCATTCTCTTGATGAGCTTCAAGAGGTAGTCAGCGGAAATGGTTTTCACTTCACAGGTGTGCCCTGTTAGGTTTAATAAGTGGGATTTCTTGCCTTATAAATGGGGTTGGGACCATCAGTTGTGTTGTGCAGAAGTCAGGTGGATATACAGCTGATAGTCCTACTGAATAGACTGATAGAATTTGTACTATGGCAAGAAAAAATCAGCTAAGTAAAGAAAAACGAGTGGCCATCATTACTTTGAGAAATGAAGGTCAGTCAGTGCGAAAAATTGGGAAAACTTTGAAAGTGTCCCCAAGTGCAGTTGAAAAAACCATCGAGCGCTACAAAGAAACTGGCTCACATGAGGACCGCCCCAGGAAAGGAAGACCAAGGGTCACCTCTGCTTCTGAGGATAAGTTTATCCGAGTCACCAGCCTCAGAAATCGCAGGTTAACAGCAGCTCAGATTAGAGACCAGGTCAATGCCACACAGAGTTCTAGCAGCAGACACATCTCTACAACAACTGTTAAGAGGAGACATTGTGCAGCAGGCCTTCATGGTAAAATAGCTGCTAGGAAACCACTGGTAAGGACAGGCAACAAGCAGAAGAGACTTGCTTGGGCTAAAGAACACAAGAAATGGACATTAGACCAGTGGAAATCTGTGCTTTGGTCTGATGAGTCCAAATTTGAGATCTTTGGTTCCAACCACCGTGTCTTTGTGCGATGCAGAAAAGGTGAACGGATGGACTCTACGTGCTTGGTTCCCACCGTGAAGCATGGAGGAGGGGGTGTAATGGTGTGGGAGTGCTTTGCTGGTGACACTGTTGGGGATTTATTCAAAATTGAAGGCTCATTGAACCAGCATGGCTACCACAGCATATTGAAGCAGCATGCTATTCCATCCGGTTTGCCTTTAGTTGGACCATCATTTATTTTTCAACAGGACAGTGACCATAAATACACCTCCAGGCTGTGTAAGGGCTATTTGACCAAGGAGGAGAGTGATGGGGTGCTACGCCAGATGACCTGACCTCCACAGTCACCAGACCTGAACCCAATCCAGATGGTTTGGGGTGAGCAAGACCGCAGAGTGAAGGCAAAAGGGCCAACAAGTGCTAAGCATCTCTGGGAACTCCTTCAAGATTGTTGGAAGACCATTTCCGGTGACTACCTCTTGAAGCTCATCAAGAGAATGCCAAGAGTGTGCAAAGCAGTCATCAAAGCAAAAGGTGGCTACTTTCAAGAACCTAGAATATAAGACATATTTTCAGTTGTTCACACTTTTTTGTTAAGTATATAATTCCACATGTGTTAATTCATAGTTTTGATGCCTTCAGTGTGAATGTACAATTTTTATAGTCATGAAAATACATGAAAATCTTTAAATAAGAAGGTGTGTCCAAACTTTTGGTCTGTACTGTACATACCGTTATACAGTATATGTATGTATTGTAATGCAGCGACTTGCTGGCATTATGGTAATGGTCCAGGATGTGTTTTACCTGACCATGTACCTTCCCCCTCAGGTGACTGGTCACATGACTGTGACATAGCACAGGTCCTGCGCACACAGAATGTCTGTCTGATCACATGACTGTGGCATCAGCAAGGTCCTGTCAGTATGTGTGTGTGTGTGTGCACGGGATGCATATATAAACCCTGCTTGATGGGAGACAGGTGTGTTCGGTGTGAGGCGTGAGGCCTGTGCTCCGTGTGTGTGGGACACCGTTTGCGAGAGGCCTAGTGTGGCCGAGTGAAGCCTGGCAGCCTGAAAGGCAAAGACTGGATCCTGTGTGGATGCTAGTGGCCTTCGAAGGCAGAGGCTTGAGGAAGAGTCCTGAAAGGCAGAGCCTGGATCTTGTGTGGATGTCAGTGGCCTTTGAGGGAACGACGGCTGGAGACCCCTACCTGGGAAGTCGCAAAGCCACAGTGGTGGCAAGCCTAATGGACTGCAGCAGCTAAACCCGGCAAAGGTAATACACTTTGTTATATGGACACTTGTATGGACATTGCTATTTTATTACCTTGCTGAAGGCTGTTACTTGGGCCACTTGGGCCTGTCTTCTACTTGAGAGACTCCCGGATGTTAAGTGTGTAAACATGCCGGTGGCGGACTAAGATGGACTGTGTGAACTGCGGTTTATGATAATAATAAACTGCAGCATTAAGAAATACAGGAAGGACATTGCTGGTGTGCTTTGATTTACCCGGTGCAGCGAGTATCCCCCATTATGATGACTAGTGCTGACTTACAGTATATATATATATATATATATATATATATATATATATATATATTGTGAGGGATCGGCTCTGTGGTAGACGTTGGTTCACACAGGATTCAGTTCGTTGGTTCAAAACAAACAAGTGGTTTATTAAAAATTCATAAACCGTCAGAGTTAGCAAAATCAAATAACCTCTTCCAGGTACAAAAAGGTATAACAGCACAAAAAATGGAAAAAATAACCAGTCAATATAACGTACGGGCTCAGCCATTTAAATTTCAGTCCTTTTCTCTCCAGCTGGTCTGATCAGCACATTCAAAGCCTAGTCACATTGCAAAGACACAGACACAGTTAGACAGCACCAGCTGCCTTAAGTCAGACATTCCAAGACCTGGACTGGAGGTAAGTGAGCAGCTGATCACACCCAGCTTTTTCAGCTGCTCGTAATATCCAGACCCATTAATCACCTCTCAGCACTATGTGTGCTGGAGCCTGCTTCTCTGGCTCCTACATCACTGAGGCTTTGTACCTCAGGGACACATACCTCCTGCCCACGACTTGTCCAGCTGCCACCTTGCAATATATATATAAATATATATATATATATATATACATACAGATTATATATATATACCTGTACTTGAAAGAAACATTCTTTAACGTAGAAAGTTCAGTTGAAAAGGGTGAGAAAACTAGTCCTTTGAATTACTCAATATGAATGCTTGCTGTGCATTAATTTGCTAACATAAATCAGATTCTAATAAAGCTAATATCATTGGAAATCATTCCTTAGCTTCTCATGTATAACAAAGCATTCTGCAAAATGAGCACTTTTTTATTTTGAAAATGAAATGGATTTTGGTCACGTACCTATAAAGAAACCAGGTTGATATGTATTTCAAAGCTCTGTCAGTGACATGCTGCTCTTGTTTTTCATTTTCCAAGCTCGCTTTATGTCTTCCTATAGTTCCCTTCAGCAAATATACAATAAGCTACAATATGCTACTAAACAGCAGCACTTATATAGGATACAATTTAAAATTCCATATATAGAGATTTAGGTTTACGACTTTTTAAATTAATCTAATTTAAATGTCTGTTAGAAACTTTTAGAAATTTTTCTTAAATATTTTAGTGAATAAGATGTTTCATAATTGTCACAAATTTCAAGAAGCTTTATCATAAAAATTTGATAAATGCAAACATTGTCATTTTGATACCTATTGGTTAGACAAGGGCACGTTTAGAAACTAGCCACATCAACAGAATTAGGTGGAGCAATTGATGGTGCTCGAAAAGAAAAAAAAGGATCCTGGTGTTAATCCCTTCACGACGGGGACAATTTCCGTTTTTGCCTTTCCATTTTTTCCTCCCCTTCTTCCCAAAGCCCTAACTCTTTTTATTTTTCTATCCACATAGACATATTAGGGCTTGTTTTTGCGAGAAAAGTTGTACTTTTGAATGATGCCATTCATTTTACCACATAGTGTACTGGAAAATGGAAAAAAAAATTCCAAGTGCAGACATTGATTTTTGGGAATTGTTTTTGCGGTGTACATTTTGTGGTAAAAATTACCTTGGAATATGATTCTCCTCATCAATGTGATTAAGTCAATACCCAAGATGTCCACCGTTTTTATTATTTTAGCGGTGAAAAAAAAATCATACGTTTTGCAAAAAAAATTTTGGGGTTGTGTCACCATTTTCCGAGACTCGTAACATTTTTTTTTTCATCTGATGGAGCTGTGTGATGGCTTATTTTGTGCTGGCCAGACAACATTTTTATTAATACTATTTTGGGCTAGATGTGACTTTTTAATCACTTGTTACAGCCTTTTTTTGTGGCATTGTGGCTATTAAATAGTGTAATTTTGTAATTCTTGAATTTTTTTTGTTTACCGTCGAGTTAATTGTTTATATATTTTGATAGATCGGACTTTTCTGTGTTTTTTTAAAAAAATTTTCTTTACTTTTCACGGTTATTATTAGCCCCCTTATGGGACCTGAAGATGTGTTCTTCCAATTGCTGGTTCTTGAATTTTTTTTCGTTTACGGTATTTACCGTCAGGTTAATTGTTTATATATTTTGATGAATCAGACATTTTTGAATGCGGTGGTACCACATATGTGTATTTTTTTAATATCTTTATTTTCAATGAGGGAAAAAGGAGCGTGATTTGAACTTTTAGGGTTTTTGGAAAACATACTTTTGAAATAAATTGTTTTTGCTTTGCACTGTCATTGCTAGCATCACTGCATATAGCAAAAATCACAGTCGCCTTCAAAGCTCGGCCACAAGTAGGGTTTCAGAGTTTAGAGGATCTCTGTAATGACAGGCACAGGGGTCACCAGTTGATCCCCAGTTGTCATGACAACCCATTGGCGATCTACGATCACATCACGGGTGCTCCAATGGGCGGAGACGCACACACATGCCAGCGCATGTTAAATGCCGCTCTCAGAGATTGACAGCAGCATTTAACAAGTTAACAGTTGCAGACAGAGCACTGCACTGCCCGCGATTGTTAGCGGCAGGTCCTGGCTGTAATACTCAGCCATCACCTGCCAGGTATGGGGTGGGCTCGCTACATGTAGGTCGGATGTTGTGAAGGGGTTAAATGTATTTGACCAAGAAATTGAGTGTTTCTAGGAGAATGATGACTGTATCATAAATTATAACCAGAACCAGGTCTAGGTTTACATGGGCCCTTTGTTAATGTGGCCCCCTTATGCCACTCATTCTTTTATCCATTCAGTAGCAGAGCTAAGAGGCACCTTTAAGCTGAAAGTTTATAATTTAACCCATTCACTGCCCCAAAATGTGGGTGCTGTACAGAAAAATATTTGCCTTTCTACATTCATAGTCATAGCAGTTATGACCGTTTTATATGGAGCAGACATAACCAACTGTATGAGATCTTGTTTTCTTGTAAAAGATTTTTTTTTTTTTAGGAGCTTTTGTTCCCACCTCTGAGGTTAATTTATATTAACATTTTATCATTTTTATCTATTAAATGCAGATAAAAACAATTACACCATTTTTGTTTACACTATTTATTGATCATCATAAGTAACAAATTCTCTAGAATGTATGTAACTTTTTCCAGTTAAATTAATTTCAAATATGTCCATTATACTTACTCTTTATAAAGTGTGTTTAATAAAATTTATTAAAATAGTTTATCGTAATTATTTCAAAGCCATTGTTTTTTAGTAACTTCATAAAAAAAATAACTTTTACTATTTTTTCTGTTACATTACAACTGGCAAATAGAGACGTACAGTATTTGTATTCTTTATGTATCAGAATATTATGATCAATATATAAAGAATACTATTATGGTTTTCAGGCAGAGAAAATCCTCTCACAGGTAGGACTGCAGACTCTGACTCACTCACATTTTCCTTAAAGGAGAAACTAAATGAATGGTAAACCATATAATACATGGATTCGAAGGCATCTCAAGAGCTGAAGATACTCTTACTTAGTCTACAACAAGTTTTCACTCATACGATGACTGCTATAAAGTTTATATGCCCAAAAAGACAGCTCTTTAAGAATAAAAAATATATAACCCATTTCTTAAAATTTCAGCTTTTATGGAAAAACAACCATTCCAAAAACGCCACTAAAATAGTATCTGGCTTTTAGCAGACAGGATCACGATTGTGTTACAAAAAAACTTTTGTGGACTGTGCCTGCCAACCCAAAAAATAGGTTTGTTTTACTGTGCATACAGCTGCATTTCACCCACCAAAAAAGGAAAATCTGGGCTAACACAGCTTGCACTATCACATTAGCAACAGAAAAAAAGGTTTTTGTGCTCTGCAATCAGAAGCTCTGCAGACTCTGCATAGAGCCGAATTTCAACCCCACTAAATGAAAAGGTGGACTGCGCTTGCTTGCTTGATCACATTAGCAAGTACAAAAATAGATTGAAGGTATATTCCTGCATGGAGCACAATACAACTGGTGCACAACACTGTTTTATAGCATGGGCCCTCTGTTTCTTTCAGACTCTCAGTACTTGCACAAGAAAACAAAAAATGTGCTGCACCATCGATTGCAGAGGTACACAGGCCAGGAATTATCTACACTATCTGACTACCACACAAGCGCCCATCTAGCTAGCTAATATCTGTCATTAAACAGGAGCACACTGAGCTGCGTCTATCTCCCCAGCAGTTACATGGATAGAATGGCGCTGAGGGACCATGGCTGCTATTTGTATAGAGGAGGACATGTGATTTCAGCAGCCAATTGCACAAGCTCTTTTGTCTGGACAGTGTGGATGCTTCCTGCGCTCTGATTGGCTAGCCGCACTTTCCTGACTTAAAGTTACCGCCCACCGGATAAAAAAAAGCTGATCTGACCTGTTTTGAGCTCTCCACAGCCCCCACACTCATCTATCACATCTCCCCGTACACTTGCACTATGCTAGCAAAACTGTTCAAAATGCTGTGGTTGCCCCGTATTCGCGTTCCCGCGCTTATTCGTCGAACAATTTCCGATTTCAACCAATTTTGCTCACCTAATGTGCCATATTCGTGCAGAATTTGAAACTTTAGAACATTCGCCAAGCAAATTTGCTCAACACTAGTTAGGACTTAGGACATAAGGTAGTGTTTGCATAGAATGTAGGTGAAAGGGTACGTTTCCCCAGAAACAGACTGCAGGATCAAGGAGAGAGTTAATGTTGGGATCAGCCCACATTGGGAGGGCTTAGTGCTAGGGCAAGTGATCTGTATCCTAAAGTTAGTCTGATAGGAGTTAGAGTCTGAAGAGTGACAAGTGTGCAGTGCTGCCATTTGGGTGAACTACGGCAAAGAAGATAACGGGACAATGAGCATGACCGGGAACCAACAGAAGAGACAGAGTGGCCTTCCACCTTAAAGGGGTCCTTAGATTGGACAACGTGTCACGAGAAACGCTGAGCTTGATTACCACCGAAGGTTCGGACATAAACAGGACTGAGACTGTGGGACTAGTGAGGGTCCTGAGCAGTAGATCCAGGGCATCCACAGTGATAGGATGCGGAGCAACTGAGCGAGTGTAGAGAAACTTTCTGAACAGTGGTGTGGCGACAAGCTAGGCTGTGACGAAGTACGGCGAAACAGTGTGCTATACAAGCCCTGGAG
The DNA here is from genome assembly GCF_046119375.1 of Phyllobates terribilis. Classification (NCBI taxonomy): domain Eukaryota; kingdom Metazoa; phylum Chordata; class Amphibia; order Anura; family Dendrobatidae; genus Phyllobates; species Phyllobates terribilis. Next base: position 515,615,077 of record NW_027362763.1, on the reverse strand, counting down.
TAGACTACAGTGGAAGGAAATGATAACAGTGAAAAGGCTTTTTGCTGTGAATGAAACATGTTTAAGACTGTGTACTCGCTATTCCTTGTACATAACCCTCATCAAGTTCAGTAAAGTTCCTATGTTTGAACAGAAGTCTCCTTTACTAATCTGTGGCTTGCATGGGCACAGGGCCCTCAAAACACTAACACCCAGCCAGGACCCACAATTGTCTGTAACGTGCCAGGGTGTCAGACACATGACACTTACCTGCAGCTACCACCATGGGCACAGTTACATATGCATGCTGTGCAAATACTTAGTCCACAGAGTGCATAGCCCAGACCAGTGCCTCTGGGCAATGTGGCAAGGTGAGTAATCATTGGAGGATCTAGGGACATTGATGATGTGTTTGGGGGACATGATTCTGTGTTAAGGGGGACTGTGGGAGGAAACATACTGAGTGGGGGACTATAGTGGCCATCACATTGTGTGGGTAAACCCATTGCATCCCACAATGACATTATGCGGGGGCAATGGATGAGTGAAATAGTGTACATTCCGTTTGCGCTCCTTAAAAGCCACTGTCAGAGGTTGACAGTGGCATTAAAGCTCATCTCCACTCGCTACTGGTATAGGCAGATGATAGCTGTGTAAGTCAGCCATCATCTGATAGTTAATATGCAGGCTCAGTTGCTGAGCCTGTTTCAAAGATGAAGACATAATATGCTGTAATAGTAGGTCATATGTCAGGAAAGAGTTAATCACTATAAAGTTATGGACAGACACTCAACTGGCATCATTGATACAGGAAATACTGAGTGAATTGCACAAAACAATGTCTAACCTATGTAATGCACACGCCCGGACTGACTGACGTGTGCGTGTTTAGTGGTTCCACTGTGCCATGAACCGGAGAGTGCCTGGAGGGGCGTAACTAAGTTTCTGCTCGATCCGACCAAGGTCGCACGACGGCATACGACGCCAGTGCACCAGGGAGGAACCGAGCAGAGGGACCAGGGTCTACTCCAGGTCAGACTCCGGACACGGCTGTTGACCCACACCGGGGAGTACAGGAACAGGCAGGCTAGAGCGCAGGCTGGGTAGGGTCCAGTACAGACTGGGAGACGAGTTCAGAGCCGCAGATGCGGTAATCAAACAGAGTAAAGCGAAACCGCAGGTGCGGTAGACAAGGCTGAGCAGAGCGAAACCACAGACGCGGCAGACAGGGCCGAGCAGAGCGAAACCGCAGACGCGGTGGACAAAGCTGAGCAGAGCAAAAAACCGCAGATGTGGTGGACAAGGCTGAGCAGAGCGAAACCGCAGACGCGATGGACAAGGCTGAGCAGAGCGAAACCGCAGACGCGGTGAACAAGGCAGAGCAGAGCGAAACCGCAGACGCGATGGACAGGGCTGAGATAAATCGCTGAAGAGGTAAACAAAGACAAAGCAAAGGGGACAGAGCTCTGTTCACACGGAACAGACAGGAAAAGAAAGGCAGAACCAGATACACACAAGGTACTTGCAAAGAAGTAGCGAAAGGACTCCAACTCACAAACGGAAGTACAATGACAATGAGTAGAAGTTAGGTGCAGGTTCAGACTCTACAGAAAAAGGGAGCAAACGGACATAAAGACTAAACAAGTAAGAAACTAGGAGACAGTTCAGACAAGAACAGTTACTGCAACAAAATGCAAGAACGAGCATAGGTAAAGCCAAGTGCTGGTTCAGACACTGCAGAAAAAGGGAGCAAACGGACATAAAGACAAAACAAGTAAGAAACTAGGAGACAGTTCAGACAAGAACAGTTACTGCAACAAAATGCAGGAACGAGCCTAGGTAAAGCCAAGAGCTGGTTCAGATACTGCAGAAAAAGGGAACAAATGGACATAAAGACAAAACAGGTAGGAAGCTAGGAGACAGTTCAGACAGGAACTGTACTGCAACAAATACAGGAGTGAGTCTGAGTATGCGGCCCCAGATGGCGAGACAAACAGGCTAGGAGCGTGTTCAGACAGGCCAGGAAATACAGCCTCCAGGAAGGCAGAGAGACAGCTGGCTAGTGTGCACAGACAGGACACAGTTCAGACACGGGAACTGATACCGTAAGGCAGGAAACATAGACAGGACCTGGCATGTCAGTGACCAGAAGCCAACTGACAGAACAAGATGCTCAGGCATGGATTCCAAGAAGCAACTGGTTTAAATACCAGGTGACAGACAGCAATAGGCTGAGGACGCATTAGGGGTGTGTCTGCAGCAGCTACAAGAATCAGGAAGTTCGGCGGGCGTCGCCCTAAACAGCAAGAGCAAAGCAAAGCAGACAACATGGAAAGAAACCAGAGTGGCAGTCTGGACTGGAGATCAAGTGCGCACTCTTGCACAGTGGGAGATAGGCCACTATGCAAGGACGCCGCCAGGTATGTTACAACCTAGATAGAACTTTAGCAGTTTTATTAAAACAAGAGAACATTTTTTGGGGGTTGGGGAGGGTGAGTTCTGAATCTCCAAATATCAAACCGGTCTAATTCCAAGCAAAGGTTGAGTAATGGGTTCTCTCTACGTCTATCATTTTGTTCATCCATTACAGAATTAAAATTTCCTATTATCCTCATTGGCACAGTGTTTTTATCCTTTATAAAATGCTAGTGATTACAACAATCTTTAATCTTTTAGAAAAAAAGATAATCTTTAATAATCACAATATGACACATACAACACGAATAAAGTGCCCATAAAAAAGTGACTTAGTGCAAGTAGGTATACAGATACGGGCCCTATATGGTCACCTCCCCCCACACACACCAGAGGCGATAGAATTTTTTTTTTTGCCACTGGATATAAAATATGTTAGTATGGGGTTAATAAAAAAGGATGGAAATGGGTCAATGAGGATCATAGGCACATTTGACAACAGGTCGAATGAAGTATACAACATCATAAAAAGACATTGGGAGATCCTAATGGCAGATCCGGACCTTAAGGGATATGTGCCCCCTTACCCAAGGATCACATATAGAAAGGGGCGCTCAATTAGGAACAGACTTGTCCACAGTATGTATAAGCAGCCGACCAAACCAGGGACCTGGTTGGATCGAAAAATATGCGGTACTTATAAATGTGGCAAGTTCTGTTCATGGATTAGATCTTGTAAGAGCTTCACTGGTGCTTTGAGTAGCAAAGTCTTCTATATGAGGGACTTTGCTCATTGTAAGTCCGTGGGTGTAGTCTACATGGCAACCTGTTCGTGCCCTCTCATCTACATTGGTAAGACCAAGAGGGAGTTGCGGAGATGAATAGGGGAACACCTGGGGGACGTAAGACATAAAAGGAACACACCCCTATTCCGACATACCAGGGAATATCACCTGAATGATCATAAATCTCTGTCACTCTGCGTATTGGAAGTGGTAAGGAAAAATCCCCAGGGGGGGAGGATAGGCTACTACTTCAGAAGGAGTGCCAATGGATATTCAGACTGGATACTCTTGTGCCTATTGGACTTAATTAGCAGCAGAATTTTTGCTGCTTCATTTGATTCTCTGACCCAAAAAATTCCGGGCTGCATGGGTTTAGTTATTTACTATTTTGTGTTTATCAATTATCATTATTTAGTTACATTGATATCAGATTATCTATATACATTGGACACATATGACTATCCCCAACTCGATGTGTCTCTGTTTTTTAGACTCAGGAACACATCGGACCATGTATTATAAGGCGAAAACACTCTATTAAAGCTGTATGCCTATTCATCAATATATCTATTGGCATTGGGATTTGCGACAATAGTATAAAAAGGATGGCAGCCATACGTCTATGGTAGGTGCTTTTAAGTTGCTAAGCTGATCCATCTGTGATTGAGAAGGGAATATGTCAGATGTTGATTGTAACATACCTGGCGGCGTCCTTGCATAGTGGTCCATTCCCACTGTGCAAGAGCGCGCACTTGATCTCCAGTCCAGTCTGCTAGCCTGGCTTCCCTCCATGCTGTCTGCTTGCCTCTGTTTATGCTGCTTAAGGGCGGCGCCCGATCACTTCCTGCTTCTTGTACCTGCTGCAGACACACCCCTTGTGCGTCCTCAGCCTATTGCTGTCTGTCACCTAGTATTTAACCCAGCTCCTCCCAAGAAACCCTGCCTGAGCATTGTGTTCTGTCAGTTGGCTTCTGGTCACTGATATGCCAGGTCCCGTTTATGTTTCCTGCCTTCGGTATCAGTTCCCGTGTCTGAACTGTGTCCTGTCTGTATTATCTTCTAGCCTGTTGTCTTCTGCCTATCCTGGAGGCTGTATTTCCAGGCCTGTGTGTACACGCTCCTAGCCTGTTCGTTCCGCCTTCTAGGGGCCGCATACCTAGACCCGCTCCTGTATCTTGCTGCTGTGTCTGTTCTTGTCTGAATACTCTCCTAGCCTGTTTCCTGTTTTTCTCTATGTCCGTACCTATCTCCTACTCGTTGTCTCTATACTCCCGTTTGTGAGTTTAGAGTCCACTCGCTACTTCTTTGCAAGTATCCTGTGTGTACCTGGTTCTGCCTTTCCCTTCCCGTCTGTTCCGTGTGAACAGAGCCCTGTCCCCTCTGCTCTGCCTTGCTTACCGCTCCGGCGGTTCTTGCCCGCTCTGCCCTCTCCACCGCGTCTGCGGTTTTGCTTTGCTCAGCCCTGTTCACCGCGTCTGCGGTTTCGCTTTGCTCAGCCCTGTCCACCGCATCTGCGGTTTCGCTTTGCTCAGCCCTGTCCACTGCGTCTGCGGTTTCGCTTTGCTCAGCCCTGTCTACCGCGTCTGCGGTTTCGCTTTGCTCAGCCCTGTCCACCGCGTCTGCGGTTTCGCTTTGCTCAGCCCTGTCCACCGCGTCTGCGGTTTCGCTTTGCTCAGCCCTGTCCACCGCGTCTGCGGTTTCGCTTTGCTCAGCCCTGTCCACCGCGTCTGCGGTTTCGCTTTGCTCAGCCCTGTCCACCGCGTCTGCGGTTTCGCTTTGCTTAGCCCTGTCCACCGCGTCTGCGGTTTCGCTTCGCTCAGCCCTGTCCACCGCGTCTGCGGTTTCGCTTCGCTCAGCCCTGTCCACCGCGTCTGCGGTTTCGCTTTGCTCAGCCCTGTCCACCGCGTCTGCGGTTTCGCTTCGCTCAGCCCTGTCCACCGCGTCTGCGGTTTCGCTTTGCTGAGCCCTGTCCACTGCGTCTGCGGTTTCGCTTCGCTCAGCCCTGTCCACCGCATCTGCGGTTTCGCTTTGCTCAGCCTTGTCCACCGCGTCTGCGGTTTCGCTTTGCTCAGCCCTGTCCACCGCGTCTGCGGTTTCGCTGTGCTCAGCCCTGTCCACCGAGTCTGCGGTTTCGCTTTGCTCAGCCCTGTCCACCGCGTCTGCGGTTTCGCTTTGCTCAGCCCTGTCCACCGTGTCTTCAGTTTCGCTTCGCTCAGCCCTGTCCACCGCGTCTGCGGTTTCGCTTTGCTCAGCCCTGTCCACCGTGTCTGCGGTTTTGCTTTGCTCAGCCCTGTCCACTGCGTCTGCGGTTTCGCTTTGCTTAGCCCTGTCCACCGCGTCTGCGGTTTCGCTCTGCTCAGCCTTGTCTACCGCGTCTGCGGTTTCGCTCTGCTCAGCCTTGTCTACCGTGTCTGCGGTTCTGCACTGCTCAGCCTTGTCTACCGCGTCTGCGGTTCTGCTCTGCTCAGCCTTGTCTACCGCACCGGCGGTTTCGCTTTACTCTGTTTGTTTACCGCATCTGCGGCTCTGAATTCGTCTCCCAGTTTGTACTGGACCCTACCCAGCCTGCGCTCTAGTCTGCCTGTTCCTGTATACCCCGGTGTGGGTCAACAGCCGTGTCCGGAGTCTGACCTGGTGTAGACCCTGGTCCCTCTGCTCGGTTCCTCCCTGGTGCACTGGCGTCGTATGCCGTCGTGCGACCTTGGTCGGATCGGGCAGATACTTAGTTACGCCCCTCCAGGCACTCTCCGGTTCATGTCACAGTGGAACCACTAAACACGCACAGTCAGTCCGGGCGTGTGCATTACATTGATAACAGTGAATCCTTTAATATGGGCATTTTTGTGGTGAGTGTCTACATGGATATGTAGCCTCTGGCATAGACAGAGGGGTGACCCATGTTTACCGAGGAGAGGACCCTCTGATCGGTGAGTTAATGGAAACGCATGCATAGTGAGTACTATGATCAGACCGCTAGTAACTTGAAAATCAGCGCGTGCGCAGTGATATGGAGGGGCCGCGCTGTGTTCATCGTGAGCGCTGGACCTGCGTGACGTCTGGTCGGTCTCCTTGCGCATGCGCAATTGCGGCGTGAGTGTTACTATGGGCAGCAGATTCTAGGCCCCGGTAGGAGGGGTGGACATGCGCAGTATATGCGACAACACCTCTAGTGGTGAGATCGCAGGCATCGCATGCGCAGCTCGGCACGGGGACAGGAGACCACGCTAGCCCTGGAATCTGTGGGTAGTGAAAGCTCCCGGGCTCCGGTGGGAGGAGCGGACATGCACAGTACATACGAGGATACCTCTAGTGGGTAGATCTCAGTCAACGCAGGACAGGGACAGGAGACCATATTGGAGCAGGAATAATAATTTACCATTAATTAGGGAAGTAACATTATCTGGATATGACGTGATGAGCCTTTATATGGAAGGGGATGTGATGAAGGATTGTAGCTCTTTGCAGGATGACTGGATCTTCTCCTGATGAACTAAATAAATATCAACGTCGAGGAGCACTTGGGGCACCGTAACATTCTTGCAAGATAAGTTCTATTTTTTTCCTACATGTTATGTCATTATTATGTGACGGCAGGTGTGGCAGAACTATCTGTCTGTCACTCCAAAGGAATAGCTGTGGGTTTATCAGTCTAAAGGCATTGCTCAGTATTAAGGACCACAGTAGTGCTGCATTTAAATAGGGCAGAAAAGTGTTGATATTGCTTTCGCTTACCTTGCGGATTGTACCCTTGCTATTTACGTGTCAATTATTCATTGAATGTAGTATGGGGGGCTGGACATGTATGATCCACCAACATCAGATATGAGTATGTACCCTCTAACTATGTTTTCCTGCTGTTTTTAAGAATAATAACTTGGTGCTCACAAGGTGGTTTTTTGATTAACCCCATACTAACATATTTTATATCCAGTGGCAAAAAAAATGTTTTCTATCGCCTCTGGTGTGTGGGGGGAGGTGACCATATAGGGCCAGTATCTGTATACTTACCTGCACTAAGTCACTTTTTTAAGGGCACTTTATTCGTGTTCTTTATTCGTGTCATATTGTGAATATTAAAGATTATCTTTTATTCTAAAGGGTTTATTTTCCCTTTACTCTTAATCAATAACATGTGATCCAATCTTTAATCTTTTCACAATTTTTTATTTACCAGCCAGAATATAACCTTAGGGATTAATATACACCTGTGGGTAAATAAAGAGCTGTCTGCATTTAAAACAATCAATAAATTCAGTAATACATTTAAATGAATAATCCCATCCTCATAAATATATATTATTGTATAGTGCTTGTAAAAACAAGAGCTATTGCAAGTAACTGTTTTTAAAAATTTGCAGTCGTTATTGACATAACACTTTTTTTTGTATAGAGCTAGTTGCCCACGAGAATGACCACCACTGCTGTCTGACTTGTGAGCACCACACTGAAGCTGACTGGGTTTAGAAGGTAACAATGTACTCCTGGCCAGAAAATAGTTATCTTGGCCAATGTAACGGGTCTGGGAGGTGGAACCTCTGTGCAACTATACAAGGGGGCAGTCCTTGTAAGGAAGCGGGTGGCTCCCAGGGAAGACGGGCAGGTAGTCACGGCAAGTGACAGGGACAGTCTCTGGGTAGAGGGGCAGGTTGTCACGGCGAGTGACAGGGACAGTCTCTGGGTAGAGGGGCAGGTAGTCACGGCAAGTGACAGGGACAGTCTCTGGGTAAAAGGACGGGTACTCACGACAAGTGACAGGGACAGTCTCTGGGTAGAAGGACAGCAGGCAGGTGGCTGGTGAGCGCTCCCCGGTGAGCGGGCGAGAGTCTCTGGACGGGCAGGTGGTCACGGCAAGTGACGGCAGAGCCTCCAGGTAGGCTAGCAGGCAGGTAGCAGGTGTGCGCTCCCAGGTGAGCAGGCAAGAGTCTCTGGACAGGCAGGTGGTCACGGCAAGTGACGGCGGAGCCTCCAGGTAGGCTAGCAGGCAGGGAGCAGGTGAGCGCTCCCAGGTGAGCGGGCAGGCTGGTCCATAGACAGACTGACAGGTGTCGGAAAGCAGACCGTCGGACCGCAGGCTTGCAAGCAGGTAAACAGATATCAGGCAGGTATCAAGCAGGAATCTGGCAGGTAACAGGCAGGTAAGAGTCAGGAATCCGGCAGGTGACTGGCAGATAACAAGCAGGAATCTGGCAGGTGACTGGTTGGTAACTGGTAACGGGACCTGAGGGCTGAAGCAGAGTGAAGGCTTTGCAACAACATTGCTCGGGCACCTCCATTTTGGAGGAGGTGCCTTAAATATGGGAGGTCCTCCGGCAATTGGCCGGGGACTCCTTAGGACAGCACGCGCAGTCCCTTTAAGAGAGGGGGAGGGCGCGCGTGCGTGCCCTAAGCACACTGCCAGGGAAGGAGCGCGTGCCGGAAGCAGCTGGGAGAGAAGCGCAGGAGGACGCCGCGCCCGGAGCGGGGAGGTGAGAGGGACGGCGTCTCTGCCTAGTACGGGGCAGAGACGCCGATGCTACAGTACCCCCCCCCTTTTAGGCCCCCTCTTTTTTTGGCCAGAAAGAATTTTTTCAAGGAGAAGCGGGGCGTTGATGTTCTCCCTGGGTTCCCAAGTTCTCTCCTCAGGACCAAACCCCTTCCAATCTACCAGAAAAAAAGGTCTTTCCTCTTACCCTCTTGGAGGCCAGAATACTCTCTACCTCGAAGATGTCATGAGCGGAAACCGGAGCAGGAGGAGTACCTGGATTATTGGAAAAAGAGTTAAAGACAACGGGTTTGAGGAGAGATACGTGGAAGGAGTTGGGAATCCGTAGGGTGGCCGGGAGTTTTAATTTGTAGGCCACAGGGTTAATTTGCCTGAGGACTTCGAAGGGACCGATGAATCGAGGGCCCAACTTGAAGGAGGGTACTTTGAGCCGCACATGTTTGGACGAGAGCCAAACCTTGTCTCCCGGACGGAATTGAGGCGGATCCAGACGTCTCTTATCAGCATATCTCTTCATCCGCTCAGAGGACAGAAGAAGAGCGGACCTGGTACTCTCCCAAAGAGTAGAAAATTCACTGACAAGAGACTCCGCAGCACGGTTGTCCACAGAAACGGAGACAGGGAGCGGAATCCGGAGGTGCTGGCCATAGACAATAAAGAACGGGGACTTGGAAGAGGATTTGCTCTCGTGGTTATTATAAGAGAACTCGGCCCAAGGAAGGAGGTCCACCCAATCAGAATGGTGGGCATTGACAAAGTGCCGGAGATAGCTGGTAAGGATCTGATTGATCCGCTCCACTTGACCATTGGACTGAGGGTGGTAAGCGGAGGAGAAGTCCAGGGTGACGTCCAGCAATTTACATGTGGCTCTCCAGAAGCGTGAGGTAAACTGAACCCCTTGATCCGACACGATGTGGAGGGGTAGGCCATGGAGACGGAAGATATGGCGAATAAAGTCCTTAGCCAGCTCAGGTGCAGACGGAAGACCAGGCAGGGGAATGAAGTGGGCCATTTTAAAGAAGCGGTCCGCGACCACCCAAATGACAGTACACCCGGCAGAGACAGGAAGATCGGTAATGAAGTCCATAGCGATGTGTTGCCACGGGGCAACAGGTATGGGAAGCGGCAGGAGATGACCAGCTGGTAAGTGTCTGGGAATTTTGTTGCGGCCACAAGTTGAACAGGCAGAGACGAAGTCTACCACATCCTTACGCAGGGTAGACCACCAGTAATGCCGGGAAATGAGTGGGAAGGTCTTCTTTTGGCCGGCATGGCCAGCTAGTTTAGAAGAATGACCCCAGCGAAGAACCCTCTCACGGTCTGGAGGCGCCACGAATGTCTTTCCGGGTGGAAGACGAGTCAAATCCAAGGGGGCCACATTCATCACCTTGGAGGGGTCGATAATGTGCATAGGCTCCTCCTCTTGGTCGGAGGACAGGAAGGATCGGGACAAGGTATCAGCTTTGACATTTTTGTCCGCCGGGCGGAAATGAAGGATGAAATCAAAGCGGGCAAAGAACAAAGACCACCGGGCTTGACGTTGATTAAGTCTTTGGGCATTTTGGAGATATGCCAGGTTCTTGTGATCCGAATAGATGATCACCGGGTATAGGGCCCCTTCAAGCAGGTAACGCCACTCCTCCAGCGCCAATTTAACGGCAAGCAGTTATCGGTCTCCTATGGAATAATTGCGCTCAGAGGAGGAGAAGATTTTAGAGAAAAAGCCGCAGGTTACCATTCTCCCGGAGGAAGACTTCTGGGTGAGCACCGCTCCGGCTCCAGAGGAGGAGGCATCAACCTCCAGGTAGAACTGTTTGTTGCAGTCCGGACGGTGCAGCACAGGGGCAGAGGAGAAGGTTTGTTTCAGGGAAAGGAAGGCCTCCTCAGCTTCGGATGATCATACCTTGGGATTTGCTCCCTTACGGGTGAGTGCAGGTATGGGCGCAGTCCATGACGAGAAGTGAGGAATGAAGAGACGATAGTAATTAGCGAAGCCCAGGAATCGCTGTATCGCCTTCAAGCCCTCAGGACGGGGCCACTTTAGGACAGCAGAGAGCTTCTCGGGATCCATTCGCAAGCCTGTCTGGGAGATAACATAGCCCAGGAAAGGAAGAGAGGTCTGCTCAAAAAGGCACTTCTCGTATTTAGCATAGAGGTGGTTCTGCCTGAGCCTAAGCAGGACCTGACGAACATCCCTCCGGTGTGTGGGAAGATCCGGAGAGAAGACCAAGATGTTGTCCAGGTATACCACCACGCAGGAGTAAAGAAGGTCACGGAAGATGTCGTTGACCAGTTCTTGGAAGACGGCGGGAGCATTGCAGAGACCGAAGGGCATCACACGGTACTCATAGTGTCCGTCCCGGGTATTAAATGCTGTTTTCCACTCGTCTCCCTGACGGATACGGACCAGGTTATACGCTCCACGTAGATCCAGCTTGGAGAAGATCCTGGCACCTTTAAGACGATCAAATAACTCAGAGATGAGCGGAAGGGGGTATTTATTTTTAACCGTGATCTGATTGAGTCCTCTATAGTCAATACAGGGGCGTAGCGAGCCGTCTTTCTTTTTGACAAAGAAGAATCCGGCTCCAGCCGGGGAGGTAGATTTCTGGATAAATCCCCTAGCCAGATTCTCTTCAATGTACTCAGACATGGCCCGGGTCTCGGCTGCAGACAACGGGTAGATACGCCCACGGGGAGGAGTGGTGCCAGGTACCAGGTCGATCGGGCAGTCATATGGCCTATGGGGTGGCAACGTCTCTGCTTCCTTCTTACCGAAGACGTCCGCATAGGGCCAGTAAGGCGCCGGGAGACCTGGTAAATTAGCTGGAGTAGGCGGAGGGCAAACTGGGCGGACCGGAACCAGGCAGGTACTATGGCAGTCTGGACCCCATTGGAGTACTTCACCGGATCGCCAGTTCAATACGGGTTCGTGTGTCTGGAGCCAAGGTAGACCTAGCAACAGGGAGTGAGAAAGTCCGGACAACACATGGAATGACATTTCCTCAGAGTGCAGCATTCCCACCTGCAGGGTTATGGGTTCAGTGACGAGCAGGATGGTCTCCGAGAGAAGTCTTCCATCCACGGAGGCGACTGATAATGGTTCAGCCAGGGACTTGGTGGGAATACGGTATCTCTCTACCAGAGACTGGGAGATAAGATTTCCAGCAGCTCCAGAATCCAGGTGGGCAAGTTCAAAGTGACGGTTTTCTCCCCAAGCAATAGAGACCGGTAAAGTCAGAGACGGAGAGGGCTTACTTTTGTCTAGGACGACCTCTCCGAGCGGTCCTAGACATTGGCGTTTCCCGGCTTCTCCGGGCAGGAACGGATGAAGTGCTCCATACTGCCACAATAGAAACAGCTTCCCTCGGCTCGGCGAGATTCTTGGCGAGATTTGACCATCTTGGTCTAATCGATCTGCATAGGTTCAGGCAGGGCGCCCGCGGAGTGACTGATTGAGAGGCAGGTCTCAGGGAAGTAGGAGCAGAGCAAGAAAAGTCTTTCTCCCAGGTAGTCTCTTTGGCACGTTCTTGGAACCGGATGCCAATCCGGGTAGCTAGTGACACCAGGTCATCCAGAGTGGTAGGAATGTCCCGACCAGCTAACTTGTCCTTAATCCGACCGGAAAGACCCTCCCAGAAGACGGACACCAGAGCCTCATTTTCCCAGGCAAGCTCAGAAGCGAGGGTGCGGAACCGTATGGCATATTGGCCCACGGTGAGACTCCCTTGGCGGAGACGTAGCAGTGAAGAGGCAGAAGAGGTTTTCCGTCCAGGTTCATCGAAGACTTTCCGGAAAGCAGCGAGGAAAGACGGCAGGTCGGACACCAGGGGATCCCCTCTCTCCCACAGGGGATTTAGCCATGCCAGTGCCTCCCCAGTAAGATGGGACATGATGAAGGCCACCTTGGCCCGGTCGGAGATGAACTGGTATGCCAAAAGCTCAAAGTGCAGGGTGCACTGGTTTATGAAACCCCGAGCTAAAGTAGGTTCTCCGGCAAAGCGTGGAGGTGCCAGAAGCTGAGGTCCATAGTCGGGTGCCATGAAGGGACTGGATTGCGGTACCGCAGGAATGGGCACGGCTGGACCAGAGGTAGACATAGACAAGTCACACAATGCGCCTAGACGAGAGTTAACGGACCGTAGAAAGGACAGTACCACCTCCTGCTGAGTTTTCTGACGTAAGACTTCCTGGTGCAGATCGGAGATCTGGGGGCCACCGGGTTCCATGGCCCGAGCAAACTGTAACGGGTCTGGGAGGTGGAACCTCTGTGCAACTATACAAGGGGGCAGTCCTTGTAAGGAAGCGGGTGGCTCCCAGGGAAGACGGGCAGGTAGTCACGACAAGTGACAGGGACAGTCTCTGGGTAGAGGGGCAGGTAGTCACGGCAAGTGACAGGGACAGTCTCTGGGTAGAGGGGCAGGTAGTCACGGCAAGTGACAGGGACAGTCTCTGGGTAAAAGGACGGGTACTCACGACAAGTGACAGGGACAGTCTCTGGGTAGAAGGATAGCAGGCAGGTGGCTGGTGAGCGCTCCCCGATGAGCGGGCGAGAGTCTCTGGACGGGCAGGTGGTCACGGCAAGTGACGGCAGAGCCTCCAGGTAGGCTAACAGGCAGGTAGCAGGTGTGCGCTCCCAGGTGAGCAGGCAAGAGTCTCTGGACGGGCAGGTGGTCACGGCAAGTGACGGCAGAGCCTCCAGGTAGGCTAGCAGGCAGGTAGCAGGTGAGCGCTCCCAGGTGAGCGAGCAGGCTGGTCCATAGACAGACTGACAGGTGTCGGAAAGCAGACCGTCGGACCGCAGGCTTGCAAGCAGGTAAACGAATTTCAGGCAGGTATCAAGCAGGAATCTGGCAGGTAACAGGCAGGAATCCGGCAGGTGACTGGCAGGTAACAAGCAGGAATCTGGCAGGTGACTGGCTGGTAACTGGTAACGGGACATGAGGGCTGAAGCAGAGTGAAGGCTTTGCAACAACATTGCTCGGGCACCTCCATTTTGGATGAGGTGCCTTAAATATGGGAGGTCCTCCGGCAATTGGCCGGGGACTCCTTAGGACGGCGCGCGCGGCCCCTTTAAGAGAGGGGGAGCGCGCGCGCCCTAAGCATACTGCCGGGGAAGGAGCGCGTGCCGGAAGCAGCGGGGAGAGAAGCGCAGGAGCACGCCGCGCCAGGAGCGGGGAGGTGAGAGGGACGGCGTCTCTGCCTAGTACGGGGCAGAGACGCCGATGCTACAGCCAACAGTGGTTAAAAGCTCAATAGAGAATAGATTGTAAGCAATCTGCAAGTTCTGCTGTCTAAACTGTGTGCACAATTATTAAGCAAGGGAGTATTTTGACCATACTATCATTTTTTAACCATATTATTATTTTATATTTTCCAACTTCAAGCTGTATAACCTTGATGCTTATTGGTTTGAAGCAGATCAAGTGATTTGTATGTTTTATAAGGCAGGATGAGGCCTAGAGATATTAACACCCTTTATCAAGGTGCCCAGAATTATTAGGCAGCTTGTTTTCTCAGATAAAATGGGCCAAAAAAAATATTTAACTGACTCTGAAAGTCAAAAATTGTTAAAAAAGTCTTACACTCTTGAAATTACTAAGATATAGTGGTGTGTGATCACAGAACCATCAAAACTTTTGTTGCAAATAGTCAACAGCTTCACAAAAAAACATGTTGAGAAAAAAAATACACACACTAACCCCTTTACCTCCAAAGGTGGATTGCACGTTAATGACCAGACCAATTTTTACAATTCTGACCACTGTTTCTTTATGAGGTAGTAACTCTTGAATGCTTCAAACGGATCCCACTGATTCTGAGATAGTTTTTTCGTGACATATTGTACTTCATGATAGAGATAAAATTTCTACAATATGACTTGCACTACTTTGTGAAAAAATTGGTGAAATTTGGTGAAAAATTTGAAAATTTTGCAATTTTCACTCTTTGAATTTTTATGCCCTTAAATTAGAGAGATATGTCACACAAAATAGTTAATAAATAACATTTCCATATCTACTTTACATCAGAAAAATTTTGAAAACAAAATTTTTGCTTGTTAGGAAGCTATAAGGGTTAAAATTGACCAGCGATTTCTCATTTTTCCAAAAAAATTTACAAAACCATTTTTTTAGGGACCACATCACATTTGAAGTGATTTTGAGGGGCCTTTATGACAGAAAATACCTTAAAGTGACACCATTCTAAAAACTGCACCCCTCAAGGTGCTCAAAACCACATTCTAGAAGTTTATTAACCCTTCAAGTGCTTCACAAGAATTTTTGGATTGTGGAAGAAAACAATAAACATTGAACTTTTTTCACAAAAATTTTACTTTTGACCCAATTTTTTTTATTTTCGCTAGGGTAACAGGAAAAAAAAGGGCCACAAAATTTGTTGTGCAATTTCTCCTGAGCACGCCAATACCCTATATGTAGGGAAGAAACACTGTTAGGGCACAGAGCAGGGCTCAGAAGGGAAGTAGAGGCATTTGACTTTTTGAATGTAAAATTTGCTTGAATAATTAGCGGACGCCATGTCGCGCTTGGGGAGCCCCAGATGTGCCTAAACAGTGGAAACCCCTCATAAGTGACACCATTTTGGATACTACACCCTCAGGGAACTTATCTAGATGTGTGGTGAGCACCTTGAACTCCCAGGTGCTTCACAGAAGTTTATTACATTGAGCCGTATAAATACAATTTTCACATTTTTCCACAAAAATGTTTTTCAGCCCCCAATTTTGCATTTTCATAATGTTCACTGGAGAAATTGAACCATACCATTTGTTGTGCAATTTCTCCTGAGTAAGCCGATACCCCATATGTTGGGAAGAAACACTGTTTGGGTGCATGGCAGGGTTTGGAAGGGAAGGAGAGCCATTTGAATTTTTGAATGTAAAATTTGCTTGAATAATTAGCGAACGCCATGTCGCGTTTGGAGAGCCCCTGATGTGCCTAAACAGTGGAAACCCCCCACAAGTGACACCATTCTGGAAACTAGACCCCTCAGGGAACTTATCTAGATGTGTGGTGAGCACTTTGAACCCCCAGTTACCCCATAGAAGTTTATAACATTGAGCCATAAAAATAATATTTTCACATTTTTCCCACAAAAATGTTTTTCAGCCCCCAATTTTGCATTTTCATAAGGGCAACAGGAGAAATTGCACCATATCATTTGTTGTGCTATTTCTCCTGAGTAGGCTGATACTCTATATGTAGGAAAAAACACTGTTTGGGCGCACTGCAGGGATCAGAAGAGAAGGAGTGCCATATGACTTTTTGAATGTAAAATTTGCTTGAATAATTAGCAGACGCAATGTCACGTTTGGAGAGCCCCTGATGTGCCTAAACAGTGGAAACCTCCGATAACTGACTTCATTTTGGAAACTAGACCAATCAAGGAACTTCTCTAGATGTATGGTGAGCACCCTGAATCCCCAGCCAATTGGCGGTGAAAATAAAAAATCAATCTTTTTCCACAAAGATGATATTTTAGCCCAATTTTTTTTATTTTTACAAGAGTAAGAGGAGAAAATCGACCTCAAAAACTGTTGTGCAGTTTCTCCTGAGTACGCTGATACCCCATATGTGGGGAAAATACACTGTTTGAGTGCACGACAGGGTTCAGAAGGGAAGTACCACTGTGTGACTTTTTGAACGCAAAATTGGCTGGAATCGAGAGTGGATACAATGTTGCGTTTGAAGTGCCCCTGATGTGCCTAAACAGTGGAAACCCCCACAAGGGACCCCATTTAGGAAACTAGACTCCTCATGGATTTTATCAAGGGGTACAGTGAACATTTTGAACCCAGAGGTGCGACACAGAATTTGATAACATTAGTTCATCATATTGAATAAGTTGTCATTAGTCTTGAATGCAAGTGCTTGCTACTTGAGTTTGCATCGGGTACTCAGGTATGCATCATGTATCAATCATGTATCACGGGTGCTCAGGTAACATGCTCAAGTCCCTGTCCCGCAGGTTTCACGGTTGTTAGACATCCAAAAAATACATGCAGGGATCGCTCGTGCATGGCAGGCAATCCCCGCATGGTTTTTTTTGGCTGTATAACAGCTGCAAAACATATGGGGCAGAGACTCGAGCATGTCACTCGATTACCCGCTATACTCGATGCATACCCAAGCACCCGATGCTAACTCAAGTAGCGAGCACTTGCGCTCATCACTAGTCGCCATATCATCATTTTTTTTCTTTCATTTTCAAAAAATCCCAACCCCAGCAAAACCCTAACCCCAACACTAATACAACCCCAACGCTAACACAACCCTAACTCTAGCACAACACTAACCCTAGCACAACCCTAACCCTAGAGTTTATTTTTTACGCCGTTCCTCATGCGGTATAAGTGATTGGACAACTTTTTTCTTTGGTTCGGTGCGATTACAGCGATTTATATCGGGTTTTTATGTTTGGCAGCTGCCGCACACTAAAAGATGGTTTTTTTTGCAAAGACTAGCTTTTGCAATAATTTTTCCATATTTCGGCCGACAGAGTCATGTAAGGGCTTGTTTTTTGCGGGACAAGTTGATGTTTTTATTGGTGCCATTTTTGGGCAAATCACATTTTTTGATCGCTTTCTATTGCGATTTTTGGGAGGCAGAATAAATAAAAACAATTCAGGTTTTTATTTTTTATTTTTTTTTTTTAATGCTGTTCCGCGTGTGGTAACATTGATAAGGCAGCTTTGTTCTTTGGGTCAGTACGTTTACTGCGATACTACATTTATATCGTTTTTTTATGTTCTGGCGCTTTTACACAATAAAAACTATTTTATAGAAAAAATATTTTTTTTGCATCGCTTTATTCTGAGAGCTATAATTTTTTTATTTTTCAGCTGATGGAACTGTATAGTGGCTTGTTTTTTGTGGGACAAGATTACGTTTTCAGCAGTTCCATTTTTATTTACATTCGTCTTTTTGATCGTGTTTTATTCCATTTTTCGTTTGGCGATATGATGATAAAGCATCGTTTTTTATTTTTATTGCTTACCATGTTCAATAAAGGGGTTAACTAGTGGGACAGTTTTATACGTCAGGTCGTTCCGGACTTGGCAATACGCTCTGCACTGGCACAAGTTAGATAGATCATGCACTGCGTACGATCTATCTAACTTCCTGATGCCTGGTGACCCGGATGTCGTCATGATGTCGGGTGACCATGGCAATGATCGGGACCCCGAGCACACAGAGCGGATTCTCCGATCCAAGGTAAGAGGGGCGCTCTTACCTCTGCTTGCCCCCCATCTTCGATCGCAGAATTTCGTGGGTTAATGTGCAGGGAGCCGTGCGAGACCATTCCTGGCACATAGTACTGGGTGTCAGCTGTTAGAATCAGCTGACACCCGGCGGCAATCGCGGCCGCAGAGCTCTATATAAGCCCATCACTAATTGGCACTAATTTCTGCCCATGTACAGAGTACACTATAAGCTGCTGGTCAGTGTTGCGGGCAAGGTTATACATGGCATGTGAATTTGGAAGACTACTTGGCAGCACGTTTACTGGTCCTCCAGTGATAATTAGTGTTGATCGAGCACTAAAATGCTCGGGTGCTCGACCCGAGCAACGAGCCCAATGTTAGTCTATGGGAGACCCGAGCATTTTTGGCGCGTCACCCCGGCAGTCATTTAAAAGCCTAACAAGTGCCCAAAACGATAGTGACAGTGCTCAAATGACACGGGGACAGCATGGGGGTCGCCCCAGGAAGCATTTCTGATGCCCAGGTCACTGCTGTCAACAACGTGGTCAGAGGTATTAAGCCACTTTTAAGGGCTCACAATAAAACGTTCAAAAACTAAACTGAAACTGCTTTCTTGTGAAATATGTTAAGGAACTTCCTTTCCAGGGTAAAGACTTGTGTATAAGGTAAAATAAATAACCCCCCCAAAAAAATACTCCTCCACACCTTGGGCTATGTTAACAAGTAGCATTTTTTATGCGTTTTTGCACTTTTGTATTGCTTTCAACCATGACAAATGCATTCACCGGGAAATGTCATTTTAACATTTTACAACCTTATCTGGCCATGTGCTGTGTGACACATGCATACAGTGCTGAAACGACATGGGAACAGCATGGGGAAGACCCCTGGAAGCATCTCTGACACCCAGGTCACTGCCTAAAAGTGTGCCCATCAGAAGTCATCCTTGCCGCATCAGAAGATGAAGACTTGCAACTATCCCCGTGCAAGTTCTTGTCCCAGGGCACTGTTCAATTGTACCTCCCCCATTCCTTGCAATTCAAGCGCAAGTATGCAGCCTGCCACCCACCCACCCCCAGGCTGCAATACCATACTGCTTGCTTGCCCTTGAAATCGGGCCATTTAGGCATGTGGGGGCGGAATCTGGCCACCACGTCATGGCTGCGTTGGCGGCCTGGAATCCATACTCAGTCCCCAGCCGCCCTGCGGCCGGGTGTCCACACTCGGTCCCCAGCCGCCCCGTGGCCGGGTGTCCACACACGGTCCCCAGCCGCCTGGGGGCAGCCGGGTGTCCATAAACGGTCCCCAGCCGCCCCTATTTCTCCTGTGAACTTCCCCCCACACACTTTTCTTAGCCTGGCCTGCTTTAGGGCAGCATTGGACGAGACCACTAGAGTACCAAACTCCTCTGGTGGTCCCTGGCTTCTCCATCAGGGGAGTTGAGAGTGCCAAGGTGAGGAGCATGATGATGATGATAGAAGTTAGCATCTGCTTTGTTTTCTTTTAATGCAAGCATAAGTGTGCAGCCTGCCACTCACCCCCCACTTCCAGGCTGCAATGCCAAACAGCTAGCTTGCACTTGAAATGGGGCCTTTTAGATTGGAGCAGGCCGAAGCTGGCCACTACCTCATGGCTGCTTCGGCAGCGAGGTATCCATACTCAGTCCGCAGCCGCCCCTATTTGTCCTGGTGTGCCTTATACATAAGATTAAGCACGTATACCAAAACATTACCTGTGCCCTCCCCAGTGCATTTAGTTGGAAGGACAGCCTATTCCGCTGTAGTGTGTGCATGCCAAACCCCTGTTCATGGTACATGCGAAGATGCCTCCCACCATGCACCTGTCGTTGCAGACTTGCGACTATCCCCGTTCAAGTCCTTGTCCCAGGGCAGTGTTCAATTGTCCCTCTCCCATTCCTTGCAATGCAAGCGCAAGTATGCAGCCTGCCACCCACCCACCCCCAGGCTGCAATACCATACTGCTTGCTTGCTTTCTTGCACTTGAAATGGGGCCTTTTAGGCATGTGGAGGCGCAACCTGGCCACCACGTCATGGCTGTGTTGGCGGCCTGGAATCCATACTCAGTCCCCAGCCGCCCCGCGGCCGGGAGTCCGCACATGATCCCCAGCCACCTGGGGGCAGCCGGGTGTCCATAAACGGTCCCCAGCCGCCCCTATTTCTCCTGTCAACTTCCCCACACACACTTTTCTTAGCCCAGCCTGCTTTAGGGCAGCATTGGATGAGACCACCAGAGAACCAGACTCCTCTGGTGGGCACTGGCTTCTCCATCAGGGGAGTTGAGAGTGCCAAGGTGATGACCATGATGATGATGATACAAGTTAGCATCTGCTTTGTTTTCTTGGAATGCAAGCACATGTATGTAGTAGCGGCTAGGCCTGAGGTGGTCAGCGTTTTGGCGCATATCCTACCTTCTCCGAGGATTGCTGAATGTTTTCCTGCTACCGTCCCAGTTCTATGACTCTGTGATAAATGATGGATGAGGTAGTGGCAAAGGAGAAAGAGCAGGAGGAACAGGGACCATTCACATCAATATCAGGCCAGTCAACCACATATGTCTTGTAGGATATGTTTCTGTAACAAAAGGAGCAGTTCGGCTACACAGTTATAGGGCATACAGTGAGTGCAATGCCTACCAAAAATTTTGAGCCACTCCAATGCCCCTTGGAAATGACATGGAGGTCAGAGGGCCTTAACTAAACCATTTTTTCCATTTATACCAACTGGGTCTCCTGTACACTGTTAGCCTAAGCAGTGAATGGAAGGCTTTCCAAAAATTATGAGGAACTTGCAATGCCCCTTACAAGAGCCATGCAGTACAGCATATTACAAACATAAGTCACATTATTGGGGAGTGGGTCTCCCATAGTATTTGCTTATGCCTTCCAAGCAAAAGCTTCCAAAAATTAGGATGGACCAACTTGCAATGCTCCATACAAGAGCCATGCAGTACAGCATAATACAAACATTATTCACATTATTGGGGAGTGGGTCTCCCATAGTATTTGCTTATGCCTTCCAAGCAAAAGCTTCCAAAAATTAGGACGGACCAACTTGCAATGCCCCTTACAAGAGCCATGCAGTACAGCATATTACAAACATTATTCCCACTATTGGGGAGTGGGTCTCCCATAGTATTTGCTTATGCCTTCCAAGCAAAAGCTTCCAAAAATTAGGACGGACCAACTTGCAATGCCCCTTACAAGAGCCATGCAGTACAGCATATTACAAACATAAGTCCCATTATTGGAGAGTGGGTCTCCCATAGTATTTGCTTATGCCTTCCAAGCAAAAGTTTCCAAAAATTAGGACGGACCAACTTGCAATGCCCCTTACAAGAGCCATGCAGTACAGCATATTAGAAACATTTTTCCCATTATTGGGGAGTGGGTCTCCCATAGTATTTGCTTATGCCTTCCAAGCAAAAGCTTCCAAAAATTAGGACGGACCAACTTGCAATGCCTCTTACAAGAGCCATGCAGTACAGCATATTACAAACATAAGTCCCATTAATGGGAAGTGGGTCTCCCATAGTATTTGCTCATGCCTTCCAAGCAAAAGCTTCCAAAAATTAGGACGGACCAACTTGCAATGCCCCTTACAAGAGCCATGCAGTACAGCATATTACAAACATTATTCCCATTATTGGGGAGTGGTTCTCCCATAGTATTTGCTTATGTCTTCCAAGCAAAAGCTTTCAAAAATTAGGACAGACCAACTTGCAATGCCCCTTACAAGAGTCATGCAGTACAGCATATTACAAACATTATTCCCATTATTGGGGAGTGGGTCTCCCATAGTATTTGCTTATGCCTTCCACGCAAAAGCTTCCAAAAATTAGGACGGACCAACTTGCAATGCCCCTTACAAGAGCCATGCAGTACAGCATATTACAAACATTATTCCCATTATTGGGGAGTGGGTCTCCCATAGTATTTGCTTATGCCTTCCAAACAAAAGCTTCCAAAAATTAGGACGGACCAACTTGCAATGCCCCTTACAAGAGCCATGCAGTACAGCATATTACAAACATAAGTCCCATTATTGGGGAGTGGGTCTCCCACAGTATTTGCTTATGCCTTCCAAGCAAAAGCTTCCAAAAATTAGGACTGACCTACTTGCAATGCCCCTTACAAGAGCCATGCAGTACAGCATATTGTAAACATTATTCCCATTATTGGGGAGTGGGTCTCCCATAGTATTTGCTTATGCCTTCCAAGCAAAAGCTTCCAAAAATTAGGACGGACCAACTTGCAATGCCCCTTACAAGAGCCAGGCAGTACAGCATATTATAAACATAAGTCCCATTATTGGGGAGTGGGTCTCCCATAGTATTTGCTTATGCCTTCCACGCAAAAGCTTCCAAAAATTAGGACGGACCAACTTGCAATGCCCCTTACAAGAGCCATGCAGTACAGCATATTACAAACATTATTCCCATTATTGGGGAGTGGGTCTCCCATAGTATTTGCTTATGCCTTCCAAGCAAAAGCTTCCAAAAATTAGGACGGACCAACTTGCAATGCCCCTTACAAGAGCCATGCAGTACAGCATATTACAAACATAAGTCCCATTATTGGGGAGTGGGTCTCCCACAGTATTTGCTTATGCCTTCCAAGCAAAAGCTTCCAAAAATTAGGACTGACCTACTTGCAATGCCCCTTACAAGAGCCATGCAGTACAGCATATTGTAAACATTATTCCCATTATTGGGGAGTGGGTCTCCCATAGTATTTGCTTATGCCTTCCAAGCAAAAGCTTCCAAAAATTAGGACGGACCAACTTGCAATGCCCCTTACAAGAGCCAGGCAGTACAGCATATTATAAACATAAGTCCCATTATTGGGGAGTGGGTCTCCCATAGTATTTGCTTATGCCTTCCAAGCAAAAGCTTCCAAAAATTAGGACGAACCAACTTGCAATGCCCCTTACAAGAGCCATGCAGTATAGCATATTACAAACATAAGTCCCATTATTGGGGAGTGGGTCTCCCATAGTATTTGTTTATGCTTTCCAAGCAAAAGCGTCCAAAAATTAGGACGGACCAACTTACAATGCCCCTTACAAGAGCCATGCAGTACAGCATATTACAAACATAAGTCCCATTATTGGGGAGTGGGTCTCCCATAGTATTTGCTTATGCCTTCCAAGCAAAAGCTTCAAAAAATTAGGAGGAAATGCAGTGCCCGTTCGAAGACTCGTGGAGGTCCCAGTAGCTTAACAAGACGGTTTTAATGCCCCTTACAAGAGATGTGGAAGTCAGAGTGGTATAACAAGACGCTTTTAATGCCCCTCAGTAGAGACGTGGAGGTCAGAGTGGTATAACAAGACGCTTTTAATGCCCCTTACAAGAGATGTGGAGGTCAGAGTGGTATAACAAGATGCTTTTAATGCCCCTCAGAAGTGACGTGGAGGTCAGAGTGGTATAACAAGACGCTTTTAATGCCCCTTACAAGAGACGTGGGGGTCAGAGTGGTATAACAAGACGCTTTTAATGCCCCTCAGAAGAGACGTGGAGGTCAGAGTGGTATAACAAGATGCTTTTAATGCCCCTCAGAAGAGACGTGGAGGTCAGAGTGGTATAACAAAACGCTTTTAATGCCCCTCAGAAGAGACGCGGAGGTCAGAGTGGTATAACAAGACACTTTTAATGCCCCTCAGAAGAGACATGGAGGTCAGAGTGGTATAACAAGACACTTTTAATGCCCTTAACAAGAGACGTGGCGGTCAGAGTGGTATAACAAGATGCTTATAATGCCCCTTACAAGAGCCATACAGTACAGCATCTTAAAAATATTATTCCCATTATTGGGGAGTGGGTCTCCCACAGTCTTTGCTTATGCCTTCCAAGTAAAAGCTGACAAAGATAAGGACGGAGGAACTTTCAATAATGGCAACACGGACCACGGTAACCCTGGTGGTATAGTGGTGGTGGAGGCTGATGATAAGGAGAAGAACATAAAACAGCCGAAATGAGGAAGCGTATACCCATGTGTGGGTGTGAAGCGGTGCATGGGAATACACCTCCCGAAATAACACAGTGGATTTGACTTTATGTTACTCTGCTGTCATTTGGTGGTGATCAGAAGTTTGGCCCAATCCAGCCCTTGTTCATTTTGATAAGGGTCAGCTTGTCAGCATTGTCAGTTGACAGGCGAGTGCGCTTATCACTTAGAATTCCCCCAGTGGCACTAAAAACACGCTCCGATAACACGCTAGCGGCAGGGCAGGCCAGGACCTCCAAGGCGTACAGAGCGAGTTCATTCCAAGTGTCCAGCTTGGATACCCAATAATTAAAAGGCACAGCGGAATCACGGAGGACGCTGGTACGGTCGGCAAGGTACTCCCTCACCATCTTTTGAAACTTTCCACTCCTTGTGAGAGTACAACACGCCTCAGGGTCTGTCCGAAGGGAGGGTCTGAGAAAACTGTCCCAGAACGTTGACAGTGTTCCCCTGCCACTGCTGGATTGCAGTTGCCTCTCTCTCGCTTATACGCTTTGGTTGGTCAAGGAACTGTGACCTCTGCCGCTAGCGTGTTTAGATACTGCAAAGAAAGGAAAAGGAGGATAATAGAGATTTTTTACCGTGGAACAGCAAAACCACAGTTTTATTTTACTGGTGTATACCAGAATTTTTAAAATATATAGATTTGCGGCTGAACAGTGAGCGACACACTCAAACTGTTTTTTTTTTTAGATACCAAAGGCCCAAAACTGGATACTACACAGATTTTACCCGTTGAACTGCAAAACCACACTGGGATTTGTCAGGCGTACACCAGACTATTTTCAACAGATATATTTTTGTGTCAGAACACTCAGGAGACACTACTGTTTTTTTTTACTGAAAAAAATGCAAAAAGCAGGATAATAGAGATTTTTTACCGTGGAACAGCAAAACCACAGTTTTAATTTACTGGTGTATACCAGACTATTTAAAATATATACATTTGCGGCTGAACAGTGAGCGACACACTCAAACTGTTTTTTTTTTAGATACCAAAGGCCCAAAACTGGATACTACACAGATTTTACCCGTTGAACTGCAAAACCACACTGGGATTTGTCAGGCGTACACCAGACTATTTTAAACAGATATATTTTTGTGTCAGAACACTCAGGAGACACTACTGTTTTTTTTACTGCAAAAAATGCAAAAAGCAGGATAATAGAGATTTTTTACCATGGAACTGCAAAACCACAATGTTAATTTACTGGTGTATACAAGACTTTTTAAAATATATAGATTTGCGGTTGAACAGTGAGCGACACACTCAAACTGTTTTTTTTTTAAATACCAAAGGCCCAAAACTGGATACTACACAGATTTTAACCGTTGAACTGCAAAACCACACCTCTGTTTCTGTGGCCTATACCAGACTCTTATCAACAGATATATTTGTGTCTGAAAAATCAGAGACACACTTTTTTTTTTTTTTGGGAGGGGGGGACACCAATAGGTTAATAAGACAGGTATTTGTACAGTGTGAAGGAGGAAAAAAAAGAGGATTTAGATGAAAAAAAAGGATTTTTACTGGCCCCCGAGACCTGCAGCTAAGTCCAGCAATTTCAAAAACAGGAGCACACAGGACTGTAATGCAGCGTTTGCTGGTATAACCACTGCATCTCCTATACAGCCTGCCTGCCTGATATCTGGGATGGATATTAGTCCTGAGAAGGACTGTTTGTTTGTTCTGGCAGCCTTTACAGACCCTACACTAACTATTTTGCAGCAAAAATCTCTCCCTAGGTCAGCAGCACTGTCCCTTCACTGTCTGATCCAGAGCGTTTGAGTCCAAGATGGCGGCGCCCGGTTTTAAATGCTCGAGGTGACGCTGTGCAGCCAGCCAATCACTGTAATGCCCACAAACAACATGGCTGCGGTATTACAGTGACTGTCTGGCAATCCCTTCATGTTCATTGGCTCTGTAAAGAGCGCCAAACATGCAGGGCAGAGACCCGAGCTCCCGCCCGAGTAACCTGGAAATGCTTGGTGCTCGCCGAACATCCCGAGTAGCGTGATGCTCGGGCGAGTACCGAGCAGTGTCGAGCATGCTTGCTCAGCACTAGTGATAATCAATCTCCTGTTGATAGTACAGTGATTTTATTAAATTTACACTGCACTATCAACTGTACTATCAGGTTGTTCCGAAAGTGGCAAAACCAAATATGTGTACTTTTTTTTTTACATTAAAAATGTGTATTTATCATTGTAATATATATATGCATGGCAATACACATACATTGTAATACACTTGATCTGTCAGCTTTACAGATCATCTCTTAGACACTGTTTCTGGCTGGGTCTAACAGGCCACCTTAGTGGGCAGACTACGAGGTAATTATTTGATCTCTGGCTGCCATGACTACCATTGGGTCCCCGCGATCATGTTGTGGGGGTGATGAAGGGGTGAGAGTGGGAACCCTCTTCCTATCACAACTTTCTAAATACCAAATTCGCTATTAATTGAATCAATATCATACAAACTGATAACATGATATAACCAGTAGTGTTAACAAGTCCATATGCCTTATAAAAGGCCTTCATAAGTTACCCTCATGGACACTCCCAACATGGTAATTCCTACAAAAACATGGAGTCAAAAGTCCATAATATATAATTCCAAAATTATTATTATGTTATACCAAAAACAGGCATAAAAATATTCATATAAATAGAAAGTCTAAAGCAAAGACTTAGGTATTTATGGCTGGTTATCCACATAGAAGTAAGAGGGAAGGGTAGAGTAGATGCTCTATATAAATAATTAATCCCATAAAGTGCTAGTGCATAAACTATATTGAAATGTCATTGCATAAAGTTATGCTATAGATCCAACCATTGAGGACATTGGCATTGCAACGAGCATGTGTTGCTTTGCCCAAATGCACTGCAGCCCCATGTTCATGGCATTGTTGCAAAGTTGCCCAGTTGTAGATGACAGGGAGTCTTCCAGTGTGACATTTGGTTCGATGTTCTGCCCTGTTACTTTTGGAGACTGGGGTGATGTATTGAGAAGAATGTGGAGGAGGTGAATAAGCCCCACATGTTATGGGGGTGTCCCAATTCACCACTTGACCTCCTTGTAGATGGGCATCGTCCTCTTCTCAAAACAAGAATTACTAAGAAATGCAAGATACACATCCAGAAAAACAGTGGCAGCAGGACAAAGTATTGGTGTGGCATGCATTTCAGTGAAAATATGGGTATGCAAATAATCTGTAGTAAAACACATACTTTGTGAGGCAGTCACAGAGTTATTTTTTTTCAACAATATTACCGGCCTGCTGCTGCATAAAGTATGAAAAACAATGTGTAATTGAAATATAGCAGCAGTAGTATAATCACAGTGATGAAGCACTCCCGCTCTCATATCTCTCACTTACTATCAGTTGAATCTCTGTATTATTTTCTTTTCTTCAAACTCTATACACTAATGTCCTTCAGTATTACACACTTCATCTGTACAATATGTTCACTGTTTTGCAGCTTTCTTTTTCTATCCCTATGTTTAAGTTGCAGGCTGTGACATCCTCTCATTCAGGGGTGTACATAGAAATCATGGAGTACCATAGCAGAAGTCCTAATTGAGCCTCCCCACAAAATATAAATATCTGGTGGGGCCACAGAAGAGCATATCTTATAGCAGTACAGTCCTTTCAAAGTAATTTTGCACCTAATGAAGCTCCTTAGTGATACTGCTTTCAAGGATTTCATTAAGTATGATGCCAACAAAAGTGCCCCCCAAACACTGTTTGATACTCCACAGTGACCCAGTATGATGGACCCCACAGTTCCTTACAAACAGTAAATTGGCCCAGACACTGCCCTTCACACAATATGATGGCCCCAACATTGCCATCCATACAGTATAATAGCCCCCCATACAGTATAAGTCCCCTCACACAACCATCTCACATTATGAAGGCCCTCATACAACCCTCCACACAGTATGATGGCCCCTACAACAACCCTCTACACAGTATGATGGACCCAACACAACCCTCCACATTGTATAATGGCACACACAGTATATTGACCCCCACATAGCCCTCCAAATAGTGTAATTGGTGGCCTCAAAGCCCTCTAAATAGTATAATTGACACCTCCATTAGCCCTACAAACAGTTTAATTGGCCCCCATACAGCCTTCTAAACAATATAATTGGCTCCCACATAGCTCTCCAAATAATATAATGGCCCCCATATAGCCCTCCAAATAGTTTAATGGCCCTCACAATGTACTCATTAAATAATTAACGTCTCTGCAGCATGTGTTCTGAAGCGCTGCACAGCAGACTTAATGTAATTACCGTACATCATTGTGCCCGCTGTTCTCAGACATCAGAGCTGAGTTGCATAGGATTATGGTTTTCAATTGTATCTGTATCTAGGATACAATTATGTATTTAATCTACTGAGGATGGCTTAGCATTATAGGAGCATGTGCGCTGAAATAAACATTGCAGCATCCTGCCTAGCTTTTTCTATGCTGCTGTATGTTACATTTTACATGACAGCTATAGGACACTAGCAGTAATACTAGGGCAGTTCTATAGGGTTTCTGACAGCAAGAACTTCTAATGTTAGTGATGCTGTTAGTTCTGGCTTATATGGCAGCATCAAGATCATCAACATTCAAACAAGTGACACAATGAAATTATTACTAGACAGACAGGGAATAGCCTTCTAAGGAGTCTCTATAACTCAGTGAGTTAATATGTACATATAAAAGATGGGGTAAATGACAAATTCAGCTTACCTACTTTTGTCATATGCAACAATCATTAATTCTTCTAGGTTCTAATTTTGCGTTTTGTGAAAAATTGCAATACATTTTCCCAGTAGCAAAATGAATCATACTTCTGGTTTTCTAGTCTTCTAATACTTGTAGTGATGATGTTTGCAGATGAAGTACATTGAAAAGGCAAATATTAAAGTGTTCAGCTTTATCATATTGGCATATGGCATATATTGGCATATATTGGCAGTATATATGTATATATATTGTTTGTTCAATAATAAGAATGCAGAGAGTTGCATTTTTATATAAAAGTCGTTGGTCTGTACATTCCAATTTTAGTATACTAATGAATATTCACAATCATTTTTAATATTACAATTTCTTTTAGTTGGAAATAAAATTAATCATGAAATGAAACAGTAATAGGGGAGCTGGAGAAACTGGAGACAGGAAAGATAAAGCATGACTGTCTGATAATTTGGCAGAAGTTCAATTTGTGCTTTTGAGAAACTAATGAAATGAGAAATGCTGTTTTAAGCTTCACACCATGTCAGATAATGTGTCACTGAAATGTCCTTGAATTAATTGGTCAACTATACATTCAGGGCGAGTCATACAATGAAATTCTTAGGGAAGGCAAAGTGTAATCTCTTGCTCTGCCACTTCTCGGATTAATTGTGAAATTATTGATGGTCAATTTAAAAATTGAACACAAAATTAAATGCATGAAAATACGTAATTAACTTAGGATAGGAATATTTAGCATAATACCATTTCCAAAAACACATTGAAATATATTATATCATTCATCTGACATAAAAACAAGGAAAGCGCAAACATCAGTAACTTTGTTTATAGAGGTAAAAGATGAGTAACAGTTTGGCGCAATTCCATTATCATTCCAGAATCAGCAAAGTAAAAAAAAGTACTTTCACATTAGAGCATTGCTTTCCATTTTGTCTCACTGCATTAATATGAAATACTGGGTAAATATAAGAGTGTTAAAAAATAATCCCAATGTCCTAGATTTTTTTTATATTTGAAGGTCGGTGATGGCAAGTTGTTGATTCCTTCCACACGAGATTGTTATTCTGATGGTAAATTATTATAGAGATTTGATAACGATAGATAAGTGAAATATAATAAACAGCAATAACAGTTGGAGATATGAGCAAAGAGAAGGAAAGAAAAGCTCACATATGTAGTTTTGCTGCAGTTTTTGAGCCAAAGTAAGAAGCTGAAATACCACTCAGTGCCCAAAAATGCCACTAATCGGTAGATGCGTAACAATCAGTGTGGGCAGAATCTTATTGAATGCACATGATAGTGCATTACTTTACTGCTGTAATTAGTATTAAGACTCTGTATGAGGTTTATTTGTCAAAGAGAGGGAAAACCAAGTAAACAACAAAATGGGGTAATGGAACTGTTCAAAATAATAAAATCAAATGTTACTTACCCTTCGCAGGTCCAATACTGCATCTCTGCTGCTGCCCCCTTGATTGTGTACAGGCTGCAGCAGTGACGTAACGTCAACAATTCTTCAGCCAATAACTGGGCTCAATGCCTCTGCTGATGGAGACGGTACAAGCATTGTGATTGGCTACAGCACTATAGACGTGACCTCGCCGCTACAACCTGTACAGAATAATGGCAGCAGCCAGTGCTGAACCTCCAGTAGCAGCTGACCACACAGCCGCTATGTAACCTGTAAGTCCAGGGGCCTGCTGCCAGTGCCAGTAACACCCACCGCCCCCACCCTACAGCACAGTTTTAAATGTATCTGCATCCTGGATCCTGGTGAGGGAATAGGGAGAAGTATTTATTTATTTAAATCAATGAATGCATTGTGGGGCCATTATACCATTTGGAGGGCTACGTGGAGGCCATGATACTATTTGGAGGACTATGTGGAGGCAAAAATGCTATTTGGTGGGCTATGTGAAGGCCATTACTCTATTTAGAGGGCTATGGAAGACACTATACTGTTTGGAGGGCTATGTGATGGGCCAGTATACTATTTGGATGACTATGTGGGGAGCCATCATACTGCAGTAAGGTCTATCTCAGGGTCATTATACTGTTTTCAGGACTATGTGGGGATCATTATATTATTTGCAGGACTATATGGGCACCATAATACTGTTTGGAGGGTTGTGTGGGGTTCATCATATTGTATGGAGGGTTGTGTTATGTCCATCATTCTTTATAGAAGGTTGTGTAAGGGCCATTTTACTGTTTGGAGAGCTAATGGAGCCATTACACTGTACAGTGTCCATCACACTGTGTCTAGAATTATGTGGGGGCCATCGTACTGTATGGGGGCCATTATACTGTACGGAGGGCCATTATACTTTATGGAGTACCATTATATTGTATGGAGGGCTATGTTGAGGCAAACATACTGTGTGTTGGGGACAATGGGGGGCCATCATACTGTGTTAGGGTTACTGTGGAGGTATCATTCTGTGTTGGGGTTACTATGAAGTTATCATAATTTGCAGGGGGGGCTATAGGGTCATACTATGCACGTGGTGGATACTGTGTAGGAATTCATTATCGGGGTATCAAACTGTGATTGGGGGCACTTTTGTTGTTAAGTTTTTTTTTTAACATGGTCATGACAAAATATCTAAAGAAGTTGCAAGGGGCAAAACCCCTTTTACAGATAATACAAGTTTTTATTTAGTTCTGAAGAATAAAGGCCATCAGGCATATTAAATGCCTCTGGGAATACTTAGGAAGCTTTGCATCAGTCACCTATTTTTAACACTTGGAATAGTTGTACTTTTTTGATGTAACCATTGAAAACTGATATGTGACAATATGCTTCTATTCAGTCACACTGCCAGAATTTGGAATTGAGACTATATAAAGTAATCATTTTTTATGAGAACACTTGAATCTCTTATGCATCCTATTTACTATATGTTGTTTTAATGCAATATTTATTATTTTGTGTATTAACAGTTCACAGTTAAGAACGCATAATTGTGTGGACATTGGAATATGTGGTGTTTGCTTGATTATGGACATGAACCCTTAACAGTTGCATCACATTTTACCTTACAGCAGGTTTCCATTAACTTTAGTATGAAGAAAAATGTAGTGTACTTTATTATTCCGCAGGTCAAACAAGTTGGAAATGTGACCGATTCATAAATCAATGAGATCAGTAAAAATTCTTCTGATCACTTTTATCTATTATATATACTGTAAAACAGAGCCTATTGCCCTAATGTGTACAGAGCCCAAGCTACTGAATGCAGTTAGTGGGAAATTACTGCATAATGCTCAGTGACAATATGATAAAATATAGAAACATTTGAAGACAATTCCAAGTTGATTACTTTGGTAAATAAAAATATACAATATAAAGATCCCTTTTTCTGGCAGCATTTTATTCAACAGCTTGCTTAAATTAATAGCAAATACTGGAGCCTATCAGTTTTTTTTACCTACCACTGCTCCAAATTGACACCAAAGAACAGAAGTAAACAGGCCATTTTCTCCCAAAAGATGAACAATTTCAGCTTCTGCTTTTCTCATTTGAATTTAATAGTAAATGCATTAAACAACGACCAACACTTAAACCCTTGAGGACCCGTGCGATTTTTTGTTTGTGCGCTTTCATAGTATGTTATAAGTTGTTAAGGTGTTAAACACAAAAATAAATTGAATATTTCAAAACAGTTGACTTAAAGGGAATCTGTGAGTAGGATCAAGACTTCCTAAGCCATCTATATTATAGAAACATACAATCACAGAATATTAGAGTTGAAAAGAACCTCCAAGGTCATCATATTCAACACCCTGTCAATGCAGGATTCACTAAACCATCTCAGACAGATGTCTGTCCAGCCTCTGTTTGAAGACTTCCATTGAAGGAGAACTCACCATAGAATCATAGAATGTTAGAGTTGGAAGGGACCTCCAAGTTCATCATATCCAACCCCCTGCTCAATGCAGGATTCACTAAACCATCTCAGACAGATGTCTGTCCAGCCTCTGTTTGAAGATTTCTATTGAAGGAGAACTACCACCTCTCGTGGCAGCCAGTTCCACTCATTGATCAACCTCACTATCAAAAAGATTTTTCTAATATCTAATCTGTATCTTCTCCGTCTCCCTTCTTTCCCCTATAGATCATAGTAAGCTGAATAAAATAATACCAATGATACCATGATATCAGTTAACAAGTGTTAAGCTGTTAGGGTAAGTGCCCACGATGCAGAAATGCTGCATATTTTTTCCGCATCTCCCTGGCAGGAAAAACACATGTGGATTTTACATGCGTTTTTCCTGCCAGGTAGAAGCATTTGTCAAGCGTTTTTGCTGCATTTCTGCATGAGGGTTATAAAGCGCTTTTCTAAGAGATTTTAGCATCACTTGGAAAGTGCTTGACAACTTGGTCACACTATATAAATCCATGCAACCGGCATATATAGTGTGACCAAGTAAGAGTTAAAAAAGAATAAAATGGTAAAAAATAAAAAAAAACACATTATACTCACCTTTCATGGCCTGCGGTCTGTTCTCTGCTGCGTCCGGTCTCTTGTACGGCTTGCGGTGGTGTGAAAGGACCTTTCATGATGCCATTTAGTCATGTGACAGGTCACGCGACCGCCTACGTCAGCGGTCGCGTGACTTGTCACATGACTGAATGACATCATGGAAGGTCCTTTCACACCACCGCGAGCGGTACAAGAGATCCGATGCAGCAGAGAAAAGACCGGGGGACATCGGAAGGTGAGTATAATGTTTATTTTTTATTCTAAATTCTTTTTTTAACAGGTACCATGGTACCCGGGTCTGGAGGAGAGTCTCCTCTTCTCTAGACCCGGGTACCATCCACACATTGAATCGCTTAATATCTGCATGTGCACATGTAGTGATGCGGATATTAAGTGGTTCAATGCAAGTCAATGGCGGCAATTACGCTGCGTGTCCGCAAAATTAATGGACATGCTGCGGATTTTCCATTGGAGTTGGGCACTTTTATCTGATTTGCATATATACAATGAATAGGACTTACTTTACAGAATCCAGTATTATCATCACATGAGTCGGAGTGACCAAAACATCGACATGGCTCACACTTCCCACCAAATAAGGTGCCATTTACTCGCCTGTGTCCTGGCAAACAGGACTGCAAAAGAGAAAGCGTTAGTTACAGAGGAACATTATCTGGTTTGACTTAGAAGAAAATTTGAAGGCAAAGACAAAACTTAAAATCACACGATTCCGCTTTGCAGTGATAAATGTGCATGCTGTGCGTTCCAACTGACCTTACTATCACCTTTAAGTGGAAGGCTAAATGGAGCATACGCTTCAACTTTCTTCTGATGTAGCGCAGAAAGACAGAAAATAGAGAGAATAGGAAGAAAAAGAATAAGAACAGCCTTATAGGAAACAAAACATATTGAAGAAAAATAAAGAAGTAAAAGGATAGCCAAATCAGTGTCAAAGAGAATCACACTGCCAGTATTACTAATTGCTCTGCTGTATACTAACTTCTAGTAGTGTTACTAATTCCTAATGTATTTGATTATATAAGATAACAATGTTATATTATGTGATATTTTGGGAGTATGATAGATAATAGTTTAAAAATCGATTTTGATCTGATTAATGACCTCTGAGACCCCATGTGATATCTCTTCACGTGGTTGTGTCCTCCAATAGCAAAAAGTCAAAGTAATGTTTTTGTACATAAGAGGATGATTTCCACAGTTCCTGTCGTCTGCAATAATACTACAGAATACTCTACATCAGACTATTATCTCAGAAACCAGATTCACACTGCTCTAATTGTAAAAAGGTGCACTACTTGTATTATATAAAGAACGGTTATAATTATCAGATGTATACCGTTAATATTGTCATGATTATCATTATTACTATCATACCTTAAGTTAGACATTTCCAATTATACTAAACTATGCAAAAAGGGCATTAATGACAAAAAATGTTAGACATTTTGTCCATCTACAGTATATTGAAAACTGCGCAATCTAAGATCTATTTCTGATTTCATGAGGTGCTCTAAACAGTTTATTGGTTTTAGATTATATGGCAAAATCTCAGATAATTGTGCAATTATGATTAGTAGATTTTCTGGATTACTACACAACTTGAAAAGTGTATAAAACACACTTGTAAGTAGAGATGAACGAACCCGAACTGTAAAGCTCGTACTGGACACCTAGTGTCTGGTGCTGAATTCTGAACACAAACTTCTCCCGAAAGTCCGTTTTATAGTTTGGACATCCATTGATTTATATGGGTTCGGGTTCAGGTTCGAGTTCGTGTACAGTTCTGGTACCCAGACCGAACTTTAGACTAAAGTTTGGTCACCCTCGACGAACCCAAACTTCCATGGGTCCGCTCATCCCTACTAGTAAGGAAACCTCAAGAACCTTCAGCCCCATAATGAAATAGCTACATAAAGTCTATTATAAGAAGTACAGAGCATAACAATTAGGTGACATATTGTAATACTGAAATAAAGCTTACTTCACAAGAAGTACCACTGTATCCAGGAGGACACTGACATATTTCAATATCAAAAGCCGTGCGTCCACTGGGTAAGGATTCCTCTGCTACTTCAAGGGTAACAGAACTTAATCTAAAATGTTACAGACAAAAAAGTAATGTGAGTAATGTGAGTTTACACCTACTGTATAGAAATACCAGTTATGTGTAATATATTTCACTAAGCCTATAATCAGAATTGTATTGTAGGTCTCTGTAGGCAATTGAGTTACATTTAACAGTAAGTATGGGTTTGTTATACATCACTGCTATATATATCAAATTCCTGAAGTTCTCTAGCACAAGAAAATCTTGAGCTGATGTATTATTTTTACATTATCTTATTGTGCTAGTCCAATAACGACTGGATGGTTGAGCCCTCTTCATTGGGTTAATAAAAATGTCTGTTTTTAAAAGATCTCATTCAGACATCATTGATATTTTTAGCAGGTAAAACACGAACAGCTGTTTCTACGCGTTTTGGATCCAATTCTCTTAGGTGCTTAATTAGTGTGTAAGCTTTTACCATCAGTAAAGAACTAATGAAAAAATAAATAAATTATAAATCTTCTATTCATTACAATGTTAAAGGGAATCTGTCAGTATGTTTTGGTATGTAATCCGAGAGCAGTATAATATAGAGACAGAAAGCCTGATCCCAACAATATATTATTTACTGGACTGCTTGTCAGCATGCTGCCAATCAGTGGTGGGGCAGGATTACACAGATTAGCCTGATTGCTGTGCACGTGAGATCTAGTCAGAGAGTGATAATTTAAATTAAACACTGATTTTACTGACACTACAACACATAGCCTAGTAAGTGAAACATCACTGTAATCAGCGTCTCTTGCCCTATGTTATGGTGCAGTAAGATTAAATAGCAAAGACCTGATGACAGATTCCCTTTAAATGACCAACCCATTTGAGCTATTTACATGTGCATGTAGGTTAATGAAAGTTGAATAAATTGATACCTTGATATCTGGAGTCTGATGTTTTAGTCCAGAGAAAAGCGTATTTTTCTTAATATATAAATGCGCTCTTAAGTAGAGATGAGCGTTGTTCTACTCGAACTGTTCGCCAATCTCAAATTCGAGCTGTTTTGGGCGGTGTTCGAGCCGTTCGGCGAACACGAACAATTTGATAAAAATTCGGCTGTTCGAGGTTATGTTCGATAACTGTTCGTGCACCAAAATCATAACTGGATTTTTTCTCAGTAATGATGAAAATTAATGTTAATACGCAGTTTGAGTGTACAGCGGGGTGGGGGGAGGGGCAGGGGATGGATCTCTGCAGGAACAATGAAGATCTCCATTTTTTTTTCTCTTTCCCGCATTTGCAGTGGGGAGGTGCAATCTGTCAGCCTATCAGCAGCACACACACGGAGCGAAGTGCTTTTTTTCACACAAGCAAGGGCATGTGTCATTGGCAGTGTATGTCACATGTCCTTGCCCTATAAGACCAAGCCATTTTCCCCGTCGCCACCATTTTCTCACTGCTGCAGCTGCGTGGTAGACGGCACCGCTGTTGCTGTGTGCGCTATACCTTGTTAATTTCAAGCCAATTTTCGCACAAATATACAGATAGCTTGGGAGTAGGGAATAGTTGTGATTGCAGTCCTTTTAAGGACTAGGTTACAGCATTTCCTACGACTTTTATCAGGGAGGTCTGTGCTCTTAAATAGATAGGTTGTGGGAGTAAAGACTAATTGTAGTTGGAGTCCTTTTCAGGACTAGGTTACATCATTTCCTATCAGTTTTTGCCAGGCAGGTCTGTGCCAGTGCTGTGCAAGTTTTTTTCACAGCATTCGGCTGAATCTAGCAAAGCTAATCCTTTTTGGCCTATTGCAGAGTGTGTTAGTCAGTGGAGTAGCCTATCTGTGCTGCAAGATATACCACCTGTGTATAGAATACCAATTTTTTTACTGCACCTAGTGAAGTAAAATCTTTTGGGCATAGCATCTGTAGCGCTGGCGTCCCTGCCCTCTGCTAGGCAGGGACGCTGCTCCCCTCACCGCTCTGCTCCGTGCCCGGCGTCCTCTCCCCGCTCTGCTGTCAGCGCGCGCTCCTTCCCGGCGTCCTCCTCCTGCTCTGCTCTCAGCGCGCGCTCCCTCCCGGCCCCTGTGCTTAGGGCGCGCGCGCGCGCGCTCCCCTCCTCTTAAAGGGGCCGCGCGCGCCGTCCTAAGGAGTCCCCGGCCAATGGCCGGAGGACTTCATCATATATAAGGCACCTCCTCCAAAATGGAGGTGCCCGAGCAATGTTGTTTGCACCTGTGTCTCACCTGTGCTTCAGCCCTCAGGTCCCGTTGCCAGTTTCCTGCCAGTTACCTGCCAGTTTCCTGCCAGTTACCTGCCTGATTCCTGCCTGAATACTTGTTACCTGTCTGCCAGTCTGAGGTCCGACGGTCTGCCTTACTACTCCTGTCAGTCTGTCTAAAGGACCAGCCTGCCCGCTCACCTGGGAGCGCACATCAGCTACCTGCCTACTTTCCTGAGGTCCGACGGTCTGCCTTACAACTCTGGTCAGTCTGTCTATGGACCAGCTTGCCCGCTCACCTGGGAGCGCTTCTCCGTTACCTGCCTGCTTGCCAGCCCGGAGGCTCCGTTGTCACGTGCTGTGACCATCAGCTACTTCAGACTCTTGTCCGCTCACCTGGGAGCGCTTCTCCGTTACCTGCCTGCTTGCCAGCCCGGAGGCTCCGTTGTCACGTGCTGTGACCATCAGCTACTTCAGACTCTTGTCCGCTCACCTGGGAGCGCTTCTCCGTTACCTGCCTGCTTGCCAGCCCGGAGGCTCCGTTGTCACGTGCTGTGACCATCAGCTACTTCAGAGACTCTTGCCCGCTCACCTGGGAGCGCTTCTCCGTTACCTGCCTGCTTGCCAGCCCGGAGGTTCCGCCGTCACGTGCCGTGACCACCTGTTATTCCAGAGACTCTCGCTTGCTCACCTGGGAGCACACATCTACCATCTGCCTGCTAGCCTACCCGGAGGCTCTGCCATCACAGGTCGTACCTACCCTTTACCCAGAGACTGCCCTGATCACTTGCCGTATCTCCCTGTTCGTTCATCCAGAGACTGCCGCCCGCTCCCTTACAAGGGCCGCCCCCTTGTATAGTAGCTCAGAGGTTCCGCCTCCCAGACCCGTTACAGTTTGCTCGGGCCATGGAACCCGATGGCACCCAAGCTCCCTCGCTCTCGGACCTCTGTCTTGAACTGTCCCGTCAGAGGTCCCAACAGGAGTCCATCCTGGGTCACCTGCGGAATGTTAATACTCGCCTGAACACTCTGTCTGATCCACCAACAACCTCCGCCAGTGCCATATCTTGCAATCCGGCAGCTCCGCTGCCCACTAATACCAT
The DNA here is from genome assembly GCF_046119375.1 of Phyllobates terribilis. Taxonomy (NCBI): domain Eukaryota; kingdom Metazoa; phylum Chordata; class Amphibia; order Anura; family Dendrobatidae; genus Phyllobates; species Phyllobates terribilis. The sequence continues at coordinate 515,576,532 of NW_027362763.1, read as the reverse complement.
GGTATCCTACCCCGGACCCCGGCTTTCTGCACCTCCTCGCTTCGGAGGCGACTCCGTCCAGGCTCGGGGCTTCTTAAATCAGTGCACCCTGCATTTTGAACTTTTGTCCTACCAGTTTAACTCCGACCGGGCCAAAATTGCCTTCATCATGTCCCATCTCACCGGGGAGGCCCTGGCCTGGCTAAATCCTCTATGGGAGAGAGGAGACCCCCTGGTGTCCAACTTGCCTGCTTTTCTCACGGCTTTCCGGAAAGTCTTCGACGAACCCGGACGGAAGACCTCATCTGCATCATCGTTGCTACGCCTCCGTCAGGGGAGTCTCACCGTGGGCCAATATGCCATACGGTTCCATACCCTTGCCTCGGAGCTGACCTGGGATAACGACGCTCTGGTTTCCGTCTTCTGGGAGGGTCTGTCCGGCCGTATTAAAGATGAACTTGCCGGTCGGGACACTCCTACCACTCTCGATGACTTAATAACTCTTGCCACCCGGATTGACCTACGGTTCCAGGAGCGTGCCAGAGAGGTCACCCGTGAGAGGAGGTTACCACGTCTAGCTCCTACTTTTCAGAAACCCGTCACTCCTTCTGTCTCTAACCAGGTACACCCTCCTGAGCCTATGCAGGTCGACCAGACCAAGATGGTCAAGACCCGACAGGACTTACGCCGTGCCGAGGGGACCTGCTTCTACTGTGGCAGTAAGGAGCACCAGATCCGTGCCTGCCCGGAAAGGTCGGGAAACGCCTGTGTCTAGGTTCGCTCAGAGAGGTCCACCTAGACAAGAATAAATCCTCTCCATCCCTGCTGTTGTCAGTTTCAATCGTCTACGGGGAGAACCGTTATTTCGAACTAGCCCAACTGGACTCTGGAGCAGCCGGGAATCTTATTTCACAGTCCCTGGTAGAGAAATACCGCATCCCCACCAAACCTCTGGCTGTACCCTTGTCTGTGGCTGCCGTGGATGGGGGGCTCTTACCACGCCCCATCCAACTCATCACCGAATCCATTACTCTGCAGGTGGGAATGCTGCATTCTGAGAGTATCTCCTTTCATGTTCTGCCTGGACTCTCTCACGCCCTCTTGCTAGGTCTGCCTTTTCTCCAGAGACATGCACCCGTGCTTGACTGGCAAACCGGAGAAGTCCTTCGCTGGGGACAAGACTGTCATAAGACCTGCCTGGTTCCCGTCCATACCGTCCGTCCCTCTCCTACCCCAGCTAATCTACCTGGACTTCCAATTCCTTATTGGTCTTATGCTGATGTCTTTAATAAAAAGGAGGCAGAGACATTACCCCCTCATAGACCATACGACTGTCCCATCGACCTGTTACCCGGTACTACTCCTCCCCGTGGGCGTATTTATCCTTTATCCGCTGCTGAGACCCGGTCGATGTCCGAATATATTGAGGAGAATCTGGCCAGGGGATTCATCCGGAAATCTACCTCCCCGGCGGGAGCAGGCTTCTTTTTCGTTAAAAAGAAGGACGGCTCTCTCCATCCCTGTATAGACTATAGAGGCCTAAACCAGATCACGGTGAAGAATAAGTACCCCCTTCCGCTCATTCCAGAATTATTTGATCGTCTGAGGGGGGCTAGAATCTTCACCAAACTAGACCTCCGTGGGGCGTACAACCTGGTTCGTATCCGTCAAGGGGATGAATGGAAGACGGCATTCAACACCCGGGACGGCCACTATGAATACCTGGTAATGCCCTTTGGTCTCTGTAACGCTCCTGCCGTCTTTCAAGAGTTGGTCAATGACATCTTCCGGGACCTTCTCTACTCCTGCGTAGTGGTGTACCTGGACGACATCTTGGTCTTCTCTCCGGATCTCCAGACTCACCGGAGGGACGTTCGTCAGGTCCTGCTCAGGCTCAGGCAGAATCACCTCTTCGCTAAATGCGAGAAGTGCCTCTTTGAGCAGACCTCGCTTCCGTTTTTGGGCTACATTATTTCTCAGACCGGCCTACGAATGGATCCAGAGAAACTGTCTGCCATCGAGAAATGGCCTCGACCGGAGGGGCTGAAGGCCATTCAGCGGTTCCTGGGCTTCGCCAACTACTACCGCCTCTTCATACCACACTTCTCTTCCCGGACTGCCCCAATTTCCGCGCTCACCCGTAAGGGTACTAATCCCAAAGAGTGGCCGCCCGAAGCAGAAGAAGCCTTTCTTTCCTTAAAACAGGCCTTCTCTTCCGCCCCGGTGCTGCATCGCCCGGACGGCAACAAGCAGTTCTTCCTGGAAGTGGACGCCTCCTCCTCTGGAGCTGGAGCGGTACTTACTCAAAAATCTTCTTCCGGGAGGATGGTAACTTGCGGCTTCTTCTCTAAACTCTTCTCCTCCTCAGAGCGCAATTATTCCATAGGAGATCGAGAGTTATTGGCCATCAAACTGGCATTGGAGGAGTGGCGTTACCTGCTTGAGGGGGCTCTTCACCCGGTAATAATTTACACTGACCACAAGAACTTGGCTTATCTCCAGCATGCCCAGAGACTTAACCCGCGCCAAGCCCGGTGGTCCTTGTTTTTTGCTCGTTTTGATTTTGTCCTTCATTTTCACCCGGCTGACAAAAACGTCAAGGCGGACGCCTTGTCTCGATCCTTTCTGGTATCTGATCTCGAGGAAGATCCGAAACACATCATCGATCCCGCCAGAGTAATGCAGGTGGCTCCCGTGAGTCTAAATCGTCTTCCTCCCGGAAAGACGTTCGTATCAGTACCTGATCGGGAGAAGATCCTTCACTGGGGTCACTCGTCTAAACTGGCTGGCCACGCTGGTCAGAAGAAGACCCTCCAGCTTATTTCCCGGCACTACTGGTGGCCTACCCTGCACAAGGATGTAATAGACTTTGTTTCTGCCTGTGTGTCCTGCGCCCGCAACAAGGTTCCGAGACATCTGCCAGCCGGTCGCCTCCTTCCGCTCCCAGTACCTGCTGCCCCCTGGCAGCATATTGCAATGGACTTCATAACTGACCTCCCACTCTCTGCCGGTTGTACGGTCATTTGGGTGGTCGCTGACCGCTTCTCCAAGATGGCTCATTTCGTTCCCCTGCCAGGCCTCCCGTCTGCACCCGAGCTAGCTAGAGACTTTATTCGTCACATCTTCCGTTTTCATGGCCTGCCCCTCCACATCGTGTCGGATGGTGGGGTACAGTTCACCTCACGCTTCTGGAGAGCCACTTGTAAACTACTAGACGTCTCCCTGGACTTCTCTTCCGCTTACCACCCACAGTCCAATGGTCAAGTGGAGCGGATCAATCAGAACCTGACCAGTTACCTCCGGCACTTCGTTAATGCCCACCATTCTGACTGGGTGGATCTCCTACCATGGGCCGAGTTCTCTTACAATAATCACGAGAGCGAATCCTCCTCCAAATCCCCGTTTTTTGTAGTCTTTGGTCAGCATCCTCGGATTCCTTTTCCTGTCTCCACCTCGGTGGACAACCCGGCTGCGGAATCTCTCGTTAGCAAATTTTCCTCCATTTGGGAGAGTACCCGATCCGCACTCCTTCAGTCTTCCGAGCGTATGAAAAGACACGCTGAAAAAAAACGTCTGGACCCTCCTCAATTCCGTCCTGGGGATAAAGTCTGGCTCTCGTCCAAATATGTCCGGCTCAAGATCCCTTCCTATAAGTTAGGGCCTCGGTTCATCGGCCCACTGGAGGTCATCAGTCAGATCAACCCGGTGGCCTATAAATTGAAACTCCCGGTCAACTTACGGATCCCTAACTCCTTCCATGTATCTCTCCTCAAACCTGTGGTACTTAACTCTTTTTCCAAGTCTACAGGTACGCCTCCTGCTCCGGTTTCTGCTGAGGACGAGTTTGAGGTAGAGAACATTCTTGCCACCAAAAGGGTAAGAGGAAAGACCTTTTTTCTGGTAGATTGGAAGGGGTTTGGTCCTGAGGAGAGAACGTGGGAGCCCCGGGAGAACATCCATGCCCCTCTCATCCTAGCTAAATTTCTGTCTGGCCTAAAAAAGGGGGGGCCTAAAGGGGGGGGTACTGTAGCGCTGGCGTCCCTGCCCTCTGCTAGGCAGGGACGCTGCTCCCCTCACCGCTCTGCTCCGTGCCCGGCGTCCTCTCCCCGCTCTGCTCTCAGCGCGCGCTCCTTCCCGGCCCCTGTGCTTAGGGCGCACGCGGGCGCGCTCCCCTCCTCTTAAAGGGGCCGCGCGCGCCGTCCTAAGGTGTCCCCGGCCAATGGCCGGAGGACTTCATCATATATAAGGCACCTCCTCCAAAATGGAGGTGCCCGAGCAATGTTGTTTGCACCTGTGTCTCACCTGTGCTTCAGCCCTCAGGTCCCGTTGCCAGTTTCCTGCCAGTTACCTGCCAGTTTCCTGCCAGTTACCTGCCTGATTCCTGCCTGAATACTTGTTACCTGTCTGCCAGTCTGAGGTCCGACGGTCTGCCTTACTACTCCTGTCAGTCTGTCTAAAGGACCAGCCTGCCCGCTCACCTGGGAGCGCACATCAGCTACCTGCCTACTTTCCTGAGGTCCGACGGTCTGCCTTACAACTCCGGTCAGTCTGTCTATGGACCAGCTTGCCCGCTCACCTGGGAGCGCTTCTCCGTTACCTGCCTGCTTGCCAGCCCGGAGGCTCCGTTGTCACGTGCTGTGACCATCAGCTACTTCAGACTCTTGTCCGCTCACCTGGGAGCGCTTCTCCGTTACCTGCCTGCTTGCCAGCCCGGAGGCTCCGTTGTCACGTGCTATGACCATCAGCTACTTCAGACTCTTGTCCGCTCACCTGGGAGCGCTTCTCCGTTACCTGCCTGCTTGCCAGCCCGGAGGCTCCGTTGTCACGTGCTGTGACCATCAGCTACTTCAGAGACTCTTGCCCGCTCACCTGGGAGCGCTTCTCCGTTACCTGCCTGCTTGCCAGCCCGGAGGTTCCGCCGTCACGTGCCGTGACCACCTGTTATTCCAGAGACTCTCGCTTGCTCAACTGGGAGCACACATCTACCATCTGCCTGCTAGCCTACCCGGAGGCTCTGCCATCACAGGTCGTACCTACCCTTTACCCAGAGACTGCCCTGATCACTTGCCGTATCTCCCTGTTCGTTCAACCAGAGACTGCCGCCCGCTCCCTTACAAGGGCCGCCCCCTTGTATAGTAGCTCAGAGGTTCCGCCTCCCAGACCCGTTACAGCATCATTCTATTAGTCCATCTATACTGACCTCCATCAGTTTGCAAATTAAAACTAATTTTTATCTGCATCTACAGTACCTCTGAAAAAATATTTGGGCTTCTAGCTGTGTGTGGGACTTGTTGTATTAGTCCATCTATACTGACCTCCATCAGGTTGCAAACTGAATATATTTTTTTCTGCATCTACCTCTGAAAAAATATTTGGGCTTCTAGCTGTGTGTGGGTCTTGTTCTATTAATCCATCTATACCGACCTCCATCAGGTTGCAAACTGAATATAATTTTTTTCTGCATCTAGCTCTGAAAAAATATTTGGCCTTCTAGCAGTGTGTCGGACTTTCTCTATTAGTCCATCTATACTGACCTCCATCAGGTTGCAAATTAAAAATAATTTGTATCTGCATCTACAGTACCTCTGAAAAAATATTTGGGCTTCTAGCTGTGTGTGGGACTTGTTGTATTAGTCCATCTATACTGACCTCCATCAGGTTGCAAATTAAAAATAATTTTTATCTGCATCTACAGTACCTCTGAAAAAATATTTGGGCTTCTAGCTGTGTGTGTGACTTGTTGTATTAGTCCATCTATACTGACCTCCATCAGGTTGCAAACTGAATATATTTTTTTCTGCATCTACCTCTGAAAAAATATTTGGGCTTCTAGCTGTGTGTGGGACTTGTTGTATTAGTCCATCTATACTGACCTCCATCAGGTTGCAAATTAAAAATAATTTGTATCTGTATCTACAGTACCTCTGAAAAAATATTTGGGCTTCTAGCTGTGTGTGGGACTTGTTGTATTAGTCCATCTATACTGACCTCCATCAGGTTGCAAATTAAAAATAATTTTTATCTGCATCTACAGTACCTCTGAAAAAATATTTGGGCTTCTAGCTGTGTGTGGGACTTGTTGTATTAGTCCATCTATACTGACCTCCATCAGGTTGCAAACTGAATATATTTTTTTCTGCATCTACCTCTGAAAAAATATTGGGCTTCTAGCTGTGTGTGGGTCTTGTTCTATTAATCCATCTATACTGACCTCCATCAGGTTGCAAACTGAATATAATCTTTTTCTGCATCTAGCTCTGAAAAAATATTTGGCCTTCTAGCAGTGTGTCGGACTTTCTCCATTAGTCCATCTATACTGACCTCCATCAGGTTGCAAATTAAAAATAATTTTTATCTGCATCTACAGTACCTCTGAAAAAATATTTGGGCTTCTAGCTGTGTGTGGGACTTGTTGTATTAGTCCATCTATACTGACCTCCATCAGGTTGCAAATTGAATATATTTTTTTCTGCATCTACCTCTGAAAAAATATTTGGGCTTCTAGCTGTGTGTGGGACTTGTTGTATTAGTCCATCTATACTGACCTCCATCAGGTTGCAAATTAAAAATAATTTGTATCTGCATCTACAGTACCTCTGAAAAAATATTTGGGCTTCTAGCTGTGTGTGGGACTTGTTGTATTAGTCCATCTATACTGACCTCCATCAGGTTGCAAATTAAAAATAATTTTTATCTGCATCTACAGTACCTCTGAAAAAATATTTGGGCTTCTAGCTGTGTGTGGGACTTGTTGTATTAGTCCATCTATACTGACCTCCATCAGGTTGCAAACTGAATATATTTTTTTCTGCATTTACCTCTGAAAAAATATTGGGCTTCTAGCTGTGTGTGGGTCTTGTTCTATTAATCCATCTATACTGACCTCCATCAGGTTGCAAACTGAATATAATTTTTTTCTGCATCTAGCTCTGAAAAAATATTTGGCCTTCTAGCAGTGTGTCGGACTTTCTCTATTAGTCCATCTATACTGACCTCCATCAGGTTGCAAATTAAAAATAATTTTTATCTGCATCTACAGTACCTCTGAAAAAATATTTGGGCTTCTAGCTGTGTGTGGGACTTGTTGTATTAGTCCATCTATACTGACATCCATCAGGTTGCAAACTGAATATATTTTTTTCTGCATCTACCTCTGAAAAAATATTTGGGCTTCTAGCTGTGTGTGGGTCTTGTTCTATTAATCCATCTATACTGACCTCCATCAGGTTGCAAACTGAATATAATTTTTTTCTGCATCTAGCTCTGAAAAAATATTTGGCCTTCTAGCAGTGTGTCGGACTTTCTCTATTAGTCCATCTATACTGACCTCCATCAGGTTGCAAATTAAAAATAATTTGTATCTGCATCTACAGTACCTCTGAAAAAATATTTGGGCTTCTAGCTGTGTGTGGGACTTGTTGTATTAGTCCATCTATACTGACCTCCATCAGGTTGCAAATTAAAAATAATTTTTATCTGCATCTACAGTACCTCTGAAAAAATATTTGGGCTTCTAGCTGTGTGTGGGACTTGTTGTATTAGTCCATCTATACTGACCTCCATCAGGTTGCAATCTGAATATATTTTTTTCTGCATCTACCTCTGAAAAAATATTTGGGCTTCTAGCTGTGTGTGGGACTTGTTGTTTTAGTCCATCTATACTGACCTCCATCAGGTTGCAAATTAAAAATAATTTGTATCTGCATCTACAGTACCTCTGAAAAAATATTTGGGCTTCTAGCTGTGTGTGGGACTTGTTGTATTAGTCCATCTATACTGACCTCCATCAGGTTGCAAATTAAAAATAATTTTTATCTGCATCTACAGTACCTCTGAAAAAATATTTGGGCTTCTAGCTGTGTGTGGGACTTGTTGTATTAGTCCATCTATACTGACCTCCATCAGGTTGCAAACTGAATATATTTTTTTCTGCATCTACCTCTGAAAAAATATTGGGCTTCTAGCTGTGTGTGGGTCTTGTTCTATTAATCCATCTATACTGACCTCCATCAGGTTGCAAACTGAATATAATTTTTTTCTGCATCTAGCTCTGAAAAAATATTTGGCCTTCTAGCAGTGTGTCGGACTTTCTCTATTAGTCCATGTATACTGACCTCCATCAGGTTGCAAAGTAAAAATAATTTTTATCTGCATCTACAGTACCTCTGAAAAAATATTTGGGCTTCTAGCTGTGTGTGGGACTTGTTGTATTAGTCCATCTATACTGACCTCCATCAGGTTGCAAATTAAAAATAATTTGTATCTGCATCTACAGTACCTCTGAAAAAATATTTGGGCTTCTAGCTGTGTGTGGGACTTGTTGTATTAGTCCATCTATACTGACCTGCATCAGGTTGCAAACTGAATATATTTTTTTCTGCATCTACCTCTGAAAAAATATTTGGGCTTCTAGCTGTGTGTGGGACTTGTTGTATTAGTCCATCTATACTGACCTCCATCAGGTTGCAAATTAAAAATAATTTGTATCTGCATCTACAGTACCTCTGAAAAAATATTTGGGCTTCTAGCTGTGTGTGGGACTTGTTGTATTAGTCTATCTATACTGACCTCCATCAGGTTGCAAATTAAAAATAATTTTTATCTGCATCTACAGTACCTCTGAAAAAATATTTGGGCTTCTAGCTGTGTGTGGGACTTGTTGTATTAGTCCATCTATACTGACCTCCATCAGGTTGCAAACTGAATATATTTTTTTCTGCATCTACCTCTGAAAAAATATTGGGCTTCTAGCTGTGTGTGGGTCTTGTTCTATTAATCCATCTATACTGACCTCCATCAGGTTGCAAACTGAATATAATTTTTTTCTGCATCTAGCTCTGAAAAAATATTTGGCCTTCTAGCAGTGTGTCGGACTTTCTCTATTAGTCCATCTATACTGACCTCCATCAGGTTGCAAATTAAAAATAATTTTTATCTGCATCTACAGTACCTCTGAAAAAATATTTGGGCTTCTAGCTGTGTGTGGGACTTGTTGTATTAGTCCATCTATACTGACCTCCATCAGGTTGCAAACTGAATATATTTTTTTCTGCATCTACCTCTGAAAAAATATTGGGCTTCTAGCTGTGTGTGGGTCTTGTTCTATTAATCCATCTATACTGACCTCCATCAGGTTGCAAACTGAATATAATTTTTTTCTGCATCTAGCTCTGAAAAAATATTTGGCCTTCTAGCAGTGTGTCGGACTTTCTCTATTAGTCCATGTATACTGACCTCCATCAGGTTGCAAAGTAAAAATAATTTTTATCTGCATCTACAGTACCTCTGAAAAAATATTTGGGCTTCTAGCTGTGTGTGGGACTTGTTGTATTAGTCCATCTATACTGACCTCCATCAGGTTGCAAATTAAAAATAATTTGTATCTGCATCTACAGTACCTCTGAAAAAATATTTGGGCTTCTAGCTGTGTGTGAGACTTGTTGTATTAGTCCATCTATACTGACCTGCATCAGGTTGCAAACTGAATATATTTTTTTCTGCATCTACCTCTGAAAAAATATTTGGGCTTCTAGCTGTGTGTGGGACTTGTTGTATTAGTCCATCTATACTGACCTCCATCAGGTTGCAAATTAAAAATAATTTGTATCTGCATCTACAGTACCTCTGAAAAAATATTTGGGCTTCTAGCTGTGTGTGGGACTTGTTGTATTAGTCTATCTATACTGACCTCCATCAGGTTGCAAATTAAAAATAATTTTTATCTGCATCTACAGTACCTCTGAAAAAATATTTGGGCTTCTAGCTGTGTGTGGGACTTGTTGTATTAGTCCATCTATACTGACCTCCATCAGGTTGCAAACTGAATATATTTTTTTCTGCATCTACCTCTGAAAAAATATTGGGCTTCTAGCTGTGTGTGGGTCTTGTTCTATTAATCCATCTATACTGACCTCCATCAGGTTGCAAACTGAATATAATTTTTTTCTGCATCTAGCTCTGAAAAAATATTTGGCCTTCTAGCAGTGTGTCGGACTTTCTCTATTAGTCCATCTATACTGACCTCCATCAGGTTGCAAATTAAAAATAATTTTTATCTGCATCTACAGTACCTCTGAAAAAATATTTGGGCTTCTAGCTCTGTGTGGTACTTGTTGTATTAGTCCATCTATACTGACCTCCATCAGGTTGCAAATTAAAAATAATTTGTATCTGCATCTACAGTACCTCTGAAAAAATATTTGGGCTTCTAGCTGTGTGTGGGACTTGTTGTATTAGTCCATCTATACTGACCTCCATCAGGTTGCAAACTGAATATATTTTTTTCTGCATCTACCTCTGAAAAAATATTTGGGCTTCTAGCTGTGTGTGGTACTTGTTGTATTAGTCCATCTATACTGACCTCCATCAGGTTGCAAACTGAATATATTTTTTTCTGCATCTAACCCAGCCAATAGTTTTGGCCTAATACCACAGTTTGGCCACTCAGCTCTGCTCGGTTACCATCCATTGTTTTTTTGTGCAAACAACTCCAGAGTTGTGAATTAGTTAACCACCAAAATGAGTGGAAAAAGGCCTGCTGCTGGTGGAAAGGGGAATAGGCGTGTTGGGAAGGGGAAAAAAGGTTGTGTCCGTGGGGTAGGTGTTAAAGCAACAGTAACATCTGCAGAAGAAAGACCATCTTCCAGCCAAACTAAAATGTCTACTTCTTTTAGCGGACAATGTGATAAGATCCCTTTCTTACGGCCACGCCAATCGCTACAAATTCCAGATGAGGCACAAAAACAGCAGGTGCTTCAACGGATATCAAGTGCTCCTTTAAGTGGGCTCTCCTCCACATCAACTTCAACATCACAAATACTCCAGTCCTCAAAGGTGTCACTCAAATCGCACTTGCTTCCTCACAGATCCCAAATCTCCAGCTGCCCGTCTGAGTATGAGGTAGAACAGATGGTTGAGTCTGCAGAGCTGTTTACTCATACTATAGCCTGGGAATCAGAGGTCGACTCCAGCGCTTCTGTGAATCCAGACGAGGAAATGATCTGCACTGATGCCCAGAATCTTTATGAGTCGGATCCAGGACCAGACGCAGAAGGTTCTGACCATAATGTAGACCCTCATTCCCAAACTGTAACTCCTGTTGGTGGAGACAATGAGGAAGACGATGATAAGACTCAAATACCTGATTGGAGCGACAACTTTAGTTTTTTGTCAGGGCAGGAACAGGTTGGCTCTGAGGACGACGGGTGTGATAACACACAGGGTGATGATGATGAGGTTGGAGATCCCACTTACTGTCAACCCACAGTCAGCCAAGAGATGAGGTCAGCAGAGGAGGTGGAGGAAGATGCTAGTGACGACGAGGTCAGGTTGCGCCTTCCTGGACAGAGACGTAGTACTGGAAGCACGTCAACAACTGCATCCTCAAACACAACTCTGCCTCTCACCACAAGTCGTGGTGGCTCTTCAGGTCGCATGGGTGCTAAGCCTTGCATAGCCTGGGCATTTTTTCAGATCGATAAAGATGACCCAACTCATGTTATCTGTAACATTTGTCAGCAAAAGCTAAGTAGAGGCCAAAAAATACATAGTTTGAGTACTTCATGCATGAACCGGCACATGGACATGAAGCATAAGTTGCAGTGGGAAGCTCAGTGTGCTACAATGCGGCCTAGCCGGCCGGGCCAACCACCGTCTGCCATATCTTGTGCATCCGCGGCCTCTTCATCCTCTGTGACTGGGTGGACAGCAGTCACACCTGTTTTGGGGCACAGACCTGCCATCTCTTTACCCGCAACAGCCAGCGTGATTGGCAGGTCATCATTTTCTTTGGAGGTGGTAACAGCAGCTGGTGTTGAGCCCTGTCCGACATCGATAGCACCACCTTTGGATCAAGGCAACCCAACATGTCCGCCTGCATCTTCCTCACAGACCGGCAGTTTGCCGGGGACACCCTTATCAACCCCGTCTAAGCACAATAGCCAGCCCTCGGTCCCTCAGATGTGGACAAGTAAAAGACCATTTCCTCCTAGCCATGAGAAAGCTAAGAGGTTGAATTTCACCATCTGCAAGCTCTTGGCTACAGAAATGCTGCCTTTCCGCCTGGTGGACACAGAGGATTTTCGAGACCTTATGTCCGTCGCAGTGCCCCAGTACCAGATGCCCAGTCGGCACTACTTCTCAAAGAAAGGTGTGCCTGCGCTCCACCAGCATGTCGCACACAACATCACCGCTTCTTTGAGAAACTCTGTGTGTGACAGGGTGCATTTCACCACAGACACTTGGACGAGTAGGCATGGACAGGGGCGTTACATGTCGCTGACTGGGCACTGGGTAACTATGGTGACAGCAGGACAAGGGGCTGCTGTCCAAGTCTTGCCGTCCCCACGAGTTGTGCGTCAATCCTCTTTATGTCAAAGTTCCTCCACTGCTTCTGCCTCCTCAACCTCCTCTCGGTCTTCCACCTGCACCCAAAGCCTGTCTGGTCATGCCACAAGCTTTCTAACTGCGCAGAAGGGATCCTGCACACCTCCTTACTATGCTGGCAGTAGGGCTCAACGTCATCAGGCGGTTTTTACATTGAAATGTCTGGGAAATGTGAGTCACACAGCTGAGGAGTTGTGGTCAGCTCTGGAGAACCAATTTCATGAATGGTTGTCTCCACTGGACCTGAAACCAGGGAAGGCCGTGTGCGACAATGCTGCAAACCTGGGTGCGGCCCTTCGCCGGGGCAATGTCACACACGTGCCTTGTATGGCTCACGTGTTGAACCTGGTTGTCCAGCAATTTTTAGCCCACTATCCCAGACTAGATGGCCTTCTGCAGAGGGCACGGTCGCTGTGTGCTCACTTCCGCCGTTCGCATCCCGCAGCTCAGCGACTTACATCTCTACAGAAGTCGTTGGGCCTGCCACTTCACCGGCTAAAATGCGATGTGCCTACCCGGTGGAATTCAACTCTGCACATGTTGCAGCGACTGTGGCAGCACCGACAAGCCCTGGTGCAATACGTTCTGACGTATAGCCTGGGCCAACGAGATTCAGAGGTGGGGCAAATCACGCTGGAGGAGTGGTCTCAGATCAGGTACCTATGCACCCTTCTGCACAGTTTTGAAATGGCGACGAAGATGTTTAGTGCTGACGATGCCATTATCAGCATGACTATTCCGGTGATTTACATGCTGGAGCACATGTTAAACAGAATTCGGAGTCAGGTGGTGGCACAAGAGGAGGTGGAGGAAGTAGAGGAGGAGGAGTTGTATGCGGAAGGGCTAACATCTGCAAGGTCCAGACGGTCGGCAGCACCAAGGCGGCAGGCATGTGAGGGTGGGGGAGATGGCTTTACCAGGGCGCATGGTAGCAGCCAAACTAGTGAAGAAGGTGCAGGAGCCCAGGAAGAAGTGGAGGACGAACTGATGGAAGACTCATCAGATGAGGGAGACCTTGATCACATTTCTGTTGTGCGAGGTTGGGGGGAGAGGACAGAGGAAGGAAGCATGATTGTTACCTCGCCACCAACACAACAGGGACTTGGTGCTCCTGGATGCGCAACATACATGAGTGCCTTCTTGCTGCACTACCTGCAACATGACCCTCGAATTGTGAGAATTAGCAATAATCCTGACTACTGGGTTGCCACACTGTTAGATCCCCGGTACAAAAGTAAATTTGCAGAAATTATTCCTGCCATAGAAAGGGATGCACGCATGCAGGAGTATCAGCAGAGACTGTTGCAGAATCTTACATGTGCTTTTCCACAAAATACCAGTGGTGCACGTAGTGAATCTCACAGTTCCAACTTGCCAACCGTGGGACCGTCAAGTGTTCAGCACTCAAACCGTAACAGAACCACAGTATCTGGTGGTAACATCAATTTTGCGGAATCATTTCACCACTTTTTTAGCCCATCCTTTGCAAGGCCACAGGAGACAAGAAGTCTGACACATAGTCAACGCCTAGAGACGATGGTACAGGAGTATCTCCAAGTAAACATTGAAGCCACGACTGTGTCACTGGACCCTTGCTCTTTTGGGCTTCCAATCTGGATAAATGGCCGGAGCTAGCCACTTACGCCTTGGAGATCTTGTCATGCCCCGCAGCCAGCGTTCTGTCTGAACGTGTGTTCAGCGCTGCTGGTGGTGTGCTGACAGATAAGCGCACGCGGCTCTCCACTGATAATGTAGACAGACTCACGTTCATAAAGATGAACAAATCATGGATCCGAAACGACTTTTCTACCCCTGTGTCATCCTGGGGAGAGTAAAAGCTTGATGATTGGTTAAAATCACCCTACCAACCGTTTTAAGCTTTCAAATTACTAATCATGTTTATCTGTATCTTGACTGGAAAATAATTTGGGCTTTGTAGCAGTGTGCAGCACTGATCCTATTAGGCCATCTATAATAAGCTCCACCAGATTTAAAATTAAAAATAATTTTTAGCTGCATCTAGCCCGGAAAATAATTTTGGGGCTCCGAGATGCGTAAGACACATAAGTGCCTTCTTGCTGCACTACCTGCAGCATGACCCTCATATTGTCAGAATTCGAAGTAATCATGACTACTGGGTTGCCACACTCTTAGATCCCCCAAACTTTTCGATCAACCTTTTCATTTTAATAAAGACCAAAAAAATGGTCATTTTTGAAATTATAAGCATTAGCAGGTTGTTAGAAACTGAAATCAAACAGTTTTCAACTCAAAACTTTATTCTAGGTGATGTTACATTTTCACATAGGACCCCTTGTTCGAAAGGAGCTTCTGAACTCTCTCGTCCATTGAATTTGTCAGGTTTTGGATGGTTTCTGCTTCAATTGTTTTGCATGAGGACAGAATACCCTCCCAGAGCTGTTGCTTAGATGTGAACTGCCTCCCGCCATCATAGACACTCCTTTTAATGATGCTCCAAAGGTTCTGAATGGGGTAGAGGTCAGGGGAGCATGGGGGTCACACCATAAGTTTGTCCCCTTTTATGCCCATATCAGCCAGAGATGCAGATGTTTTATGTGCAGCATGAGATGGTGCATTATCATGCAGAAAAATGATCTTGCTGTGAAATACACGGTTCTTCTTCTTGAACCATGGCAGGAAGTGCTGTTTGAGAAAATCCACATACATTATGGAGTTCATCTTTAGAGCCTTCAGGGATCCTAAAGGGGCCAACAATCTCTCTCCCCATGATTCCAGCCCAAAACATTACTCCACCTCCTCCTTGTTGGCGCTGTAGCCGTGTTTGCGTGGGGTGTCCATCAACCAGCCATCCTCCACTCCATCCATCTGGACCATCGAGCGCTGCACGGCACTCATCCGTGAACAAAACAGTTTTGAAATCAGTCTTCATGTAATGTTTGGCCCACTGGAGCCGTTTCTGCTTGTGTGAAGTGGATAGAGGAGGTCGACAGGATGGCGTATGCACAGCTGCAAACCTCTGAAGGACCCTGCATCTTGTTGTTCGGGGGACGTTGGAGGCACAAGCAGCTTCAAAAACTTGTCTGCTGCTATGACAAGGCTTTTTTGCCGCTGCTCTTTCAACCTGACGTAATTGCCTGTAGGAAAGAGTCCTCAATTTGCCCTTATCAGCACGCACACGTGTGTACTGTGAATCAGCTACATACTTCTTGATTGCCAAGACACTTCATCCTGATCATCGCACAATGTTGATTGTAGTCATGCCTTGACCTAAACACTCCACAATTTGTTGCTTCTCAGCAGCCGACACATCCTTTTTCTTTCCCATTTTGGCAGAAAATGTAGGCTGCTGAATAATGTGAGAGAGCCTTCTTAAGTAGTCTTGCCTTTCATTGGACACACCTGACAAACTAATTAGCACTGGTGTCTGCAATTGCTTACAGTGATATAAAGAGCCCTGACACACATCACCATCAATGAGTTTAACTGACAAACAAACAAATTCTTCCCTTATCACTCCTAAACACTTTTTGCATAATAATTTGGAACACAGTGTACATGTGCTTTTCCACAAAACACCAGTGGTTCACGTAGTGAATCTTACAGTTCTAACTTGCCAACCGTGGTCTGTATGGAGTTGTTCAATAAAGGGCCCAAAATTAAGATAACATAGATGGGAGAGGTCTCTATGAATAGGAATTCCTAAGTATTTGATACCCTGTGAGGGCCAGGCAAAGGGAAAGTTGGACTGGATGGAATCCTATATGGATTTGGGGAGGGAGACATCGAGGGCCTCAGACTTCGCTGCATTGATTTTAAGATTTGACCATGTAACAAAGTGATCTATTTCAGCCATAACAGCATGGATGGATATATGTGATTGAGTGATATATACTAGGACATCATCAGCAAATAGAGAGCACTTGTACTCGGTGCCTCCCACCTCAATCCACCTAATATTGGGGTTATGGCGAATTGATGAGAGCAGGTGCTCCGTCACTAGGATGTATAAGAGAGGGGACAGAGAACATCCCTGCCTTGTCCCATTGGTGATTGTGAAAGGTGATGAAAATGTTCTGACGCGCCCCCTGGGCCTTGGGACACCCGGAGCCGGACCCTTTTTGGTGGATGCTGGTGGTTGTAGTCTCCGTGGCGGCAACCCGGTTCCGTGGCTGAGGGCGGTCAAACCAGTGGCGGAACTATTTATGTGGTTTTGATGTTTAAATGTCCGACTACGCCACCCGTGGATTGCGGTCAGAGTGAACAGCCGCTCCAGGGCAGACCGCTGAGGCTGGTGTTGTGGGTGCAGCAGAGCGTAGCATAACTCCCCACGGGAGGAATATAGCCTCAGGGCAGTGTATGCGGAGGATGTGGGTGATGGTGCAGGGCAGCAGCAGTAATGACACGGAGTCAGTGATGCAGTCCAGGGCCTTTACTCACAGTTCTTATTATCCAGACCACGTCTGCAGGTAACGGTTGACCACGTCGTACTGTGCTCACCAGGTGAGGGGCTCAGACAACTCCCAGATAACTTTGGAGCGCTTCACAGGACCCCCTTTGTGTGTCCTTTGTCTGGCCTTTCTTACCAACCCTTCTGTCCGGCTGCCTCGGGCCTCCTCTTGGTAAACTTGGCGCCAGTTTCCCTGACCCTATGTGGTGCCTTCCTAGCGGGTGTAGCTAGGGGCTGCGCCACATAAAATGTCACAGCCTCCTGTTTCTAGCTGAGGGTCGTTTCCTGCCTCCACTAGTTTCGGGGACCGGTCTCCCCCTTTGGCCTGACCCCTCCACGCAGGTGGATTCTGGCGTGCGGTGGCGACTCGCCCGTCCGCACCCCTGAGATCCCTTCGTTCCTCGTTCCTGGAGCCTTCTCTGCTCCTCTTCCTTCCTTCTCCCTCTTCCAGTCCTGGGCCTCTGTTACTAGGCTTGCCTCCGGAGCAGAGCTCATGCAGAGCCCCTGCTCCCTGCCACTTCTGCTCAGACTTCTCTGCACTGAACTAAGATGGTGCCCACCTTTTATACTCCCTTCTCAATGCACCCAGGAACTGCTTCCTCCTTGCTCCTGCACTACAGGGTTCCCCTTCCTCAGTGTTCCCTCCCCCCACTCCAGCCAGGGACAGGGACTGTCATGCCCATCTCAGAGGCATATTGGTCGCCCTGCCCCACGGCAATGTGGTGTAATGCATGCAGGTGTCGGGTCCTGATCCACACTACATCCTTACCTGAGAGTGAGATATCACACCTCTGGGTGAGGTGCAATACCTCTGTAGCAACCGAGCCCTCAGGGTGCTACAGTTCCATTTATCTTCAGCCTAGGTGACGTATTGCGATACAGGGCCGTGATTTTGGCTATAAAAGGGTCCCCTAGACCCCTACCCCAAGCTTTTTAAGAGAATCATATATGGCGTGCCAGGAGACTCTATGGAATGCTTTCTCAGCATCCAACGAGAGTATCTAATTACAAATTTTTAACTGCATCTAGCCCAGGAAATACTTTGTGCCTAGTAGCAGGTTCTGCTAGTCAGCGGATTATCCCGGCTGTTAAGCAAGCTACACCACCTGTAGTTTGGACACTTCATTTTTTCAAAGGAAATGCTTCGGGACCACGGGATGCTCAGTGAAGAGCATCAGGAGGCACCCCAAGGCATAGGGGCTGGGACTGGCAGTAGGATGCCTTGCGGTGGACAGCCGAGCTCGATCCTTATAAAAGCTTTTTAACTGCAGCAGCTTTAGTGGACGCTACTGGAGCTGGAATTACGCGGCTGCTGGCATGAGACTTGCCCTCCAATAGATCCTTGTAAATGGATTTAAAGTGTATTCATTCAAATTAGAGAGACAATTTAAATTTAAAAGCTTAGAGCTGCCTCCACCACAGGGGGGCTCGCTCGACCCACCAGCGGACAGGCACCAGTATTGGGAGAGGGGGGCTGGCCGTCAGGGTCCACCGCGGCTCTGGCACAAACCCGGCGACACGGAGGTGGCACGGGCAGGAACGGACTGGCCGTGTCGGCTTCTCACTTTTTGGATTTTAGAAGGGCATGACATGCCTATATCTCTGTCTCCCCCTCCTTTTACTCCTCCACCTCTTTTCTTTTCGCATGACTATATGTACTTGTCACTTTTCCATGTGTTAGATATGTCTTCTGAGCAGTTTGTCAGCTTCTGGACACCTTTGAAGGTGTTTTCTATGTGTTTCTATGTGTTTTTGTTTGCCTGCCATTGGTTTTAACGGTGTTCGAAGGTGTTCGACGAACAGTTCGACGAACAGTTCGGCGAACACACGGGTGTTCGACGAACCGAACCGAACTCGAACACTACGGGGGTGGCTCAACACTACTGTTAAGATCTATGGGTCGTACACAGATCCCCCTAAGAATCTTCCTCCAGACCTTATTTTAAATAAAGGGGGCAGTATCAGTGTGAGACATATGACTGACAGTCTGCTCTCTTGATCTACATGTCTCACACTGGTAATGCCCCTTTTATTTAAAATAAGCTCTGTAGACCGATTCTCATGCAGATCAGTGTCTGGCCCACAGAGCTTAACTGCTCATTTATATATTAAATAAAATGTGGATTTCAGTGGAATGAGACATTGGATCGCAGATACAGCAATTTTATTCAACTTTCTATGACCTGCATGCCTATGTAGAAGGCTTATGAGGTTTGATTCTTCTTACAGATTTTTTTTTAATCACAAACAACACATAGACTATACACTGATGCCATTCGTCTGCTGTCAGTGATTTCGGACCCATAGACTTTTATTAGTAATTTCTATCTATGACTTCAAGCAAAATTGGACATTTCTCCATGATTTTTTTGCGAACACATGGCACAAAAAAACATAGATCTGTAAATAACACTGTAGACTTTAACAGATATGTGTTCTACCCATGAAAATCACAGATAGAAGACGTGCAAGATTCACAAACATCTGAATAAGGACTGGAAGTGTCAAGCTCACCAATCCCTAATTGCCATGTAAGATCCTTCTATCTTGACTTAGTTTTTTTTCTGTTTTATTGACATTTTATTAACCCTAGAACGCATACCTGGGGCCTCGCAGGCCCGCCCTGTTAATTGTTTTCTATTTTCTGCAAGATTACTTTAGTTAGAATTTTGAAACTCTAGGTATTCCTCAGGTATATAGTTGTTTGACATTTTTGTTTGAGTTATTCCATGTTATTTGCACACGGGCCTAAAAGGCCCCAGGTATGTGAAAGTGTAGATTTTTATGGTCATGCGCTCTAGGGTTAATCTAGATGTTATCGATTTCAAAAATTAATAACATTCTAAATATTTTTGTAGATTTTTAAACATGGATTTTTATTTAGTTATACTTGTTCATAGGCTCCTGCCTTTCAAGCTATCTCTTTGCAAAATTCTGTCCTAGGTCTCATTCAGAGGTGTTTGTGTGTGAACAAGAAAAATTGAACTCTTTTTAATTAGTGTTCTTTCCTATTTCTATCCATTTTTGGTCCATCCATCCATTTTTACCATTCATTGCGCATCTGTTTTTCTCATATATAAATTCAACTGATTCCCAGCTTCTCCTACCATATAAAAAGTAATAAAAGGATAGAATTTGAAGGACACTAGCATAGCATTCAAATGCTGCTTATTTTTTCACTAACCATTCACTTGAATGGGTGGGTGAGCCAACAACAAAAATTAAACAAAAAAATGAAAACATGCGAGCAAGAATAAAATAGACTTCAGAAAAGACGCAAATAGAATAATGAATTGGTGCAGATTATAAAAAGGAGCAAAACACACAAAACTAGATGAAAAACAGACGCAAAGGCAATGATGATTTGGGGACTCTGCTCAAATCACATCTAATACATTTCATTAACCAAATCTTTAAAATATTATAAAGGTCAGCTGGCTATTCTTTATAAAAGAGGGATCTAGCAAAACAAAAAAGTATATCATGTCTCCCACTACTGATAAGTTACTATATATCGAAAATAGTTTTATGAGAAAACAAAAATATTACCTAGTTTTAAAACAGCATATAGGCACAGTAATTGAATGTACAGCTCTTTAGCAATGTTATATATTTTGCTTTTTTGCTAACAAATATTGCAACACCAGCTATAAAATTAGATCCCTTTTTAACAGAATGCTCGCAATCAGCCAAAATAATACAAAAATGCAACCCATAAAAGCAAATGAGAGAACTGTGTTGGTTTACTTTAATGCATAATGGACAGAAGCAGGCTATACTGCTGGCTGGGAATGAACAGTCATGCCACGTTAAATGTCCCATCTGTCCTGCATATTAGAAAGCAATAAGAGGACAGGTTCCCCAGAATGCTGTCAGCTGTACAGATTAGAAACCTGATTTTTTTTTTCTGTTTCATTTCATCAGGTCTCTTCCTAAACATTAGATCTAGCACATTTATTTTCTGGTTCACTTTCTTCTCATTTATAGAACACAGCATGATATAATACAATACACATGTTCTCCTACATACAGTACCTGAGGAGGGTTTTAAAATGGTAACACATTAACATAATAATTACACGGTGCTTCAAATAAATATTTATCAACATAGATGTATTAGTACACAGCACATTATACAAGATTAAGTAATTGGTTTAATAGATCACAGTCACTTCCAAAGCAAAAATCCCTCACAGATACTATAAATGCTGTAAATGTTCAAATTTGTAGAGTGGACTATCTATGTCTCATACTTTTACCAATTGTTCCATTCTTATCAATATTATATAGTAATCTCAAAATATGATAGATAGATAGATAGATAGATAGATAGATAGATAGATAGTGAAATCTTCCCAAACTTCCCCATCTATGAGTATTGCTAAGCCAGTCTTTATGCAAATTGCAAAAAGAGGCCAAGGGTCACAAAAGAGATGTACAAATAAAAATAAAACACATTTTTTACACAATACAAATGAGTGACAAATGTTGATATTTTCCCCATAATTCTGTGCAAGTCACATAACAAACACATAACAAATGTCCCTCTACATTTTTTGTCACCAATTTGCAACTGCATTATAGTCTGTATACAGGAGAACTCTTTAAATGTATCATACCCTACTTTTAAAAGGTAAACTATAATTACAAAATACCATATTTTTCGGATTATAAGACGCATTTTTTCCCAAAGAAATTTGGAGGGAAAATGGTGGTGCGTGTTATAATCCGAAAAATACCTAGGGGAGGGCGGCTGCGGTGGAGTGGGATCCCAGGAGGCAGGGTTGCTGCTGCAGAAAGATGGCAGCAGTAGAGGCAGGGGTGGGGCGGTGCTGTGGGCTCTGGGCTGGGACGGGGTGGTGTTTGACAGTTCGAGGATCAGTGGGCTTTCAGAAAATGTCAAAAGTCCCCGCACTTCCATCCTTTTCACTGTGTTGGATTTCAAGAAGATGTCAGCCTCTGGTGGCACAAGTGCAGATTGATATCTCAGGTCCCGACATCTCAATCTGCGCATACGCCGCCTCAGGAGGCCATTTTCTCTAAGTCCACCTCAGTGAAAAGGATGGGAAGTGCAAGGGCTCCCGATATTTTCTGAAAGCCCAGAGCCCGATGCAGCCTTGCACTGCCGAACACCCCCACCTCCCAGCCCACAGCATCACCCCACCCCTGCCTCTGCCACTAGCTTCCTGCAGCAGCGACCTCCTGGGACACCACTTCACTGCATCCGCCCCTCCTAATCCACTAAGCTATCATAAAAGTGGGCCATAAGATGCCCCCCAATTTAATTAAAACATTATTTTTCCTATTTTCCTCCCCAAAATTTTGTCTGGTGCATCTTATAGCCTTAAAAATATTGTAACCTATTGTTTAACCCTAGAACGCATGACCATAAAAATCTACTTTATCACATACCTGGGGCCTTTTAGGCCCTTGTGCAAATAACATGGAATAACTCAAACAAAAATGACAAACAACTATATACCTGAGGAATACCTAGAGTTTCAAAATTCTAACTAAAGTAATCTTGCAGAAAATAGAAAACAATTAACAGGGCGGGCCAGCGAGGCCCCAGGTATGCGTTCTAGGGTTAAAGTGATTGGCCACTCCTTTATGAGTCCATTTCATGTGAACTCATAGTTATAGATAAGCACTTTTGTAAATACATTATATTGTCAAATTTTTCAGTAACCTTACTGCTCTCCTGGTAACATGATCTCTGACTGAGAATCTTCTGACTTCCTGTAATATCACAACAATTTGTCCCTGATTTCCTGCCTCTAAATTTTGACATGACATCACTATCACGTGACTTTCATGTTGTGTGGAAGGACAGGGCTCTGTTCAGCAGAGCTCACCCACTGCTTCTGTGCATATGGCTGTGGACACAGCTCTCCCATTTTCCTGCACTTTTCTCTCTGCAGAGATTTCCCCTGTATCTGTATGTATACAGCAGAGTGTATATATGTACTCACACCCTGCTGTATACCCCGTGTAATGTATATAGACCCTGCTGTATTCCCTTTATTATATAGATACATCTCCGTCTCCTCATCCATTCAATTACAGTAGTACGTGATTATTCAGTGATGGTGAACAGGGGACAATCTTTATTGTCAGGGTTGGTGTTCTAGTGCATTGTGTTACTTCTATACACTATATCAGTGACTTTCCTGTAGCATTGTCCTGGGCAAGATCTTACCCTAAAACTTTATGTGAAACTGGATGATGAGTAGGAAGGGGTTTAGGTGGATTTGCAAAAGGTGTTTTCACTACTGGCTTTAGCTCCTCACAACTCACAAGGACCAATGGAAAATTTAGTCAGAAGAGAGCAGAAGTTTCTGAAATAAAAGTGATGGCTGTAACAATAGAGCTGGTGCCAGGCGACAAGAAGTGAAGCAGAAAGGCAAAAAAACAACATAAAAATTGGCAGAAAAGGTATATGGGGCTCTTTAGGGGCATTATGCTTTGGCATTTTTGGCAAAAACAAGAACTGAATTAGGGTATTCGACATCCACATTAAATCAGGCTTTTGTATTAAATAAGGATTTTTTTTTTAGGACAGGAAGTATAAGTCTATAAAAAGCCCATATGGTCACTGTCAAAATGATTACTAATTTTGTTTTTTAACCCTTAACAACCACTGATACATATTTTAACGGCGGTCATTAAGGGGCCATATTACTCAGTGCTGCTTTTTAATGGCGCTGAGAAATAAGTGAATAGCACCATGCCGTAGCTGAAATTCCCAAAGGTGACAGCTGTACATGACACCTGACACTCTGCGATATCGGCCTTGCCCAGTTTTGTAACCGACCAGGGCCAATTAAACCCTTAAATACTGTTGTCAATCGTGACAGCTGTATCTAAAGGGTTAAAAGTCCCCCTATGACAGGGTAGACCCCCCGCAATTGTAATTGATGGTACTGATCATTGCCATGGTGCCCTGAGGTCATCTGAAGATCCCAGAGTATGGTTGTTTGTGAGATCCAGCTATAAGCTGGTTCTCACAGGCTGAGTCAGTGACTCACTGAAAGGTCTCATGTACTGTAGTACAAGAGTACTGCAGTGTATAAGACCAGAGAGCAAAGTGAAAAATATACATGTGCCACAGTGGGACTAAGTGGAAAGGATAAGAAAAAGTTACAGAAAATAAGTAATAAAGTAAAAAAAACACAAAAAAGCGCATCAAAATCACGAAAATCTGTTTCGCCACTAAAATCGCAGCTTTTTGTGATAACAAAAATAGACCAAAAAAAAGTACAAATAATTGTTATCGCCGCGTCCGGAATGACCCGATCTATAAAACTGACATGTTATTTATTATGAAAGGTGAACACCGTAAATCAAAATAATACAAAACACACCAAAAAAGTTGTTTTTTTCATCATATTGACACACAAAAAATTAGGCTGTGCGGGCGCGATCGCCGCCAGGTGTCAGCTGATTGTCACATCTGACACCCGGTGCTATGTGCTGGGAGCAGTCTCGCACCACTCCCGGCACATTATTCCCCACAATGCTGCGATCGAAGTCGATCTCAGAATTGCGGTGGCAAGGGGAGGTGATCGCGATATTCACCTCTCCTGCCGGCATCCAACACTATGTGCCGCGGCTTCCCGGATGTTGCAATGATGAACATCCGGGTCACCAGACAGCAGGAAGATACTATGCTCATGCGCAGTGCATGACCAAAGTATCTTCTGCATCTGCAGCGCTGACAGCCTGTATAGCACAGGTTTGGTGCTCCATCCCTATGCTGTACAGGCGATCAGAATAAAAAAAGTGAAAGTCCCATAGTGGCACAAAGAATAAAAGTAGAAAAGTGTTAAAAAATAAAAAAAATAATAATAATTTTTTAAAAAAAATAAAAAAAATAATCCACCAAAAATAAAAATATAATGTACCCATCAAAAATATTATTATGAAAAAAAACAAAACAAAACAATAAAAGTGCACATATTTGGTATTGCCGTGTCCTGAACGACCTTACCTACAAAACTGTCCCAATAGTTAACCCCTTTAGTGAACACGGTGAAAAAAATAAATAAAAAACGTAGCAAATAACCATGCTTTATCATCATATCACCAAACAAAAAATGGAATAACACACGATCAAAAAGACAAATATAAATAAAAATGGTACCGCTGAAAATGTCATCTTGTCCCACAAAAAACAAGCTGCCATACAGCTACATCAGCCGAAAAATAAAAAAGTTATAGCTCTCAGAATAAAGCGATGCAAAAAATATTTTTTTCTATAAAATAGCTTTTATTGTGTAAAAGCGCCAAAACATAGAAAAACTATATAAATGTGGTACCGCTGTAAACGTACTGACCCGAAGAATAAAACTATCAGAACAGAATAAAAAAATTGAAAAAAAACATATGGAAAAATTATAGCTCTCAAAATATGCTGATGCAAAAACTAGATTTTACAAAAAAATGCGTCTTTTAATGTGACAGCTGTCAATCATAAAAACCCAATATGAATCTTGTATCGCTGTAATCGCACTGACTCAATGAATAAAGTCGCCTAATCACTTGTATCGCACGAGGAACGGAGTAAAAAATAAACTCTACGGTTAGGGTTGTGCTAGGGTTAGGGTTGGGGTTGGGGTTAGGGTTGGGTTGGGGTTAGGGTTAGGGTTGGGATAGGTTAGGGTTGGGGTTGGGGTTAGGTTGGGCTAGGGTTAGGGTTGGGCTAGGGTTGGGAAAGGGTTAGGCTTGTGGTTAGGGTTGGGCTAGGGTTAGGGTTGTGGTTAGGGTTAGGGTTGGGCTAGGGTTAGGGTTGGGGTTAGGGTTAGAGTTGGGCTAGGGTTAGGGTTGGGCTAGGGTTAGGGTTGGAGTTGGGGTTAGGGTTGGGTTAGGGCTCGGGCTAGGGTTGGGATGTTTATCAAAATTATAAAAAAAAAAAGATGACGATATGGCAATAGTGCTTGCTACTTGAGTTTGCATCGGGTGCTCGGGTATACACTGAGTATTGCGGGTGCTCGAGTGACATGCTCGAGTCTCCGTCCCATATGCTTTGCGGCCAAAAAACCTTGCGGGGATTGCCTGCCATGCACCAGCGATCCCAGCATGGTTTCTTTGGGTGTCTAATAACCTTGAAACACGGGGACTCGAGCATGTTACTCGAGTATGCGCGATACATGGTGCATACCTGAGTACCCGATGCAAACTCATGTAGCGAGCACTTGCGCTCAAGACTAATGACAACTTATTCAATATGATGAACTAATGTTATCAAATTCTGTGTCGTACCTCTGGGATCAAAATGTTCACTATACCCATTGATAAAATCCTTGAGGGGTGTAGTTTCCAAAATGGGGTCACTTGTGGGGGGTTTCCACTATTTAGGCACATCAGGGGCTCTCCAAACACGACATGGCGTCCGCTCTCGATTCCAGTCAATTTTGCATTCAAAAAGTCACACAGTGCTCCTTCCCTTCTGAACTCTGCCATGCGCCCAAACACTATATTTTCCCCACATATGGGGTATTGGCGTACTCAGGAGAAATTGGACAAAAGTTTTTGGGGTCCATTTTTTCCTCTTACCCTTGTGAAAATAAAAAAATTAGGGCTAAAACATTTTTGAGGAAAAAGTTTGATTTTTTTATTTTCACGGTTCCATGTTATAAATTTCTGTAAAGCACTTGGGGGTGCTCACCACACATCTAGATAAGTTCCCTGAGGGGTCTAGTTTCCAAAATGGTGTCACTTGTGGGAAGTTTCCAGTGTTTAGGCACATCAGGGGCTCACCAAACTCAACATGGCGTCCGCTAATTATTCAAGCAAATTTTACATTGAAAATGTCAAATGACGCTCCTTCCCTTCCGAACCCTGCCATGCGCCCAAACAGTGGGTTTTCCCCACACATGGGGTATCTGCATGCTCAGGGGAAATTGCACAACAATTTTTGGGGTCCATTTTTTCCTGGTACCCCAGCAAAAATGAAAAAACTTGGATCTAACATTTTTGTGAAAAAAGGTAAATGTTAATTTTTTTCTTCCACATTTCAAAAATTCCTGTGAAGCACATGAAGGGTTAATAATCTTCTTGAATGTGGTTTTGAGCACCTTGAGGAGTGCAGTTTTTAGAATGGTGTCACTTTTGAGTATTTTCTGTCATAAAGACCGCTCAAAGTGACTTCAAATGTGATGTGGTCCCTAAAAAAATGGTTTTGTAAATTTTGTTGGAAAAATGAGAAATCGCTGGTCAAATTTAACCCTTATAGCTCCCTAATAAAAAAAATGTTGGTTCCAAAATTGTGCTGATGTAAAGTAGACATGTGGGAAATGTTATTTAATAACTATTTTGTGTGACATACAGTACAGACCAAAAGTTTGGACACACCTTCTCATTTCAAGATTTTTCTGTATTTTCATGACTATGAAAATTGTACATTTACACTGAAGGCATCAAAACGAATTAACACATGTGGAATTATATACTTTACAAAAAAGTGTGAAACAACTGAAAATATGTCTTATATTCTAGGTTCTTCAAAGTAGCCACCTTTTGCTTTGATGACTGCTTTGCACACTCTTGGCATTCTCTTGATGAGTTTCAAGAAGTAGTCTCCGGAAATGGTCTTCCAACAATCTTGAAGGAGTTCCCAGAGATGCTTAGCACTTGTTGGCCCTTTAGCCTTCACTCTGCGGTCCAGCTCACCCCAAACCATCTCGATTGGGTTCAAGTCTGGTGACTGTGGAGGCCAGGTCATCTGGCGTAGCACCCCATCACTCTCCCTCTTGGTCAAATAGCCCTTACACAGCCTGGAGGTGTGTTTGGGGTCATTGTCCTGTTGAAAAATAAATGATGGTCCAACTAAACGCAAACCGGATGGAATAACATGCCACAATGTTAGCCATGCTGGTTCAATATGCCTTCAATTTTGAATAAATCCCCAACAGTGTCATCAGCAAAGCACCCCCACACCATCACACCTCCTCCTCCATGCTTCACGGTGGGAACCAGGCATGTTGAGTCCATCTGTTCACCTTTTCTGAGTCTCACAAAGACACAGTGGTTGCAACCAAAGATCTCAAATTTGGACTCATCAGACCAAAGCACTGATTTCCACTGGTCTAATGTCCATTCCTTGTGTTCTTTAGCCCAAACAAGTCTCTTCTGCTTGTTGCCTATCCTTAGCAGTGGTTTCCTGGCAACTATTTTACTATGAAGGCCTGCTGCACAAAGTCTCTTCTTAACACATGTTGAACAGATGTGTCTGCTGCTAGAACTCTGTGTGGCATTGGCCTGGTCTCTAATCTGAGCTACTGTTAACCTGAGATTTCTGAGGCTGGTGACTCAGATAAACTTATCCTCAGAAGCATAGGTGACTCTTGGTCTACCTTTCCTTGGGCGGTCCTCATGTATGCCAATTTCTTTGTAGCGCTTGATGATTTTTGCAACTGCACTTGTGGACACTTTCAAAGTTTGCCCAATTTTTCAGACTGACTGACCTTCATTTCTTAAAGTAATGATGGCCACTCATTTTTCTTTACTTAGCTGCTTTTTCCTTGCCATAATACAAATTCTAAAAGTCTATTCAGTAGCACTATCAGCTGTATATCCACTAGACTTCTGCACAACACAACTGATGGTCCTAACCCCATTTATAAGACAAGAAATCCCACTTATTAAACCTGACAGGGCACACCTGTGAAGTAAAAACCATTTCCGGTGACTACCTCTTGAAGCTCATCAAGAGAATGCCAAGAGTGTGCAAAGCAGTCATCAAAGCAAAAGGTGGCTACTTTGAAGAACCTAGAATATAAGACATATTTTCAGTTGTTTCACACTTTTTTGTTAAGTATATAATTCCACATGTGTTAATTCATAGTTTTGATGCCTTCAGTGTGAATGTACAATTTCCATAGTCATGAAAATACAGAAAAATCTTTAAATGAGACGGTGTGTCCAAACTTTTGGTCTGTACTGTATTTCTCTGATTTAAGGGCATAAAAATTAAAATTTTGAAAATGGCAAAATTTTCAAAATTTTTGCCAAATTTCCATTTTTTTCACAAATAAACGCAAGGGATATCGAAGAAATTTTACCACAATCATGAAGTACAATAAGTCATAAAAAACAATCTCAGAATCAGGGGGATCCGTTGAAGCGTTCCAGAGTTATTACCTCATAAAGTGACAGTGGTCAGAATTGTAAAAATTGGCCTGGTCATTAACGTGCAAACCACCTTCGGGGGTAAAGGGTTTAAATGAAAATGCCAAACCTTCCCACAAAAAGCAAGCCCTAATATGGCTCATTTGGCAAAAAAAATAAGAAACTTACAGCTCTTCAGGATATGGTGATGCAAAAACAATTTCATTTTTGGAAAATATTGTTTTTAGTCTTTAACCTTTTTGCACCAGAGCCTGTTTTCGCCTTCTAGACCAGGCCAATTTTTTCAATTCTGACCATTGTCACTTTATGAGGTTATAGCTCTGGAACGCTGCAACGGATTCCCCTGATTCTGAGACTGTTTTTTTATGACATCTTGTACTTCATGATATTGGTAAAATTTCTTCGACATAACTTGCGTTTATTTGTGAAAAAATCGCAAATTTGGCAAAAATGTTGAAAATTATGCGATTTTCAAACTTTGAATTTTCATGCCCTTAAATCAGAGCGATATGTCACACAAAATAGTTAATAAATAACATTTCCCACATGCCTAATTAACATCAGCACAATTTTGGAACGAACATTTTTTTTGTTAGGAAGCTCTAAAGGGTTAAAATTTTACCAGCTATTTCTCATTTTTCCAAAAAAATTTACAAAAACATTTTTTTAGGGACCACATCTTATTTGAAGTGACTTTGAGGGGCCTTTAAGACAGAAAATACCTAAAAGTGACACCATTCTAAAAACTGTACCCCTCAAGGTGCTCAAAACCACATTCAAGAAGTTTATTAACTCTTCAGGTGCTTCACGGGAATTTTTGAAATGTGGAAGAAAACAATGAACATTTAACTTTTTTTCACAAAAATGTTACTTTAGACCCAATTTTTTTATTTTCCCAAGGGTAGCAGAAAAAAATGGACTACACAATTTGTAGTGCAATTTTTACTGAGTACTCTGATACCCCATATGTGAGGGAAAACCACTGTTTGGGCACACTGCAAGGTTCAGAAGGGAAGGAGCGCCATTAGACTTTTTGAATGTAAAATTTGTTTGAATAAATAGCGGATGCTATGTCGCATTTGGGGAGCTCCTGATGTGCCTAAACAGTGGAAACCCCCACAAGTGACACCATTTTGGAAACTAGACCCCTTAGGGAACTTATCTAGATGTGTGGTGAGCACCTTGCACCCCCAGGTGCTTCACAGAAGTTTATAAAATTGAGCTGTAAAAATAAAATTTTCACATTTTTCCCACAAAAACGTTTTTCATCCCTTAATTTTGCATTATCATAAGGGTAACAGGAGAAATTGCACCATGAAATTTGTTGTGCAATTTCTTCTGAGTACGCTGATACCCCATATGTGGGGGAAAACCACTGCTTTGGTGTACGGCAGGGTTTGGAAGAGAAAGGAGCGCTATGTTGGCTGGGATAGGTTACAGACACTATGTCACATTTGAATGGTCGCTAACATGCCGAAACAGCAGAAACCCCCATAAGTGACCCCATTTTGTAAACTACACCTCTCAAGGAATTCATCTAGGGAAGTAGTGAGTATTTTTTAAGTTTTAAATTTATACCATTGGGCAGTGAATAAAACATAATTATATTCTTACCACAAAAAAAGTTTTACCCTCAGATTTTACATTTTCACCAAGGGCAATGGGTAAAAATGTGCCGAAATGTGCCACACAATTTCTTCTAAATGTGGCAATACCCGTTATGTGGCTGTACTGTACAGCTTAGCCATATGCCGAGATCCAGAAGGGACAGAGCGCTATTTTACTCTTGGAGAACAAATTATTGTACAATAGTTTGCGGATTCCATATACACAGCTCCTAAGTGTTAGAAGAGCAGAATCCCCCCTCAAGTGACCCCATTTTGGAAATTATACCCCTTTGGGAATTTACCTACAATTGTAGTGACGATTTTGACTCCATGGGTCTTTTCCAGAAACAAGCAGCCGAGTGAAAATTTCAAACTGCTGTTGAAGTGACCATTACGCTGTAGTGACCAGTACATTATGCCCAGCTCGTGCTTCTGGAGACATGCACCTGTAAATTAGGCAAGCGCTCATTGCTACAGGAATGCCAAACATGTGGACCCTAAATGTAGTTTAGGCACATTGTGGGGCTCAGAAGGGAGGGAGGCATTTGGATTTGGGAGCGCAAGATTTTCTGAATTTCTTTTGGGGGCAAGGGCCATTTCGCTTTTCCAGAGCCTTTCTGCTGCCAGAAACTTGAAAGTCCCTTATATTTTTAACGGATAACGTGTTACGATCTGCAACATGTACTAAGGAGAGATAGGGGAAAGCTGTCCCTACAGTAAGACTAAGCTGAATCCCTACGATGTAGCGGGCTGCCTGTTCCTAGCAAACAGACCCGCCTTAGTCCTCGGCTAGTCTGAATGAAGACCTTTAGCATAAGGGGAGGGGTCCCTAAAAGAACTAAGGACTGGAACAAAAATGGGACACCTCCTAAACAGAGAAGTTTTTGCCGAACACAAAAAGACAAACAGACAAAAAGGTACTAGAGGTCCCAGAAGGACCAAGCGAACTGACAGAGATAGGCACTGAAGCACCTGGCTAGAAAGACAGTCAAACAACACTGAACTCCAGCACAGCCAGAAGGGCGGAGCTGGAATATAAAGGCAGGTGGTCACGTGACCGCAAAAAACAAGATGGAAAAAACAAACAGGAGGGTTCTAACATAACGGACCTGAGTGGGGACTAGCTTTTTATGAGGACTGAGTTGAAGCTTTTATTGGGAACATTTTACATAACATTTATCCGGCGCTCTAGGTTGAGCACTTACATTGCGGTATCCATCTAAATTTCCAATTGATGTAATTCAGATGAAACCCCTGCGGGATCCATTCACTACAATGAGGCAGCAGAGTTACTTTGGACTCCGTCTGGCCTCTGTTTAGCGGTGTCCTTTTTTTCAGAAGTGCACAAAATTGTGGCCAACCTCACTTTTATGCACGCCTAAAAAAACTGACACCGTGGGATCACAGGCCAGACGGCATACACAGTGCCTATATCTACCTCATTACAGGGAATCTTCAGTCATGGATTCTGTCTGAATAAAGTATTTCAGAGATTTACACGGTAACTCTGGTGTAAGTGCTCAGCGCAGAGCACAGGATAAATGTGAGCAGAGCCTTACTGCGATCTTTGGAAGGCAGAGTGAACAAATCAGTAGCAAGTGAAGAATTGGTTTTATTTATTTTTTACACTGTTCCTCGAGTGGTATAAGTGATTAGATTACTTTATTCTTCAGGTCGGTGCGATTACAGCGATACCAGATTTATATCGGGTTTTAATGACAGACAGCTGTCGCACACTAAAAGATGCTTTTTTTTGCAAAATCTAGTTTTTGCATCGCCATATTTTGAGAGCTATAATTTTTCCATATTTCGACCGACAGAGTCATGTGGGGGCTTGTTTTTTGCGGGACGAGTTGACATTTTTATTGGTACCATTTTTGGGTACGTTACATTTTTGGATCACTTTCTATTCCGTTTTTTGGGAGGTAAAATGAACTAAAGCCAACAATTCAGGAATTGCTTTTTGAGTTTTTTTATGCCATTCTGTGTGTGGTAAAAGTGATAAGGCAGCATTATTTTTCGGGTCAGTACGTTTACAGTGATACTACACTTACCGTATATTTTTTTTATGTTTTAGCGCTTTTACACAATAAAACAATTTTATAGAAAAAATATTTTTTTTACATCGCTTTGTTCTGAGAGCTATAACTTTTTTATTTTTCGGCTGATATAGCTGTATGGTGGCTTTTTTTTTTGCAGAACAAGATGATGTTTTCAGTGGTACCATTTTTATTTCCATTTGGCTTTTTTATCGCATTTTATTCCACTTTTTATTTGGCGATATGATGAAAAAGCATTTTGCTCCATTTTTTATTTATTTTTTGACGGTGTGCACCGAAGGAGTTAATTAGTGGAGAGTTTCATAGATTGGGTTGTTTCGGACGCGACGATACCAAATATGTGTACTTTTTTGTTTTTGCATAAATATATGGATTTATTGGTTTAATATTTTATTTATTTATTTTTATTTATTTTGTGATTTTTTTCTTTTAACAGTTTGAAAAAATTTTTAGACTTCTTTTACATTTTTACTTAGTCCCTGTATGGGACATTAATTTTTATTTTTCTAATGACTGTTCTCATGCAATGCAATAGACATGTATTGCATGAGAGCTCTGCTGACAGTGCAAAACTGTCATTATCTCCTGCTAGACTCAGCTGCAGGCTGAGCCTAGCAGGACACCGTATATGGCAAACCCGGAGGTGGTCACGTGACCTCCGGCTGCCATGACAACACCAGGTCCTCTCAGATATCAGGGGGGCCATCGGAGAGGTAAGTGCACGAACCCCTCTCCTCTCACTATCTTCTAAATGCTGCGATCGATATAGATCGCGGCATCTAGAAGATAGAAAAGGGTTAACATCATTGGGACCTGATCCAATCAGGTCCCGATGATGTCCCCTGTCAGAGCTGTCGCTCTGCACCTCACCCACAGTGCTTGCAGGACTCTGGGGGTCCTGAGCGCTGCGGGACCACCGACCGTTTATAAATGTCGGCGCTGCACAGAGCCCAGGCAGCGCTGACGTTTATATACAGTGGGCGGTCGTGAAGCGGTTAAAAGCAGCAAAGCATAAAAAAACTATATAATTCTGGTATCACTGTAATTTTACTGACCCTACAAGCAAATCGATCTTCTCATTTTTACTGCAGGGTGGATGGTGCAAAAAATAAAAGTAAAAACAATAACTGAATTGCTGGCTTTTGTTCATTCTGTGTCTGAAAAATCTGATTAAAAAGCTATCAAAAAACTTTATGTGCCTCAAAATGGTACCAAATAAGTCTCTAACTCATCATGCAACAAATAAGCCCTCGTACAGCTCCATTTGCAAAAAGATAAAAGCGCTACAGATCTCAGAATATGGCGACAAAAACAAATATTTTCTTTTTAAAAAAAAGGATTTTTACTTTGTGATCACAGCAAAACATAAAAAAACTATATAAATCTGGTATCGCTGGAATCGCACTGACCCGAAGAATAAATCCGCTTTATCACTTATACTGCACAGTGAACCATGCAAAAAACAAAAATAAGAATTGTTCTTGTACTGCTGTCTATTTGTTCATTTTACCTCCTGAAAATCGGAACAAGATTTGGCTCACATTTATGCTGTGCTTTCCGCTGAGCGCTAACACCGTAAATCCCCAAAATTCAGAAAAAAACCTTGATTGAACCACACACATACAGTATGAGGCAGATAGAGTTTCTTTGGACTCCATGTAGTCTCTGTTCCAGCGATGTCACTTTTTTAGGAGTCTTTTTTGCGCACAAGTATGGTCGACCACAGTTTAGTGAACGCCTAAAAGGATGGATACCACAGGAGAAAATGCCAAAACGGACTCCAAAGTGTCTCCATCTGCCTCATTGTAGTGAGTGGTTCCATCGGGCGTTTTCATTTTTGTGAAATTTACACGGACACCCCAACACAAGTGCTCAGTGTACAATACAACAATGTGATCCTGGCCTTATACTGAAAGCTCAAAAAATGTTATGTATCAAAAATGTTACCTACAAAAACTCTAACTTATCCTACACAAAACCAGCCTCCACTCAGGTCAGTTGTTTGTCACTGGAAATATAGGGGTTCCCATGTTACTGGTAGAATAAAGATTCTTGGAAAGTGACACATCTCCAACACTTCCTCAAATAAAATCCAGTGAAATCTGTGTTTTCAAATCCAAATGCTCCCT